>NC_071506.1:74054784-74734427 GCF_027887155.1 Malaclemys terrapin pileata | reverse complement strand
AGCATTGCCCCAGTGCTATACTCCCCAAAGGATGTGGAGTGAGGCTCATTTGCACCAGCATGAGATGTGACATTCTGGTATGTACTCATTCAGCACAAGCAGAATGCCTCCAAGAACCAGGCACCCTGTCCCCAATGCAGTTTGAGGTTTAAGTATTACAATGATAACTTTAAGATTACATAATTAAAATTAATATACAATCAGAAAATGCAAATTTCAACGTTGCTACAACTATGTTAAATCAGCCATATTAGACATCCTGTATATTTTATCTTAGATATTTAACAACATAAACAGCAACATATCAATTTAGATATTCAGTTAGATTAACAAGAATAGCATATATGTACTGATAATATGGCCAAATTAATATTGCTGCAGGAACAAGCTTTTGAATTTCCTATTTCTCTCAAGTATAACTGCATCCTTCATCCTGCATGAATGTAGTGTTTTTTGCATTTAATTTCCCTGAGTTTTAGTTGTTATAAAAGAAAATGATTTTCAAATGCTAACAATCCCCACTCTACCGCTGCTTTAAGGATTTAAGACAGTGTAAGCACTTAAACATCTAAGTCAGTAAAGATGCTTAACTTGTCTTAAGGAATTAAGGTGGCATAGACGTTTAAGCTGCTTTAAATCCTAAAGGCCACCAGGTGACCATTAACATACTTTGAAAAGGGTGTGCACTTCTGGAAAAAAAAAATATAGACCACATTTCCAGGAGTGCAAACTCTTAGACTTGGCGAAATACAATTCTGTGCATATCCAGCATGTAATTTTCAAGTGTGCATAACTTTGTTAATTTCCAGCCAATTTTTCCCCCAAACATAAACATGGATGCACTCTTGAAGAAGGATTTTTAATAGGTCAAGTTTCAATGTCTTGATGGTATTTTAGTTCTCTGTAGGGAAACAAACTGATACAATTTTAATTACACAAAGTATATTTTTACGCCTAACATGCACCGATAACTCAAAAACTGCAGAAGAGAATTTCTTCCAACTCTAAGGACAAAGACCAAAAGCGTTTTCAAAAGTTTGAGTGAGAAGGTAAGCACAACCTTCACTATCAGACACCATATGAAGTATAACTGGTAATTGTTCCCATTTTTTATATCATAATTGTGATGGTTACAATACTATTAATCTATATTTACTGTCAGGGTTGCTGTATTTTTTGCCATATGACTTGCCTTTCAGTGAGCCGTAAGACAAATCTGTTTTTTAAATTCCCATTGCCCTTCCCCTTTTTCATCTCTTCCATTCTCACTCAAAATGTTATTACCACCATGGCACCCAGAATCCAGCTGTGCATATTCCTCAGGAGGCCAGGTGTATAACTTCCCCATAAGCCAATAAAATCAGACAGTAGGATGGTTATTTGGGTAATACTGTCAGCACTCCCCACAGGACACCATATAAGTCACATTCACAATATGCTAAGTCTACCCAGGAGCAGGGAGTGAGATTCAGAAGTCTATCTTGTAACATGGGACTCCCACATACCAGTGTAGCACACTGTTGGAAGCCACTGAGTCAACTAATTAAAGACAATTTTATAGCCAGACGATTTGTTACCCTTACCCTGCACACACACAAAATAGCCTAGAGGGAGTTGTGGCTCTCTGCAGCTTTTAAAAAAATATCCTCCATCTTTTAACACGTATTGAAATGTAAACTCCTGTGTTTACATGCACATGCTATAATCCATCTTTAAACAACATTAACGTTGATTAAAATTATTTTTTGTAAATAACATATGGTGACTGTTCTGAAGGTAACACCTGCTGACACACTGAAGGAAATAGCTAGAAGAAAAACAAGATGACCTATATAGACCTCTAATAGATCATAAAAGATAACTAATATATGTTATATTAGTAAGCAAACAGTTTGGTCTGATATAGTTTTTCCTTCAATATTTCTTAGTACATTCACCACAAGGAGAGGTTACTTACCTCTGAATAACTTGAGATGTTTTGACTCTATGGGGGCTCCATTGTAGGGTGTGCACATGCTTGTGTGCTCTCAACCAGAGAGTTGGATTAGCAGTATCTGCAGGTCCTTCCCCTCACACCACATGGCCTCATGCGTCAGAGTGAGAGCACATAGGGAGGAAGGGATCTTCTGTTGCACCAGTTCCATCAAAGTACAGAATTAGACTCCCTGTAGTAGAGGAGGAGGGCAGGAGGTGGAGCTCCCAGAGGGACAAAACATCTTGAAGAATTCTATTTACTGAAAATTAAGTAATCTTTCCTTCTTTTTCAAGTACGTGTCCCTATGGGTACTCCACCGCGGAAGACTCCCAAGCAGTAACTCAACGTGGAGATGGGTACTGAGGGGGGTAAATCCAAGATGGTGCAGAGGGCAGCATCACCAAAGGTCACATCAGTGTTGGATGCAGATAGAGTAGTGTAATATTTAGAGAACAAGTGAACTTAAGACCAATTTGTGGCCCTGTAAATTTCAGTGATGGGAACATCATTGAGGAGGGTAACAGAAGTGAATTGAGACGTGATGCAATTTGCTGACACTCTGGGGAGGGTGTTCGTATCCCAGTAATCTCATAACAGGCTTGCAACCTGAAATCCACTCTAATAATCTTTAAAAGGAGATTGATTGTCCTTTCATTCGTTCAGAAAAGGATATGGACAGCCTAGGGGAAACCCCGAAGCATTTACTCCTATCCAGATAGAAGGGTAGTGCTTCCAAATATCCACAGTGTGAAGATTTGTCTCTTCTCTGGAAGAATGAGGTATGGTGAAGAATACTGGCAGATTGATATCCTGGTTGATATGGAAGTCTGATGAAACTTTCGTGATAAACTGAGGATTGGGGCGTAGTATGACCTTGTCACAATAGAAGGTAACATAAGGCAGTAAGCTATGAATGCTCCAAGTTCTCCCCCCCTTCTAGCTGATGGGGGCCATCAAAAGTCTGAAGGGGAGGGCATGATATTGATAACATTTTGAACCAGCAACAAACCACAGAAAATGTTTATGAGAGGGGTGCACAGCGACATGAAAATATGCATATTGAAGGTTGAGAGCAGTAAACCAATCCCATTGACTCAGACAGGGGATTATGGAAGCCAGGGTCACCATCCTGAAATGCTGCCAAAGAAGTCATGTTTCTGAAGCTTAGGATTGCAGTCCAACTGCCCTTTGTTTTGGGAAAAGACAATTACTTACCTGTATTGTAACCATTAAAAGTGTGAATTGGGAGTGCTTTGTTCCAGGTGGGCCTTGAGTGGGCCTGACTGGTATACAAGGGCAGTCAGCAGCGAACCAGCTGAGCGGCGAACAGCAGAGGCTAACAGCAGGAGTTTACCTGGGAGTTCGCGTGGGGAGAGCGCACTAAGGCTTTCATCTGCAGGTTTCTCCGAGTAGTTCCTGCAACAGTTGAGGAAGCTCCTAAGAGGACGGTGATATGGAAGGTGAGCGATCAGCTGTTGTAACCTGCACAGGTTGTGCCATGTTTGTCTTTATTCCGCAGGACAGAAGTGACTTTGTCTGTACAAAGTGCAAGCTGGTCTCCATATTGGAGGAGAAGGTTCGAGGGCTGGAGAAACAAGTATCGACTCTGCGTTGCATAAGGGAAAATGAAGATTTCCTGGACAGACGTCAGGAGATGCTTCTACGGCCACAATGTTCTGAAGATTCAGAGCAGGCGCAGCAGGGACAGAAGGATTGTGAGGAGGTTTGGCAGCATGTGACCTCCAGAAGAAGAAAGAGGAGCGTCCATGCACCAGCAATGGAGATACAGGTGAGCAATCGTTTCCATGTTCTCTCTACAGGTGCTAATGCGGAGAGTGGACTAGATGGCCCATCTGAGGGAAGGGAGCAGAAGGAGACTCCACCGATTGGAAGGCAAAAGATGCACTGTCCTAGGGATGGGGGTTCCACGACCACCACTCCCAAGAGGAGGAGGAGGGTGGTGGTGGTTGGGGACTCCCTCCTCAGGGGGACTGAGTCATCTATCTGCCGCCCTGACCGGGAAAACCGAGAGGTCTGCTGCTTGCCAGGAGCTAGGATACACGATGTGACGGAGAGACTGCCGAGACTCATCAAGCCCTCGGATCGCTACCCCTTCCTGCTTCTCCACGTGGGCACCAATGATACTGCCAAAAATGACCTTGAGCGGATCACTGCAGACTACGTGGCTCTGGGAAGAAGGATAAAGGAGTTTGAGGCGCAAGTGGTGTTCTCGTCCATCCTCCCTGTGCAAGGAAAAGGCCGGGGTAGAGACCGTCGAATCGTGGAAGTCAACGAATGGCTACGCAGGTGGTGTCGGAGAGAAGGCTTTGGATTCTTCGACCATGGGATGGTGTTCCAAGAAGAAGGAGTGCTAGGCAGAGACGGGCTCCACCTAACGAAGAGAGGGAAGAGCATCTTCGCCAGCAGGCTGGCTAACCTAGTGAGGAGGGCTTTAAACTAGGTTCACCGGGGGAAGGAGACCAAAGCCCTGAGGTAAGTGGGGAAATGGGATCCTGGGAGGAAGCACAAGCAGGAGAGCGCAAGAGGGGAGGACTCCTGTCTCATGCTGAGAAAGAGGGACGATCATTGAGTTATCTTAAGTGCCTATACACAAATGCAAGAAGCCTGGGAAACAAGCAGGGAGAACTGGAAGTCCTGGCACAGTCAGGGAACTATGATGTGATTGGAATAACAGAGACTTGGTGGGATAACTCACATGACTGGAGTACTGTCATGGATGGATATAAACTGTTCAGGAAGGACAGGCAGGGCAGAAAAGGTGGGGGAGTTGCGTTGTATGTAAGAGAGGAGTATGACTGCTCAGAGCTCCGGTATGATACTGCAGAAAAACCTGAGAGTCTCTGGATAAAGTTGAGAAGTGGGAGCAACAAGGGTGATGTCGTGGTTGGAGTCAGCTATAGACCACCAGACCAGGGGGATGAGGTGGACGAGGCTTTCTTCTGGCAACTAGCAGAAGTTGCTAGATCGCAGGCCCTGGTTCTCATGGGAGACTTTAATCACCCTGATATCTGCTGGGAGAGCAATACAGCGGTGCACAGGCAATCCAGGAAATTTTTGGAAAGCGTAGGGGACAATTTCCTGGTGCAAGTGCTGGAGGAACCAACTAGGGGCAAAGCTTTTCTTGACCTGCTGCTCACAAACAGGGAAGAACTAGTAGGGGAAGCAAAAGTGGATGGGAACCTGGGAGGCAGTGACCATGAGATGGTCGAGTTCAGGATCCTGACACAAGGAAGAAAGGAGAGCAGCAGAATATCGACCCTGGACTTCAGAAAAGCAGACTTTGACTCCCTCAGGGAACAGATGGGCAGGATCCCCTGGGAGAATAACATGAAGGGCAAAGGGGTCCAGGAGAGCTGGCTGTATTTTAAAGAATCCTTATTGAGGTTGCAGGAACAAACCATCCCGATGTGTAGAAAGAATAGTAAATATGGCAGGCGACCAGCTTGGCTAAACAGTGAAATCCTTGCTGATCTTAAACGCAAAAAAGAGGCTTATAAGAAGTGGAAGATTGGACAAATGACCAGGGAGGAGTATAAAAATATTGCTCAGGCATGCAGGAGTGAAATCAGGAAGGCCAAATCACACTTGGAGTTGCAGTTAGCAAGAGATGTTAAGAGTAACAAGAAGGGTTTCTTCAGGTATGTTAGCAACAAGAAGAAAATCAAGGAAAGTGTGGGCCCCTTACTGAACGAGGGAGGCAACCTAGTGACCGAGGATGTGGAAAAAGCTAATGTACTCAATGATTTTTTTGCCTCTGTCTTCACGCACAAGGTCAGCTCCCAGATTGCTGCACTGGGCAGTACAGCATGGGGAGAAGGTGACCAGCCCTCTGTGGAGAAAGAAGTGGTTCGGGACTATTTAGAAAAACTGGACGTGCACAAGTCCATGGGGCCGGATGCGCTGCATCCGAGGGTGCTAAAGGAGTTGGCGGGTGAGATTGCAGAGCCATTAGCCATTATTTTTGAAAACTCATGGCGATCGGGGGAGGTCCCAGATGACTGGAAAAAGGCTAATGTAGTGCCCATCTTTAAAAAAGGGAAGAAGGAGGATCCGGGGAACTACAGGCCAGTCAGCCTCACCTCAGTCCCTGGAAAAATTATGGAGCAGGTCCTCAAGGAATCAATTATGAAACATTTAGAGGAAAGGAAAGTGATCAGGAACAGTCAGCATGGATTCACGAAGGGGAAGTCGTGCCTGACTAACCTAATTGCCTTCTATGATGAGATAACTGGCTCTGTGGATGAGGGGAAAGCAGTGGATGTGTTATTTCTTGACTTTAGCAAAGCTTTTGATACTGTCTCCCACAGTATTCTTGCCACCAAGTTAAAGAAGTATGGGCTGGATGAATGGACTGTAAGGTGGATAGAAAGCTGGCTAGATCGTCGGGCTCAACGGGTAGTGATCAATGGCTCCATGTCTAGTTGGCAGCCGGTTTCAAGTGGAGTGCCCCAAGGGTCGGTCCTGGGGCCGGTTTTGTTTAATATCTTTATTAATGATCTGGAGGATGGTGTGGACTGCACTCTCAGCAAGTTTGCAGATGACACTAAACTAGGAGGCGTGGTAGATACACTAGAGGGTAGGGATCGGATACAGAGGGACCTAGACAAATTAGAGGATTGGGCAGAAAAAAACCTGATGAGGTTCAACAAGGACAAGTGCAGAGTCCTGCACTTAGGACGGAAGAATCCCATGCACTGCTACAGACTAGGGACCGAATGGCTAGGTAGCAGTTCTGCAGAAAAGGACCTAGGGGTCACAGTGGACGAGAAGCTGGATATGAGTCAACAGCGTGCTCTTGTTGCCAAGAAGGCTAACGGCATTTTGGGCTGTATAAGTAGGGGCATTGCCAGCAGATCGAGGAACGTGATCGTTCCCCTTTATTCGACATTGGTGAGGCCTCATCTGGAATACTGTGTCCAGTTTTGGTCCCCACACTACAAGAAGGATGTGGAAAAATTGGAAAGAGTCCAGCGGAGGGCAACAAAAATGATTAGGGGTCTGGAGCACATGACTTATGAGGAGAGGCTGAGAGAACTGGGATTGTTTAGTCTCCAGAAGAGAAGAATGAGGGGGGATTTGATAGCAGCCTTCAACTACCTGAAGGGGGGTTCCAAAGAGGATGGAGCTCGGCTGTTCTCAGTGGTGGCAGATGACAGAACAAGGAGCAATGGTCTCAAGTTGCAGTGGGGGAGGTCCAGGTTGGATATCAGGAAAAACTATTTCACTAGGAGGGTGGTGAAACACTGGAATGCGTTACCTAGGGAGGTGGTGGAGTCTCCTTCCTTGGAGGTTTTTAAGGCCCGGCTTGACAAAGCCCTGGCTGGGATGATTTAGCTGGGAATTGGTCCTGCTTTGAGCAGGGGGTTGGACTAGATGACCTCTTGAGGTCCCTTCCAACTCTGATATTCTATGATTCTATGATTCTATGATTCATTGTTCTTCAAGATGTGGGTGCAGAGATATTCCACTCAGATTTGTGCACTCCCAGAGCACCAAATATGGAGAATTTTGCCTAGTAGTACCCAGAGGGGTGGTCCTTATGCCCCTCCCATGGGTACATAACGGCGGTATCACCCTGACCCTCCTCAGTTTCTTTGCACTGAAATCCCCAGCTGAAGACTCCAATGCAAAGGGGTAGAGAATGGGTCAGAAAATACATGTTCATCCACATTTCAAAAAACAACATTTACAATACAGGTAAGTAGCCGTCTTTTCCCAGGTGACTGACAAGCAGTTCCAGCAGGAGGTGGGTTCAGAGTCTAATTAAATAGTGGGTGAAGGATTGTCTTTCCAAAGTTTGCATCCAATCTCAATGCTGTGGTGATAGAATAATATCTAGTAAAGGCTGAATTTGTGTAGATGTTGTCCAAATCAAAAACCATTTCCAAGTTACACAAGAAGGTGGTTATACCTCAAAGCCAGCCTGACTGGTCTATACTTCCCCGGCTCCTCCTTTTTCCCCATTTTAAAGATGGACACTACGTTAGCCCTCTTCCAATCTTCCGGTACCTCTCCTCATCCATGAGTTTGTAAATATTCTTGCCAGTGGCACTGAGATTTCTCCACCTAATTCCTTCAGTACCCTGGAGTGAATACCATCAGTCCCCACTGATCCAAATTAATTCAAATTGGTCAGATCTTTGACATGTTCTTTACTTATCCTGATTTGCATCCCTTCTCCTTTATTGTCTATGGTAACTTCGCTAGTCATTCGGTCACGTTATTTTTTGTGAGAAGACTGAAGCAAAGTAAGCTTTGAGCAGTTCTGCCTTCCTATCATCTTCTGTTACCAGTTCACCTTCTCCACTGAGCAGCAGACCCACACATCTCTGATCTTTCTTTTTTGTCTGACATGTTTGTCTGAAGAACCCCTTTCTTGTTGTCTCTAACATTTCTTGCCAGCCATAACTCACTCTTTGCCTGGGCTTTCCTGATTTTGTCCCTACATGCTCACACTATTCCCTCTATACTTCGTTGGTGACATGCCCCTCCTTCCATTTCCTGTATGTATCTCTTTTGGCTTTTAGATAGCTAAAAAGCTCCTTGTGCAGCCACATTGTATTCCTGTGGCTCTTCTTATCTTTCCTCTGCATCAGAATAGCTTGATTTTGAGCCTCTAGTATTACATCTTTTAGGAACTGCCAGCCCCCTTTGACTCTTTTTCTTTCTAATTGGTCTTTCCATGGGACTTCGCCTACTATTTCTCTGGGTTGATTGAAATCTGCCTTTCTGAAGCCCAGTATCTTTGTTTTGCAGTTGTCATGTCCTCCTTTGCATAGGATCTTGAATTCTAATATGGCAGTTTCTCTCATTAACTGCATCCATCACCAAGGAGTTGGGACTGGGCTGTGAAAAGAAATATTTAGCCCACCGACTGGTATATAATATTTTTGTCTGCCCATTTTGCAGATAGATGTGAGGATGGCAGCAGGTGTTTGCCACAAATTACAGGCTGGAGATAAGAGTGCCTCATTAATGGGCAGTGCTATTTCCTCACGTGGAGTGGTGTGAAGAATGTCCATCAGAGAGTGCCGGGACTCTCGTATCTCCTCTGTCAAGATGTGAAGAGATACTGTAAGTCTCTTCATTAGGTCCTGAAATTACCTAAAATTGTCTGCATAGGATGGTGGTGTTGGCATCAATGCCTCATCTGGGGAGAAAAAGATGTATGGGAAGAAGGTATCTGCTCCTCTGGAGGTGGCAGTGGACCCTCCTGATCTTCCTTCCATACCAGAGAAACATGCAGCACTGGTAACTATGGCTGGGTCTACACTACCCGCCTGAATCGGCGGGTAGAAATCGACCTCTCGGGGATCGATTTATCGCGTCCCGTCGGGACGTGACAATCGATCCCCGAATCAACGCTCTTACTCCACCAGTGGAGGTTGGAGTAAGCACCGTCAACGGGAAGCCACAGAGGTCGATTTTGCCGCCGTCCTCACAGCGGGGTAAGTCGGCTGCGATAGGTCGAATTCAGCTACGCTATTCACGTAGCTGAATTTGTGTATCTTAAATCGACTCCCCCCTGTAGTGTAGATGTAGCCTATGAGTGCAGTGCTGGTGACTGGGGAACTTCCAGACATGGTCTCTTGAGGGCAGGAGCCCTACACAATTGGTCCCCCATAGGTTGTCCAGGGATCCCAACAGTCCCACTGAAGAAGTGGGTAGGAGAAGGGACCCCAGGGGAATTTGTATTCAATGGGCATGTGACAGCTTCTGGAGTCCTTGTCAGGATATGCTTCTGAGGCATCGGAGAATAAGCTACTGAAGACTTCTGAGTCCCCAGTCACCCAAGAAGGGGCAGTAGGCATCGGTGCTGGAAATGCTACAGGAGGTTGCAGCATATAGATAGGTGGATGGGTAAGTACCAGGGGCTGAACACTTTCTGGAACCTGAAGAGAGAAGGTGGTCGGTGGGCACAGAGGTACTATGGTAAACACTCATATAAAGAGGTGACACTGGTTCCTCCAAAATGAAGAGGTCTTCCTGTGAGAGAAACCTAAAGTTTTCAGGAAAGCTTTGATAATGTATAGCCTAGACCGGGGGAGGGGGGGGCGGGTTACTGGAGACCTAGTTGGGGGGACAGGAAAGGAGTTGCAGCTGGTGCCAAAGGAGCTGTTAAAGTGGGATCTCTATGCTCCAAGCATATATGATCCGAGGTATCAGAGGAGGAGCAGAGGTAAGAGAGGGCTCCATATGAGTCTGAGTAACAGACAGTACCATTGCCTTGGACTTTCTCACGTCCTTGGATTTTGAAGAGTTTCAGTGCCTCGATGGTGCTGGGGAAGATGACTTTCATCATTTCTTGCTGGCTGGCTTATCCTGAGACGTCTGTTTAGATGGTACCAAGGGCCCAGTGCCGATGCCTGACAGAACCTTAGAGGTACCCATTATGGGACATGAGGTCTTCTCAGAAACAGTTCTAAGAAGTGACTTATCTCTTTTTCTTCTCTCAGGAGAGGTAGACTTTCTTTTCTTGGCATGTTTTATCTCCAAAGAAGCCCTGGGAGGCGCTGAAATACTCGGAGGCGGTGGGGGAATTCAAACCAGATGGGCCTGAGAGTTCCATGAGGAAGAATTTCAGCTCAGCTTCCTTTGCAAGACCTGCTCTTAACACTCCATACAGACTTTGCACTTGGAATGAGACAGGAGAGTCTCTGAGACACCAGAGAGAGATATAATGCCCATTGCTCTGGGGACAAAACCTTTTGCAATTCTGACAGTCTTTGAATCCTGGAGCCTTCGGCATACATCAGATATATGGCTGAGAGGGCCAAGGAATCAGTCCTGGAGACTGGGGGAAAGAAAAAAGGTAGGCGGAGACACCCCCTCCCCAAGGCATACATTTGTGCCAAATATCTTAATAATACAAAGAAATAAAATGAATAACAGAAGAATGACTATGTAGTTGCTAGGAAGCAGCAGACATGCAGATACTCTGTCTCAAGCTGCAGGCATCTGAAAAGGAACTGGAGGGGTGGCAGGTGTGCTTTTCCTTATGTGCCCTCGCTCTGAAGCAGCAGACCGAGTGGTGCACTGATGCAAACATTCCTAATTTAAATCTCCAATTGACAGCACACAGGTGTGTACACCTCCTACAATGGAGCATCCATTGAAGAATGATATAGAAAAACCTCCATGATATTTTATTTCTGTAATATGCACTGCTAACATAGATCATTCTGCATATGCTTTTATTAGTAATGCTAGCTGATGAAGCATCATATCATGATTTGGCATTAAAATTGGTTGAATTTTTCCAGTAGAACTTTTTATCATGCAAAATGCCTAAAACTTAACTTAACTAAAACTTAACTAAAACCATAACTAAAACTTACTTCTGGACATTTCATTTTATAGAAATTGTTCTCTTTCAGATTTGGAATGAAACAAATTTCAAAATCACAGAATTTACAGTGAAATGGAAATTTCAGTTCTTGCACAGCTCTACTTGGTATTTCTAATGTCAGTAATTTCCATCATGTACTTTTGGTTTGAAAGAGAAAGCCCTGCCACTATAGAAACCAACTGGTTCCAAACAAAGCATATTTGTATATACTTGGGGGGTCTACTTCAATTTTAGAAGAAAAACTGATATTTGTAAATGCAAGTTTAAAAGCTACCATAAAGAAATATCCACCTATTATTAATCACCCTAGTATCACAAACCATTGTAATTAATTAATAGAACAGAACACCTTCTAGGAGAAATTATTGTGCGTTAAGGATTTCTTTTAGCAGAACACTAATATTAATGAACAGAAATAGACAGTGATGCCCGTTGCTATCCTTTGAAAGAAAATATAAAATTTCAGTATATCTCTGGATGCTAAATGCAACAGAATTTATTCCAGATTATTACCTTCATATGTAATCAAGTCTGTCTGATGGGTATATGAATCTGCATTTTAGAAGTACATGGTTAGGTTTCATCCAATAGCTAGACCTAAATATGGGACTAGATTTAAATTTGGGAAGGGACAGGGAGGGAGTTTGGTTATTTGGGAATTCTTGCTCCAGCTTCAAAAAACAGAATACTCCTACTTGTAATTATTTTAATTGAAAGGATACTAACCATGTAAGTAGCAGGTAATAATATAATCTGAAATGTATTTGTGCTAGAGCTAAAAGAATAGCACGCCAAGGGATCATCTTGAAGAGTATTTTTTGGAAATATCTCTTCAAATATGATCCCAGTGTCTGTGATGGGATCCTCAGCTGTCTATGTGTTTTTACCAGGGGTAGGCAACCTATGGCACGCGTGCCAAAGGCGGCACGCAAGCTGATTTTCAGTGGCATTCACACTGCCCAGGTCCTGGCCACTGGTCCGGAAGGCTCTGTATTTTAATTTAATTTTAAATGAAGCTTCTTAAACATTTTAAAAACCTTATTTACTTTACATACAACAATAGTTTAGTTATATATTATAGACTGATTGAGAGAGACTTCTAAAAACATTAAAATTACTGGCACGCGAAACCTTAAATTAGAGTGAATAAATGAAGACTCTTCTGAAAGGTTGCCGAACCCTGGTTTATACCATGCACATCAGTATAGAATGTAAGTGTATATGTTACCATAAATTTTGGGAAAGAACACTGTTTTGTATCTGAAGAATGCAAGGTTTAAAGAAGCTATTACAGCACTTAGATCCTAAGATATTTGGGGCAAGCACGGTCTTTTTGTTTTGTTTTTGTACAGCCCTTGTACGATAGGGTCCTGGTCCTTAACTAGGGCTCCTAGGTGTTATAGTAATACACATAAATAAATATAATAACCATCGAGCTGGCCTGTTTCTCGTGGGGGTCCCACCAGGATCGGTTCTTTGCCCTACACTCATAGACTCATAGACTTTAAGGTCAGAAGGGACCATTATGATCATCTGGTCTGACCCCCTGCATGCTGCAGGCCACAAAACCGTCCCTACCCCTTCCCTTGACTCTGCTGTTGCAGTCCCCAAATCCTGTGTTTTAGTGACTTCAATTGGCAGAGAACCCTCCTGCTAGCGATCCCTGCCCCATGCTGCGGAGGAAAGCGAAAAACCTCCAGGGCCTCAGCCAATCTACCCTGGAGGAAAATTCCTTCCCGACCCCAAATATGGCGATCAGTAAATCCCCGAGCATGTAGGCAAGAGTCTCCAGCCTGACCCTTGTTGGCCATTATACTATTTACCTGCCATTGCTCGGTATTCCCTGGCTAGTATGTTTTTCCATTAAACCATTCCCTCCATAAACTTATCTAACTTAATCTTAAAACCAGACAGGTCCCTCGCCCCCACCGTTTCCCTTGGAAGGCCGTTCCAATATTTCACCCCTCTGACGGTCAGAAACCTTCGTCTAATTTCAAGCCTAAATTTCCCCACGGCCAGTTTATATCCATTCGTTCTCGTGTCCACATTAGTACTAAGCTGGAATAATTCCTCTCCCTCCCTTGTATTTATCCCTCTGATATATTTAAAGAGAGCAATCATATCCCCCCTCAGCCTTCGTTTTGTCAGACTAAACAACCCGAGCTCCTCTAGTCTCCTTTCATACGACAGGTTTTCCATTCCTCTGATCATCCTAGTGGCCCTTCTCTGCACCCGTTCCAGTTTAAGTTCATCTTTTTTAAACATGGGAGACCTTTTAAACATGGGAGACACTGTATAATATTTTTAACAATGACCTGGAAGAAAACATAAAATCACTACTAAATTGGAGTCGATAAAAAATTGGAGTCGACATAAAAAATTGGGGGAGTAGTAAATAACGGAGTGGACAGATCATTAATATAGAGCGATTTGGATTGCTTAGTAAGCTGAGTGCAAGCAAAATTATATGTTTTAATATGATTAAATGTAAATGTATACATCTAGGAAGAAAGAATGTAGGCCTTACAGAATGGAGGAGGGGCTCTATCCTGGGAAGCAGTGACTCTGAAAAAACTGGGGAATTGTGGTAGATAATCACCTGAACACGAGCTCCCAGTGTGACACTATGGCCAAAAGGGCTAATGCAACCCTTGGATGCATAACCAGGGGAATCTTAGGGCTGGTCTACACCGGGGGTGGAGGGATCAATCCAAGATACGCAACTTCAGCTACGTGAATAGCGTAGCTGAAGTCGAAGTACCTTGGATTGAATTACCTGGGGTCCAGACGGCACGGGATCAATGGCCGCAACTCCCCCGTCGACTGCGCTACCGCCGCTCGCTCTGGTGGAGTTCTGGAGTCGACGGTGAATGCGTTCGGGGATCGATATATCATGTCTTAACGTGCCGTGATATATCGATCCCAGATAAATTGATTGCTACCCGCCGATATGGCGGGTAGTGACAACGTACCCTTAGTAGACAGAGAGAAGTTATTTTACCTCTGTACTGGGCACTGGTGTGACCACTGCTGAAATACTGTGTCCAGATCTGGTATCCACAATTCAAGAAGGATGCTGATAAATTGGAGAGTTCAGAGAAGAGTCAAGAGACAGCTCCAGGCATGCATTTGAACTGGCATAGGTCGAAGTTAAATGAAGATAAAAGACCGATCAAGCATAAGTGAGGACACCAAAACAGCATTAAGAGAATGCCCAGATGCCCTGGGCTATGTAGAAGGTCAGACTAGATGATAACAGTGGTCCCCCTAGCCTTAGAATCTATGAACAAGTATGCCTGTAAAAGCCATGGGAACATTTTGGGCCCTGTGTATGCAAGAGCCAGGCCTTTTTCAGTACACAAAGGGATGATAGCTACCTGGACAGACATCCATTAACTGCAGTATGGAGGAAAGCATTAGCTTGGGTGGGGCACAGTCCAGAAAATGGTATGTCAACATCTGGAGTTCTAGAAGGTTTTGATTCCCAAAGGGGCCCTGGGTGGGGCTTGACATTGGAAAGTTATGGCCTATGCCCATAGTACAATGGAAACTAATGGGACAGTTGGAAAATATGAGCTAAACCTTTCCTAGGAGTAATTTTCAGGAGACATCAGAAATAAGGTGGATGTCTGGATTTACTGGCAATTTAATGGGGCATTGAGCCCGCAAGATGGCGAGAGAACAGGAAGCAGGTCACAGAATGTTATGGGACCAGCTCATGCCACTTCTGCACTCCCTGATGGGAAAATTACATTCATCTAATATCTCAACTATTCATTTAAAGGAGAATGATTTTAGGATTTTCAGGCAAATTTGAGTCAGGATTTAGCAGGAATGTAGGCTGAATTACCTAGTTGCATCTGGGCACAAAGGTAATTGGATGTCAAATGCATGCAATACATATATGACGGAAAGCTGTCACCTCTACTTGTGTGGATTGAGCCCAGAGGACTGTGAACCAAAAGGTCAGATTCTTTTTGGACATTGGTGGCACCGTGATCACAGCCAGGAAACCAAGAACAACGTTCCTGAACTTTACAGGGAAGACAAGTGAGTTCTTCAGATATGGGACTGTTAGGTTGTTGTCAGAACTTACAGACTGGATTGATGGGAGGCAGATACCAAGCTCTGGGCTCAGGGTTACAGCCAAGTTATTCAGTGGCATCCCTTGTGGCCAGTGCAGGTGAGACATTCCAAGGGTCCTGCTCTCAGATGTAAACATGAGATATGGTTGGATCCTATTAGTCTTCAGAAAAAGGGAAAACCTTAAGTATCCTTCATGTGTATCCTCATTCCCCTTCACAGGGACAGAGCAAGAGGGTGAATCCCCAGGGTTAGGCTGAAGAGGGGCAAGCCTGAATACTGGTTATTTGACATGTTATCCATTTCACACTGCACTGATCCCAAATAAATGCCTGGTATTTGGGGGTTCTCCCATTAAAGTTAACAGTTAATGAAGTTGCAAAACTTCTACTTTTAAATCTACCTCTGTATTTATGTTCATTCTCCTATGTGTTCTGATCAACACAGGCTTTGTAGAAACAAACAAAACCAATTGTTAAAAAACATAATGGGCCTTATTCTCTACAACACTGTACCAATGCAACGTGAGCACAAAGCACTACTGCCACTCTTGTGAGTGGAGTGATTTGATATTTCACATTCACATGTATTACTTTGCACAAGTGTAAATACCTGCCGTGTGCAAAGGCAGGAGAGAAACAGGTCTAATGTTAACTGAAATGTTTCATAAATTGTTTTGGTAATATTTGAATGAAAAAAAATCTTACTTTGATTTCAACAGTCCCCTGGAGTGTTTGCAATTAAAATACTGTACAGTATCACTGAGCTGGAACATCAAAGCTGGAAAGTGAAACTAACTAAAAATGACAGTAAAAGTGATTAGTCTATTTTCAAAGCCTATTCTGAGTGAAGTGCAAAAACTAAACAAGCAATATAGTGTTGAAGAGTACAATAAAGTAAATGTTATAAATTCTGTCAAATTTTAATAATCTAAGATTGTTTTGAACATAATTGAAGATAAAAATATTAATCAGTGTTCTTAGAACCATGCAAGTATTTTTAATATCATTTGTATGCAAAGCACAACAAACAGAAATTAAATGTTGTCAATGACAAAAAAGAAACAACGTAATTTTTCTTTATCTTAGATAGAAAAGTTAAAATGTGAGAATAATTCTTCAATATAGAATTTAGGGAATTTTACAGTATCTGATCTCTTGTAAGAGTTTTGTAGCTAAAGCAACTGTATTTTCTAAACGTCTGCTTCACTAGGCCCTGATTTTGCAATTAACTCTACACAGGCTCAGGGGGTCCGTCTGCTTGGTGCCAAATACAGCATCAGTGCTCCAGTCAAATTTCATATAGAAGATGCCATTATGGAATATTTGTTGCCTTCCAATTTATAAAGTGATAAAAGATTTAGCATGTTCATTGCTTTGCAGAACAGAGGTCAGGAAAATGGAACGGGAAACACTTAACAAATTAAACATACATGTAAAATTAACACTGCAGAATCAAATTAATAACTGTATACTTATCCTAAAGGAAGTCATTTAGGTACGTCAGGACCAGATCCTACAGTTCTAACACAGAAAAATAGCAATGGACGTCAATAGGCGGTGTTACTTGCATATTGCCAAGAAGATTGTGCCCTTATATGCTGAAAATTTAATAAAATTGTGCTAAAGTATTTAAAAGACGTCAGTAACTAACCAGATTTAAGTGATGCCATTTTACTTATGTTAAACAAAACAGTTCTAATAGTACCCACCTTCATCTCTTCCAAATTTTTCTGTCTAGTCCATAGTAATTCTCCATATGTTTTTTCCTCATGCTGTATTCTCTTCTCATATTTTTCTAATTCATTCTGGAGGTAATCAATTATCATCTGATTTTTCTCCTGCTTACAGCTAACAGCACTAAAATTTTCCCTTTAAAAGAAAAAAGTTCTTAATTAAAATTTAAATACTATAAATATTAAAATTAAAATATTATAAACTGATTTTTTAGTCTTACCTTACATAGTTTAATATTTAATTTTACTGTAGACAAAAAGACAAATCTCACATATGTTAAGATCCATTTGAAAAACCATATAGAACCATGTGATAGATATAACTTATGTCCTTTAGAATAACCTCACATGTACTCTGCCCACTAGTCCATCTCCATCAGACTACTAACATTTAAAACTCTCAGTAACTTCAAAAAAAGCTTCTACTTTAAAAATATCAGCTGTCCTGGGAAAGGATCACTTTCCCCTCACATATGAAGTTTTCCTCTAAAATTATACTGGGGGTGTGAGATGCAGAACAGTCAGTAATAAGCCCAGGACCAATACCTGATGACTCACCAGGGATAGAAATGAGAGCTTTTAACCACTGAAAAAAGCTTTCCAGTGGGATACAGTATTAGTTTCTAGACCTGGTCAGTCCTTGGACATTTCTTCTTAAAATTGCGCCTTTTTGATTAATATAAAAGGTATGTTAGGCCATCTTTAGAGGTTTCTAAAATGTATTTGTTATAATTTTCCTTTTCCTCAGAGGTCTGTACATGAGTACTCATGTTATTAATGGAGCCACATTTTCACACAACAGGATATGAAAAATAAAATATAGCAAATTAGGGGTCCTATAGATAACATAGCATTTGATCATGTAATTAAAGACTGTCATAATGCATATACACAGGGGACAAATAAAGGTTGAACAGGAAACCTTAAGTCTGGCATTTCCTAACTTTTTAGTGCTTTTCTTTGTAACCTAAATGTTGTTTTAAAATAGCTTTTTTGGGAGAGGTGAGGTAATGCAATTTCCTTCATTTTTTTTTTTTTAAAAAAGCAAACTGAAACACTCAAAAATCCTGCAGATAGAAGTGAACGTGACCGCAGGAAGGGAGTTATAGTGTGTGGAGGCAAGGAACTCTTTTTTCATGACTTCCCCATCCTGTAAGTAACTTTGCAATTGAACAGCACACAGCTATTTTCTCTTTGACATTGCACAGCAGGCTCACCTTTATCCTGGAGAAGAGTAAGCCTGCTGTGCAATCATCATATATGGCCCTCCAAGGCTTGCGTGGCCTCGAAGGCTACAAGTATTTTCAGCTGGATAGGGCCCTTGGAGACTATTTTCAGGACTCATCAGTCACAGTAAGTGTAGGTCCACATTTCTTGAAACAGAGAAAAACCAGAACATAAGAAATCCTCCATTAATTAAAGATGCAACTGACCATGGATTTTATTAGATTTTGGAAAATAGTCCTGATGCCTGAAATACCATTTACCAGGCAGACAATTTATCTTGAATGTCCTCTACAAATGCACAAAACCCACAAAGTATAATCAAACAAAAATACTTTCAAATTATTGATAAAAACTGCATTATATTTACTATAAATAATACTTTACAGATAACATAAAAGCTACCTTTTAAAAAACTTTGATAGGAACGGAAATTCTTACCTCAATTCCATGAGGGATTTCTCTGTAGTTTCAATTTGTCTTTGCTTTGTCTCTGCTAATTCATTTAATTCATGAATTCTGTTTTGAAAATTTTCAATAATGTGAGTGGTTTCATCTAGCCGACTGGTAACATCTGAATATTTTTCCTGGAAACAAAGAAGAAAACGTGTGAGTGTATATATACATACATATATACAGTGTGTAAAATAGGGAGGGCTAGATTTCTAGATATTGTATTTTAAGTGCACAATTATGGGCAACGATGCATGAAACTGCATACCCGAAGACACAGAACTGTCTTCAGAAGTGCTGTTGAAGCACTTTGTGCAATTGAAATAATTTTGTTTCTTTACGGGCACAGTTTTACACATTAAGTTATTGTTCCTCAACTTGTTGCACAACCTTGCTATTAATGTTTATACCCTCACAACTGCATATTGAATAATACCTTCTTCATTAACAGACACATCCCTTCTTAATCTGTACACTCATATACACAATAAACAGCTTCAAATAATTCTGTTGTCCTCTTCAAACAAACAGTGGCTTGCATACACAAAAACATCAATAGCAGGTGAAAGATAAACAAAACTTTTCACACATGGCCCAATTCTGTGCCCAATGATTTCAATGGATGCAGGATCAGGATCCTAGGTAGCAACTTTCACCTTGGGTTATCAAAATAATAACAAATGTTAATGGAGTCTTGCAACATCTCCATGAAGTGTGGTAGAAAATATTCTCCCAATTTTACACATTAGGAAACAAAGGCACAAAAAGTTAAAACCAAAATGTGTGTGCTTTAAAATAGGCAACTACTCCACACTTAGGCAAGTATCGAAGAGACCTGATTTTCAGGGGTACTGAGCAGTTGTAGCTTCTACTGGCTTCAGTGGGAGCTGTATGTGCTCAGCACCTTTGGATATCAGTGTGACATTTCACTCTATATGATTTTATAAATATATGCTAATGAGTGAATATAATGTAACTGGAATATGCTTCATGCAAAAGGTCTCTTGTAAGGTATCATTACAAAGCTTATAATCTACTGAGTGTGGTCATCCTATTTGTATAAATGTATCACTCTTGTATCTAAAACTAGAATTATAAAATATAACACTGAGGGCCTCTTGTAATTATGCAAAGTGCGGGCCATTAATGGTGGTTTGGAATCTTTATGGCGTCCATCAACCAGTTCAATTGACTGTGGATGGCTCTGTTTGCAGTCAAACCTTCCTGTGAGTCAGGCTCGGAGGAATGAAGGCTTGAAGTCTTACAGTGACGTGATCATGTCACCTGAATTGGAATCCATCTTTAACCTGGTGTCTTTCCATTGAGAAGGAGGGGGTGGGAACCCAGAGAGGGACAAAGGATTTCCACCTTATGCAAAAGATATATAAATGGGCAGAACAGAACAAAGGGGAGAGCCATCATGAGGAATCCCCTAGCTACTACCTGAGCTGGAACCAGGACCGGCTCCAGGGTTTTTGCTGCCCCAAGCGGCAGGGGAAAAAAAAAAAGCCACGATCGCAATCACGATTGGCAGCACTCCAGCTGCAGCTCCACCGCGCCGCTTTATTCTTCGGCGGGAATTCGGCGGCAGGTGCTTCCCTTCGAGAGGGAACCGCCACCGAATTGCTGCCGAACAGCCAGACGTGCCGCTCCTTCCCCTTGGCCACCCCAAGCACCTGCTTGCTGGGCTGGTGCCCTGGAGCTGGCCCTGGCTGGAACAAGAGCTGTACCAGGGGAAAGAATTGTGCCCAGGCCTGGAAGGTGTCCAGTCTGAGGAAAAAACTTACTGAAGCATCTCTAAGGGTGAGATTATCTGTATTCAGTTTGATTAGACACAGATTTGCGTGTTTTATTTTATTTTGCTTGGTGACTTACTTTGTTCTGTCTGTTACTACTTGGAACCTCTTAAATCCTACTTTCTATATTTAATAAAATCCCTTTTTACTTATTAATTAACGCAGAGTATGTATTAATACCTGGGGGAGGCAAACAGCTGTGCATATCTCTCTATCAGTGTTATAGAGGGTGAACAATTTATGAGTTTACTCTGTATAAGCTTTATACAGGGTAAAACGGATTTATTTGGGCTTAGACCCCATTGGGAGTTGAGCATCTGAGTGTTAAAAACAAGAGCACTTCTGTAAGCTGCTTTCAGTTAAGTCTGCAGCTTCAGGGCACAAATAATTCAGACCTGGTCTTTGTTGGAGCAGATGGGCGTGTCTGGCTCAGCAAGACAGGGTGCTGGGGTCCCAAGCTGGCAGGAAAGCAGGGGCAGAAGTAGTCTTGGCACATCAGGTGGCAGCTCCCAAGGGGGGGTTCTGTGATCCAACCCATCACAATCAGTATATTTATTTAATTGTGTAAAGATACAGGTGCCTTTAGACATAGGTCAAAACTTTCAAACAAGAACTGTTTCTAAGTTACTTGTTCCATTTTACAGGCAGTGGGACAACTGAGAGTAAAAAATAAAAATCCTGAACTGCAATCCTCTTTTCTAATCCATAGATACATTGCCTCTCAAATGCATACTGAGACCAAATTGTTTAACTTAAAATAGGAACAACAGTTTCCACAAAATACTTGTAATTCACCATAGATATTAAAGTATGTATAGATTTTCAGATCTCCATTGTATCCAAGCACTATGGCAAGGACTATTTTAGTTACACAACTGGTGAAGAATCAGGTGAAATGCAATGGCCCCTTCTCATTTCACAGGTGACAATCAGATGGATGAAGAAAATTAAAAAAGGTTCATGACGCAAGCAAACAATACTGCTAATATCCACAGTATAACCAGGATTGCAACTTCCTCAGAACCAATGCACCAAAAGAAGAGAGCTATAGAATAACAATAAGCAGGTGGGAGGCTGGAGCTACTTTAACAGAAACCCATTTTACATGTAGGGAAAAATTACAAAGAGTAGCTCTAGTAATCCATACTAATGGACTCTAAATAGCAATGCAAATGAGCTGAATTAAGGAGGAGGAAACATACCTCTTGATTACATGCACACACACACACACACACACACACACACACACACACAATTACAGCCCTTATAAAGCACCAGAGAAAAGTGCACCAGTCAACACATTAATACCCAAACTATAGGGTTTAGCAAAGGAGCGCATGCACTTACGAGTAATCTGCTTCACAAATCTCTTTTTCAGATGCTTCCCCGTTTCTGTCCAGATGACAGCCTGACACTTGGTCTGATGGACTTTTACTCTTAGAGGAAAAAGATCGCCTCCGTCCCTCCCCCCAATCTTGGATATATACCTCAAAGGTAACTGAAAGAATCCATCCAGAAATCAAATCTTCATAAGGTACTTTGCCTCTAAGGGTACATCTACACTTTGAGCTGGAGGGATAATTTTCAACTCAGGTAGACGCACAAACATGTGATTGAGCTAGAATGCTAAAAACAAAAGTGTAGCTGTGGCAGAGTGGGAGGCGGGACAGGCAAGCTGCCCAACTAAGTATGTAGGGTCCTGGGTGGGATTGTACTCAAGGTAACTAGCCCATCCCACAGCCTCTACTGCACTTCTAGTTTTAGAGTGCTAGCTCAATCAAAGCTAGTGTGCATATGTCTACCCAAGCAGAAATTACACCTCCAGCTCAAAGTGTAGATGTACACGGAGAGATGCTCCAGAACAGATATGGAGACAATCAGGTGATCTTGTCAAACAAACCTGTCATTCTTTTATGGCTGGGGTCGGCAATCTTCGGCATGCGGCCCATGAGGGTAATCTGCTGGCGGGCCGTGAGACAGTTTGTTTGCGTTGACCATCCACAGGCATGGCACCCTGCAGCTCCTAGTGGCTGCGGTTCACTGTTCCTGGACAATGGGAGCTGCAGAAAGTGGTGTGGGCCAGAGGGACGTGCTGGCCGCTGCTTCCGGCAGCTCCCATTGGCCAGGAATGGTGAATCGCAGCCAATGGGAACTGCGGGGAGCCATGCCTGCGGACGGTCAATGTAAAAAAAAATGTCTCATGGCCCACCAGCAGATTACCCTGATGGGCCGCATGCTGAAGGTTGCCGACCCCTGTTTTATGAGATTATAAATTTGGTTGATAAAGGTAACTACATAGATCTAGTATACATAGACTTTTGTAAGGCATTTGATACAGTATTGCACGACATTCTGATTAAAAAAATAGCACTATGCAATATCAACAAAACACATGCCAAACGGAGTAAAACCTGGTTAACTGACATCTCAAAAAGTAATTGTTAATGGGGAACCATCATGCAATGGGAGTGTTTTTAGTAGAGTTCTACAAGGATCAGCCAACACTATTCAAAATTTTCATCTATGATCTAGAAGCAAATATAAAATCACTGCTGATTTTAGGGGATACTGTCCATATTTGTTAAACTTCCTTTCTTCATTAATTTCTATACCAATCCAGTTGCTTGGGTATAGTTCTTCCCTGCTAGCTAATTGAGAAAAAATAACTAAGTTTTTGACACATTATCCTTCTCTCCCTAGTACACACTGAAAGGGCTTACCAGCTCAGAACTCAGCTGAGACTTGGAAAGCAGTTCCGGTAAAAAGAATGACCTTGAACAATTGTAAAACCAAGATGAAACTTTATAAGAAGATATTGTATTAATTTTTCCAAGGTGGGGGCCTGGACTGGTATCTCAAAGAAAATAAATGTTCTTACTTTTCTTCTTCAACCGTCTAATTGCTTGGGACCTCCTTTAGCAATAAAAAAATCCTACAGGAGGAAGGGATGAATGTCTTAACAGCTGCCAGCTGCATCTTTCTGACAAAGGCTGCATCCAATTATGTTTGTACAACAAATGGAGAGTTCTTGGTGAATGTGAGCGTTGATGTCTAGGTGGCCGCCTTGTAGATTTCCATCAGACACTCCAATCTCTCTTCCCACAAAGACTCCACCCATGTGGAAAAGTAGGCTAGAAATACATGCTTTCTTCTCAATCCATTTTGAAACTATTTGGAAGCTGCCTGAACTTTCCTAAATTAGGACATTGATGCAATATGAATAACACTCTAAATCTCTCAGTTCTTAGCAAAGATAAATTCAGACAGCCTGTTAATGTCCAGGCAATTGGAATTTTGTGGATTAGGACAAAAGAGTGGGAAAGGCTACTTCCTGGTTCAAATGACATATAGGAAAACCTTTCAGGAAAGGAACCTTATCTTGGTAGTCCCTGTACCTAGCAGGATAAGGCATGAAACTCCTTGAATCTTCTGGCAAAAAAGAACTGCCATTGGAAAAGATCTTGAGGTACAGTAAACAGAAAGAAAGGACAGTTGTATGGTTAAGTCACTAGACCATGTAACAAAGTGGCCTTCACCCCAGTTCCCAAAAGACCCACTGCCACAACTATTCTCTTTCCAGACAGTTTTATTTTCCAACACAGGCAAAACAAACAAAAAAGAGTTCCTCAGCCTACCCTGTGCTTTAGTTCCCAAGGTTTTTTCCCCTCTCTTTACTTCTCACAGGAACTTCCTGCTGCTCCTGCTTCTTGCAGTTCCAGAGCTCTGACTCACCAGGTCTCCCTTCCCTCTAGACCCAGGTTCCCTGTTTTAACCCTAACTGGGGGTCAGTTAACAAGGCACAGGATGCACTGGCTCTGCTCCCTCTTAAAGAGCCAATGTCACCCTGGTACACTCTTCCCCACCTTGAAGACCTTGCCCACACTTAGGGCAAGTCTTACAGTCCATACCAGGACACAGTCAATACAGCCTCATTTTCTAATCTGGGGCTTTGAGGATCTGCATGCAGAAGGTTTAATTCTCTCTCAAGCTGATTAACCACCAGAAGCGGGCAACCTCTCTCTTCCTGAATCACCAGCTGCTCTCTCTCTCATTTGTAGCATGCATTCTGCAGCTACCAGTTGTTCTGGCAGTCCTCCAGTCCTCATGATGGGAGCCATAAAACTATCCCTTGACTCCCCTTCTTCAAAAGGCCACTATTTCACCCCTGGTCTCTTACCTGCATGCTGATGAGGTCCATCTGGGTCCCCACTGTATACTGTTCAATCTGAGGTCCTGTCTGGGCATCCAATGCCCACACTTGAGTCTGTGCAATGACCTCCTGTTCCCTGACAATCTTCTAAATCTGAAGCATGGCCAATGTCTACTCCAGCATCGAGGACTGCTATTTTCCACACTCTAACTCCACTCTAGACTGTGTTAATTCTTGTTCAGGTTTTATTGTCCGATTGATGATTTTCTGCTGGGTTTCCTCCAGCTCTTGTCAATTCTCTTTTAAGATGTTCCAATAAGCTCTGAAGATGACTGGAGGCTTCCTCTCAGCCCCTATCTGGTGTTTCATGCAATCTTCAGCTCTCTCCACACCTTTTCTGATCAACCATTGGTTTTCTCTACCCTACACTGCTGCTCTGGATTCATGACACCTTACTTCTGTATCAGGGCTGGGAAACCGAGCCAGTCTCTTCCCAAAATCATCTGTCACAGAAGATCCTTCAGTACCCTAATATGTAGCTGACCTCTCTGCTCCTGTACTCCCAGCTCAACCCCTGCTGTGGGGTAGACCCGAATCTCACCTTGCATACCTGACACATCTCTGCGCAGATGCCAGTCCATTTTCTCTGACAATACTCCATTTCCCCAGACAAGGGTGCACCCACAATCTGAGTTCACAAGACCTTCTACCGACACTCCTCCCACTCTGACTAGTACCAAGTACTACTGAACCTTAGTCCCATTAAGAGTAGACCCTACACTATAAGCCTGACTCTAATAGCAACACAGGTAATTGCACTCCATTATTGGGCATTCTCACCTAATATCCAGACTTGCCACATCTGAAGCACACAATGGGACTTCCCCAGTCAACCCCAAAAGCACTTCCTCTGGATTGTGGGACAGACTGGGGCCCTGGTAGGTCCTGTGCATCCCCCTGTTTTGGGTTACTCATGACTAGTTTGCCACACAGTTCAGCCTGTCCGGCTCCTTCGGTTTCAAAGAAGGCTTCTGTTCTTTCACCTGTCTCATCTACTGATGCAGGTTGGTATTGCCTTACCCATCTCTGTGCTTCTATGGCTAGGACCTTCAAGAAGTTCTCCAGGACCACTTGGTCCACGATTTTCTGGAATAGTATGCCCCTGGAGTCAGTTCCAGGCTATCTAAAACCTTCTCCACAGGATAGGAGCTCACCTGCTTGTTGCTCACAGCTTGGTAGGCTGCCTGTGCCTAACCCATCAGGAATAGTGCTATGGAGGCTGCCCAAGTCAATTCCCCACAGCCTGCTGCACTTCTCATTTGCTCAAAGGTGTGGAGGAAGGCCTCTTCACTCCTGGACCCAGCTTCGCCAGGCCAGGGACCAGTTGGCCTGAGCTACCCCATCTCCAGTACCAGCCACATTTCCCTTGGCCCAACCACTACTTTTGCTGCTGGAAGTGGGCCTTTGCCACTGCTGCGGAAGGGCAAATTGTGCTTCTTGCCATTTTTGCAGGCTCACAACTAATTACAGGGTCATAGCCTGGGTCTGTTGCTGCTGTTTCTGTTGCCACTGTAATGCAACTATCTGCTGCCACTGTTCCATTAAAAGACATATCACCTCCTTCATTTTTCCTCATTGCTAAAACTGGTGTGTGTGTGTGCCAGTCAATGCTTGGAGTCCAATTTCTTCCCTATTCTAGGGACCAATCACCTGTCCATATTCTCCACCAAAGGTCACAAGACAGGGCTTTTCCCCAAATTGTTAAGAACCCTCTGCCATGACTAAAGTCTCTTTCCAGGCTGCTTTATTTTCCAACACAGACAAAACAAACAAAAACAGTTCCTCAGCACACGCTGTGCTGTTACAGCTCCCAGGGGTTCTTCCCTGTCTGTCTCTCACAGGATCATCCTGCTACTCCTGCTTCTTGCAGCTCTGACTCAACAGGTCTCTCTTCCATCTAGGCTCAGGTACCCTCTTTTAACCCTAAGTGGGGGTCTGCTAACCAGGCACAGGGTGCATTGGTCCTGCTCCTTCTTAAAGGGTTAGTGCCACCCTCCAACAGACAAGGACTCAGAAGATCCAGATTCTGTTACCAGTTCTGCCACAGACTTCCACTGTTGTCCTTAGACAAATCAAAATGAAGTTGGAATTAGAGTGAGGAGAAAATGAAGATGGTAACTCAGTACTGATGTGACCTTCATCTCATGAACTCTAGTGTTAAACACACTTTGGGAAACTACCAGAAACATTTTCACAACTAGTAAACTTTTCAAAGCAATTGTCCTGGACTATAATCCAAGGAAAAAAATTAAAAAATTATGAACATCAGAGTAATGTCTGCCAATTTTACCCACTTACAGATGGATATTGCTGGGGAATATATTATAATAAGGACCTTTGAAGAAAAAGTAACCTTAACTGGTAATGTAGAAAAGTGCAAACTAGTGGCTGAAAGTCTGTGCTGTTGCATAAGTGTAATTCTTCAGGTCATATGTGTAACAACAACAAAATCAAAATGGCTGAGAACTTAGAAACTGGACAGTAACAGACCACGAATTCCACTGATGACTGAACTTGGTAATATTCTAAACAAAAAGAGCTTTCAGCCATGCTTACAGCTGTTTCCATTGCTTCAGACTAACTCAACAGACATTCTAGGCATCAGAATTCTGTTTGAAGGTTTTGTGTGTGTGCTGGTTGTGATGATGACTGGGTTCACTTCCATGTGGTTTTATGTTGTGCTGGGAAAGTTGTTTGGATTTGTGAGGGTGACAAAAGAGATGTGTTCTGCTGTGAAGGGCTATGTGTTTGGGGTTATCATGTATGGTGGCTGTGCTGTTGCACAGGTCTGGCAATTGGGCCAAATAATCCACTATCTCTGCAGTCTTCTTCATACAACCAATGAAATTATTGCATGCAAATTAAATGTAGAATAAGGTTAATGATTGGTTGAGCTACCTGTGATATTACAAGGGTCTAGGACTCGTGGCATGGCATAGATACATGTCTTACTGTAGCTATACACTGGGTGTAAAGTCAAAATGACTGACAACTTAAAACTTGGACAGACTGTGAAACACAGTGATGATTCAACCTGGTGTCATTCTGAAGAAAAAGAGCTCTCAATTATGCTTACAGATGCTTCCTTCTCTTCACACGGGCTATACAGATACTTTAGGCTTCAGAATGACACACAGAATATAATCTTATTATATAGCTAGTTGTAGATTGGAAAAGGAAGTATAACAAAATAGGATGAGGGGTGTGTGGGAGCCCAGACCCTGAGTCTCAATGTCTTTATGCTTTAAGAGCTCACTCTGTGCTCCTCCCTCAGTTCCCCTGACAGGGCTGACATGGTGCTCAATGAAGCTGGAGGCAGCAGTGCCATGGGGACCCTTTCAAGTACAGATACCCAAGCAAACCTGTAGCCATAGAACCTGTAAAGACCAGTGACAGATGAGCCAAATAATCTACCAATGATAACTTTTGATACATATGTCCAGTCTCTCTCATCCAATTGATTTATGTGAGGAGTATAGACATTATTATGGGAAATAGGTCAGCCTTTAGGTTGACTGGTGGGTAGGCACCCACTAGGCCCTCAAAGATTCTGAAACCCGTGCTGCTTAATGAAATAAATGACCAATACATAAATTAACTTTCCCTCAAAAATCAACAGTAATCCTATTTGGGTACAAGTTATGGAAAGACTATACAGCAATTCTATAGACTAGGGTGTGTGGAAATACCCTTCACACCCCCCTCCATCTGCAGGGATAGGAGTGGGAGTGAAGGGAGGTACTGAGACTTGGTGGCGGGGGGAGGCAGCCAGCTCCAGGCTAGAAGGAAGGGTCCTGGAGGTTCCTACCTGCTCCTGGACTCATTCCAACCCCTCTAGGTCCCACTCCCTGGCCTGATCCAGGGCCTGCAGCAGCTGCTCTAGCCCCTCTGGGTTTGGCTCTTATCCCAGAATGTGGGAGTTCACATGGAAATGGAGCCCCCCACAACATTTCCACTGTGGGGGCACTGCAGCACCCAGCCCTCACTCCTGGCCCCTACCCCAGTTCTACTGCCCCTGCTATGGATCACCACTAGGTTGATCCCCTTTATTTACCCCAGGGACTTCTCAGATTTGGAACCCTGATATCTGGGAAAGAAACGTATGAACCACGCAAGTTTCCAGTTTTATACATTTTATTAGCTAAAATTAAGAACTAAGCAAAACCATAAAACAAAACATATAAACATATCAAATTTGAATAAAATGGATTATCACATTAATCTGATTATCAGGTTGATTAAACCACATCAAATAAACTAACAATTCCTTAGAATATTTTAATTATTTGAGAAGGTAGTAATCTTGTTTAGCTATTAGCCTCAAAAGTAACAGGACATTATTAATTACAATGCCAATCATATTTATATTCCAGCCAAACAGCTGATACAAGGAGCGTCAAATCACATCCCGGATGATGCTAATGTTGAGACTACAGCTCCACGCCAATTAAGGCAGTCTGCTCAAATTACTGGTGGTTAGATAACAGTCAATCTTTCCCCACCCTGCCCGCTCACACCCCTGAAAAAACACCATAGGTTTATATGAACCATTCCAACACAACTGAAGATTGCACAGCTTGTTACATATGATATTCAAATGACAAATTTAGGTGAAAGTAATAGGATTTCTCAGGATTAAACACACAGCTCCTAATTCATTAAAAATGTGTGTGTGATCTTGTACACAACACGTTTATTTAACTTAGGGTTGTTTTAGATATTTGAGGAACTATTTTATAGGCAGAGTTCTCATACTCTGTGACTTCTATCCACATGCACACTCACTATCAGCCATCTGCTGGAGCTATACAACAAGTGCAAGAATGCTGAGGTAGAGGAATCCCTCTACTAATAAAAATTAGAAAAGAAAATAAAACTGAAAAGGTTGAGAATATATTTCTTAAAGAAACCATTTTTAAAATTAATTTTAATACAGACTAATTAATTATCTTACCTTCAAATAAATCAGAAAATTCATTCTATATATAAAAAGAGTAAGTGCTGCAAATTTGAGGTTCATATGCTGTATTTTTCATACATAATAAAGAGGTTAAATTCCTGTGTTCTGTGTCAAGTGCAAATCAGAACTCAGCCTTAACTATGCTTCATAATGTTGAGTATGCCACACATTACAAATACACTATTTTAGGAGTGTTTTAGACCCAACCACATGAGCCACAGCATCAGGGGCTCATTCACCTGCACACCTCCTAATGTGATATATGCCATCATGTGCCAGCAATGCCCCTCTGCCATGTACATTGGCCAAACCGGACATTCTCTACGTAAAAGAATAAATGGACACAAATCAGACATCAGCAATGGTAACATACAAAAGCTAGTAGGAGAACACTTCAATCTCCCTGGATATTCCATAACAGAATTAAAAGTAGCCATACTTCAACAAAAAAACTTCAAAAACAGACTTCAAAGAGAAACTGCAGAGCTACAATTCATTTGCAAATTTAACATCATTAAATTGGGCTTGAATAGGGACTGGGAGTGGCTGGCACACTACAAAAGCAATTTTCCCTCTCTTGGTATTGACACCTCCTCATCAATTATTGGCAGTGGACCATATCCACCCTGATTGAATTGGCCCTGTCAACACTGGTTCTCCACTTGTAAGGTAACTCCCTTCTCTTCATGTATCAGTATATTTATGCCTACATCTGTAATTTTCACTCCATGCATCTGAAGAAGTGGGTTTTTACACATGAAAGCTTGTGCCCAAATAAATCTGTTAGTCTTTAAGGTACCACTGGATTCCTTGTTGTTTTTGTGGATACAGACTAACACGGCTACCCCTCTGATACTTGATTTCTGAATGGTTTGGTACTGTCCAAATAACAGGCTAATGCCCTCCTGACGTCCAAGGTATGGAAGACAGCTTCCTGCCTCATCTGATGTGGTTTCAGAAAAAAAATGGAAGATGAATAGTCTGGTTAATATAAAATTAAGACGACACCTTATGTGGAAACTTGAGGCGTGGTTGTAATGAAACCTTTTCCTTGAAAAACACTGCAAAGGGAGGGTTTGCCATTAAAACCCTGAATTCTCTGCCTTTCTAGGCAGAAATGATGGCCACCAAGAAAGCTGTTTTCATGGACAGGTGAAGCAGCAAACACATAGCTACTGACTCAAAGTAGTACTTCACAAGGTAATTAAGGACAAGGTTCAAGTCCCATACGGGAGTAGGTTCTATGATTTATGGAAAAAGTTTAATCAGTCCTCTGAGGAAACTTGACATTGTGGGGCAAGCAAAAATTGAAAAACCTTCCACAGACAAGCAAAAAGCTGTTATAGCTGTGATGGGGTCCCCGGAGTGCAACCTGGACTGTGGGATTGCTGAGCCCTCCAAACCCACCACCCTGGGCTGCCTCTCACATTGTGATGCTGATGTCAAGCTACAAGCCTCCCGCAGGGACTGCACTTATACGGACATCCACAGGCAGGGCCACACCCAACTGAGTTACATGAATGATCTTCCAGTCACTCATGAACCATCAATAGGGATGCTCCAGCAAATTCCCCCCAGCTCTCCAGTCTTGCACCTCAGAACTGTACCATCTTGCACTGGTTAGAAACCTGGTCTGCGTAAATTCATTACCTAGTTCACCACTTCATCAAAGGGAAGTGGACATTAAGAAAATAAAAAGCAAACACACATTCTAAATCCTAAACTTTTAGTCAAGCGAGAGTTGAATCAAACAGCTTTTCTCACCCTGTCAGATGGTACAAGGAGGTTACAGTTCCTCAGTACACAAGGTGGGACCACCTTCCAGCCTGGGACCAAATTTCCCCAGTTCAACATCTTTTTCTTGCAGACGTTCTTCCAGGTGCTGAGATGAGGGGGGAGAGAGGCCAAGTGATGATGTCCCTGTCTCTCTTTTATACTTTCTTCCAGCTGCTAGAAAATTCCTTGCTGTGATGTGGGTAGCCAACCCCGCAGTGTACATGCCTTCTTCTAGAAGCCTCAGGGAAAATGGACTGTGTGTTGATGAGCCATTGATGACCATCTGGCCGGTGATGGCTACTCTTTTGTTGTAACTGAAAGGCTGGCCGTGGGCATTCTCAATCTCACAACATATTTCAGTAGCATATATAGCAATACTTCACAACTTCACACACGATAGCACACACAGTTCAACATGATATTAATGTTCTACTGATTAAGACACTTAAAATTATATGAATCTATGATATTAACGTTCAACAGATTAAGACACTTAAAATGATACCTCACAAGGCATAATTTATACAAAACACATCATAATAATATCACAGTGGTGAATATGAGGGTTCCAGGGTACTACTCTGAGGTACAGAGTGTCACAATAGCCACCAAGTGAACAATGATGGAACTCATAGCGAAACCTGATCTTTTTAATTCTAGCAGGTAGCCCAGGATGGTGGAAAGAGAAGACTGAACAAGAGAGAATTAATGACAGGTACACCACTAGTGAAATCTCTTCCATTTCTGAAGGCAAGTATTTATCATAGATTTCTTCCTGCTGTTTAACACCACCTGCTGCACCTCTGTTGAATAGGAAGTCTCTATACCAGAGAACCATCTAGGAGCCACACCTGGAGTCACAGAACTTCCAATTTGGGATGAAGTGCCTGAGTATCCCGAGACAACAGGCAGCAACTGACTGAAATGGTCAGTAGTGGACGAGAAGCAAGTCGAATCAGTGAAGGATACTAACTGTGTCTCAGCCAAGTAGGTGCAAGCAATACGACCTTATCCTTGTCTTGCTTGATCATGCTGAGAACTTTTACGAGCAACAGCATTCGTGGATAAGTGTAAAGAAGACACCTTACCCGTGAAATAAGGAAGGCATCTCCTAGTGACTGAGGATCAAGTCCCCCTCTTGAGTAATATTACCTGCACTTTGTGATAGTGACGGTGACAAAAAGTTACACTTTTGAAATCTCCCAGGTTAGAAATATGCTGTTGACTACTTGTGAATCCAACACTGGGAGAAGTGTCTGCTGAGTTCGTCAGCCAGGGTGTTCTGTATACTCAGGAGGTAAGAAGCTGAGATGACTATCTGGTTGGCTAGGCACCAATTCTAGAGTTTTATCACCTAAGCATATAGTGAGGGGGAGCACACCCTCCCCTGACAATTGATGTAGAACATGCAGACTATACTGTCTCTTGCAATCTTGAAAGATTTGGCTCAGACCAGTAGAAAGAAGTGAGTGCAAGCCTTCCTGACTGCTCTCAACTACAGATAATTGATGTTCAGAAGACTCTCATGGGGAGACCATTTGCCTTAGATGGTGTGTGGTCCCAGATGCACTCCCCATCCCAGAGGGATGCATCTGATGTAATAACGATGGTAGAAAGAGCTTGAACTAAAGGAATTAAATGAACTCCCATACAGGATTCTTCCACCAATTGATTGAGTCCAGAACCCAATAGGGAACAGACACCTGCCTGTCCAGACTGTGCTTGTTCAGTATATAAATTGTTCTGAGCTATCCCAGGAAACAGGAGATTTAATCTGGTGTGTTGGGCTACGAAGATACAAGCTGCCATATGATCTAATAGCTGAAGACAATTTCTTGACAATGTTTAAGGACTTAATTGAATTCTTGCAATATGATTTTTCAAGTTTGTGAACTTGTCCACAAGTAGGTAAACTCTGGCTATCACAGCATTTGGAAAAGTTCCTATAAAATCTATCCACTGAACTGGGGTCAAAACAGACTTTTTGAGATTGAATTGAAGGCCTAAACTGTGGAACAGAGACCTTGTCATTGGTTAAGATTGACCCCTGAGAAGCCAATCATTGAGATGAGGGAAGACAACTATACCTAGTCAATTTAGGTGGGCAACTACAACTGCCATGGTCTTGGAGAATACTCTTGGGCAGAGGAGAGTCCGAAAGAGAGCACATGGTATCAGAAGTGATTGTGGTCGACTGTAAAATGAAACTTCTGTGGGAAGGGTGAATTGCGACATGAAAATATGAAACCTGAAGGTTGAAGGTCACAAACAAATCTTCAGAATCTAAGGAGCAAATTACAGCTGCAAGAGTCACCATCCTGAATTTCTGCTATTTCACATAATTGTTTGGATGTCTGACATATAATATTGGTCTCCATCCTCCATTCTTTTTTGGGAACAAACTTGGAATAGAACCCCTTTCCCCTGTACTGGACTGGAATTGGTTCTATAGCTCCTAAGCATAGAAGGGAAGTGACTTCCTGCCTCACCTATTGATTGTGAGATGGGTCCCTGAAAAGGGATGGAGAAAAGGGCTGGGATGGAGGGATGGAAATGAAATACATTGAATAATTGATATTACGACTTCCAAAACTCATTTGTTGGATGTTATTCTCTTCTGTGCCGGTTGAAATCGGGAGAGGTGTTATCCAAAGGTGGGGAGGAGGATAGAATAGCACAGCTATAGATTCTTGTGGAATGGATGATCTGGACTCTTGACCAAGTCATCAAAACTGGCACTTGGACAAAACAGAGGGCTGGGATGAGGTACCTGTTGCAGTTTGTAGCTTCTTTTTAGAGAACCTAGGACTCTTTGCAGGTGATTCAGAGGGTCTATGGAAACTAGAGAAATGACCTGGGTAAGATCTCTGAGTTGTCTGAGACCTGCTAAATTTTCCTTTATTTGAAGGTATATAAATCCCAAGGGATCTACGCGTGGCCCTCAAATCTTTTAAAGCGTGAAGAAAGTCATCGGTAGACTCAGCAAACAATTTGAGACCATCAAAAAGGAAGTCCTCAACAGTACTCTGCCCCTCTTTAGGGAAGCTGCACAACTGAAGCCATGAAGCTTGTTGCATCACAATCACAGTGGAAACGGACTGTGCTGCAGTATCAGCTGAATCTAAGGAGGCCTATAATGACATTTCCACTAAGAGTTGCCCTTCATTTATGATGGTCTTAAATTGCTTGTGGTGCTCAATAAAGGGGTTACATTTATTATAATTCAGATAGTCATATTTTGACATGAATGCTTGTTGGTTAGCTATTCTAAATTGCAATGTTGCAGAGGAGTAACTCTTATGACCGAAGACATTGAGTCACTTCTGGTCTTTGTTGTAAGGGGTAGACTTAGCACTGTGTGCATTCATTAACTGTCCACAACCAGGAAATTTGGTGTTGCGTGTTAAAATAAAAACACTGAGTTCTTGGCTGGAACATAGTAGTTGTTTGTCAGCATTTTTTACAGATGATCTTAGCAGGCTCTAGCAAAAAACAGGGCAACAAATATATAAATGTCCAGGAGTTTATGATGAGAATCCTGGACGTTTATAAAGGAATATTAAGCATAAGCAGTTCGTTTCTTCAGCTCCTGGAATCGTCTAAGGTTATCTGCCATGGAAGGTGGCGGAGGCATTACAGCCTCATCTGGCTATGATGATGAAATATTTGTGTGAGATGTTGCCTCGTCAGCCCTTACCTCCTGCTCCTCAAAGATCTCCTCTAATGGTTCAGGTTGACATGATGGGAGTGAAGACAATGGAAAATGATTCTGCCTATGCTCCTTATGAGTGTGCTTTTGGGCCCTTATGAACTGTTGGTGATATAAGGCCCAGGGGTCCCATTAAGGCCACTGTGGGGCCCACAGGGCATGGGAGGAGGCATCTTCTGTTGATCATACCAGGTAGACAAGGGTCGAAGTCATCTGTCCTCTCAGAATGGACAGCAGAATAAGCAAGAGAACACTATTCAAAAATCTGTCATAAGAGTCATTGTCAACATATTCAAGGGGAGGTGATACTTGTTCACTCTGGATGGTCAAAACGGTATAGAAGGAGGTCCCAATGAAAAATGTGGAGTTGATAACCCAGAGGATCTCGGTGCAAACAGATGTCCAGTATCATTAATGGGGACTTTGGCTCATTCAAGACAAGGTTCTTTGAATATGAGACTCCTGCAGTGCCAAAGGTATGTAGGCAGGAATTAAACGAGATCCTGTGGTGGCCGGCTTCAGTACCAAGTTTGGTATCTGTCTTGAGTGTGTGTGTGCTCTGGACCCTGAGTATTTGGTATCAGAATGTCCAGGGTCAGACTCAGCACTATCAATGCAGAGCTATAGGATAATGGCATAGCTACTGGAGATACAAAAGTGTCTGATGTGACAAAATTCTTTGGCACAGAACTTCTACTGGTATGGATATGATTACCTAAAGATGAAGTTGTCTTCAGTACCATATCCTCTTTGGTAGAAGTATGGCTCTTAGAGGACACTTTAGATATCCTCAGAGTACTGGAATCACAGGAAGCCTCAACACAACTCTCTTTGGGACCTGAGGTCTCCAGAACATTTTTCTCAGAAAGTGACTGAGACGTCTTAGAAGAAGATCTAGGACTCCTACTATTCTTACCAGTACCCAGAGATTTAGAATGTGAAGCTCCCTGTACTGTGGATACTGGGGCAGATGCTGGCTTCCTTGAGAATTTCAATGACCGAAACCCAGAGGTGGGTGGGGTAGCAGCAACAGTATTCCCTGAGGCTATTAGTGACAAGGATACTGAAGTAGATGGGGTACTAAGTGTGCTTAGAGGCCAGGTGCAAGGTGGTTCTCAGAGTTCAGGTCGGAGACCAGTCTTAGGGCTTGCTCAATCATCAATAGTTTGATTTTGATCCCTCTGATCTTTTTTTTTTTTTTTGAGATCTGCTTTTGAAGGAGGAGCAGGTCTTACACTTACTCAGGATATGGTGTCCCCCAAACAGCAGAGCCACCAAGAAAGTTTGTCATTGACCAGGATAGCTGCCGGCAGGAAAGTCTGGGAATCCTCCCATACCACAGAAAAGAAGTCTAAAACCACCCCTCAATCAGGAAAAAAAAACTAATAAAAGGGGAACAACAATCCCAACAAACAACTAACTAACTATACTATACCAAGAACAGCCTGAGTAAAGAGGGCATGCTTGATGCTCCATCTCAGGCCAAGGGTTGTTGAGAAGGGACAAAGGGTAGTTTGCTCATACAGCCTTATGTATTCTTGACTTGGGGCATGAGGATTTGCAGGGCACTTGTGAAGGATGAACAGACACTGCTACTGAAAATCTCTGATCAAAGGTATATGGAGGCACATGCACACCTGAAGTAGAGCATCCATAGGGACACTACTCAAAGAAGAATCCCCTTTACAGTGGTCTAAAACTCCTGTTGCTAGCCCTCCAGGGCTATAAGATACCATATCAGACTAAGTTTGTGATATTTTTACACATAGAATTGCTGTTACTGACTCAAATCTCTGGAGATGTCCTCACAGAAAATAATGTGCTGCCCCATTCCACATTACATTCTGTGGCATACCCCTCCAACTGAAACATTACCTGAGTGGTGGGTTGGGGACAGCAGATAGTTGGACACACATCTGCAAAGGAAGTGTTAGCATAGGACGGGAGTGCCCTGAAGAACAGTGCAATCACTTGACCTCTCTATCAATGTCTCTGCTGCTTTGGTAGATCTCAACCTCTGCACTTCCATTAAGAGGACAGAGACACAAACTCAGGGCAGGTCTAAACTACAGCTGGGATCGACCCACCAGCGGTCGATTTAGAGCGTCTAGTAAAGTCCTGCCAAATCGACTGCAGATTGCTCTCCAGTTGACCCAGTACTGTACCCCCGACAAGAAGAGTAAGGTAAGTCGACCCCCCATGGTGTAGGCCCCGCGGTAACTTGACCTAAGGTACTTCGACTCCAGCTACGTGAATTTCCTGGTCCCTAATGTAATTTTTTCCTGTACAGGGGATGAATTTTTCCCTACCAAAACTACAATATACACGAAATAAAAAGGTTACTATGGTTAAACCAAAAGCTTTTTCCTCTTTGTTTACCTATAAACTATATGACTCATCCTTGATACTATGATATCTTACTTAGATTTATATGCTACACAAATGAAAGGATAACAATAATAAAAAGAATCCTGAAAAGAAAATGCTTATTTCTTATACCTGCTTGTAATCATATTTATATAAAATGTGGTGTTCAGTAATAAAATTCTAAATAATTCTCTTTGTGGATTATACAGTTTAGTAACTAATATAGAAGATATAAGCTATCATTTACAAGAAGATGCCATCTGCTGAGCAAAAGTATAATCAGCAGGCAATTTCTATTACAGCCAAAATCTTTTTCTTCCTTTATTGATTTTCTCCATTGCTTTCCTAAAGCCCCCCAAGCAATCTGAGCCAGTGTAGCAAATGAAGAAAGCATAGGACTTCTCAATGACCCCAATATCAATTCTGCTTTGTACTTTACCCTGTCTCAAGGCTATGGACCCGATAGGTTAGTTCAAGCAAGAGACAGAAAATAGTATATACAGTATGTACACACACACACACACACACACACACACACACACATTCAGAGCAACTGAGTAGAAATGACAGGTTAACCTTTGGAATTAAGCCTAATAAATTTGTAGTTTTAAAACAACTTGCAGATATTACACTATTCACCTGTATATCAGTTAACTGATTCTTCATGATACTCTTTTTGTGCTCCAGTTGTTGTTCTGCTTGTTTCTTCTGTTCATCTAGTTCTTGCATTTTCTGATTCAGATTGTAAAGTTTCTGGAAAATATATGCATAGACAGATGTATTCAAAAGTAATTGTCCTTTTTTCTTTGGGAAATTATAAAACACATTAGCCATTAAATACTTTTCTTTAAAAGTTTCCATTTATAAGTTCATCTTTAGTTTCACTTAAACAACAATTTTTTCATCTAGTTCACTTAGTAGCTACAGTATATATTCATGTGTATGCATTCAGAAACACTTCAAACTATATAAATAGCATTTTAAACATACACACCCAGCTATGTTGATTCATATATTGTATTCTGTCACATAGCAAAATATCACTGTTTCACCACTGATTATAAGCAAAACACTTTCTTCCCAGTGGTTCTATAGTTTATTTTGCCAGCTAACAAATAGACTTTCTATGTTCAAAACAGAGAAACGAGGTGGGTGAGGTAACATCTTTTATTGGACCAACATTTGTTGGTGAGAGACAAGCTTTCGAGTTTACCCAGAGCTCTTCTTCAGCTCTGGGTAAGCTCGAGAGCTTGTCTTTCACCAACAGAAGGTGGTCCAATAAAAGATATTACCTCACTCACATTATCTCTCTAATATCCTGGACCCAACACAACTATAATAATACTGTTTTCAAAATATGTGTTCTGAATGGTCTATATGAAAATAGCATAAGGGAGGCAAGAAATACTTATGGTTTAGTGACTGTGAATTAACAAGGGAAATAGTACTTAGGAGAGCTACTAAGAAACCGTAAGAAGAGAAAGAATACCATATTGGGATTTCTCATTTTTACATCATTCACTAATCCAGTGTGTTATTAATTAACGTAACCAGAAAATTAGTTTTTAAAATATCTGCTGTACTAAACACATTTACATCATTGGTATAAGTGCAAACTACTAAATGATAGAAGTCGTTATTAACGTATATAATGACTAAGTAAAATTTGTAAATTACTCTTTACGTATACAAAAAATATACAATAATAAAGTTATTCAAAGTGTTTTATTTGATAAATTATGAAATTATGTATCATATGTAACAGCATTAAATATAGCATTCACATTCTAATTCACTTGCAATACTTTCAATTTTTAATCAAAGAGTTTAAGTTCTTCCTTGAAATTACTAACATTTTTTGAATATTATTCAGATACAAACCTGCTTGTGCAAACATTGTTTCCAAGCTTTTAAGACAGAAACAAATATACAGCTAAAGACAAAGATATATAACTCATACCACACCCCTCAAGATCTCCAGAAGACTAATGATGTGATCTTTGTCACATTGTTTCTAGTAAATTTTACTTAGGGAAGGGCTAACAACATTAATCACTGTCATTAACATGTTGTTTTGAAATTACTATTAGCTATTAGAAATATCTTTTTGTAGTTTTATGTAGCAGTTGTGACTTATTATACCTGCATCACAAATAAACTATCTCAATTATTTTAACATACTTTAAAAAGAGAAAAAGGAAAAATTGAGTTCCTGTAGGAAGTGAAGGCAGAGAAAGAAGAGGGTCTAGACCAGGGATTTGGTTTGTTTACCTGCTGCATCCACAGGTTCAGCCGATCGCGGCTCCCACTGGCCGCAGTTCGCCGCTCCAGGCCAATGGGGGCTGCGGGAAGCGGCGCAGGCTGAGGAATGTGGAAGCCGCGATCGGCCGAACCTGCGGACGCGGCAGGTAAACAAACGTGCCAAAGGTTGCCAATCCCTGGTCTAGACTGACAAGTCTGACTCAATAGTCAGAAAACTGAACTCAGAGTAAATTATAGATGAGATTGCTTGGGAAAATTCTTCCAGTAGAGATGGAAGTCTTCACTAGCTTAACTGTAATTCTGCAAAAGAAGATTCATGTGAGTTGGAAGAGGTCATGGAAGTTTTCATACCAAGGCTTTGATTTGAGAACCAAAACTTGTGTGTCTAAATTAAATCTGACAGATTCATAAGACAAAAGTGATTTTTTTCTGAGAACTTTCTGTAAAAGTAGTATGGCTTTCTGTTAAAGCCATACCAGAATTCTTGACTCCAATCCTGGACAAAAAATCCATTAAATGGCCAGGTTTGTTCCCTGTTGTGTCTGGAACATAACTGAAGGCAGTTTACATTCTCTTTGGTAGCAAAGAAGTCTGTTTGAGGAGTCTACTACTTTCAGAAGATCAAAGCAGTAACTGTGTTTTTGAGAAATCACTTATGTTGACTAGTGTGTTTTCAATTCAGGTTGTTAATGTTTTCTTTGTTAGGCAAGTGAAGCAGCATACACTTTTCCCAGATCCAAAAAGCTTCTTGTCACACTGAACAAAAGTGAGCTCCTGCATGCCTGTTCATACAACACATGGCAGTGATCAAGAGAAGAAAGGCATACGCAAAACTTAGAGCTAGCATGCTGATGTGAACTACAGTCTCCTCACAGTTTCAGAGATCCTGGATTGTATGATCATCTAAGTAAGATCCACAAGGCATGTTAGAAGCACTTGTTGCAATCACTGTGGAAGATTGAGAATAACTGAAAGGTTCTCCCGAACACACATGCCTTACTGCTATTCTCAGTATCATCTACCTTAATAGCAAGACTACCGTGTTCTGTGGCATAGTTCCTAAGGACTAAGGCCTCGTCTACACTAAAAAGTTAGATAGACTCAGCTACATTGTTCAGGGGTGTGAAAAATCTACACCCCTGGGAGATGTAGTTAAGCCAACCTTGTGACAGTCTATACTATTAAGGACATAACTTTTACAACTCTGCGATAAATTTTGAACAAAGTATGCCTTGTCATAATAAAATATGTGTATCAACATTATATGTAAAGCTATATGTTTCTACTGCATAATATTGCTGTAACGTGTTCCAGAGTTAGAAAGGCAGGTCCAAACTAGTTTTTCAGAGACAAAGACACAGTAGCACCCAAGCCAGGTGTTAAAGAGACAGTTCAACCCTCACATGTGCAAAAGACTATTTGTTGCCTACACCCCAATTGGGGGTAATCCTCCAAGAGGAGAAAGTGGTATAAGAGAGAGACAGTGGCCTCCATTTCAGCGCTTCTTCTCCCATCTCTCTGCTCATGACATCAACAACTTTCAAAGAACTGAACTAAAGGGGGAGTGGTCCCAGGCTGGAAGGAGGCCCAACCTGTGAAATTTACAACAGCATATGGTGAGACAAAACCTTTGCTTTTAAGTTCACTTAGCTTGTTAAATTACGTATTAGTTTGCGTATTACTCTTATTTTCTTTTGTAGCCAATCCTGACCTTTATGCATCAATACTTATAAGTACTTAAAATCTATCTTTCTGTAGTTAATAAATTTATCTTATTGTTTTATCTTAACCAGTGAGTTTGGATTAACGTGTGGGGGAAACTCCATTTGGGATAGTAAAGCTGGTGCATATATCATTTTCCTTTTATGAAAAGATGGAGTTTCTATGAGCTTGCATTGTTCATTAGTGTGCTGGACAGTACAAGATACATATTTCTGGGGGAAAGTCTATGACTAATAATTTCCGGGTGTCATCCTGTATGTAATTCATGAGTGACTGGTCAGAGTGCTCATTTATTTAGCTGGGAGTGAATTTGCTTGCTGAAGGCTGTGTGAGAGGCCAGGAATGGCTACTCTGACAACATAGCTGTGTAAAAGGAACCCCAGGCTAGGGAGTTAAGGGGACACTGGTGTTCAATAGTCCAGATTATATCCTGGGGAAGGTCACAAACCTCACCCCCAGTGTAGACAGCGCTAGGTTCCGTCGACCTAGCTACCACCTCTCAGGGAGAAAGATTAACTACAGTGATGGGAAAACCCCTCCTGTCAACACAGCTAATGTCTACACTAAATGCTACAGCTGTGGCAGTTCAAATGTAAACATGCCCTAAATTATTCTGCTGAGGATAATACATAGGCTATCAACAAAACCTGCAGAGACCTTTTCCTGAGTCTTGCAAGGCTTCCTCTATGGCTCCTAACTGGAGATGGGAAATTATTTTGTTCTTTAGCTCCTTCTCAAGAAAGTGATATACAAAAAAGGGGACTGGGAATGAGCACGAACTGGAATCTCTTTTTTTAAACTATACCCAACACTGATTTTTCTGAAGAAATTCTGTTTTATGCTGCCTTGTGGGGAGGAAAAATCAGTCTGAAAAAGACTAGAAAAAGAAAGACTTTGAGGCATGACTTGTTGGGGGTTCTTGACCACCTTGTCAAACTTACAAGATTCAGGACTAGAGAGAATGGAATTGCAGGTGGAGGATGTTCACTGTATCCTCAGTTTACCCATGTGGCAAGGAAAATAAGGTTGCAGTTGAGTCTACTAATGATTAAGGTGTCAGGTGTGTATAAAGATGCTCAAAGGCTTGCTGATGAACTTGGTATAGCTTACCTTGGCTGATCTATGGGCCGTTAGACAAAGTGTCTCACATTACATGAACGATTTTCTTTTTGTCTTCATAAATAAATCTTATTTTGGGACAAACAAAGGTGAATAGCTCTTCTAATTTTTGATGGCCAGAAGGAATCGTCAATTATTAATGATTCAAGGCATATCTGTCACATATATCCCTTACACCCTGCATCAGTCCCCCTCCAGTTTCAGCCCTCTTCCTGCACAGAGATCTTGTTTGAGTCATGGTGCCTATGAATCTTCAGTTCCAATTATGATGTCAGTGATGTTTCTCCATAAAATCTCCTCTCCGCATCTGATCAAAACTCCAGAATGCTCAGTAGCATCCTGTTCCAATCCACTGTGCTTCCAACAATCAGTAAGCAGACTTAAACAGTCAGGATACTTTTGAGATGCCTCTGAGCACTTTGTTGATGATGAGGATTTCAAACTTGCTGAAGTGTTTAGTTAACTGGAACTGATGGGGACACAAACGCTACAGTACTACTTCTCTGAGGAAAGATCTCTGACTCTTATGGGCTTCTGATGCAGAGGGAACAAAAATGTAGCTTGTCTTCTGGGAGTACCCCATCAGAGAAGTATAGAGGACGGTGAACAGGTTGGTCCACAAATGACAATACAGAGCAAACTATGTTGCAACCAAAGAGACTAACCAGTCATATCGGTGACTCTACTAACCTGTCCAGCCTAACTTAATATATAAATTATCAGGAATTGAAACTATAGCTCTCTCCCCTTTTTGTTTTACATAAGAAAATGACAAATGCTGTCCTAAACTAACTATAAAGGTAAAGACATTATGAAGGTAGAAAGGCAAAGGCTGTAATCTGACTAATGAAACATTTAAGACAGGAACTGTGTGGAGATGAATCCTTGGCTCTTTATATACGCTCAAGAGCAAATGCTCAGATAAGCACAGCTGCAAGATCACAGATCTTCTAGAATGTTCCAGCTAAGTACATGTGCATCCCAAATGTGGTTATAGGAGGAATGGATAAAAGTAAGAAAGGGAAAATTTAGGATGAAGATCAGGAAACACTTCCTGAGAATGAGCTTTATTAACCTGCGTAATACTTTTTCAAGAGAAATGATAAAAGTTCTATTACTTGGCACATTTCAAACTAGATTGGACTAATGACTGTATACTAGTACATATACACCATAGAAAACAATCCAGTCTTGGCAGGTAGATGGGCTAACAAATATTTGCAGCTCTAGATTTTACATTTCTATGAATTAATACAGAGAGCCACTGAGGTCAGATGTGGAATTCATGTCCATCTATATAGTAGCTACGTAACAAATGACAACTCCAATAGTTTCCTTCAGAAGTTTGGAATTTCTCTTTCGGATCCTAGATAAATGTTAAACAGTACTATTTAGAAAAGAACGGGAGTACTTGTGGCACCTTAGAGACTAACAAATTTATTAGAGCATAAGCTTTCGTGGACTACAGCCCACTTCTTTGTAGTCCACGAAAGCTTATGCGCTAATAAATTTGTTAGTCTCTAAGGTGCCACAAGTACTCCTGTTCTTTTTGCGGATACAGACTAACACGGCTGCTACTCTGAAACCTATATTTAGAAAAGGGAGACCTTAAAGGAATATTTTAAAAATATCAATCTATCACCTACAAATAGTGCCCTCAACAATTGGAAAAGGATTAGATTCTGTCCATTGCCTTTTCTGTGTCATATCCTGCACAGTAGTGAGAGAGGAACTGAAAGGAATACATAAGATTAGGAGTAGGAACTAATACTATAGCCGTTAGTCTGGTTTGTTTGTTTTTCTTTTTGAAAGCCTCCTGGTCCTAGTTAAGAGAAAACAGAATATGATGGGAAAATGGTATTGCTGCTCTTAGGAGTACAGACAGAAGTTACATAGACGACCAGCGCCTGCTGACAGTGGGGTTGGAACAACCCCGAAACAGCTTAAGTCACTCCCTCCCTCCCAGCAACCCTTCCCCTTCCAGAAAGCAGGCCCCGCACACTTCCAGGAAAGCAGCAGCCCCTCTATGCAGCTCCCAGATGTTCCTCTGTTCCAGCCTCTGCCTCTCCCTGCCTGGTGCAGCTCCCCAGATCAGCTCCTACATGGGGAGGGGGTCCAGCCGCACCATGTGACTGAGCAATCGGAGAGGGGAGGATGTGAGCATGCATGCCCCCCCACACATGTTGCCTTTTCAGAAGTATAATACTATTAATACTGAGGGAAAGATAAGCTGACAGTGTCATGTTCTGGACTGCAATCCAGACCAGTGAGGAGTTGTGTTACTGCCTGCCCTGTAACTCTGAGTGCCTCAACATGCTCTGTTGCTATTGCTCTCTTGTCAGGATGCTTCCAGCCAGCATACAATCATGCACTGAGCATCTCTGTGTTAAGCAACTCTCAAACAGAAATTCTGATTCCAGCAGCCTGCTTGTTACACCCTTGCCATACTCTGGCTTCCACCAGCCTTGGTTATATCTGGCAAGATGACCCCAACATCCCCACCCCTCGTCAAGAATTTCCCCCAAACCATGTGCTCTGGAACGTCCAGCCCTTTTCTGGACCATTCAGAGAGATATTAAGGTTCCTTTGTCCCTTTAAAGATACAACACACAACAGCTTGCCACATTAGCGCAGTTAACATTCACTTTAAATCAAACGCAGTACTGGGTTGGTTTAGATTAAAAGAAAAATAAGTTTATTAACAAAAGGAGATAGGATTTTAAAGTGCATTCAGGTATAAAGGATAGAGTAAGAAACGGTTACACACAAATAAAAGTGAAAAACACTTTTTAGAGGCTAAGACTTAACAAGACAAACTATAGCCTTTGTTCAAGGTAGTTTCCTTACCCATCTATCTTTCAGCAAAATGACTGACCTCCCCTGGTCAGGATCTCCCATAAAGTCCAAAGTGCTCAGTTCTCCTTTGTCTTCGTAGGTGAAAGATAACTCGGGGTTCTTTGCCTCCCTCTTCTATAGCTAGTGCACCTTGAAATCGATTCTTCTGAAGATTACCCCTCAAAGTAAAGTACCTTCAAACTGTGGGGAAGTGACATGGAGTCTGGTGGTGAAAAAAGTTCCATGCTGGCTTCTTCCCCCGCTGGTGTTTGCTAAAATGCAAATTGATCTGTTTCCTGCAATCTCTTCACCCTGCTGTGATGCTGAGTGAATATCTCTTCCCCCTATTTACCTTCTATATACACTGCATTCCATTGTCTCTTAATGTACCTTGGAAATACCTTCAAGGTGGCAGAACCACATTCCTTTGTCTGTGGTGGAGTAACTTTAGCTTTGCCTGGGAGACACACCTTGATAACATAATTTCCAATATGTTTGTAATTTTGAATTTGTCCTCAGTCCATATATCACACAATAATATTAATGATTGGTATGTTATTAGTGTTCTATTAATATTTTACATGATACCTTCAAGATACAGGTTATGACATTAGTGAGTTGGGATACACTGAACTGGTCAGGCCAGCTGAAACTTACTACCAGATATCAATAAACCCCTTGTCTTCTTGCACTGGGATGCTGTTAGTGTCACAGAAAGAAAAGGACAAAGGGGAGGAAGAAACAGTGCCATATGACATGTCAATAACATCATTATTCACACTTAGGGACAATAAATTGGAATATTTATGGGTCCTGAGCATAGTGAGTGATGTACAGGGTTCAAAGAAAATAAACTGTTTCTTTTACTGCACAATGACAAGCTTATCAGCCATTAAATGGGGATCCTTGGGATTGTGTGCTTCTATCTCAGTTCAGAACAATGCTATGGACCAAGTTTTCAGTTGGTTTGCCATTGGCTGCTCGAATCTGAAATGCTACAATGTCCTCCTGATTTTCAAATGATGGCCACATTGTGGTATGCCACCAGTTTCCTTGAGCTTACTGATGTTTTTGTGTGCCTGTGCCTTCTCTGCCTTGTTGACCTGTACTGCTACTGCAGTCATGGGCACATAGAATTCAGTTTGCTTTTGGCAGCTGCCCAGGCATACTATAGGCTTGGCAGGAATCAATTTTTATTTTAATGGATAATATCAATGTTTATTTTAAAGCATTTTTAAGATATTTACCTATTTACATTTTTCACAGTAGCATGAAATTATGGAGTTTAAGCATTTTTTCAAATTTTATCTATTTAAAATTTAAAATTGTAGGGGGTCAGACAATAATTATTTAATGACAGTACACACTGAGTTTCAAAATGGAGAAATTGTTTCATGATAATTTCCTTTCTGCTAGCAGCATCTTCCACAATTCTATTACATCTGGGCTGTTCCCCTCCATTCTGCAGTTTTGAGAAGCAGTTTGAAGTTGCAGCAGCACCCGTATTAGCCACGCCTCTTCCTCTGACTTGCCACCAGAGGAGTTATTCCAAAGCAGTGTAAAACTCGTAGAAAGATGATAACCTCGACACCCACTCAATCACTATGTATAACAGACAAACAGCCTACATGATGACAGTCTGAATAAAAAAATTGCCCCTTGGCAGTGAAACCATCCATCGTGGGTAGAATTTTGGGAGACACTGCTAGCAGAAAGGAAATTATTAGATAAGAAATTTTCCATTGTACAGCCCAACGCCTCCCACAATTCTGTTACAGTTGGGAAGCAGTGAGCACTGAACAGAAGTAGGGAGGGATAAGGGGAAAGTAAAAAGGGAATGACATAGGAAAGGAATCCCCCTTATTTGAAAGTTGTTCAAAAGGCAATACTATTACTGGGCCACTGCCTGCAGCAAGAATTCTCTGTAGCCAAGAATCCTTCTCTCATGGCTATACAAGTGGCCAGGGTTTTGGGTACCGTATCTACTGCATCCAATGCAGCCTGAAGGAATGTTCTTGTCACTAACTTGCCCTCCTTTATGAAGGACTGAAATTGGGTTCTATCCTCAGGGGGGAAGTTTGTCCTTAAAGTCCGCAAGCCTGGAACAGTAGTTAAAATCGTATTTCGCTAACAAAGCCTGATAGCTAGCGATATGGCCTGTAGAGGACAAGACCTTTCTCCCAAGGAGATACAACTTCTTTGAGCCCTTGTCAGTCAGGGTGGTCTTCTAATGTTGTGACCTAGCCCTCTCCGTAGTGCCTCTCATAGACTCATAGACTTTAAGGCCAGACGGACCTTCATGATCATCTAGTCTGACTTCCTGCACATTCAGGCCACAGAACCTCACCCACCCACTCCTGTAATAGACCTACAGCCTGTGTCTGAGATACTGAAGTCCTCAAATCATGATTGAAAGATTTCAAGTTATAGAGAATCCACCATTTACACTAATTTCAACCTGCAAGTGACCCATGTCCCATGCGGCGGAGGAAGGCAAATCCCTCCCAGGGTCTCTGCAAATCTGATGCGGGGGAAAATTCCTTCCTGACCCCAAATATAGCGATCAGTTAGACCTGAACATGTGGGCAAGACCCACCAGACAGACACCTGGAAAGAATTCTCTGTAGTAACTCAGAGCCCTCCCCATCTAGTACCTCATCACCAGCCATTGGAAGTAATTGCTGCTAGCAGTCGCAGATCAACTACATGCTATTTTAGGCAGTCTCATCATACAATCCCCTACATAAACTTATCAAGATCAGTCTTGAAGCCAGTTAGGTCTTTTGCCCCCACTGCTTCCCTTTGAAGGAGTGAAGTTCCAGAACTTCACTCCTCTGATGGTTAGAAACCTTCATCTAATTTCAAGCCTGAACTTGTTGATGGCCTGTTTATATCCATTAATTCTTCTGTCCACATTGGCACTTAACTTAAATAACTCCTCTCCCTCCTTGGTATTTATCCCTCTGATGTATTTATAGAAAGCAATCATATCTCTCCTCAGCCTTCATTTGGTTGCCTAAACAAGCTGAGCTCTTTGAATCTCCTTTCATAAGGCAGGTTTTCCATTCCTCCGATCATCCTAGTAGCCCTTCTCTGCACCTGTTGCAGTTTGAATTCATCTTTCTTAAACATGGGAGATCAGAACTGCAAACAGTATTCCAGATGAGGTCTCATCAGTGCATTGTATAATGGCATTAACACTTCCCTGTCTCTACTGGAAATACCTCACCTGATGCATTAGCCTTTTTCATGGCCGTATCACATTGGCAGCTCATAGTCACCCTGTAATCAACCAATACACCCAGGTCTTTCTCCTCCACTGTCACTTCCAACTGATATGTCCACAGCTTATTGCAAAAATTCTTGTTAGTCCCCAAGGACATGACCTTGTGCTTTGCATTATTAAATTTCATCCCATTTCTATTACTCCAGTTTTCAAGTTCATCCAGATCTTCTTATATGATATTCCGGTACTCCTCTGCACTGGCAATACCTCCTAACTTTGTGTCATCTGCAAATTTTATTAGAACACTCCCACTTTTTTGTGCCAAGGTCATTAATAAAAATGTTAAATATGATTGGTCCCAAGACCAATTCCTGAGGATCTCCACTAGTAACCTCCCTCCAGCCTGCCAGTTCACTTTTCAGTATGACCCGTTGTAGTCTCCCCTTTAACCACTTCTTTGTCCACCTTTCAATTCTCATATTAATCCCCATCTTCTCCAATTTAACTAATAATTTCCCATGTGACACTTTAACAAATGCCTTACTGAAATCTGCATTTCCTTTGTCTACAAAAACCAGTTATCTTCTCAAAGGAGATCAGGTTGGGTCTGGCACAATTTATCTTTTGTAAAACTATGTTATATTTTATCCCAACTACCATTTATTTGTATTTCCTTAACTACTTTATCTTTCAAAACTTGTTCCAAGCCCTTGCATACAATTGAGGTAAAACTAACAGGCCTGTAGTCTGCCGGATCACGTTTTTTCCCCCTTCTTGAAAATGGGAACTATACTAGCAATTCTCCAGTCATAGGATACAGATTTACAATTTACAGATTCATTAAAAATCCTTGCTATTGGGTTTGCAATTTCATGTGTCACTTCCTTTAATATTCTTGCAAGTAGCCTATCCATGCTCTCCAATTTGGTCCTATTAAGCTGTTAGAGTTTGACTTCCACCTCAGATGTGGTAATTTTTATTCCCATATCCTCGTTCCTATTAGCAGCCCTGCCACTACCCCTACGATTTTCATTAGCCTTATTAAAAACTGAGGCAAAGTGTATGTTTATGTGTTGGGCCATGCCTAGATTATCTTTAATCTCCATCCCATCCTCAGTGCTCATGGTCCCACTTCTTCTTTTCTTGTTTTCTTTTTACTTATATGGCTATAGGAACTTTTTAGTATTGGTTTTAATCTCTTTTGCAAGGTCCAATTCTGCTTGGCTTTTAGCAATTCTCACTTTATACCTATATTTTCTGACCTCCAAGAAGTAGCTTTCCTTGCTGATCCATCCAATCTTCCATTCCTTGTAGGCTGTTTTCTCGTAATCACCTGTTTGAGAAGCCTGCTCATCCAGCTTGGTCTGCAGCCGTTCCCTACATATTTTTATTTTCTTGCTTGGGATGCAGGCTTCAGATAGTTTCTGCAACTTGATTTTTAAAGTAATTCTAAGACTCCTCCATATTCAAATCCTTGAGTTCTTCAGTCCAGTCCACTTCCCTAACTAATTTATTTAATTTTTTTAATTTTGCCCTTTTGAAATCAAAGACCCTAGTTGCAGATCTATTTTTGTTTGTCCTTCCATTTAATTTAAACTGAATTACTTCATGATCACACAATTCAATATTGTCCCCTACAACTAGTTCTTCTATGAGGTCCTCACTACTCACCAACACCAAATCTAAAATGGCAACAACTCTTGTTGGTTCAGCAACTATTTGGTGAATAAATCTATCAGCTATCACATCCAGGAAAATCTAGGCCCTACTATTATTAGTAGCACTTGTCCTCCATTCTATATCTGTGAAGTTAAAGTCTCCCATAATCACAACAATTCTAAGTAATATTTATTTCATGAAAACATTAAGGAGGTCTCTATCCTGGAGCCTGGGGGGTCTGTAGCATACCCCAAGCACTATCCCAGGGGAACTTCTAGTAGCTTTCTTCTCCAAAGTTATTTTGGCCCAAACAGACACTGTCTTATCCAGTCTATCACTTCTAATTTCTTTACAGTCTACTTTATCATTAATATATCATTCTACTCCACCATTTTTACCTCTATTTCTGTCTTTCCTGAACAGCACATACCCTTCAATGCCTGTACTCCAGTCATGACTACTATTCCATCATGTTTCTGTTATCACTATATCTGATTTCACTTCCTGCACCAGTAGTTCTAGCTCCTCCATTTTGTTACCCGGGCTTCTTGCATCGGTGTACAGATAGCTTAGTAGTTTCTGCTTAGCTTTGCCCAGATTCCTCACCCACTTGAGTACAGTCATTCTCCTGCCAGTATCACCTACCTGATTATTTGCTTAATTAATATAGGCACAATCTTCTCTCTTAATGTCCATTCTCCTATACACTGCTCCCTTCTCCATTACTTGATTTTCCTTCCAGTCAATGTTAGAATCAGGCATGGAGATTACATGAGCATCTCCTAATCACATCGCCCGAGTTCCTAGTTTAAAGTTCTTTTAATAAGTTGTGCCAACCTCCATTTCAGAAGTCTATTGCCCTCCCTACTCAGGTGGAGTCCATTCCACGAGAACAATCCTCTGTCCATGAATGCCTCCCAGTGATCCCAAAAGCCCTCCTTATAGCACCTGCCTGCCTGACCAATCTAGAGGGCTCTATGATGGCCTCAGTAACTGGAAACACCACCACCTTACGTGGGCCTGCAGGTTGCAAAACATCCAGGAGCCGGTGGTTTTTTTGGTCCCCTAGATACCTCCTTCAACAGTATCTGGAGATCATTGGCAATCCTCTGCAGCAGTTCCTAGCTCTGCCTATGATTATCTGGTAGAGATGGAGAGGAAGGAGTGACTGCTTTGAGTGGAGATGAGGATGAGATTCCTGACCTGCTGATCTAGGAGTATGACCTCCTCCTCATACTCCAACAGATCAAGTGGGAGCCAAGAAGAAGAAATGTGGTAAGATTCCTGGGCAGGTTCTGGCTGTCTGCCATAAGGATCCTGTTGGTCACAAGGAGGCAAGAAAGAGGGATCAGCCATTTGTGAGAGACTTCCTGGGATCGGATCCCAGAGGTCCCTGGGGAAATCATATCTAGATGGGTAGTGCCCAGATCTCCTCAACTGCCTGTCAGGGCTTGGCTTTCTCTGAGAAGATGGAGAAGCAGCTGGAAAGTCTGACTCATCCGAATCTGAAAACTGCTTCCCTTCCAATGGTGGGGCCATCAGTACTGGAGCACTGCTACCTGATAGTTGGAGATGAGACAGTTTTTGAGATACCGAAGAAGTAGTACACACTCTGGTGTAGAAACGTCCCTCAGGAAGGCCAGACCAGAAAGGATGGGAGGCTACAGATAAAGGAGAAAGATCTTCTCCAGTGTTGTATATATCTCGATGTAAGCAGAGTCAGGATGAGGTCTACCCTGACATCTGGTGGTGAATTATGGCAAGTGTGGAAAAGAACTCCAGGGGCTAATCTTGTTTGCATAGGCACACCCACTCGCCTGGAATGAAACAACAGCTACTCAAAGTGGTTACTTTGGCTGGTGTGGGATCCCCAGTTTTTTCTGTTATTGGGGCGGGAAGAATAAAGTTTTGTTACCCTGATTCTGTGAATCAAGGCCAGTGGAACTGTTGTATGACAGAAGGACTTAGTGAGTCCTTCACCATTACCTAAGTAGCACTTGCTTGACAAGGGGCATGGGTTACAAAACCCAGTGAATTGAGAGAGGATGGGGATAGGTATTTGTACCTGATGGTATGGACCCCCTCTGAGAGTTTGAAACACCAATTGCACTACCTCCTCTCTCCACTGTTGAATGTCAGAGCTAACTTTGATTCCATTGGGAGTCTAGTTACAGGCTGCTGAGCTGAATTCACTTTGGGCCAATGGTGCACTAGCACTGGGGCTCCCCTACTATGAGCTGAAATTGCTAAGAGCTGAAATCACAAAAGAGCTGAAGTTATTAAGAGCTGAGATCACTGAGTGCTGTGTTAACTAGTGGGGGAGCCTGAACCTATATTGCTAAGCAGCTGGCGGAGCAATTTGTGGGGACGACTGGAGGAGCAGCGAGTGGCGCGGAGCCTTGCGGGGCCGGTTGGAGCGGCCCAAGGAACGGCGAGCGTAGCTATTTGCGGGGACGGCTGGAGCGGCTCACAGGTCGGTGAGCGGAGCAGCTTGTAGAGCGGAGCAGTTTGTGGGATGGCAGGAAGTGGACTGGCTCATGGTGAAGGCTGTGGAGAGACGGCCGGCTGGCCTCGGATCACGTAAAGTGCCCCTTAACACCCTGCGTGCCCCCTCCCCCGCCGCCTTTACTCTGGGGCTGCATTGACCAGGGAGAGACTTTGGGGTCTGTTGGATTTTTGGGACTTTGGGTGGTTTTGGGGTTGCTGGATTCAAGAACCAAAGGGAAAGGACACAGCCCAATTTGCGGGGTGGGTTTTTTTTTGCTCATGGTTTGTGTTATGAATCCTGTTTGTGGTGTTTTTCCAATTTAATGCTGATGTCGTTTACCTCATGTTATTAAACATTTTCTGTTACACTCAGACTCCGTGCTTGCGAGAGGGGAAGTATTGCCTCTTAGAGGCACCCAGGGGGTGGTATGTAATTGTCCCAGGTCACTGGGTGGGGGCTTGAGCCGGTTTTGCATTGCGTTATTGAAACGGAACCCCTAGATACAGAACCCGGCCCTTGTTGCTGCCAACTTAGATGGGCAGAAGGGTTACATCTATAAATCCCAGCGTCCGGGGGTTTCAACTGTCAATACTAATGGTTCTGGCATGTTTTGGGGGGTAGTGCAGTCCTTGGATAAGTGAGCCGGTACTGGCAATGAGTCCAGACCCACACTCCTAAAGGGAACCAGCAGATGACAGTTCTTGTGTTTTGAAGCCAGAGTCACCGACGGAACCGACAGATCTTTCTTCTTGCTCAGTTTACCCTTCAGCCTGAGGATCTTCATCAGTGCCAGTCCCTTAGGATTCATACATGAAGGCTCACCTGCTCTCAATAGCTAGGGGAGAGATTGCATCTCTTGTGGACAGTCCTAAATAGGTATCTATCCTTGCGACTATGAGAGTGCACCTACCAGATGAGGCACCAGCAATGCTGCGAGACTGCTACTGCACACACACACCCTGACCAGACACTGCTACCAAAAATCTCTGATCAACGGCACCGTGATGCACTGACACTTGAAGTGGAGCGCCCACAGGAACAGCACTCGAAGAAGAATGTTTTGTTACTGGCTTGGTGAAGTTTTGGGGATCGTCTGCCCTATTCTTTCCAGTTTGCACTGATTAAGCATACTCAGTATAGCCATTCTAGCGAGGAGGGAATCCCCTGTATGGGGGAAAAACAAGCTATACTATCTATACTATAAAACTCTAAATCTATTAATATAAAAGCTATGATGTATAAAAACTATTTACAAATCTATCAAGAGGGGAAAAAATTGAGAGATCTGTGAACACAGGGATTCTGACTCTAGCTATGTGGCAGTAAGAAGGAACTGGAGAGGCATCTGCTTGGACTGTCTCTTACACCCTCAGTCAGGAGCACAGGAAAATCTACTCGCATGTGCAGGCCAACGGACCCTTATTGTTAGAATTTCTAGACACAGAAGCAGTTTGCTTTTCTGACAATTTTCCTGTAGGGCAGAAAGAGAGAAATGTCCCATCTCACTGACATTGCACCTTCCGATATATGGAAAGTAGACAGACACCACTGAACAGCTGATGAAGGGGAAGCAGATTGACTAGCCAATCTCCCCTCCAAGGATGATAAGAGGGGAGTGAGATAAAGGGCACCAGATTGGGAATATGGGAAAGACCCTTCCAAAAGACAAAGGCAAATAACTGGCAAGGAAAATAGAGCCTGGAGAAGGGTGACCTATACAAAAAACCCAGGACAAATGGGGTTGGGGATCTGGAGTTAAGGTCCTGTAAGAGGTTTACCCCTGGCACAAATCTCCCCCTTCCTCTCCCTCACACCCAAGGTAGATCTCCCTGGAGAGAGGGATTTCTTGTTCAGTTGCTCTTTCCATAAGGCTGAAAAGAGGAGAGCGCACCAAGCCAGCAGCAAATGAAAGGCTGGTTGCCTTCTGTCCAGGTCTGGAACTTACAGCTAAGCAGAAACGTACAGGAGACATACTAAGCCAGTGCTATATGTTCTTTGCTTTCGTGATAACTAAAATAGACAACATAAAAGTTAAGAGAGATGAAGAAGGGTTACCAATTAAGACACATGAATTGAAAGTGAAGAATTCTTAACCGCTGTATGTTACAGTATATACAGTCACTGAATGAGACATATGAAATATTATCCCAAGGCATAACTACAAAACATAAGAATTGAAGTTTATCCTTAACTCTGATTTTCCTACTTTAATGGTATTTTTTCCAATAATACCAGTAAGTTTATTAGTAAACACACCAAAATTAACCACAAGTGTTTTAAACTGCATTCTAAATTACTGTCTGGAAAAGTAAGTTAAGAAATATTACCTCAATATTTTCTTTATGTATATTTTTATTTTCAATAAATTGTGCTTCTAGTTCAGCCACTGGTCCCTCGATGTCTGCTATCCTCTTTATAGTTTCTTCTTTTGTCTTGATGCTATCTTTTTTCTTTTGCTCTAGCTCACTATACATTGCTTTAATCCTGGCCTGTTAAAAAGACATGAAACTAATTTTCGCTTATTGAAATCAGAAGCAAAAGAAGAACAATCTATTTAAAAAATTCCAAATTTGAAAGGCCATTCATACCATTAACAAAATGCTATGTACAGAACCACAAATTAATGATATGTGTATTTACAAAATCGGGGTTAACAAGTACAGCTCAGTGATATTAGGAATATCTATAGAATGAGAGCAAAGTTAGCCACTGAGCCAGAATATGTCATCAACACTGCATGAAATAGGGAAGGAAGAGTAGCTAGTAGAATTGACAAACACAGTGAAGGGACTGAACAGGAAAAACAAAACAAAATGTCAGTATTATATTAAACAGATAAGGTAGGTACTGTAATAACTGTTATTGGACCAACTTTTGTGGGCGGAAGGTACAAGTTTTTGAACTACAAAGATCTCTTCTTCAGGTCTGGAGAAAGAAATTAGTGTCTGAGCTAAATACACATTGAGACAGATTGCTAAGCATAAGTGGTAATGCCTGTTGTAGGAAGCCACTGGAAATGGAGGGGGCAATAAGGGTTAGACTATTCTGAAAAAGGGGTTTGAAGTGGGTTAGCATGCAGGTGTTTATTACAAATTGTTGTAGTGAGCCATGAAACCAGTGTCTCTGTTCAGTCACACTGATTTTTGGTGTCTAGCAGCACTATGAATTTAAGTTCCCAAGCTCGCTTTTTGAAAGTGTTGTGCAGGTTTCCTTTGAGGTTGAGTATTGAAAGATCAGATATGGAATGATCACCTTGTGAAAAGTATTTGCAAATGGGTGATACGGTGTTTTTGTCTTTCATCATTTTTCCCTGTGAGAGTTCATTCAAACCAGACAATCGTAGTGAATGTCTGGTTTCACCCACATAGTTGTTATTGGGGCACTTCTACACCTCTCTGATCACTACTTACAACTCCAAATATGCTGAGCAGCTCTGGAAAAGGACCCCAGAAAAACTGAGGAACCATCTCCTGCACCATATATGCTTCAGAAGAGACTACCTCCAACAAGAAATCACCACATTCTCCCACACACTGGAAGAAAGAATATCAGGAAGCCTACCTGGAGATCATGCAGCAAACCCAAAACAACTATCTAAAATACCTGATGCCAACCATCCAACACACGCAAAAATTGAAACCAACTACAGCAACTACACAACCAATAGAACACCACCTCTTGTAGAAACCAACACACCAAGACCCAGCACATCGACACATGATGATACCCCAACGTCATCAACCAATCAAGACTACTCTTAACCAAAACTGAAGCATCTGTACTCTCCAAGGGACTGAAATTCTGCCCCACCACAGAACCTGATAACATACAATCATGTGAAGAACTAGAAGAATTCCTCCATCAATTCCACCTCATAGAAAAGAAGATACCACCCACAACTATTACCTCCCCATGGACAGCCATAAGAAAAAAGTATCATCTGACTGGACATTGCAGAGAGGATGAAACCACACACTGGATCATTACACTGACTGCTTCAGGAAAAAAAACTGACTGTAAAATTATCAACAAACATTATATACACCACAATCTCTCTACCACTGAGAGGACAGCTATACAGACCCTGAAATCCAACCACTATATAGTGATCAAACCAGCAGACAATGCAGGCACTATTGTAGTCTTTAATTGTGATGACTATGTCAACAAGGCCTACAGACCACTCTCTGACACCACCTACTACAAAAAACTAAAAAACCACCACACACCACAATTCACACAGGAATTTAAAAATACCATCAAATCAGTCCTCAAACAAACTAAAAAAAAGAAAACCCTCTACAAACTCGTCCTCCACAAACGCACTCTAGGGACCTTCTACATGCTTCCCAAGACACACAAACACGGGAACCTAGGCAGATGCACTCTTACTGAAGGAATATCAAGACCCACAGAAACCATGCTCAAACTATACCCCTCCAAGACACTACCAACTTCTTCCAGAAACTCTTCAACTCTAACAGCCTCCCCCATGACACCATCCTTGTCACCATGGTTGTCACCTCCCTATACACCAACATCCTTCACCATGATGGTATCGCTGCCTGCCTCAAATACCTACAAGATAGTGTAAAATACTCAGAAATCCACTCAAAACACAATGCCAAATGCATCCATTTCATCCTCATCCACAACAATTTCACATTTAACAACAAACATTTTGTCCATAGCATGGTAACAGCCATGAGTACTAGGATAGCCAACCTCTCCATGGGCCACCTCAAGGAAAAGTTTCTGGACAACTGCATCATGAGACGAATATTATATCTGAGATACATCAAGGGTATTTTTATCCTTTGGACAGACAACTTAAACTCCCTCACAGATTTCCACCACAACTTCAACAACCACCACTCATCCATCAAACTCTCTCTAAAACACTGCCACACCAGCATCAACTTCCCGGACATCACAAGTAGCTTCAGCAGTGGAATCCTACAAATTACTATGTGAAAGAAACCCTCGGATCACCACACTTACATCCACAGATCCAGCAACCACCCCATATACAAAAAATATGTTATCTACAGTCAGGCACTCAGATAGCACAGAATTTGCACTGAAAAGATAGTCAGGCATATATTCCTAGACATACTTAAAACAGCTGTCACTATACAAGGACATTCCACCAGAGAACTAGAAAGGGTCACCGAAATACCACAAGAAAAGCTGCTTCAACACAGAAAAAAAAAATGCCCACTGACAGCACATCGCTAGTTGTCACCTATCACCCCAAACTGGAACCCATATGGGTATCATCAAACATATTTGACATCCTGAAAGAAATTTTTCTCAACTCCCCCTCCCCCCCCGCCTCTGGCCTTTAAACAATCCCTCAACCTTGCCAAGCTCATCAAGGCAAGATCCCCACAGCCCAAGACACACCAACTCAAAGCAGCACCAGATCCTGCCAGAACAACAAATGCAAAACTTGCAAACATATCTTCACTGCTATGGTGATCAATTCCCCCCATAACACACCTTCCAGATTAATGGATCCTACAAATACCTGTCACACTTATGTGGTGTACCTCATACAGTGCATCAAATGCCCCAATAACAACTATGTGGGTGAAACTGGACAATCACTACTCTCTCAAATGAATTCACATGGAAAAATGATAAAAGACAAAAATACCATATCACCCATGGGCAAACAGTTTTCACAAAATGATCACTCCATATCTGATGTTTCAATACCTGGCCTCAGTGGAAACCTGCATAACACCTTCAAAAGGCGAGCCTGGGAATTTAAATTCATAACACGGCTAGACACCAAAAAGCATAGATTCAACAGAGACAGTGGGATTACAGCTCATTACAACAATTTGTAACACACCACACTGCCTGCTAACCCTTAATGGCCCATTCCAAACCCCTTTTGCATACAATCGAACCCTTATTGCCCACTCTATTTTCAAGTGGCCACCTATAACATGCATTATCCCTTCTGCTTAACAAGCTGTCCCAGTTTCTATTTAGCTCAGGGCAGGTCTACACTAACCCCCCAATTCGAACTAAGGTACGCAACTTCAGCTACGTGAATAACATAGCTGAAGTTCGAAGTAACTTAGTTCGAACCTACCTCGGTCCAGACGCGGCAGGCAGGCTCCCCCGTCGACTTCGCGGTACTCCTCTCGCCAAGCTGGAGTACCGCAGTCGACGGCGAGCACTTCCGGCTTCAACTTATCTCGTCCAGACAAGACGCGATAAGTCGAACCCAGAAGATCGATTTGCTTGCCGCTGAACTACCGGGTAGTGTAGACCTACCCTCAGACACACAGATTTCCTTCTCCAGACCTCAAGAACAGCTCTTGGTAGCTTGTACCTTCCATCAACAGAAGTTGGTCCAATAATAGATATTACATCACCTCCCTTATCTCTCTCAACATGGCTACCACACTGTAAACAAAGTATTACATTAAAGCAGATGAAGAAATTAAAGTATTTAAGCTCTTCCTAGTCCTAGTGAAGACATCTAGAGAATGGGTAATTCAAGTATTGGAAATTCATGTCAGGAGTCAAATTCTTTACTGATGGGGAACTTTATCACTATAACCGTTGCTCTTTGGTTTAGACAAGCAAGCTAAAAAGGAAGAAACCAAAGTGAAGAAGAAAATCATTATTGCAAAGCAAACCAATACCTTTTATGTTTACAACAAAGATAACCATGCCTTTAAAAAAAGAGTCAGAAATTCACAGTAGTTTCCAAAATTAGATATGGTTATTTTAATTCAAACTGCTTATCCATAATCAGATCCTGCCAATTTTCCAAAGAGCTAGGGAAAGAACTATTTGTCTGCAATCCAGGTTGGTTAAAAAGAAAGTGTTTTATTACAGAAAGATTTACAATGTTAAAACAAAAATATATGTAAAAGGAGTTTGTACATGAAATCAATGTGGTAATGTCTTGTTTACCTGAGTCAGTTGCCATGTTCCTCTTTCATCTCGAATTAATTTTTTTATGTTCTCTTCCAAATTCTTAAAACAAAATTTTTTAAAAATTAACACCCACAATATAATGTATAACAAAAGCAAATTAAAAAACAGCTGCAATGAAGATTTAATACTGAAATTATTATAAAGACAAACAGCTTTCAAACTGTGTCCTACCTACTGTATAATAAAATGAATAATGAATAAAGAGAAAGGAAATTACCATTTTGGCACTAAGATGATATGAATTCAGGCACAGGAAGTAAACTAATGCAGCAGAAAGTACAAGAAAGGCAACAGAATTTTCTAAGTTGTAAGTTCAATTACCTTTTATAACTAGCAGTCATTAAATATACTAAATACCTATATGTCACCCATAGGAATCATGAATGGCATCTGAGTAATTTTATATATCAGTGCCTTCCCTGCACTCCATTGTTTTACACAGAAATGACCTTGTTTGCAAATCATATGCAAATCTGAACTTTGTTCCAGCACTCTCTCATTGAGGCTCCTCTTCTGCTCTTCCAGTATAATCGGGGCCTACATCCCAAGATTGGGATTTATGCACTGTATATCTTTAGTTTAGGATTTGTAACATAAAGCAGGTTAACCTAACTTGTGTGACAGACCCAGACCAGTGGGGTACAGGAGTCTGGTAGAGGGCAAATATACTGGCCACTGGATGAGTAGTTTTCTGTTCCCTGAGTGACCAGAACAGGGGCTGCACTAGAGTAATCAACAAGCTGCTAGAATCAATTAAGGCAGGCTAATCAGGGCACCTGGATTTTAATAAGGAGCTCACTTCAGTTTGTGGTGCGAGTGCGAGGAGCTGGGAGCAAGAGGCACAAGGAGCTGAGAATGAGAAGGTGTGCTGCTGGAGGACTGAGGAGCACAAGCGTTATCAGACACCAGGAGAAAGGTCCTGTGGTGAGAATAAAGAAGGTGTTTGGAGGAGGCCATGGGGAAGTAACCCAGGGAGTTGTAGCTGTCATGCAGCTGTTACAGGAGGCACTATAGACAGCTGCAGTCCACAGGGCCCTGGGCTGGAACCTGGAGTAGATGGCGGGCCCGGGTTCCCCCCAAACCTCCCAATTGACCTGGACTGAGGGTTCTTCCAGAGGGGAAGGTCTCTGGGCTGTTCCCCAACCCACATGGTGAATCTCTGAGGCAAGAAAATCCGCCAATAAGTGCAGGACCCACCAAGATAGAGGAGGAACTTTGTCACAGTTGATATAATTAAAATCTCAGGTAGTTGAACCAGAATATAGGCTTTTGTTTTCTTTCTGTAACTTACATTTTTAAGTTAATTTAGTGCTTGGGAAAAGTGTACTAGAGACTGAAATTCCTTACTTATCAAATTCTTTACTTGCTATTGCTCACACTGTACTTACGGAAGGCACACAACCTCAATCAACCCTGTTTTGGACAATGAATGTGTAATTCCATCCTTGGATTGATTCAGCATCTCTGTTAAGATTACACTGGTCTACATTTTTTGAGAAGTCGTCAGCTTCAGAGATAAAATGTGCTATTTATTATGTATTTTGATGTGCTGAATTCAAATATGACAATTAAAACAACTGATTGGCTACTGTTTCTAAGATATTTAAGTTTTTACATTTGATGTCTATGTATATTGTGTAGATTGTAGAGTTTTAATCATAAATTGTAAACCTAGGTCTTTTCATGTGTTTATGGTTGCTTTACATGATAATATTTCACCTGTCCTGTTTATGTAACACTTTAAAAATCAGCAAAAGGGTTATATAAATAAAATTTATTATGAAACAAAAGGCAAAAAACTATTATATACGTAGTTTAGTCCTATTCAGTGTCTACTCGGCGCTTCTTGGCTTGTCTCTTGTATTCATTAAATGGAGCATCTCTTGTCACTGGCCAGCAATAGTCTGCAAGCATTGATGGGCTCCATTTGCCCTGATAGCATTTCTCCATTGTTGCAATGTCTTGGTGAAATCGCTCGCTGTGCTTGTCGCTCACTGCTCTGCAGTTCGGTGGAAAAAAATCTAGATGAAAGTGCAAAAAATGTATCTTTAGTGACATGTTGCAACCAAGGCTTTTGTATGCCTTGAGGAGGTTTTCCACCAACAACCTGTAGTTGTCTGCCTTGTTGTTTCCGAGAAAATTTATTGCCACTAACTGGAAGGCTTTCCATGCCATCTTTTCCTTGCCACGCAGTGCATGGACAAATGCATCATCATCTCGAAGAAGTTCACGAATCTGAGGACCAACAAAGACACCTTCCTTTATCTTAGCTTCACTTAACCTTGGAAATTTTCCACGGAGGTACTTGAAAGCTGCTTGTGTTTTGTCAATGGCCTTGACAAAGTTCTTCATCAGACCCAGTTTGATGTGTAAGGGTGGTGACAAAATGTTCCTTGATTCAACAAGTGGTGGATGCTGAACACTTTTCCTCCCAGGCTCCAATGACTGTCGGAGTGGCCAATCTTTCTTGATGTAGTGGGAATCTCTTGCACGACTATCCCATTCGCAGAGAAAACAGCAGTACTTTGTGTATCCAGTCTGCAGACCAAGCAAGAGAGCACCAACCTTCAAATCGCCACATGTCCTGATCTCCAATTTTGCAGCCAAAATAAAGGTGATAGGCTTTCTTAACCATAGTGGTTATACTGCACTTTTGTGATGCAAAAGTCACTTCACCACAAACACAGCAGAAGTTATCTGCACTGTTCACACAAGTACAAGGCATCTCTGCTCACTTTGGCTAAACAGAAATGTGTCCCTTTGCAAAATCAAAAATTGACAAATAAGAGAGCACGACACTGTATGATTTCTAGAGCTGATATAGGGCAATTTGTTCAGCAGAGTGAGGTAAGCTTTGTTATGATTGCATCATCCATGACTTCTAGGAATAACATGATGCAATTCATATCATGTATGACACAATACCAGCTTCAGATTGCATCATTCATTGTTTTGCCTAAAAAGCAAGTACTGTCCAAACCCAGTCATAGATTTATTCATAGATCCAGTCAAAGATGTATTTGAGTCATTTCTGGTTTAAATTGAGATCCCTTCCCTTTATAACACACTTATCCTCCGCCACTCCCAAGTCAAGGGTCGTATATACTGACCCAATAGCATATCTTGAAAGCACATCAACAATTTTAAGCATCATTTTCATTCTCAGTGACCCAGAATTAGTAAAATTTGACTACATTTATTTCAGAAGCATTTTGGCTGTAGAGCAGTGTTATCAATTTGTGGCAACCACGATAATAGTTTGGTGACACAAACAGTTGGACCCCAGGATACAGACTGAGACCACTAGCATACTTATTATATAGGACATTGAACAAACTGGAATTACTTTAAGTATATAACACTTCACAGGGACAGAATGAACCTGTTACGTATGGCAACTGTGGTTCTTCGAGATGTGATGCAGACGTGTATTCCACCTTAGGTGTGTGCACGCCCAGTGCACTGGAGCCAGAAAATTTTGCCTAGCAGTACTGGTAGGGGGATGGTACTCAGGCCTTGTGGCTGTGGCCCCTCCCCTGGCTACATGAGACAGTGCCACCCCGACCCCACTTCAGTTCCTGCAGACCGAAAGCTGATGAGAGGAGACTCCGATACAGAGAGGAAGGAGGGTGTGTTGTGGAATATATGTCTGTATCACATCTCAAAGAACCACAGTTACAGTAACTGTTTCTTCTTCTTCGCGTAGATGCAGATGAGTATTCCACTTAGTGACTCACAAGCAGTACCCCAATGTGGAGGCAGGGCTTGGAGTCTACTGAAATAAGGATCCTTCCAAGGCCTGCATCCACTCTGGAAGATGTGGTAATAGCATAGTGGTCTGTAAACGTATGTATGGACGACCACATGGCTGCCCTGCAGATGTCCAGTATGGAAATGTCATTGAGGAATGCTATTGACGTTGCTTGTGCTCACATGAAGTAAGTCCATATGCACTGAGGAGATGCAGCTAAAGGTATCTCATATGCAGCCTTGACTCAGGATGTTATCCATCTAGAGATGGTCTGTGCAGAGACCGCTTGCCCTTTCATCGTACTCAGAGAGTTGTTATTAATGGTTCCCAATCCTGCTGGAAAGGCGTAACGAGTGGGGTACCGCAGGGGTCTGTTTTGGGACCGGCTCTGTTCAATATCTTCATCAACGACTTAGATATTGGCATAGAAAGTACACTTATTAAGTTTGCGGATGATACCAAACTGGGAGGGATTGCATCTACTTTGGAGGACAGGGTCATAATTCAAAATGATCTGGACAAATTGGAGAAATGGTCTGAGTTAAACAGGATGAAGTTTAACAAAGACAAATGCAAAGTGCTCCACTTAGGAAGGAAAAATCAATTTCACACATACAGAATGGGAAAAGACTGTCTAGGAAGGAGTACGGCAGAAAGGGATCTAGGGGTTATAGTGGACCACAAGCTAAATATGAGTCAACAGTGTGATGCTGTTGCAAAAAAAGCAAACATGATTCTGGGATGCATTAACAGGTGTGTTGTGAGCAAGACACGAGAAGTCATTCTTCCGCTCTACTCTGCTCTGGTTAGGCCTCAGCTGGAGTATTGTGTCCAGTTCTGGGCGCCGCATTTTAAAAAAGATGTGGAGAAATTGGAAAGGGTCCAAAGAAGAGCAACAAGAATGATTAAAGGTCTTGAGAACATGACCTATGAAGGAAGGCTGAAAGAATTGGGTTTGTTTAGTTTGGAAAAGAGAAGACTGAGAGGGGACATGATAGCAGTTTTCAGGTATCTAAAAGGGTGTCATAAGGAGGAGGGAGAGAACTTGTTCACCTTAGCCTCTAAGGATAGAACCAGAAACAATGGGTTTAAACTGCAGCAAGGGAGGTCTAGATTGGACATTAGGAAAAAGTTCCTAACTGTCAGGGTGGTTAAACACTGGAACAAATTGCCTAGGGAGGTTGTGGAATCTCCGTCTCTGGAGATATTTAAGAGTAGGTTAGATAAATGTCTATTAGGGATGGTCTAGGCAGTATTTGGTCCTGCCATGCGGGCAGGGGACTGGACTCGATGACCTCTCGAGGTCCCTTCCAGTCCTATAATCTATGAATCTATGAATCTATGAATCATGCAGTCCACATAGGACATGAACCGGCAAGGCAAAACACAAAACAGTTTAGTCCTGTCTAGATAAAAGGCTAGGCATTGCTTGACATCCACAATAAGAAGGTGCTGTTCTTCTGTGGAAGAGTGATCCTTAGGGAAAAAGACAAGTAAATACACTGCCTGATTCAGATGAAACTGAGAGATGCCCTGGGATAAAAACTTGCGGTATGGTCGCAGTGTTACCTTATCCTTGAAGAACTGAGGGTAGGGCAGCTCATCTATGAGGGCCTGCAACTCACATATCGTTCTGGCCACAGTGATGGCTATCAAGAACATGATTTTCTGAGAAAGGAGGGGCAGCAGACGGGACACAAAGGGCTCGAATGGAGGGCCAATTAGAGCTGCTTGTGTTTAGGTCTCACAAAGGAACCAGTTCTCGGACCGGAGGATGTAAGTGGAGAGTCCCCTTCAGAAATCTTGTCACCATGGCATTAGAAAAAAACGATTTCCTTTGAACCAGAGGATGGAATGCTGCTATCACTGCCAAATGCACTCTCAGTGAACTGAGTGCAAGGCCCAATTTCTGAAGATGTAACAGGTACTCCAAGATGTCCTGGATGGAAGCCACTGTTGATTGGGTCACATGGGTCAAGGACCAAACTGAGAATCTCTTCCACTTCGCTAAGTACGCCATCCTAATGGAGAACTTCCTACTGTTGAGCACTGTCTCGGCCACACTGGAGCAACAAGGATGACCTTGGCCCAATCCTCATTGAGCTTGAAGATGACCTGTTGAATGATCGGAATGGCAGGGGGGACGGCATACAGAGGAGCTGTCTGCCAGCAGCAGTGGAAGACATCATGGAGGGAGCCTGGGCTGAGGCTCCCTTGAGGGCAGAATAGTCGACATTCCCTGTTTTCCCTCATCACAAACAGGTTGATTGTAGAGATGGCTCACATTGGAAAGACGATCCAGAGAACACTCTCCTTCAGGGACCATTCATGGGTCCAACAAAAAACCCTGCTGAGATGGTCCACAAGACAATTTTCCATCCCCAGCAAATAGATTGCTACTAGAGTGATGTCTTCTTCGATGCAAAATTGCCAGGGGTTGATTGCCTCCAGGCAGAGTAACCTGGAACATGCCCTTCCTTGCTTGTTCACATAGTATATCACAGTGGTACTATCAGTGAGAATGTGAACCACTGCGTATCTGATACGGATGCAGTCTGAGAAGGCACAACATGCATTATGGATGGCCCAAAGTTCCAATACACTGATATGGAGTGAGGCTTCCTGTTTCAACCACAGACTCTGTACCCGCAACAAATCCAGATGTGTCCTCCAACCCAGAAGGGAAGCGTTGGTACGACTGACTTGGTCGGAGAAGGCATGCATTGCATGGGGATTCCCACCAGTGTAGGAAATATAGAACTGGTGGAGGGAGGCAAACCAACCTGTCCAACTATCATGCAGGGCAGGGTAGTAAATCGTCCTAAGCCACATCTGAAGGGGGTGCAAGATGGTGAACTGGACCACTTGCATGCAAGAGGACACATGGCCCAACACATTCAGACACATGCAAATTGTCATGTACAGCTGAAATTGAAGACTGAGGCAGAGCTGTTGAATAGCCTGGAAGTGGTTGGTCAGCAAAACACTCTCTACCTCGTGCAGTCTAACAGGGCCCCAGTGAATAAGACTTTACTGTGTTTAAAGTGAGTCCCAGATGGTTGAGGAAATGCAACATGGTGTCAATGTGGGCGAGAACCTCCACTCTGGAGTCGTCAAGGTACAGGATGATGTGGATTCCCTTCCTCCTGAGATATGCCATGACCACCACCATGAATTTGGTGAAGACTCGGGGGCAGAAGAGAGGCCGAATGGGAGAACCATATACTGAAAGTGGCGTTCTCCTATCACAAAATGCATAAACTTCCTGTGGCTCTGTAGAATGGCCATATGAAAGTCCTGAAGGTCCAGGATAGAAAACCTGTCGTTCTGAGACAGCAAGGGGAAGATAGCTGATAGAGTGACCATGTGAAATATCATGTACTTGATGAATTTGTTGAGGTCGGCAAAGGTCAAGAATAGGTCTCATCCTGCCCTTGGATTTTGGTATCAGGTAGTACTGGGAGTAAAAGCCGTGGTCCTGGTATTCTGGTGTAACCTCCTCTACTGCTTCCAACTTCAACAGAGAGTTGACCTGATCAATGAGCAGTGTCTTGTGAGGGGGGTCCCAGAAGACGGATGGAGAAGGGGGGTGGAAAGGGGGCATGGAGACTAACTGGACTGCGTAGCCCAATCTGACAGTGTCTAGGGCACAGCTGTCGGAAGTAATCCAGTTCCAAGCATTGTAAAAGTGGGCCTGCTTGTCCCCAAAGGGATGGGGGCCTGGAGGGGTTGGAATAACGACTGAACCAATGCTCTGGACAAAGGAGTTAAAATGGGTGCTTGGCCTGGGCCGAGGGAGGGTGTGAGCACTGTCTGAAGCTCAAGCCCAACTGCTTCCTCTTGGGGGGATCTAACTCGCTTTATAGGGTAGTCCCGTTGTTTCAGGGGAGAAAAGTTGCATAAAGGAATGCTGCGGGCACTGCTGTTGCACCCCATACCATGGGCAGCATCAGTCCCGGTGGAAACTGTGGTACTGGAGTGCCCAAATTCACTGACATCAAAGGTGGTAAGAGCCGCCATGGGAGCACTTTCAGCATCGAATGTGGCTGTGCTGACGTGATGGGATGTGATGTGGTGCAAGAGTTGAATTAGGCCAGATGGGCCCACTCAGCCAATTAGGCTGCAAACACAGGAGCTTTAAGATGGAGGCAGCTAATTGGAGAGAAGCTCACCTGCGAAGGACAGATGGGGCTTCTACAAAGGACAGGAAATTGGAAGCAGAGGGGGCGCAGGGAGAAGTCTGCAGTCACTGCCTGGGAAAAGGGAGGAGGAAGAGAGTGTCTTCAGAAAACAAACTGATGAATGTAACTGCTAGAATGGGCATCGGCCTGACTGAGCTAATCCCCAGAACCTCCAGGAGGAGCACCGTCCAGAAGTGAGTAGAGCAAACTCGTCACAGCCAAAGACGACCCTGGTGCCAAAGTCCCCCACACTGATTTTGATACCAGCTCCATCTCCACCCCGGGAAGGGGAGCATCTGAATGCAGTGTCAACAGACAGAGCAGTTCAGAGGCTTGCTCCATAACAGGGGTCATATGTGGTGCAGCCCTGGGAAAGTCCTGGACCTACAGCGAGGCTGGGACCAAAAGGCAGAGGAGGCCTGTGGTTGCCTGGTATGCCAATGACACTGGCATCTTCCTTGTCAGTACTGGACACAACAGATGCCCAAAGACTAGAACCAGAGTCAATGATACAAGGTTTTTGCCATTCCCACTCAGTACCAGGGAGGAATCAGAGGTAGCCACACCATCCCACACACCATTCCACGCTTTTCCTAGGGGAGGCAAAGGAGTCACCCGTGACCTGGAGCGGTCCTGACTGGTCTTACAAGACCTCTTCCTCAGTGCCTATGAAGGAGAATGGCTCCTCAGTCTCTTCGGCAAGGCACCTACCCGGGAAAGAGAGGCAACAGTGCCCGAGGGCAATCCTCAGCCTAAAGAGGGCCTCACCACTGGATCAGATAGCCTGACCTGTTCAAGCAAGTGCTGTTTGAGATGAAGGTGCCGTGCCACCTGAATCCACTTTTTAAATGACTTACAAATCAAAAGCGCTCTTTAAGGTGGGCCTCCCTGAGACAAAGCAAGCACCATGTGTGGGAGATCGCTGTTGGGGATCATCCCATCACACAAAACACAGTGTTTAAACCCTGGTGGGGGCATCACTGGGGAACACTAACTATCAACTATATTATATAGTTTATTAACACTAAATAATAAACTAGGCTAAGACGAAATGCGAGGTTGTAAGACTACAATCACACAGAGCTCTGACACCAGGGTGGTAAGAAGGAACTGAGGGGGATCAGGGTGGCACTGCCTCATATAGCGAGGGGAAGGGCCACAGCCCCGAGGCACGAGCATGCCCCTCTACAGGTACCATTAGTCAAAAGGCTCCAGCTCCGGTGTGCTAGAGGCATTCACACCTAAGTGGAATACACAGGGCCGGCTCTGGCTTTTTTGCCACCCTAAGCAAAAAAGGGGCAGCCAGAGTGGCGAAGCAACAACAAAAAAAAACAGGGTGCAAACTTTCAGTGCCACTTATTTGGTGGCTCGTGGCTGCCTCCCCCAGCTGTGCTGGCGAGCCTCTGGGCAGGTGGCAGCTGCACTCTGGCTAGCAGGACTCCCTGCGCTGCAGACATGCCCTGGGCAGCGGAGTGTGCGCCCCAGCTAGTGGGGGGGGAGAGAGAGAAAGGGGGGCGGCCAGGGTTTCCTTCAGCCGGGGTGCTCTCCACTCGGCCCCTCCTGCCATGCCGCCTGCCGGGAGGGCTCTGTGCCTCTCCCGCCTGCAGGTGAACTGAAAGTCGTCGGTCGGCGGAGAGGGAAGGACGCAGGCTGCCGGGCTTGCTGCAGAAACTGGCACCGGCTGGGGCAGACGGAGCGTGCAGCCTGCTCCCAGCAGGGCGCTCCCCTCTTCCGTGCCACCGCCCCCTACAGTGGCGCACTGACAGTCATCGGCGAAACAAAACAAAAAACAAAAAAGCCAGGGCGCAGGGTGGCCAGAGTGGCAAACCAAAAAAAAGTGGCGAACCAAAAAAAAGGGCGGCCGTGCCACCCTAGGATTGGATGGAATGCTGCCCCTTAGAATCTGCCGCCCCAAGCATGAGCTTGCTCGGCTGGTGCCTAGAGCTGGCCCTAGGAATACACCTGCCTCTACTCGAAGAAGAAAATATTATTGTTATATACAGCACTAGTCTTTTGGTAGACAGTCCTAAAATAATTTGTCCTCAGGAGACAATTCCAACACTAAAAATAAAATCATTTCAAAAGCCAGTTAAGATTGCTATGTGACAACAATATATTTACTTATATAAAAAGATTCTTATTACTTTTTTCCCCCCAGAAGCTCTAGCACCTCTACTGTTTGCAGTATGCTTCAGAAGTTCTGCAAGGAGAAAGCCATCATGCTAGAGAAGTTCCTTTTCTTTGTCCCAGGAAATTCAATCCAGGTTTTAACTGAGTTATAAATTGTTTAAAATTGCCATTTCCCTTTTCTTGCATGCGTTCGTTGGGAAAATTTTGGCAGCATGCCAAAACAATAACTGAAAATAAACATTCTGGCTACCACTGCAGCACCAGCACCACCACCACACATTGAACTGCATTAGTCTACACTGCAATTAAAATGCTCTGGGACCCCGTGAAAGGGAAGGTCCCAGGGCTCAGGCTCCAACCCGAGCCTGAATGTCTATACCACAATTAAACAGCCCCTTTGCCCAAGTCAGCTGGCAGTTTTTAATTGTAGTGTAAACATACCCCTAGGGCAGTGGTTTACAAACTTTTTTTCTGGCGACCCAATTGAAGAAAATTGTTGATGCCCTCGAACCAATGGAGCTGGGGATGAAGGTTTTGGGGTGTAGTAGGGGCTCAGGACTGGGGCAGATTGTTGGGGTGCGGGGGGAGGGCTGCCGGGTGGGGCCAGGGATGAGGGGTTTGGGATGCAGGAGGTGGCTCTGGGTTTTGGGGAGACGGCTCAGTCCAGGAGGGGGTCAGGGTTCTGGCCTGGGGGTGCAGGCTCTGGGTTGGGGCCTGGGATGAGGGGAATTAGGTGTGCCATCAGACACTACCCATTGTTATAAGGGTCTCATTCACAGTTAGGGTAACCAGATGTCCCGATTTTATAAGCACAATCCCGATTTTTGGGTCTTTTTCTTGTATAGGCTCCTATTACCCCGCACCCCCTGTCCCTATTTTTCACACTTGCTGTCTGGTCACCCTATTCACAGTCAAAGCGAAAGATGTGATAAAGGTCTATATGGACATCAGTTTAAGAAAAACTGCATGGTTTTTACTATTTTTTTTTTTTTTTTTTTTTTTTTTTACTGTGGGTTATCAAGAAATCTCACATCTTTTGGAATATCTCCTCTGGGAGAAACACCTTGGCTTGAAAGCAGTCTAGAACTGCTCAGATAAAAGTGATCCTACATAACCGTTCCAAGAGAGTAGTTATCAGTGGTTCACATTTATGCGAGAAGGGCATAACAAGTGGGGTCCCTCAGGGATTAGTTTTTGGTCCGGTTCCGTTCAATATCTTCATCAATGATTTAGATAATGGCATAGAGAGTACACTAATAAAGTTTGTGGATGATACCAAGCTGGGAGGGGTTGCAAGTGCTTTGAAGGATAGAATTATAATTCAAAATGATCTGGACAAACTGGAGAAATGGTCTGAAGGAAATAGGATGAAATGCAATAAGGACAAATGCAAAGTACTCCACTTAGGAAGGAACAATCAGTTGCACACATACAAAATGGTAAATGACTGCCTAGGAAGGAGTACTGTGGAAAGAGGTCTGGAGGGGTCATAGTGGACCACAAGCTAACACTGTTGCAAAAAAAGCAAACATCATTCTGGGATGTATTAGCAGGAGTGTTGTAAGCAAGACACAAGAATTAATTCTTCTGTGCTACTCTGTGCTGATTAGGCCTCAACTGGAGTATTGTGTCCAGTTCTGGGTGCCACATTTCAGGAAAGATGTGGACAAATTGGAGAATGTCCAGAGAAGAGCAACAAAAATGATTAAAAGTCTAGAAAACATGACCTATGAGGGAAGATTGAAAAAATTGGGTTTGTTTAGTTTGGAAAAGAAGAGTGAGAGGGGACATGATAACAGTTTTCAAGTACATAAAAGGTTGTTACAGAGAGGAGGGAGAAAATTGTTCTTCTTAACCTCTGAAGCAATGGGCTTAAATTGCAGCAAGGGAGATTTAAGTTGGACATTAGGAAAAACTTCCTGTCAGGCTGGTTAAGCACTGGAATAAATTGCCTAGGGAGGCTGTGGACATCATTGGAGATTTTTCAGAGCAGGGTAGACAAACACTTGTCAGGGATGATCTAGATAATACTTAGTCCTGCCATGAGTGCAGGGGACTGGATTAGATGACCTCTCGAGGTCCCTTCCGGTCCTATGATTCTATGATATAGATCTTAGAGAAGATTTCTCTCAGTTAATTATCAGTGCCAAAGACTGTAGGAGGTTGCACATGAAGTGAATCACAGAAAATGGATGGTCCAGAGAACTGGCCTGAATTAGGTACCATATGTCCCACAACAGTCCCTTCTTTAAGCCCTGTCTCAACTTTTTCTCCAAAAGGAGGCATTTATCCCATTTGCTCTTGCTGACTTGATCAGTTGGCAACAGCAAACACAACAAATATCCACTTTTGTCAAAAAAGTGGGATGCGGTGTGGAGGGGGATGAGCAAGATGCCAGGCCCTTGAAGGGGGGAGGCAGGACTTGGGGGGAGCAGCGTTCCAGCATGTGGGGCCCCCACAGGATTCCAGCGACCAGCAACAACGGGGGGGGGAGGATGCAGCTTGGGCAAGCGGCTGGGGGTGTCCCGTTTTCTCTTTGGGAAATATGGTCACCTGTAGCAGGGTGATCACCCGTTCTGGCCTGGAAAGGGTTAAAGCCAGCCCTGGGAGAGGGCTGGGTCTATGGGAAGCAGCTAGGCTGATGGGGAAGGCAGCCACATCAGGTTGCAGCAGGCCGTATAAAAGGCCAGTGAGCCCAGAGCTTAGGAGACTCCCTCTCTAGCTTTTGAGAGGGAAGGACCTAGTTGCCTGGGAGCTGAGCAGGGACCTGAGGTAGGGCAGCGCTGGGGGAAAGGCAAGAGGGGCTGGGGAGCTCCAGCCTGACAACCCCCCCAGGCTGCAGGGCCTTGTGCGGGGCCTAAACCAGGTACTGGGGTTGCAAAGGGACAGCCTGGGTCTAGGCAATGGCAGCAGGTCCTACCTCCCCCTTGCCAATTATGAGTTCCAACTCTTTGTCAAGGGTACAGCTTCCCTTACTAACGACAACCAATTCACAAGGTTCAAATGACATAATTCAGATTTTGCAAAGATTACATTTAATGTTAAATACAATAAGCAAGTTTTATAGAGCTTTAACAGCTTTCCTAGAAATATAAGAGTATTGGAGGGTGGGAGAGTGCTATCTGTTGTTTTATCGTTTTAAATCAGCTGGGAATAAGAGTATTATTGTATAGTTGAGGATATTTGCTTTGTGATAATTTTAAATAACTGCACCTTAGTTAAATTGCCACAAGTAAATAGAGAACAAATCAGTCTATTTACTTTTTCCTCAGCAGTATATTGTATATGGTTTTAATTTGTTTAAGTATATTGTTAAATTTGGAAATTTCATTTAATTACTCAGCTGACAATAGCCTGAATGCCAATAATTTATTGGCAGAGGATCTCCCAGTAAGTAACATTAAATGCAGAAAAGACTATTTAGTCACAAATTTTTTCAGAACAAAACATTAAGCAAAGTACATCCTCACAACTCGCGCTTCTGCATTCTTTAATATTCTGTACATGCACTGTTAAGGACATTATTCATTCCATAAAATGTAAGAATCTTCTCTCATTTCTTAAGAAAGTGGATATTATCCTAATTCAGGAAATATAATTACTCCTCCGTACATGATAAACTGAAACAAAGATTAGACGGGACAAGTACTTGTTGCATCTTACACTAGTCACACGTGGGTAGCTATAATAATGCATGACCAACTTATCCTTAATGGTTAGTTCAGTCACTGCAGTTGAGAAAGGACATTATCTGTTTCTGAGAACTGTTTGGCAATAAATTTAATATCTAGTATGTACACATATATACATATAAAAACAACAACAACAACAAGAGTAAGAGTTTTAGCTACATCATAGAGAAAAGAGGATCTTAGAAATATTATGGAAGCAGCAGCAGCAAGATTTGGAACAGTTTGCATATGTATGGCAAGAGTGAGTCAAAATGACACCTCGTTGTGTGCCTGTGTGACAAGGATAGCAATGTTTGTCAATAGTGACAGAAAAAGGGAGGGAAGTAGAAAAAGGTGAGATGAAAACTGAGAAATTCAGCTGTAACTATGTTAAATTTTAATGAACTGTAAAATATCCTGGAGGAGATGGTTACACAATAACATTGAAATACACGGTTGAATAGAGGAAGACAATTCAGAAGTGGAGACAGATTTGGGAGTCACTGGCAGAAAGATAGTACTTGAAACCCTGTTTGGGAAGATCACCTCGAGGAAGGGTGTAGACACAGGTATGGGCCTATGATATCCTCTCTGTGGACCAATCACTAAAAGGGGGATGAGACACGACCTTGCCATCATGTTTCAATAATATATGCTGACAGCATAAAGGTTGAAACTCAGGAATCCTGAATTCTGCTCTGAGCTCTGGACAGAAGTGTTTTCTAGTGGTTAGACCCTTCTGCTCCTGTCTCCTCCAGCCTGACATTTTCTGCCCTTGTATCCATCTGTCTCTGTCCACCATGTTCTTTTCCCTATTAAACCTTTCCCCATTCTGTTCCTGTCCCTTCCCCTCCCAGCATCCTGTCCTGTTCCCCCTCTTTTCCTATCCCCACACCTAGCTTTGTAATCCTGTGACAGTCTGTATTTGTCCCTCCCTCCCATTTTGCTATTCATCTGTCTACATTTCAGTCAGGCTATATCAATGTCCTTTATATTGTCTAGGTGCCAGCAGAGCACTGAAAACATAAGAGTCTCACTGCTCTCACTTCTGTGCCTGGTGCCACAGCAGCATCCACTCTGCTCGACCCCCCTCCCCTCTGCCCCACCTCTTCCCACCCCCTCTCCCGAGCGCACCACGTCCCACTCCTCTCCCTCCCTCCCAAAGCTGACCTGCATACTGTGAAACAGCTATGCGTGGCGGGTGGGACTCGGGAGGCGCTGGGAGAGAAGGGGAGGAGTGATCAGCGGAGCCGCCAGTGGGGGAGAGGGGCAGGGGGCGAGGGAGGGGAGGAGGCAGCTTGGTTCCTGGTGGGTGCTGAGCACATGCTAATTTTTCTCCGTGTTGCCCCATAAAAGAGTGCACAGTGAGTTCTGCAGGAGTGGAATGTGCCCCTTGTTATTCGCACTGAGCTCTTTGGGGGTGGAGCATGCTTGGAGACTTTTACTGTCAGCCTCGAAAAAATGTTCAAATGGCATTTTCAGTGGCTTGTAATTCAGCCAAATGTGGGTGGATTTTCACAGGAACAGCAAAAAGGCCAGAGCAACCTGCTTGCAAATGTCAAATCCCTAATCCAAAGGATGGAGGTTCTAGAATTTCTCAGTGAAGTCGTTGTATGATTTTAACATTGGCAAAACAATGGAATTTTTCCCTAACCTCATTCCCAGTAACAGATGTACCACCCTTGCTGAAACTTTGCAAAAAACTCCAGACAGAGGCAGCTGCCTGGCATGGAACATTTCAGCCCATAAAGTTAAAGTCTGAAAAGTTATAAGCAACTGAAAAATGGTCTTGAATGAAAAGTGTTAGTCAAACTTTACTATAGGAATTGCTGCCAACTCTGCCTATAATAAGGCCACATCTAAAGAAATTAATTAAATCAGGACTATGTTACAAATAGCATTCTGTTCTATCCAATTTTTCCACATCTTAAAAATAATTTAAATAAAATAATATCATATACAACCTTGTACCGGATTTTTTCTCTAATTATTTTTTCTTCTAATTCCTCCAGTTTTATTTTTCCTTCACCATAAGCTATTTCAATATTATATAGCTCTTTATTCACTTTTCTTATTTGCTCTTCAATTTTACGGGTGTTTTTGCATATAATCTGCAGTTCTGACTGATACGTTATTTTTCTTCTTGAACTGTTAAAATAAAACAAAACCTTAGAATTATCTTACAAGAGATGCATGCTTGCAAAAGTAGAAAATTAAAAGAAAAAAATCATTGTTGAATAAGTAAAACTAAAACATTTTAAAATCTTAGGGCAGGTCTACACTAACCCCCCAATTCGAACTAAGGTACGCAACTTCAGCTATGTGAATAACGTAGCTGAAGTTCGAAGTACCTTAGTTCGATCCAGACACGGCAGGCAGGCTTCCCCGTCAACTTCGCGGTACTCCTCTCGCTGAGCTGGAGTACCACAGTCGACGGCGAGCACTTCCGGGTTTGACTTATCTCATCCAGACAAGACGTGATAAGTCGAACCCAGAAGTTCCATTTGCTTGCCGCCAAACTACCGGGTAGTGTAGACCTACTCTTACTTACAAGCTAAGGTCAGTATTTTATGAACCACTTAGTTGATGCTGGATAAACCAGGTACATCTTCCAAATGCATACTTCCATTTTGCTGCAAAATATACTGTACCTTGTATGCCCAGATAGTTTATTGATTTCAGGAAGTCATATATTCATACTACAGATATCCAGAAAACAATAAAATCTACATCTGTAATATAGATAATCAAAAAAATACATTAAAAGAAAGTTGCATAATAAAGTACTCAAGTCAACAAATGCCAAAGTTAAGGTTGCCCACACAACCTTAACTCAGCTGCCTCATGATAATGGACCAAATCTTGGGCCACACACAAGCTACTTAGCACCACACCATTGACACAAAGCAGACATACAGCTGATGGATCCACTTCCCTATGGCTTTCCCTCCTTCAGCAATCCTTGGTGACAGAGCCATTAGAGATCACTTATATACAGTGTGCAAGAAAAAACATTAACAAGGAACAAATTTAGTTAAAGTGAACCTGAAATACTATTAGTTAGACTAAATCAGATCCAGTGGCGTAGACCAGAACCAATCAAATCAAAGGAATACGATGGACATGTCAACATTTTATTTTCCTTTGACTAATGAAAGATGGTCTATATTGGTATAACTTAACACTTTTTAGCTGCTTTTAACAGAAAAGTGGGATTAATGAGGAACCTTTCACTGAGCAACCAAAGGCAGCATCAGTTGAACCAAAACATCAAACCTCTGTCATCTAAGGGTATGTCTACACTACGAAATTAGGTCGATTTTACAGAAGTCTATTTTTAGAAATCGATTTTGTACAGTCGATTGCGTATGTCCACACTAAGCGCATTAATTCGGTGGAGTGCATCCTCACTACCGTGGCTAGCATCAACGTACGGAGCAGTGCACTGTGGGTAGCTATCCCACAGTTCCCACAGTCTCTGCCACCCATTGGAATTCTGGGTTAAGCTCCCAATGCCTGATGGGGCAAACACATTGTCAAAGGTGGTTTTGGGTATATCTCGTTAGTCACCCCTCCCTCCGTGAAAGCAACGGCAGACAATCATTTCGTGCCAGACACCAGGGCAATTAGAAGAGCATAGCAAGGTGCGCTGCACATCAGAGAGGCTTTGAAAACCTGTTTCATGACTGGCCAGGCTTCGGTGTGACAGTTGTGTGTGTTTCTCCTTTCTGCAAACCCGCCCCCTTTGTTGATTTTAATTCCCTGTAAGCCAACCACCCTCCCAACTTCGAAATAAAGTAACTATTGTTTTGAAACCATGCATTCTTTCTTTATTAATTTTTTTTAAATGAGATAACGGACAAGGTAGCACCGGTGGGGTGGGGGAGGAGGGAAGGACAAGGCCACATTGCTTATTGTAGCCACACTAAAAATCAAACTGTTTGAATGACAGCCTTCTGTTGCTTGGGCCATCCTCTGCAATGGAGTGACTGGGTGCCCAGAGCCTCCCACCCTGCATTCTTGGGCGTCTGGGTGACGAGGCTGTGGAACATGGGGAGGAGGGTAGGCGGTTATACAGTGGATGCAGGCAGGGGTCTGTGCTCTTGTTGGCTTTCCTACAGCTCCAACAGATGCTTGATCATGTCCGTTTGCTCCCCCATTATCCTTAGCATCACATCCTGCCTCCACTCTTCGCACTCAATTCTTTCCTAGCCTCTGTCACTGAATGCCTCCATGCATTAAGCTGTGCCCTATCAATGCAGGAGGACTGCATGAGCTCGGAAATCATGTCATCACAAGTGCATTTTTTTCACCTTCTGATCTGCGATAACCTCAGGGACGGAGATGATAGGGGGAGCGTAGAAACATTCTATGCTCTATGATTCTGGGGGGACTGCATGGTCACCTGTGCTGCTGAGTTCACCATGCTGACCAAACAGGAAATGAAATTCAAAAGTTCCCGGGGCTTTTCCTGTGTACCTGGCTAGTGCATCGGAGTTCAAAGCGCTGTCCAGAGCGGTCACAATGGAGAACTCTGGGATAGCTCCCAGAGGCCAATATTGTCGATTTGCGTCCACACTACCCCAAATTCGACCCAGCAAAGTTGATTTTAGCACTATTCCTCTCGCCAGAGAGGAGTCGATTTTAAGAGCCCTTCAGGTCGACAGAACGGGGTTGGTTTTGTGGACGCATTCATTTTTAATTTAATTCGACAAGCTGGAACTTCAGATATATTTTCTGCAGTTTCCATGCTAAGAACATGATCATGATTGGATACTTCTACCTGTATGGAATTCCTCCCGGTTCTCTCCAGTTTGGTGGTCACAGTCTTCCCATCCTCTTTTATTTCCATCAATGTAGAATGCCACCTAGTCCTCTTGCCTCTGGTGGTTAAAAACTGCCAAGACTCCTCTCTAGTTCCCACTCTCTCAGGTGCCTTGGTGGCCAGTTCCTTCCTTTCTTAAATCTGTGGGGGTGATGTTTCCTAAATCAGATTGTCTAACAACTCTTCAGCCTCTCTGATGTGCCATAGTGAATGTACTTGTCCTTCCAGACCATAATCTTTTCTTCCAGCAAAGCCACCAGCTCACATTTAATACAGAGGAAATTCCTTCTGGTTTCCAGCAGGAAAGAACATGACAAATCTATTGCAAGTCACAACCACTGTTCCATAACTGGCCATCACAGTATTGAGAGTAGAACTATACCTAGAAAAAAATCCTCTCACTCCATCTGAAACTTGTTTGCCGCTCCTGTTCACCTGGCAACTGACTTAAACACTAAAGCCCATTCCTGCACTCAGCATTGCAACACCTAGGTGATTGAGGAGCCTAAGTTTAATTTTCACAAGTTATTTAAGCATTTAGGAGCCTAAATCCTTTCAGCTCCTAAGTGCCTAAATCTCTTTTGAAAATGATATATAGGCTCCTAAATCAGATAGGTGTTGCAATTCTGAGCGCAACACCTGCATACCTTTAAAAATCTGGGTCTAAATTTTGCTGCTTAGCTCCATGCCTTTGCTGAGAGGGAGGGATTAATCACTCAGACTTCAAACATCAGGCCTGATCAAAGACCCAACTATATGCTTCAAAGCCAGCAATTTGCACCAGTTTCCACTGACCTTCAATTTACAGCACTTACACTAAACATTTAAAAATTATTTAATGTAAAGAAGGCTTATTATGCATCAATAAGGTATGAATTCAGACAGCCTTATGAATTTGTCATGAAAATATATCAGCTCAGCCACAAAATCTACTCACCGCTTTCCATGATATTCTGATAATGGAGAAAAGAAAACTAACGATATTTTAGCAACCCATAAAAAATTACTTATACAAGTTGAGAGTAATAATTTGCAAAACTGCAACATGATCAATAATGCTAAAGGGTTTTAATAGTCTTAAAATACATTTTACTTTTATAAATGCATTAGGAATAATGTTATATATAACAGCATTTAAAGTATATTTGAAATCACTAAGAAAGAGAAGGTTACTCACCTTGTGTAGTAACTGAGGTTCTTCAAGATGTGTCCCTGTGGGTGCTCCACTTCAGGTGATTGTGCACCCCTACACCTCTAGTCGGAGAATTTCAATAGCAATACCCAGTTGGGCTGCCCATGAGCTCTCCCAGTCTCGCACCTGTAGCGGTGATTAACTAGTGCTGTGTGGCCAAACCCGCTCAGTTCCTTCTTTACTGCAGAGGATCTTGAGAGAACTCTGAAATAGAGGGGAAGACAGTGGGCAGTGGAGCACCCACCAGGACACACATCTTGAAGAACCTCAGTTACTGCAAACGGTGAGTAACCTTCTCTTCTTCTTTGAATGATGTTCCTGTGGGTGCTCCACTTCAGGTGACTGTAGAGAAGTATCCCTCAGTGGAAGGAAGGGGCTATGGAGTTGGATCTGTGATCGATGATAGGGCCATGAGTACTAATAAAGTGTCTGATGTCGAGTCTTGCTTGATTGCATAGCGCTGAATGAATGTGTGATCTGATGCCCAAGTGGCTGCTTTGCATGTGTCTGTAATAGGCATTGTAACAGGGTTAGCACCCACCTCTCGCGAGCGCCCACTTTTCTCTGGTTGATATATCTGCAATTACAGTCTTTTTGGGGGCAGCACCTGCCTCTCACAGGCAGCCCCCTTTGGTTGGTTGGGTGTGAGCCTGCTTTTGGTTTTAGTTCTTATACCAGGGTGGCACGCACCTCTCGTGAGCACTCCTCTCCACCCCGGCTGATGGTTCTCTTGGCAAGTCTTCAGCAACTCATCCTTCTGACCGAGCTGCATACACTTTCCCCCCTTCCGGGATATACAATCCAAGTTCTTATCTTGGCACTGCCTTCTTGAACCACCCAGATGGGGCCATCTCAGTACCCACACCTGGTGGTGTTTCAGCAGGCCTCCCTGGGATCAGTCTTCAACCAGGCCAGTGGGGTCCATCTTGGTACCGTCGCTGGCCTGGCCAGGTTCTGTGCTCAGTCCCCCTGGGCTTCAGCCTGCCCGCACTGACCTTCCACTGGTCCTGCTGCTCTTCCCGCCAGCCAGGCACCCAGTCTTCAGCAGCCTTCCCGGGGCTTCAGTCCTGTCTGTGGTGAGCTCTCCACAGTGAGCTGTCCGCGGTACTGCTGCTCTTCCAGCCAGACAGTCACCCAGTCTTCACTCCTTGAGCTCCATACAGCAACTGAACTTCTCTGCTCTGCTGCTTGTCTTATATAGGGCCCTTCTGGCCCCAGACTGGCTGCTCCATCAGCCCCTCTGATTGGCTGCTCCTCTGCAGCCACTCTAGGCTGTCTGGAGGACTTCTCTCTGCTCTATTCTGGGGCATAGTGATGCAGGGCCACGTGGCCTCCAGCAGGTGGCCTCCGGACCTAGTCCACCCTGCCACAGGCACATTATTAAGGAAGGATACCGATGTGGAGAGCGACCTGTTGTGGGGGGTTACAGTTCATGCTGGCGGTAGCAGAGATGAATGCACTCTGAAATCCATTTTCAAAGTCTTTGCTTAGATATAGCTTCTCCTTTAGATCTCTCTGTATTCAAGATAAATAGTTTTGGTGCCTTCCTGAACGGTTTAGTCCATTTGAGATAAATGACTAGTGCCCTTCTGACATCTAGAATATGGAGTGCCACTTCTTGCCTGTTCTTACGGGTTTTAGGGAAGAATGTGGGAAGATGGATGGGTTGGTTGAGGTGGAACAAAGAGGGTATTTTAGGTAGAAATTTAGGATGTGGTCTTAGAGTGATCTTGTTCTTGAAAAAGATCATGTATGGGGGGGTATGCCATGAGGGCCCCAAGTTCTCCTACGTGTCTTGTGGATGTGATGGCAACAAGGATGGCTCCTTTCATTGGAAGGTGTAATAGTGAACATGTAGCCCAGGTTTCAAACATAAATCTGGTAAGAGAATGAAGTATTAAATTAAGATCCCATGGATGCATTGGGACTCTGAGTTCAGAATAGAGGCTCCAGACACCTCGTAAGAACTGTTTTGTAAATGGATGGGTAAAGACTGAAAACCCATCCACTTTATGGTGGAAGGTTGTGATAGCTGCAAGGTGTACTCTGAGTGAGCTCAGTGAAAGACCCGATTGTAGGAGATGGTCTACTTCCTGTCTCAGAAGGTGCTTGAGAGAGGGGTCCCTGAAGAAGGATGGGGAGGGAGGGTAGATGGGGGGAATGGAGGTGAACTGCATGGAATAACCGGTGGTGACAATTTCCAGCACCCATTTGTCGAAAGCAATAATTTGCCATGCTGGGTAGAATGGTGTCAAATGATCTGTAAAGGGATGGCTGTTAGAAAGTGATTTCAGCAACTGGAATTGGGGAAGGTCTCTTGGGACTTCAACCAAACCCTCAAATTTGATGTTTTGATCCACACTGTCGCGACGTAGACGTTTGAGATTCAAGTGGCCTATGTCGGTCTTCGCCTCCATCTCTGGATATCATACTGCCTCTGTGACTGTATGTAAGGTGGTCTTGAGCACTGTGATGGATAATATCTGCCTTGTTTTTGTTTCTGTGCAGGTGTGTACATGTCTAAAGACCAAAGAGTCACTCTAGAGTCTTTCAATGTATGCAGGGACTTGGTCTTACCTGCAAATAATTTTGGACCGTCAAAGGGGAGGCATGTCGCATCACTATGGCAGTTGTGATGGATCTTGCACCGCCATGTCTGCTGAGTCTAAGGATGCCTGCAGAGCTATTCTTGCCAGGAGATGACTGACCTAAATTGCTCCCTTTTATCTTCAGGAATGACGTTAATACATTCAGAAAGTTTGGAGTAATTTGCGAAAGTCTATTTCGCCATCAAAGCTTCATAGTGGGCTATTCTGAACTGCAATGTCACTGACGAATAGGCCTTATTACCAAAAAGATCCAATCTTTTCCTTTATCATACAGGGTGGTCCTCGAACGGTGTTGTCTGCCCCATTCATTGACCATCTTTATCACCAATGAGTTTGGCTGGGGGTGTGAAAATAGAAATTCTAGACCCTTTGATGGGATGTAATACTTCTTATCAGCCCTTTTACAAATTGGGAGGATTATTGTGGGGATCTGCCAGATGGTGTTGGCGGGATCCATGAATGCCTCATTTATGGCAAAGGCAATTCTGGAGGAGGCTGATGTGTGTAATATGTCCAACAACTTGTGTTGGGACTCAGCAACTTCTTCCAGAGGGATTTGGAGAGTGTCTACGATTCATTTAAACAGCTCCTGAAATTGTTTAAAATCATCTCCTGTTGTAGGTGGCGGAGGAATGATGGTCTTGTCTGGAGAGGAGGAGGTGTTAGTTGCAGGAGTGACCTCCTGCTCTACAGCCTCCTCTATTTCCTCAAAAAGTCTCCTCGGGGAACTCACGGGATCCCATCTCTGACACTGATGGGGAACGTCTCTGTCTTTCCCTTGAGGTGCTGGGAGGCTTGGAATAATGTTGCCTATATACCATCCATAGGTCCCAATATGGCCACTGTGGTAGGAATGGCATTGATGGTGGCATCCATGGATGTCCACACCACCTCTGGGTGCCAGCCCTGCAACTATGTCCTGGCTGTTTTTGCAGATCTGGTCTGATGATTCCCTAGATGGGTGAAGAGTGGTGTGAAGAATAAACATCTTCTTCCTCATTGTCCTCCTCCTCACTAGAAAAAGGAGAGGCAGATATGTTTATTGGCATGTGTAATAGTGCTGAATGTGCCGATGCTATATCACTACCGAGATGAGGTGATTCTGGTGCTGCACAAACTATTAAGTCCTTATGTTGGAGAAACTGATGCATTCCAAGAGATCCCGGTACTGAAAATGGCATCGGCAGTAATTGTTGTGGTACCAGAATTGTTGCGGTGCCGGGAGGATTAGTGCCGAGGATGTCTGTACCGAAGGAGGTAAAGTAGACTTAGGTACCGCAGTCTCAGCATTATGCACCAGAGAGCCAGAGGATGGCACTGTAAGCTGAGGTGCTGTGGAGGTGCTTGGTACCAAGTGATTAGCTGCCTCAGTCAGTGTCGTGGTAGAAGGGTAGTCTTGTCTCTGCTATCCTTCTGTGCGCCTGCCTGCTTAGGTTATTGGGCTTTAGCGGTAATGGAAGATCCTGATGACTCGTAGGTACTTAGCTGCAGCATGGTCAATACTGAGGATGTGGAAAGAGTTGGAGAACTTATTTTTCGAGGCTCCCTTTGGGGGAGAAGTGGTAGCTCTCTTCTTCACCCTTTTTCTGGGAGAGAGCTACCACTTCTCCTACAAAGGGAGCCTCAAAAAGAAGTGTTCTCTGACTCCTTCTTCACCCTTTTTCTGGGAGACAAGTCCCTCCCGTGCAGTCACTGACCTTCTGCATATTCACAGAAGAAAGTTTTAAAGTATAATTGGGAATGAAGGTGCTTTTAATCTAGAGATAATATAAGAATATTTATATTTTTTGTTTTTCAAATTGCCAAACTCTAGAACCCATGTGTGTGACTGTTGTTTGTTTGTTTGTTTGTTTGTGTGGGAGGGTGGGGGCATGAGAATAAGATTACAGAACACCAACAATTTAAGGACAAGATTTCAACCTGACGTAATGTAAAATTATTGAAATATTAATTTAGAAAGATTTAAAATGGAAACAATTGACCGATGCTCATTTAAAATGCTGCTTCTTATTTTCCTCCAGATCTTCGACTTTTCTGTTTATATTGCAGGTATTTTACAGAGTTTGAATTACCTTTCTCTGGATTTTTGCACATATTCTTCATTTTCTCTCTCAAGTTCTTTATTTTCACGTTCCAATTCATCCACTGCTTGAAGGGTATTGAGGAGCGTTTGTTTCATAGTCAAATGTTCAGATTCCCAGCTAGCTTTCTAAGAAACATTAAGACAGAGTAGGTTTGAAGATCATTTAAAGCTAACACAATGTACAAAGACTTTCACTTATAATTAATGAAAACAATAAAAAAAACTTACTAAATCTTCCATCACTTTAATCACTTCAGAACAAGCATCTAATAAACTTTTGTTCTCATTTTCTTGAGCCAATGTTTTATTGTTTAAATCCTCTACCTGGAAAACATATGTAAAAGTTAATAGAAAAACAATATTAGCAACAAGAGAACTACACAAAAATTAAATACCAAAAATGGAAAAAGAACAATTAGTTACTTTATAGTAACTGCAGTTCCTTGACATGTGTTGTATATATCAATCTAATTCTTGAGGCACATACAGTTCACACATGCAAGATCAGATTCTTTTGATCAGCATTATCCACTGGGGTCGTGTCTGCACCGTAGGTGTCCTCACAGTTCCTTCACCAATACAGAATCCAGAGTAGGATTCCACAATAGCAGGGAAAGAGGCACCATTATAAAATCCTTTTGGACAACACATCTCAAAGAGCCACTGTTAATGTAACATAAGTAGCCACTTTTTCTTCTTTAAGTGATTGGGCATGTCAGATGGTGTGCTGACAGGTCCCAAAAGAAAACCTCTTTCATTTACTTTTATAAAAGTCACTCAAATTGTGGCTTTCCTATTTCGGAGCAGAATGCTTTGAAATTTCAGCTGAACATCATCTTTTGGTGGATGTCAGACATTCAGCAACCAGGCTGGCAAACGTAACAATGAATCTGTCTGTTGTTCTGTGAGACTATGTCAGGCAGAGCAGGCAAAATGACCAGGGGCTGCATTGAGAAGTTCACCATACCCAAATACCAGAACTGCCTGGCCAATGCCAGACTCTCTCCTCAGACCCTACGCTACCAGCACTCCTAGCTATCTTTGAGACACCACTGACTTCCTGAGGAAACTACAATCCATCGGTGATCTTCCAGAAAACACCATCCTGGCCACTATGGACGTAGAAGCCCTCTACACCAACATTCCACACAAAGATGGACTACAAGCTATCAGGAACAGTATCCCCGATAATGTCACAGCTAACCTGGTGGCTGAACTCTGTGACTTTGTCCTCACCCACAACTATTTCACATTTGGGGACAATATATACCTTCAAGTCAGCGGCACTGCTATGGGTACCCGCATGGCCCCACAATATGCCAACATTTTTATGGCTGACTTAGAACAACGCTTCCTTAGCTCTCGTCCCCTAACACCCCTACTCTACTTGCGCTACATTGATGACATCTTCATCATCTGGACCCATGGAAAAGAAGCCCTTGAGGAATTCCACCATGATTTCAATAATTTCCATCCCACCATCAACCTCAGCCTAGATCAATCCACACAAGCGGTCCATTTCCTGGACACTACTGTGCTAATAAGCGATGGTCACATAAATACCACCCTATACCGGAAACCTACTGACCGCTACACTTACCTACATGCCTCCAGCTTCCATCCAGGACACACCACATGGTCCATTGTCTACAGCCAAGCTCTAAGATATAACCGCATTTGCTCTAATCCCTCAGATAGAGACAAGCACCTACAAGATCTCTATCAAGCATTCTTAAAACTACAATACCCACCTGCTGAAGTGAAAAAACGGATTGACAGAGCCAGACGAGTACCCAGAAGTCGCCTCCTACAAGACAGGGCCAACAAAGAAAATAACAGAACACCACTAGCTGTCACCTTCAGCCCCCAACTAAAACCTCTCCAGTGCATCATCAGAGATCTACAACCTATCCTGAAAGATGATCCTTTACTCTCACAGATCTTGGGAGACAGACCTGTCCTCGCTTACAGACAACCCCCCAACCTAAAGCAAATACTCACCAGTAACCACACATCACTGAACAAAAACACTGACCCAGGAACCTATCCTTGTAACAAAGCCCGATGTCAACTCTGTCCACATATCTATTCAAGTGACATCATCATAGGGCCTAATCACATCAGCCATACCATCAGGGGCTCGTTCACCTGCACATCTACCAATGTGATATATGCCAGCAATGCCCCTCTGCCATGTACATTGGCCAAACCGGACAGTCTCTACGCAAAAGAATTAATGGACACAAATCTGACATCAGGAATCAAAATACTCAAAAACCAGTGGGAGAACACTTTAACCTGCCTGGTCATTCTATGACAGATCTGCGGGTGGCTATCTTAAAACAGAAAAACTTCAAAAACAGACTCCAACGAGAGACTGCTGAGCTGGAATTGATATGCAAACTAGACACAATCAACTCAGGATTAAATAAGGACTGGTAATGGCTGAGCCATTACAAACATTGAATCTATCTCCCCTTGTAAGTATTCTCACACTTGCTTCTTATCAAACTGTCTGTACTGAACTACCTTGATTATCACTTCAAAAAAAATTTTCTCTTACTTAATTGGCCTCTCAGAGTTGGTAAGACAACTCCCACCTGTTCATGCTCTCTGTATGTGTGTATATATTTCTCCTCAATATATGTTTCACTCTATATGCATCCGAAGAAGTGGGTTGTAGCCCATGAAAGCTTATGCTCTAATAAATTTGTTAGTCTCTAAGGTGCCACAAAGTACTCCTGTTCTTTTTGAGGATACAGACTAACACGGCTGCTACCCTGAAAAGAGTTATCATGATCACTGACCTAACATCTTGCCTCAGTTTCCTCAGGACCCTTGGTATCATGGGAATTTGGGGAGAAGGCATACATCAATCCCAGTGTCCAGGGAATAAGAATGGCATCTGCAGAGATTGGACTGAATCCCCCTCTGGAGCAGAACACTTAGTTTTTGTTCTGACCTGTGGCAAATAGGTCTATTGATTGGTATCTCCATTTGCAAAAGATGGCTGTGCAATACTGGCTCTTTGGTCAATCACTCATAGCTGTCTGAGAACTGTTTGTTCAGGTGATCTGCTAGTAACTTCTGAATGCTTTGAAGATAGTAGGCCAGCAACATGATCTGGTAATGAATACACCAAGGCCAGAGCTAAATGGCCTCTTGACAGAGTGAAGGTGACCTCGTTCCTCCCTGTCTGTTGATATACTGCATAGCTGTGGTGTTTCTATCAGTACCTGGCTTGTGGATCCCAAGTGTAAAGACAGAAATGTTTTACATGCCAAATAGACTTCTCAGAGTTGCAGACAACCTTGAGGAGGGGACCACTTGTCCTCAGTCTGAAAGTGACCTAAATTATCCACCCATAAGTGGAGGCATCTGTCACCAGTTTCTTGGCTGACAGAAATACAGAGAAGGGCACTCCATTGCACACCTGAAGAGGGTCCTTCCACCAGTTTAAATGAGAAGAGGCCTTCTGGTGGGACAGTGGCCACCATGTCCACATGGTGCCTGCTGGGTAGGTACTTTGATTTCAACCACCCTTGTATGGAGCACAGATGAATACTGGCAAACTGCATCACATACAGGTGCATGAGGCCATGTGTCCCATAAATCTGAGACATAGCCTTACTCATGTCTTTGGGTGGAGCTGAAGTTGGTTGATAAGGTTCACTATAGTTTGGAATCTTTCTTATGGAAAATAAACTCTCATTGATCTGGAATTTAACAGCTCCTATGAACTTTATGCTTTGACTCAGAGCAAGTGTGAGTTTTTCTCTGACTCTGAGGACCATGTGTGGCAAAGAGCTTTAAGTCACTTGAATCAAGTTGATGACCTGCTGAAGTGATCTTCCTCCAATGAGCCAGTCGTCGAGATATGGGTAGACCTGTCTCCTTAAATGAGTCACAATGACTTCTAATCACTTGGTGAATATCCTTGGTGCTATGGAAAAACCAAAAGGCAGGACCTTATAATGATAGTGAAAGGGTTCTGCTAGGAATCTGAGGTATTTCCTATGGGCAGGATGAACGGATATGTGAAAATAGGCTTCTTGAAGGTAGAGAGCCGCACTTTAGTCTTGGAATAGGCAAGGAAGGTAGGGAATGGGAAGGGACTAAAATTGGATAGACTAACCCATTGCTGTCAAGGCTTCCCAAAACTAAAAAATGTTAAAGGCAAGGGATCTCTGAGAGGTTCTGTCAAGCTTTCAACACCAGAATCAAACCTGCTGCCTGGAGGAAGATGCAGATTGGGCAACAGTGAAGGAAGAGACAGTGGGTCATCAGCTACAGAGCCTCAGCTTTCTGTCTCAGCACCGCTGAGGTCTTGTGAAGCTGATAATAGGACTGGGCAGAGGGATGCTGCCTGATGAAAGCCCTTCTGCTTTCTTGGGGCTGGAACGCAGAGGCCCACAGAATGAAGAATCACCCTGGAATCCTCAAAAGGAAATGTCCTCAATTGTGGTTTGGATCTCCCTGAAGCCAGGAAGATCTCATTACCACAGATGTGGATGTAGTAGAAGCCACTGTGCTGGGCATGTCCAGCACAACTGGAAGGGAAATGTGGGCTTTGAGTTGTCCTTCAGTCATTATGGTTTTTAGTTCCTCTCAATGCTCCTGTGGTAGGTTGACCCAATTCATATATCATGGTAGTTCGCCACACACATTTGGATGCTGTCAGATGAGTAGACTGCGTATCAAAATAAAATGAGTTTCTTCAGGTATTTTTTCCTGGAGGTAGATTTGGAAGGCCCCTGCTTCTTCAACCGCTCTTGGACAGTAACAACTACAAGCAATCCTGGTACTAGGTGGAAATAAAAATACTCAAATCCCTTGGAAGATGCTTGATATCTCCTCTCAACTCATTTGGATGTGTCCAGTATAGAAGTTACCATTGTGCCACAGGTCTTTTGCAGGTTCCAACAATTCCTCATTTATCAGCATGGCAAGCTTGCCAGACATGAAAGGATGCATGATATCAGGAGTTGTGAGGTGTCTCCTGCACCACTTCCATCAGTATATGCAGAATTTCTGCCATATGCTTCACACGGTCCTGAATGCCTGAAGTCATCAACTGAGGAAGGCTTTGAGGCCAGGAATGCCTTGAAGGCATCAACTGAGGAAGGCTACTGTGTCATTGGGCAAGGACGAGGACATTGCAACAGGGACAATTTGTTCTTCTTTTTGCAGATATTGCTCCTCATCACCTTCTCTCTACTGCCTTTCCAGAAGCGAAGGCTGCACTGGCTGACATGTTGGGTTGGTCTATACTGCATTTTTAAGGAGAGAGATCTAACCAAAGGTGGGGATGCAGAGGGTGTATAGGCAATGTACTCCTCATCCCTGTCTGCACACATCAGGGAGTCACTTCTCCAAAGTGGGCCCTTCCTGTCAGGAGTGCCCTTGCCCTGTTAGATCCTCCTCCCTAACCAGGTAGTAGCAAAGATACCTCCTTTGTTGTCTGCTGTACCAACAACCTGATAACAGGTGGTTTAGCTATCAACATCTTCAACCTCTCAAGGAGAGGTGACACTATTACTGGCCCCACAGTTAAATCACTCAGTACTGTATAAGCCCTGACTACCAAAAACACTCGTATGCTGAGCACTAAAGAACACGATTCTGAGGCGGCTGGTTCCATAGTGCCAGGTACTGAGAGCATGGGTCCTGAAGGGCTGGTACTAAGAGAAACATAGTCCACAGGTTTGGTGGGTACTGGTCGCTCGCTCTTAAGAGTTGGTACCAAGGCATCAAAAGGACTTTTGTCAGGCCATTAGTGGCCCTTCAACTGCTGAGTCCAAGATGAATCAGACACCTCTGACTCTTGTTTCTCAACTGGATAGGCATCAGAAAGGGTGGTGTATGCCTTAGCATCTCTGGAGCAGTGCTCCTTCCTACCCCTCTCCTGAGATCATTGACACCGGAGTATTGGTGGATGACTGGGTCCACTTCACTGATATAGCATGGGAGCTTGGGGTGCGTTCTCAGCTCACTGGGATGCTCATTGGAAGAAACTGACTGGAGAACGTAGGTCTAGCCACATCCTTTTCTTTCAGTGTCCTCAGAGGCTTGCAGAGGTTGCTCCAGGAAGAACAATTTTAGGACAGCCTCTCTAGCTTTTTGAGTCTGCTTAGAGAAGGAACAACATATGGACCATCACTCAGGAATACATACCGCTCCTATACAAATGATATCTGCAATGCCCATCATTAAACAGCATTGAAACTTCCCATGATGAGTAGCTTTTGAACACAAGCGATTCCACTTCTGCTATATACAAGGAGGGGTTTAGCCTAAAAGCTAATCAGCTGACTAAAAAAGTGTGGGTATTTTTATACCAAATAACAAAAAGACTAACATATAGTACTTAACAACTAGCTAATTAATAATACTAATAACTAACTCGAATACTCTCAGTGCCCGAAGAAGCAGGCAGACACTGCAGGAGTTTCATCTCACTGCCCCGGGCAGTAAGAAAGGACTGAGGGACAGTTGGGCCACTCCTCCCTTTATGCCCTCAAATAAGGAGCACAAGAACTCGAAGGGCACAGGTTTGGCCCCAACAGACACTCGAGGCCAAAATAATGCGATCTCACATGCATAGGGCAGATGCACATGAACAGTGGAATCCATATGGGCAATCACTTGGAGAAGCAGCAACAATTATATATTTTAAAAAACAATCAAAATCTTACTTTCTTCATGTTAAAACAAACAAAGTTGGGTTTTTTTTAATTCTCTCCTTTTAAAAAATTGTTCATTTTCTCCTAAAAGTGGAGAAAAACAATGGCTAACCCTAGATATAGATAAATAGTTTACAAGTTATACCACACTACTTCGTTCATTTCCTGATGTGAGACACTTTTGAAATACTATAGAATTTGGTTTTCCATGGTGATTTTAGTTCTTAAATATTTCAGTGATACAGAATGGAATAAAACAGATTTTACATGAAGCATCTGAAGGAAACACGGATGAATAGATAGTACATGCTGTAAATCTCCATTTAAATATATAGAAGAATTTAGAGAAAAAGATTGGGATCAAAGAACAGAATTTTAAAAGCTGGTTTGGAGCCCTCAAATGATATTCTAGTCTGGATGTTCAGTCTGTGCTGCTAATCAAATCACTCTGTGTTGCTAATCAAATCACTCTGTGTAACTCCAGTGTTGTTTTAAAAAATGCGGTCATTCTCAGACTATGGCTATGTCTACACTACAAAAGCTCCCACTCACTTCAGTTACAGCTATAAGTGCTCAGCACTTCTGCAAATCAGACTGTCGGGTCTCAGCATGAGCACCCAGAAAAGGAGGAATACACAATAGGTGACCTCCTGTAAAAAGTTTAGCTGACTTGCCTAGCATCATATAGGAACTCTGTGGCAGAGATAGGGATAGAATCCAGTTCTCTAGGGCAGCATTCAACTGCCTTACCCATGAGATCATCCTTTCTCTTCCTGCAGTCCCCTGCCTCCTTACTCACTACACACCTTCCAACTTCTGCAACAAATGAGGCAGGAGTCCTATATTCAACATCCTCCTTCACTACATAACCGTGCTCCATCCACAGAGCAGGTTCATCCTGTGCACTGACTGAGGTAGGAGTCCTGTGGAAAACAGTATGTGATTATGTAATTAAAGACTGCATCATAATGCATACCCAGAAGGGAAGCCAAATTACGGTGGCATAAGCAACCTTAAGTCTGGCATTTCCTAACTTTTGAGTACTTGACTTTGTACCCTTTATAACATTTCTTTAACATAGTTGGTGTGCATATAATTAACTAAGATTTAAAAAACCAAACCAACAAATTCCATCCTGTGGTATCATCAAATGAGTCATCAGCAGGGCTGGAAACTTTAGATCCATTGCACCAACCTTTGCCATTTGAGCTAATGGTGTAATTTACAGCAATAGTACATTGTCATCCTCTATGTACACCAGCACTAAAAGGGAATGGAACTCTTTGCCAGTGGGTTGTACAGACATTTGCTCACAGCAGAGGAATGACGAGACTCAGAAATATTGGGTTCCAGTCCAGGTTCTTTAAAGAAGTGTTCTCTACTAAGCACAGACAATTCTGACCCTCCTCCACCTCTGCTTCATCCATTCCAACCCCTCCCTGTCCCAGTCTTGACTCTACCCCATCCTGGCTCAGTCCCAATCTTATTCTCCTAGTCTACTCAGTCAATCTCCACCCCTCAGGCTTCTCATCCCAGTCCCAATCTATTTACAGAGCAAGTTCTAGTATCACCCTTCCAGACTCCCTGTCTCCCTTTTCTCTCCTCACTCCCCGTCCTAGTCTTCCATCCCCCTTTTCCAGTCTCCTTGCCCACCCATTGCAATTTTCTCCCTCTCCAGGTTCCCTCTGACAGCCTCTTTGCCCAGACAGTCTTAGTTTTCCCCCACACCTCATCTCATTGTCATGTGTCTCCCTCCTTCTCACTGCCCCACTGGATCCCAGTCCCAGTCTCCTTGCCCAATCAGTCCTAGTCTCACTTCCTGGCTCCTCGTCCAATCTCAGTCTCCCCCACACTGACAGAATCCCAGCCCTCCCTATTTTCTTCCCTGACATTCAGGCCCAGTCTCCTTGCCCAGCCAGTCCCAATCTCTCCCCACAACTCCCAATCCCAGTTTCTCTCTCCACCATCCCTGCCCGCCTCCAGTCCCAATCTACTCCCCTGCTCCAGGTCTGGCTGTTGTCTCCACTGCATTTGAATAAGGCAGCTTCCTTCTCTATGTTCTCTTAGCCCAGCAGGGGGGACACTGACAGCACAGAAAAGACAGGTTACCTGCTCTCAGTTCCAGTGCATGGCCCCAGCCTGCAGCTGCACAGAACTAACATTTTTCAAATATTTATAACTTGGCCAAAATAAAGCCTTCATACACAACTTCAAAATCTTTACAGAGAAAGAGTCTGACCCATCAAGGAAACTGACTACTAATTTAACACCACCAACAAAAATACTACACAGAAAATACTTTATAAAACTGAATATAGGATTCTTATGATTACATGTCACACTTTGTGCTTCAAGTTTATTTTATAATTACAATGGCACTGACTCTGAGAACAATAAAGTCTGATGTTTAATAATAAAAATATTTTGAAATGAAGAGACCCTAAAGACAAAATATAATGGTCATAAAAGTAAAGTGAAAACCTGGGAGATTCCAATGAACATGAAATGAAAGCTGAATTAAAGAAACTAAAACCAAATACAGTAATAAACTGAAGCAAAAAAGGATTCTAAGAATCAGACCTGGGACTCACCCTTGAAAACAAACATTAAAAAAAGAAATCAATAAAAAGAGAGAATGTAAAAATGCAAACTGATGCAACAGTAATTTAAAATGAATGGAACTGAACTAAAATTACTCTGTTGTTACAGTAAAAAGAACACCACAGCACCATGGAAATTAGATCCAAAAACTGTTGTATATCTAGTTTTGTTTTCCCCAAATAGTCTGGCTTTACATCTTTGCCTTCTATTGAGTGTTTTAAAAGACCACATTTCATAATTTCTAATTGTCGTATATGGGACTATTTTGAGATTTCTGTAGATGAAGATTTTGTGTGAGGCTCTTAATTCAGTATCTCCTATAGTATATTTTTATTTTGTAATCCAACAAACATGCTTAAAGTGCAGTTCTACTTAAAAATAATTTCTATGAATATCAGGACTTTTCAGACATGACCTGAAATCTAAAGGACTCACCATCTGAATATTTGATGACAAGAACTATAGTTCTGCCACTACTTGGCTCCTAACCAAATCAGCCACATTGAGGTCTGTGGAACGGATGGGCCTGAAACCCAAAAACGACTCTTTAAGTGGCTCCACAGATGATGTTCCTAGCTTAAAGCAGCCTATTTTTAAACCAAAAATTGCCTGTTCTGGTTATGAAAATGGATAGCATGGCCTATGGAGGTAGTAACCCCCTCTCTCTCCCCTGCATATCAGTTGGGTATAAATACCTTCCTCCTCTCTCTCTCTAATTTGTATGATGAAATCATTAAACAGCTGGGATTTATACAGGCAAATTTTACAAGCTTTTAAAATTTACTTGGACAGTAAAATATAAGTCAGGTATGATACTGAATATATTTATATTGGTGGACAAGAATAATGTGTCCATTATAACTTTTGGACATTATGCTATTTTTCATTTCTGCTTACTTAATTTGTCTTCTTTTCCCATGTGGTTGTTTTTTATGACTAACTGTTGAACTTCAGAACACTGATAAAAAAGAAAATTTAAAAAGCAATTACTTTTTTAATGCTATTGGCTCAATTTTTTAGTTATTGCTTCTTCTAAGGGACGGTGCACAGTCAGATTGCCTTTCAGAGGAACTTTAGTCATATGCTTCCTGGACCCATAATGATGTCTCCTCTTCTGGGACCCTGGCAAGATCTCTGGCACTGAAGATCCCTCTACATCCCTTTTTCTTATCCTTGTGCATGAGGACAGCTGAGAACAGTACTAATGTATTGTCAAAGTGAAGACCCACTTGAGATTTTGGAAACAGTGCTGAGGTTAAGCCCAGATCAACATCTTCATGCTGCTTCTTCGGAGTCAGGAAAGATCCTGGCACTGAACTGAAGGAATTCCCGCACCAGCTTGTTCCAACAACAAGGCTCTTCTATGTCAAAAAAGCATCTGCCATTAACACATTGGCAAGGATTAGTTTTGCACTAGGTTTCTTCAGCACCTGGAAAGTCCTCATTATGAAAAAAGGGACAGCACCAATAGGATTTTTAGAAGTCAGTGCTGGCCCCAGCACCAATGAGCTGTCAGTACAACTAAGCTCACATCTCAGAACTGACATTTTTCATGATAAAGAGACCTCAGTTCAAGTCACAGGCTTAGGAACTACAGGTAGTAAACCCAACCCTGTACAGATTTCTTCAATGCACAGATTGTTGCTGATTTGCCTGGCTTTGAAATAAAAGGCCACCTGCCTTTCACAGCCATAGACAGTGGATCCAAATGTAGATTCAAAGGCCAGACTAATAAAGCCTCCTTGCTGAGAAAGGTTTGCTGCCTCCATTGCATATCACTCTAGGCCCAAAGGTTGAAGACCCTCCACAGTAAGCAGTGATATGGAAAATTTCCCCCAGGGAGAATAAACAATGGCTGCATGAGTCTGCTTCAGTGAACACGGAAGAGCACAACACATCACTTACATTTGTTTGTTATCCAGATTCTTGAAAACTGGATTGGCGACAACTAACCTGTGGTAGGCCTTTCAATTCAAATATTAAAATAAACTGTGCAACAGTGCAGAGTTCCCAAAATATGCTAAATAAAGTAGAAAAAGTAGAAAACAAGAAAAAAAAGGAGAATTTTAAAGTAAAACAGAAATCGCTCCAGGTACAGAGGGACAATCACAATACCTCTCAGCTTCCAATGTTCACTGATTCAACACGGCACTGATGCAGCTCCATTGAGCATGCATTTCATTGCAGAAGGTTTGAAAAGGTCAGCAGTGCCAGGTAGGAATAAGCAGCAGTCCCATGAAGTACTGTAAGATGCTATATTATTACTCTTCATAAACAAAGTTACATTATTGTAACACAATAATGAACAAATTCCATTATATCAAACATATTTTCAATTTACTCAAAATAAATACTTTCATTTGTGCTATTACAGGAAACCTTAACTTACAAACACACAGAATTTCATGTACTTTTCAGTTTAAAAGATATTTGTTTTATTTATTTCGTTGTTTATAAATATTCAAAACTCACTTTTTTGTTCCAAGACTTAGCATCTTCCTGTATCTCTTCTTTTTGCTTTACTAACTCTTCCAGGTGTCTTTCTTCCTTTATAATCTTCTCCTCTGTTTCTTTTAACTTGATACACAATTCAGTCCAAAGAAATTCTGAGTGTTTTAAATCATTCCTAATAGAAACAGAGGAATAATGTCATACATTTATTTGGAAGTGTTCCAACATCACCCGTCTCCATAGAGGAGAATGTAAAGCAGATTTGAATCAGTAAAGATTTATTTTGGTTCTCTCTGTTGCCTAAGTCACTCAAATACTTATATATTAAATAGATTTTGAAATATCTACCCTGACATCATCATCTGCCAGAAGCTGGGGCTGGAAAACAGGGGATGTATCACTTGAAACTGCCCTGTTCTATTCATTCCCTCTGAAGCATCTGGCACGGGGCACTGTCAGATGACCGGTACTGGGCTAGAGGGACCCTTAGTCTGACACAGTATGACTGCTTTTTTGTTCTTATTCCAGTCAGGCTTTAAAGCTATTCATTTGTACATAAAGAGTTTAACCACACAACTTCTAATTGAGCCTCTAACCAGTTACTAGTGCAATAGCTTAAAACATGGTTTTGGTTCACACATCCCACAGTTAATAATCAAGCATATTAACCAAGTGCTGTTCCTGCTGTTGGCCTAGTCTAATGTACAGCTTTCTTCATTTAAGCAATCAGGTGCATAGTCATTTTGTTATGTGCCCAGGTCACTCCTACCTCCTTCCACGCCTCTGTACAGGTAGGCATCCCAGAGTACACTCATGTGTTGAAGGACTCAGATAATACGTTTATGCGGGTACCTAGACTGACAAGCATTATCACTATGGTTTATAATTTATATTGAGGTAGCACCAAGAGGCCACAACTCCCACTGTGCGAGGCATTTTATAAACAAGAAAAATGACAGTCCCCGCTCCAAAAAGTATCCTCTGGGCACTCTGTCCTTCCAAAGCTTGTTCTAAAAGGCTATCCAGGCTCCATCAGCAGAAAACCACAGTCTGTTTAAAATGTTCATCAACTTCTTTCTCTGGACATAGCATACTCATCATTGTCTAACAAGCTTGTAAGTGATTGCACCAGCTGGCATCTGTAACCAAAACCAAATGGAGAAGCCAACACAGTAGATTAGGTCCAAATGGGAGATAAAGACCTTGCTTTCACACTGAAGTGAGAAGGGAATTCAGACCGATCTGAATGCTGTCATATGCTATCCAATGGTCTATCAATAAATCCTAGCTCACCTTGCAGGGAGCATGGTGCAATGGAGCACCCCTCAATACCAGAAAAAGATAAAAGCACTGAGCCTGCAGTGAGCCTCCAACAAATGGCAAAAAACACTTGTCCCTGTTTTGAGCTAATGTCCTCACAACTACTTCAAACTCAATAATGTTATGGACAGCAGTGACCCCTCCAACTCAGCTGAAAAAACGTAAGGAAGAGGAAGAAATGAAGAATGAGAAGATACTGTTGAGCACAATTACAGGTTTTATACACATTCTTTATTACTGCTATATACATGAGAGCATGCTTTGTGAAAGGGGGAGGAGATCAGGTTAAAGTGTGCCATGGCAGCTAACACATACACACTGTATTTATTATTGTGTTTGTGGAAGCATATTCCCACAAGAGCAGAAGTATCCCTCACTTCCTCCTGTTATTCCACCATCCCATAGCTGTATTTTACTTGACTTAGGATGCCCTAAATTGGCGAAGTAATTTCATCCTATCACATCACAGGGAAAATTCCAATGATGGCAGAAGTGTAGTGCTGTGTGCTAGATTATTAGAACTACATTGAACCCTGTGTCCAACTATGCACTGTGTATTTCAAATATTTAAAGTCCAGTAGATACAGTAATGAAGTCAATCACTGAATTTATATATTTAGATAACTGGTTTCACGATATCAGCTCAAATTATTGCTGACAATCTCTTTTTTTTAAAACTGATAGATTATCTAGTAAATATAAGCATTTAGCTTACCTAAAATCAGGGTGGATTTGATTTAAATCAAATTGATTTACATCATTAGTCAGGAAGACTCGACTTAATCATGGATTTCTACATAAAAGTGCATTCCTGTTGGTTGTTATAACCTTAATACATATTCTTCACAACTCAGAGATAGATGTAGGTTTCATTTTTAGAAGATACATATTATACATTTTTAAAGTGATTTATTTGGAAAACTTTTCAGATTAGTTTTACAGCTATATCAGAAAATGAATGATTGTTTGGTTATTTCATTTACCGAAGGTCATTGAAGCAGATATTTATGAAGTTATTGGGAGGTGAACTATCTCCAATTCAACAGGTTAATCATTAATATTTGGAGGATTTTCTTGCCATGCTGTATTAGGAGGAGAACATCACCAGACAGACATTTAAATTGTTTTATTTAACTAAAACAATAACATTTTGTATTCTGGATTTTTGCCTTCAACAGCAAACATAATATTTTAACAAAACAAGCATATGAATTTTTGAATGTATTTAAACATTCAAGTTTTTTTAAATCAAGTTTGTTTTTGTTAAAATTGTTTTTAACTAAAATAGTTAAATGACATATTTAAAAAAAATAATTAAATCAACTATGTCAGCCAGGTCAACATGAGAAAGTTAAAATATTGGCTTCTGCAGCTAACTCAGTCGTCTTCACCTTCATTTTCCCGTTTGTTCATAATCTGAAAAAGAAAAACAAGCTTTCCTCCTTTTTCAGGTCCCAAACAATTTCTCCATTTGGAATGAATTAGTCCAAAGGAAGAAAATATTCTTTCTACACCGGCAGAAGAAACTACTGCTGTTAAAAGTGAGATTATCGCTTCAACAGTCTCTGACTCTAAGTGCTTAAGTGACTTCCACAAGTTCACTGGTGTGACTTTCTTTAAAACATCAGCAAATATATATTTCTTGAATGGTTCTTATTACCAAACTGGGCCTCTTTTACGGCCTGCTGCCGTTAAAGGTTTTCCCTTCTAGTGAGAGAATGGTATGGTAGATCTCAAATCAACGGAGGCTACACTCAGCAAGTCCTCAAGACTTCTGGAATATGCTGCTCAATCAGTTTCACTTTTGTTTCTACTGCCTGTCCCTCCCATCTCACATTTATCTCCAGATTTCTTCTCCTTGTCCAGATGTATTCCGCCACCAACAATCATTTAACAAATTAATTAAACTTTTCTAAACTTTGCACTTTTAGAGAGAGGTAAGGGGTTGATTCTGTGTACACAAATTTTCAGAGGGACAATAAGGTTGAGGTCTGTTATTTCTAACCTCTATATATTTTTTATTTATTTAAAAACATTTTTGCTGTTAACAAGCATGTTATCTCTGGAGACACAAATCCACTGTTTGAGAACTGCAAAACTAAGCAGCTCTGATGGTATCTTCTAGACTGAGCACTAAGTCCCATTGGGTAGATAGAAAGATTAACCTAAATAATCTATACAGAAGACCCTGGAGCCCCATAAGATTGGGTCCTAATCCATGAACTATTGGAACTCATTTACAAAACTTTTCTTAAACATTACATGAATGTATTGTCTCATACTATACAATTAGAACTTATAACTATTCCATGATGAGATATCTTTAAGCTATAATGTATCTTAATTAAAATCATCTTTACATAGGTTTTTTCCTCAAAAAGCATTTTATCAAAAATATCCAATTTAAATAAAAAAATCCATTTTTTTATTTTATTTTTTAAATCATTGATTTTTATCCACCTTGCCTAGAATCTTTCTGAAGCCTTGCACAGAATATCCGAGTCACTTCTGCAACTTCTTCATCAGGATAAAGGGCAACGTCATTTCCATGTTTCCCTCTGTAGTTACCATGACTTTCCTATGTCTTTTTGTTCTTTGCTGTGCCGTGAATGTGAACTGTTCAAGAGCATTTTTCTCAGTTTCTTCAGTTGCCTACCAATATGGCAATTCCACACACCCACTCTCGCCCCAAGCTCCCTCCCAGAGACTGCACCCCCTTCCAGCCCCAAACTCCCTCCCAAAGCCTGCACTCCCAACCCCACCCCAGAGCCTGCACCAAACTCCACCCCAGAGCCTGCACCCCGATCCCCTCCCTCCACATCCCCTCCCATCCCCAAACTCCCTCCCAGAGCCTGCACCCCCACCCCCAGTCCAGAGCCTGCACCCCCCCCACTCCCAAACTCCCTCCCAGAGCCTGCACACGCTCCCTCCGCACCCCTCCCATCCCCAAACTCCATCCCAGAGTCTGCACCCCTCACCCCCTCTTACACTCCCACCCCTTGCCCCAGCCCAGCGCCTACACACAAACTCCATTCCAGAACCTGCACGCCCTCCCTCTGCACCCCCTCTCATCCCCAAACTCTCTTCCAGAGCCTGCACTCCCACCCCCAGCCCACAGCCTGCACCCAAACTCCATCCCAGAGCCTGCAACCCTCACCCCTTACTGCACACCCACCCACTGCTCCAGCCCGGAGCCTGCAGTCAGCACCCAAACTCCATTCCGGAACCTGCACCCCAGACCCTCTCCCCCACCCAAACTCCCTCCTAGAGTTAAACCTTTCACCCCTTCTGCACCCAAACACTCTCTCAGAGCCTGCACCCCAATCTCCTGCCCCAGCCCACGGCCTACACCCCAGACCTCCTCCCCACACCCAAACTCCCTCCCAGAGCCTTAGGCAGGTTGGGAGGACAGGCTCTGGGTGTTCTGGGCACCACCAAAATTTCTACAAACATGCTGCCCCTGACTCTAAGTGACTCTATAGCAGTGTCCCTGGTGGAGAGATGGGACTTAGGAGCGGAATCCAATAGAGATGATAATACTGTCAAGCCAAATATCACATCTGATGATAAAGCAAGGGTGATTGAATAATGTTCTGCAAATGTCTGAGCAGATGCCCAAGTTGCTGCTTTGCATATTTCTGTGACCAGAATGTTAGGCCCAAAAATATGGAGTATAGAACATTGTTTGGCCAGCTTAGCCAAAGTTAGGCTAACAATAGTTGCTGGGCCATTCCTGTCTCTCTGTGAAACCTGAGGGCATGCTTGCTTGATCTGCAGAGAACGAGATAAGGGGGGGGGGGCGCATTCTTGTACCAGAAGTGCTAGGAACAGTTTGTTTGGACATATGGAAACTTGCAGTCTCCACTCCCTGTTTCTGTTCTTCATCTGTTCTTAACTCCCTTCTTTCTCCTAGTTTCTGGTGCATGACAACAAAGCTGATAATTTGTGATGCCTCAGCAACTTCTTGTTTGTAGTGCCAAAGAAAATAGATATGCATGAATATTAGAAGCTTTCTAACTCATAAAGGGGGGATTGGGTTGTTTTAACTATGACGCGACGGAACTGTCTATATAACCTTACTAGTTATTGTAATCGGTGCTGGTTCTCTTTGGAGACGGGCCGCTCTCTATTGTTGTGTGCACTCTTCAATAAAGAGCTTGTGTTTGGACCTTGCTGGTGTTGCCTGTCTCTCTGCGGTCAGACAACAAACCGTGCCGTCTGGGTTCGAGTCCCCGACAAGAACATTATTGAGGAAGGCTATGGAAGTGGACAGAGAGCTTGTAGAATGCTTTCAGGCTCCCGAAGGGTTGTAGCAGTTGCGAAAGCAGTTGGTAATGCAGTCTGATATCCATCTAGAAAGTCTTTGCCTAGAGACTGGGGATCTCTTAGATCTGTTTGCGATGGACAGGAATAGTCTTGGAGATTTTCTGAAAGGTTCGATCCTTTCCAAGTAGAAGGCTAACGCTCTTCTGATGTCAAGTGTGTGTAGTGTTGCCTCCCTTTTATCCTGGTGTGGTTTGGGAAAGAATGCTGGGAGGTGAATAGGTTGATTTATGTGGAAGACTGCAGGTATTTTTGGGAGGAATTTGGGGTGTGATTGCAATGTGACCTTGTATTTGAAGAAAATCTTAAAGGGGGAGAGGATACGCCATTAGGGTCCCTATCTCTCCCACTCTCTGAGCACGTGATGGCCAATAGGAACGTGGTTTTCATAGAGAGGTGTAGGAGTGAGCAAGTTGCCATTGGTTCAATGGGAAACTTTGTACAACAGCTCAAAACCTGGTTAAGGTCCCATGCTGGTATAAGGATCTCTGATTTGGGGGTAGAGGTTACTCATGCCTTCAAGAAATCTTTTTGTTGTAGGATGAGTGAACACCAAATGACCCTCTATCTTCTGGTAGAATGGCTGATAGGTTTACCTTCACCGAGCTTTGAGATAGCCCAGATTTCTTTAATTCCAGGAAGTAAAGAGGAGGATGTAGAGGTAATTTGTCTTGCGTCACACCAGAGTTGGAACCTGTTCCAATCTAATTGGAGAACCAGTCAGATCTGTTATGTGTTGCAGATCCACATGAACCTGTGTCATAATGGTAGGAAGTAGGAAAGATGAAATAATTGGTTAAGCTGGCTTCTTCTTTGGCTCTATCACCTTAGAACAATTTGGAGCTTTTATGTCCTCAGGACTCAGATCCATAATAGAATCCAATGAATTACCAAAGATGTGTTTTAATTTGACCTTTCTTTTCCTTGAAAGCACATTGCTTAGTTCTGGCATGTTATCTGGAGCCTTGGGTTCCTTAGCCAGAACTGTCTCAGATGCAGACTGTATCTTAGAGCTGAATCACTGGATTTAGCTACCAAAATCTCAGTTGGCTTGGAACCAGAGCTCCATGCCAAGACCAAACCCTTTTCCATGGTTCTCTTTTGGGAAAGTACTCAGAGCCACCTTGGATCCCTTATCTTTTCTTTCAAATCTCTTTGAGGTTCAGATCCTAGAGGTTGGGCAGACAGGGCCTCTTGAGGGCCTGAAGTATATTTTCTCTCTCCTTACTGGCCCAAGTAGTGAACATGCTAAAAACAGCACAATGTGAAGGGGAACGTCCTTTCCCATGTCATTTAAGTCACCTGACACATGCACTGGATGCCAGTAAGACTGCAGGACATGATGCACATCTTTTAAAATCATGCTTGTCTTTGGATCTGCAATCAACGCCAATACCATAGTCTTCGTAAATATTTTAAGTTAAAATCCTAATGCTAATACTATGAACTATAAAGCTAGCTAGATAATCTAATCTAACAACTAATGCAGTGTGACAAACTTCCTCCTCTATTTTGGTAGGTCCTGCGTTTATTGGCGGATTTTCTTCCCTCAGAGATTCACCATGTGGGTTGTGGAACAGCCCAGAGACCTTCCCCTCTGGGAGAACCACAGTCCAGGTCAATTGGGAAGTTTGGGGGGAACCCGGGCGCGCACTCTACTCTGGGTTCCAGCCCAGGGCCCTGTGGATTGCAGCTGTCTATAGTGCCTCCTGTAACAGCTGCATGACAGCTACAACTCCCTGGGCTACTTCCCCATGGCCTCCTCCAAACACCTTCCTTATTCTCACCACAGGACCTTCCTCCTGGTGTCTGATAACCCTGGTCTACAATTTTTGAGAAGTCATCTGCTTCAGAGATAAAATGTGCTATTTATTATGTATTTTGATGTGCTGAATTCAAATATGACAATTAAAACATATTGGCTGATTGGCTACTGTTTCTAAGATATTTAAGTTTTTACATTTGATGTCTATGTATATTGTGTAGATAGTAGAGTTTTAATCATAAATTGTAAACCTAGGTCTTTTCATGTGTTTATGGTTGCTTTACATGATAGTGACATGTTGCAACCAAGGCTTTTGTATGCCTTGTGGAGGTTTTCCACCAACAACCTGTAGTTGTCTGCCTTGTTGTTTCCGAGAAAATTTATTACCACTAACTAGAAGGCTTTCCATGCCATCTTTTCCTTGCCACGCAGTGCATGGTCGAATGCATCATCTTGAAGAAGTTCACGAATCTGAGGACCAACAAAGACACCTTCCTTTATCTTAGCTTCACTTAACCTTGGAAATTTTCCACAGAGGTACTTGAAAGCTCCTTGTGTTTTGTCAATGCCCTTGACAAAGTTCTTCATCAGACCCAGTTTGATGTGTAAGGGTGGTAACAAAATCTTCCTTGATTCAACAAGTGGTGGATGCTGAACACTTTTCCTCCCAGGCTCCAATGACTGTCAGAGTGGCCAATCTTTCTTGATGTAGTGGCAATCTCTTGCACAACTATCCCATTCGCAGAGAAAACAGCAGTACTTTGTGTATCCAGTCTGCAGACCAAGCAAGAGAGCGCCAACTTCAAATCGCCACTTGTCCTGATCTCCAATTTTGCAGCCAAAATAAAGGTGATAGGCTTTCTTAACCATAGTGGTTATACTGCGCTTTTGTGATGCAAAAGTCACTTCACCACAAACATAGCAGAAGTTATCTACACTGTTCACACAAGTACGAGGCATCTCTGCTCACTTTGGCTAAGCAGAAATGTGTCCCTTTTCAAAATCAAACACTGACAAATAAGAGAGCACGACACTGTATGATTTCTAGAGCTGATATAGGGCAATTTGTTCAGCAGAGTGATGTAAGCTTCGTTATGATTACATCATCCATGACTTCTAGGAATAACATGATGCAATTCATATCATGTACGACGCAATACCAGCTTCAGATTGCATCATTCATTGTTTTGCCTAAAAAGCAAGTACTGTTCAAACCCAGTCATAGATTTATTCATAGATCCAGTCAAAGATGTATTTGAGTCATTTCTGGTTTAAATTGAGATCCCTTCCCTTTATAACTCACTTATCCTCCACCAGTCCCAAGTCAAGGGTCATATATACTAACCCAATAGCATATCTTGAAAACTAGAGCCAATCAACAATTTTAAGCATCATTTTCGTTCTCAGTGACCCAGAATTAGTAAAGTTTGACTACATTTATTTCAGAAACATTTTGGCTGTAGAGCAGTGTAACACTCGTGCTCAGTCCTCCAGCAGCATACCCTCTCACTCTCAGCTCCTTGCGCCTCTTGCTCCCAGCTCCTCACACTCCCACCACAAACTGAAGTGAGCTCCTTTTTAAAACCCAGGTGCCCTGATTAGCCTGTCTTAATTGATTCTAGCAGCTTCTTCTTAATTGGCTCCAGGTGTCCTAATTAGCCTGCCTGCCTTAACTGGTTCTAGCAGGTTCCTGATTACTCTAGTGCAGCCCCTGCTCTGGTCACTCAGGGAACAGAAAACTACTCATCCAGTGACCAGTATATTTGCCCTCTACCAGACTCCTGTACCCCACTGGTCTGGGTACGTCACAGTAGAGTTAGTAGTCATTCAAAGCTGTGGATCCAAGAGATCTAGAAAGGTCCACATCCATCTGAGTTCTGTGGAAGAAAGTAACTAAGGTGGCAGCCCTATTTATACTCATGCCCTCAGAATATGCTCGAATGCTGAGGGGAGCAGTAGGAGAGGTGGGTGAGCACTTTAACAGGTGGTACTATCAGGGCCGGCTCCAGGGTTTTGGCCGCCCCAAGCAGCCAAAAAAAAAAAAAAAAAAAAGCCGCGATTGCAATCTGCGGCAGCAATTCGGCAGAAGGTCCTTCGCTCCGAGCGGGAGTGAGGGACTGTCTGCCAAATTGCCGCCGAATAGCTGGACCTGCCGCCCTCTCCGGAGTGGCTGCCCCAAGCACCTGCTTGCCAAGCTGGTGCCTGAAGCCGGCCCTGGGTACTATCAAAAGGTTCCACCATCCAAATTGCACTGGTCAGCACATTCCCAGTTTGAGAATATGCAGAGGACACTCAAACAAGAACAGAATTTAAAACAGACATTTTCTGAATGCAAATATACTGTGCTTCTATTGTCATTATACTTCTAAACTGTCAAAATATTAAAGATCATCAGAATATTTTAATAATGTTTTAAAGGGCTCTTACTGGTACTGCTTCAACACTATCTCAGCGTGTTTAATTTTCTCAGACATAGATTCTCTCTCCTTTTCAGCTTCTTCTGTGACTTGTTTTAAAATCTGCTGGATTCTCAGAAGTTCCCGATAAACATCATAATATAATTTTGATGCCTGAAAAAGGAAAATAAATCTTCTATAAACTGTTTTCATTATGAAATGTATATAATATTCTAAACACAACTGTTCTCATTCAGTAATCTTCTGACTCACTTATTACTATTTGAAAGTTTGAGTGTAGTAAAGCATGGAATACCAAAAAAGCAGTCAGAGTAGAAGACAATGTCAAAGCACGTGTAGAACCTGATGATATCAAAAAGCCAATGTTATAACAAAATGAAAGCTCTCTTGCTAACATTTGGAAGTTATTATGAAAAGATGGCCACTTGCATGGGAAGGCAGAGACCAATGGAACAGAACACAAAACTTGGAAGAAGCCACTGAGTCTGTACTCAGCAACCTTACAGAATCATTACTTAAAGGCTTCTGAGGGGCTGTACAAGCCTGACATTCACTTAAGAAACAGAGGGGCCTGAGACAATGATGGAGATTTTCAAAAGGCACAAATGAGAGTTAGGCACCACATTCCCATTGACTTTCAATGGGAATTTGGTACATAGCTGCCCTCTCTGCCTTCCAAAATCTCCTCTAACAGTTAAAGAAATCAGTGATTCACATAATAGAACAAAAATAGAAGTATATTATAATCTAAAGCCCTTATTAACTGCTCAGTCTTTTTTTTTAATTTCCCAAAGAAAAAAACATATATACTCAATATTATCTAATTATTTTTAATTAAAGAGAAAATCAAGTGCCTGCTGCAAGATCATAGGCAATGAGGAGGATAAAACCAATACAACTGGTGGAACCAGTTAATCCAAGCATATGAATTAGAGCACAATTTAAACCTTGAATATATATTTTTTAATATCTAATAACTTTTTAAAGAGGAAATATGTGAATGAGTTACCACAAGAAATGACCTATATTCTTATTATGCCATGTAGTGTTACCACTTCTATGATGAGATTTTGCATTATTTCATTTAGTAATGGAAAGAAAAAAATCAGTACTGGAAAAGGTACTAATTTAAAATTGCTTTGGGAAAAGTCTATTTCGTGAATTGTATTTCAGATCATTTTGAAATTTTCACTGCATCAAATATATCCCAAGGCAACAACAAGAAGAATGGAAATAAAAAAATAAGTAGAAGAAAAAGTTAACAGCCTGACCTTTAATTAGCATTATTTTGAAACTACCCTATCTGCTGATATAACAAAATGTTAGTCGTAAGAATAGAACATCTACTCAACTCACAGTCACATACAACCTATGTACGTATCAATAAATATCACCCAGGCTTTATAAAATAATTTAGAAGTGAGGCATTTGCAGGAGTACCAGTAAGTATTCAGGTATATTGTACTGTGATGATATACTTGTTAATGTTGATTTTTATTTTAAAGAAAGAAAAATAGATCAGTAGCAAATTTGTTTAAGATCATCATGTTATTTGTAAAGCTCTTCATTGACATTAAAAGGTAAAATTTTCTCTTGCAAGTCCAGTGACACTAGTAATTCAGGAGTTGGGCTTCATGTATCATGAGCTATCTGCAAGCAGCACAAAATAAATTGTAAAATTCTCTGCAGAAGCTCACTAAAATGAAGTCTTCTTGGAATTCTAATGCACAGGCACTTATGGCAGCTATGGAAATAGAAAAGGGCTAAACTTTTCCACATAGATCTTTAAGGAGAAAAAATATCAATACTATTCACACATCCAGCAGTGCAACAATAACTAAAATTTGGAAACTGGAAAACATTGGAAGATAATTAACTGGATAAGCTTAATGAAAAAAGAGAAAATTACTGAAACACTGACTGAAGACTAAAGCAGAATGATAGTATAAGATGTTTTGTTGAATTTTCCAGGAAAATGTGTTTCCACTTTTTCTGGAACTTCATAGATTTGTTTTTAATCATATTAATACTGCAAGTACCATTAAACCTCTGAGAAAGAGATCAACAATGTCTTTAGATGTAAAATCAGTAGCCTGAATTCCTCTGTATCACATTTAAAAGAAGTAATTACAAAGGTATACTCCAAAATATTGTAATGCTAAAAATACACATTTTTTATCAACTTTTCTTTTTGGGTTACAAAATGTGAAGAATAAACACTATTAGTAATACATGCATCTTACAAAAATTATTGATAAGGAACACTAAGACACATTAGAACTAATGTAAGCAGAAAACTCCTGTATTCAGTGCAATTCTAAGGTTCCCATCCTTTGCATGCAGTATATGGAACAGCACTTTGGCGTTGGCAACAGATGGCAATTCTAAACGTGCATGTCCCTAATTAGCAGAAAGATTTTAGTTAAAACATCCTTGCATCATTTCTATTTACCTTTCCATGTGCCAGTAATACATCCTTCATAGCGTCACCCTCAAGATTCAGCTTTTCTTCCAGCAGAGGGCTGTATTTCTTCATGAAGTCTATATCCTCCTGAATCCTTCCATTAACTGTCTCTATCTTAAGTACTTGGGCTTTTACCTGTTGGAGCTGACGATTTGCACAGTCAAAATGCCACTGTAGTTCTGAGATATCTTGAGTACAAATCTCATGTTCTGTTAAAAAAAAAAAGTAAGACAAGTAGTATAAAAATATGAACATTTGAGTAACATTACACATATTTAATGAGCTTATAAAATATGTTGCTAAAATAATTGCAAACATTTTATGAACAGTTTGCTGTAAACCCTACTTTTTAAGGGTCAATAAGAGAATATGCATTACAAAACACATCACTAAAAGTTTTATTAAAGTTTTATTAAATGAAGAGCTGTTCAAAAATTGTGCTTAATAATACCCAGTACATTACACTAGCAATCCAGTTTACAAGGAAGGAAAGGTGAATGAGAGGGCAGGTCCTGGTTGCCTGGAGCTCACTGCCTATTCTAAGAATTTCTGACAGCTTTGAGAGTCTCTCTTATTGTACACTTTGGCTAAACGTTAGTTACATATGTCCTTAAATCCAACATTAGATATATTGGGGAAAGCTATGTGACTGGTTTTCAACGTATCTACCTGTAGCAGGCAAGTAGGAGACACCATTGATTTGGTTTAGTTAACATCCTACACATATGCAAATCATATATCACTTGAAAGCTTATTATGTCTACTTTTAGATAAAGTATGATGTAGAGCTGTCAAGTGATGTCAATACCATAGAAACAGGGATAAGCAATATCATCATCAACAAGTTAAAAATGTAATGACCACTTTGAAATATTTGCATTCATTTTGGTTAATGTCTGTTTCAAGAGACTTGGATTTATTTGTGACTTCAAAACATCACAACAACAATCTAAAGGGTAAAACAAAATCTAATAATAAATTTGTAAAGGTATCATTGAAACATAACAGCACTGGTGACATTTCCAGTCAACATCATCATCATCTTTTCCATCATTATCTCTGTTAAGAATATATGGGTTACCACAGTCTCCATTGCCTTGGCACATACACAGTGTGCAGAAAAGATCATTCTGACTATAGACACAGCTGACTGGGGAGCGACCCTTACTTATATGGGCAGAAATAAGGTCTTGTAGAAGCTCAGATGCCACTGGGCCATTGAAGAATACAGAAGTAGTTCATCATCCACATTTTCCCATCCAAGTTGCAATGGGTAAACTAGATATTGGCTTACTATGTGCAGAGACATCCACATCTTTGTTTGCCAACATTCTCTTTTGACATACTCTTAAAAACTGTCCCCACTCCTTGTTAGGCCACTTCTTTCTCTCATAGCTTTTGCATATTCACTCAGGACATGTCTTGTGAGGGCCCATCTGACAGATGCTGGCATCTTTCTTGTCAGTCCTACAATCCCACTGCTGCCCTTTGAATCTTTGAGGATCATTTTCTCTGTTCCTACAGCACCCCAAATTCCAGTGAAAGAACAAGGAGTCTGATGCACAGCAAATTTCCCAGATTCAAAGGCACTATGTACTTCTTCAGGGACATTTTACAAATTAAGATTGTAGCTTGGTATTCACCTGGCATAGCTGGGCCAATTTGCAGTAAAGAAGTATGCAAGCATGGCATGCTGTGTGTTAGGTGAAGTTTCCAATCACCCTCTTGCTCTGCATGGACATTTAAATACCTACATAAAGGAGAGGAAATGATCTCAGAACTTGAAAGTAGGAGACTAGCCATACTCCCATGTCTGAAATTCCACCAATAGTGGTAGCATATGCTGAGTTATAGCATACTCAAACTCTTTAATGACATGTTGTAAGAACACAGTGTCAGCCAACATTTTCCAGACAAATGCTGGATCTACCCAAGTACCTCCTCCCTGCTCACACCATTTAACAAACAAATAAAGTTTCAGAGTACTTAGGGCCTCAGATACTAGAGTCAAGCCATATGGAGCATGGTTGAATTGCATTCCAGCAAGCACTGGATCTGCAATACAAGCTGCATACACATCTGAGTCAACAAGTAGGTCTAGCAATCCAGTATTTCCCCTGATTTCCCAATACATGCAAAAAACAGCATAAGTTGTGAAAACCACCCAGGTGAATGACACTGGTACCAAGTTCATTTGGGAGAGTTCTTTTCACTTGCTGAGCAACAGCACATAGCTGCTGATCCATGGTCTGAACAGCATGCTGCTATTCAATAGCTGCTGACATTTCCTTAGATTTCAGCATTATAGTACAGACGATGGCCATGGCAGGTGGCTTGACATCCACAATAGATGCATATGCAACTGCTGTGTAGGTGCTCTTCTTTGTTGCAAACTTGTGGTTGAAGCCAGTCCAAAATGGAATTGCCTGAGTATGAACAATATCAACATCATTTGGTATTGATAGGACATCATAAGCTAGAAGTCTTAAAAGACTCCAAGAGAGATCTTGGATAGCGTTCATTTGTAGGTGACAAGAGTTTATTTTCTCAAGTACTTTTTCATGGCAAGTCGTTTCTGGTTTTCCAAAGGCCGTGCACTGCATAAGAGACTCTGATTGCCCAGGGAGAGCAAGTGACTTTTCTTTCCCACACTTCAATGATATTTCTTGTGATACTGGATTATTTGCAGGCTGTTCTTGAAATTCCACTCTAGCCATTGAATGGAAGGTATTCTTTCCATCAGTGATCTCTTCCCAGATGTCTATATTATCATCTCCTTCATGGATGAGATTTCCACCAGCATGAAGTGGTACAATTCTATTTGGAATGAACACACCTCCTTGAAGACTGTCTACTTCATCATTAATGCTGCAAAGTCTGAACTATCACAGCTCATCATAGTTGATTCAGAATCCATGAAGGTCTAGTATGTCAATTAAATTGAGAGACCTAAACTCATGGTGTAGCTGTACAGCAAGGCTTATGTGCAGTGGTGTGATAATATTGGAACTGTTAAATATCATTCACTCTGTAACTGAGAGGCACCTTCTTTGAAGGTCTTCTAAAGGATGACACTCATTGCTGGTTAAATTATATGCTTCTTTATCAACCAAAAGACAAACTCCTGCACAAACTGAGGTACAAAGGTGGCTGACCTCTGTAAAATACAATCACCTGGCTTTGGATAACAATCTGAGGCTTTCATTTTGTCTATTTCAGACCAAAGAATTGAAGTGGCATTATACAAAACCACTACTTCATTTGAAAGCTGTTCATCAGGCTCACTGGCCAAAAGAACATCTACAAACCATTTGGATAACTTAAATTCCTGTTTCAGATTATTAGTATCTTAGATAATATCAGCAAATGTGATTGTGCTGCACAGAACAATGGTAGATTTGCCTTGGCCATGCTGTCCATGCAATGAAATTGCAGAACCATAACGTTATTCTAATCTTGCCTGTAATTTGCTACTGGAATAGCTTCCAGTTTCTATATCTTAGGTAAATAGGGCTTTATATCTTTGTAGCAGCTTGGACAGGAGAAGAGCCTTCTTGTTGTACAAAAGATCATTGTCTCTCTCTCCAATCAGCTGGTAAAATGCTATGTCATGAGGTGACAGTAATGTTGCACTGTAACTAGATGATTTTGCTTTAAGATTTATTTTACTCAATTAGGAAGAAAAACAGGCTGCGGGATAAAATGCATCCCAAGCAATCAAGTCTTCCACCAATATTCTGTGCAAAATGTCATCATCTCTTTTTTGAAATGCTGTCTCCCTTTGATTGCTTGCTCTCTCAAATGTTTGTATTTTATGAAGCTTCTTATCTTTCTTGTGTGTTCTCAAGCAAACAATGCAACAGGACCTATCACTGGAGAATGTGCTTACTCTGGTGGCTATAGAAGAAGGAGAACATAATGATCTCAGATCAGATTCAAAGTCTGTTTTCTTTCCTGCGTTCAATACAACAGTGACATGCCAAATTCAATTTGCTTTTGTATTTCTGAAAGCAACTCCAGTGATAGAGTATTGGTGGTACATCTTCTAAACTAAAAAACTAATTCAGTAGCTGCCAATACAATTCATATCTCCTGGCTTCTGCTGCCAGCATCACAGAATTCTGTCCAGCATTGGTGGCTTTTGACAATTTTGCATGTTTTTGATTTTTTTGACAAATAAAACATTTTTCAAAATTTCATGAGAGTCTTTTTCTCTTTGATGTAAGCATTAAGGGGTTTGTATCCTCCATGTCTTCATATACTGTAACTTCTTTGTAGGTAAAACTCCAAAAATATATTGTTAGAATTAACACTACCACTATCACCAGTTTTCACCTAGTAAAAGTATACAGACTTGTGCTAGATCAGATATAAATTAGATCTATATGTGAGTATCAAAGTTGCCATTTTTGTTTAGTGAGCACTTTGACTGAAGCCCAATATGCGGCTGTGTATTGTCATCTCTAACACCACTACAGACTTGTGCATAAGTGACACTGAATTAAAAAGATGGTTTCTAAAATATTTCAAAGGCTAGTACTGCATGCATAGGCAATTACAAATTAAAACTATCTCCTAGGCAGACTAGATGCTACATTGTATGTACAAAAGGCTTACAAATGGAGAAGCATTGCATTAGGAATTCACATGTATCTACATCTACCCACTATGCCATACAAACCATGGGCACACAACCTACTGCTACTGGTGCACAATCTTCAGTATGACTGATTTGGTCAGCAAATTTCAGTTGAAAATATAGAAAACTATTATAATCACTTGTGAGATACTTTCACAATTCAGAATATGCAATGTTAAGACATTTCATGATCGTATATTGCAAAACGTTAATATCTGTCATTTTTCCCACATGCTAAATAGCCTTATCATTTCTGGAGAAAAAAATACTTGCCCATGCAAAACAAATAAAAATCTTTTACTACATTGTCATTTGATAGCTTTGACCAATAAGCACCATATTAAAGAGCTGAAATTAACTTATCAGTAAAAAATGAAGTCATAGTCATGTTGCAACATTTCTGAAACTGTGCAAAAAAAATGATACTTTCTTATTTTGGGCTCCATTGTTTCACCTCACCTACAGACTTATGAAACCACTTGACAGCTCCACATCATACATCATCTAAACATACACAAAATAAGTTTTCAAATTATATAAGATGTGGGTGTGTGTAGGGTGTTTATATTAAACTCCAAAAATATTGCCCTTTTTGGAGAACTGCTACATGCTTATAGTACAAAGAGCAATTCTTTTATGCAGCATGCAATCAAGCCCACATGACAAGAATAAAATGACATTTGGCAGAAGCTGGGATTGTGCAACAGGATGGATCATTCAATAAATGCCCTATTCTGTTCATTCCCTCTGAAGCATCTGGCACTGGACGCTGTTGGAAGACAGGATACTTGGCTAGATGGACCATTGGTCTGACCTAGTATGGCCATTCTCCTGTTCTTCTTCTCTGTCTTCTAAGACTCTGTGATAAAATTGATCAACTCAATCTGTTGGATACTTTTACTATTAGAATCAGCCAAAGAAGAGGAAGGATGGTTCACTGGTTATGGTGTCAGGCTGGGATTTGGGAGACCAAGGTTCAATTCCTGTTTTGCCACAAACTTCCTGTGTTACCTTGAGCAAGTCACTTGTCTCTCTGAGCCTCAGAGCCCCATTTGTAAAATTAAAATAGGTCCCAATCTCACAAAAATATTCAGAAGATAAATACATTAAAAATTATGAGCTACTCACATACTGTGGCCATGGGGCCACAGGACAATAATACAAATACAAATAAATAAGTGCATAAAAAAGAGAGGTAGCCAAAAGCAAGTGATACAGATCTCCCTAATTCACAGAATTAAAATACCTGATAAAATGTAGTCGCCATGAGGACTTTGTCTACAGTTAAAATATGTTGTAAACATCTCCCAGCAATGCTAATGCCAGTTCAGCTGCAACATATTGGAAACAGTTTTAGCGTTAGGACACCTGGGCATACCCAGGTAAGTTAAGCCAAATAAATTAAAGTGAAATGCATTAGTTAAAGTGCATTAAACCCATGTGGATGCTCTCATTTCAGAAATAAAGTGGCATTCATTCGGTTTAGCTTAATTCACTTACGTTAAATTCACATCTTTAGTTAATTTAGCATCACTTTCTTGAGTATCCCCAAGTGGAAAAGCTCTCGGTGTGGTCACTGGCTGCTGCAGGTGTTATTAACACTATATCATTTAACCCTGCTCAGAAAAAGCCTTGTCAATATGTTATTACAAAAATGTTGGTAGTAGCTGGTGCCCTGACTAGAACAGAATACCCAGTGGTACCAAACTGATGGAAGTAAACACGTTTTATCAACTGGGGAAAAAGCTTGGAAAATGTCGCTACTGTAGCAGACCTCATAGAAAGCCGTGGAAGAGTCAAACATTTGGATTCTACTGAGCAGGATTCCTGTAAGAAATACAGGCATGATCAGTGAAGTCAACTGTAAGAGTTAACTCTGCTCTGAGAGACACCGTGAGGGAAAAACATATGGAAAAAACCTAATGTGTCTTTTAAAAAAATCAATTTTATCTCATCATCATCATTCCCATAACCGCATTGGTCGCTGGGGCACCATCATTGATGAGCAATCAACCAATTGTCTCCACCCCTAACGATTGTGTGTCAGTGCTTGAGTCTCCATGAAGTCCATTCCTGTCCACTCTTTTATGTTGTCAATCCATCTCTTCTTCTGTCTACCTCTTCTCCTCGTCCCCTGTACCGTCCCTTTGAGAATGATCTTGGATAAGCCAGATGATCTTGTTACATGGCCGTACCACTTCAGCTTGCGCTTCTTCATAGTCGTCAGGAGGTCTTTATATGACCCAGCGCATTGGGTGATGATGTTGCAGACCTGTTCATTAGTGACATGGTTGAAGTAGGAGATGCCCAAGATTTTACAGAAGTATCTCAACTCTACTACCTGTATTTTCCGTTCAAGTTCTGCCATAAGGGTCCATGTCTCACACGCACACAGAAAAATGGAGATGACCAATTCAGTAGCAGTTTCAGTTTTGATTCCAGGGAGATGTTCTTATGCCCCCAAATTGGCTTTAGCTTTGCCACTGCTGCTGCTGTTTGCACAGTTCTTGCCAGAATTTCTTTCTTGGATCTTTCATCAGTAATGATTGCCCCCAAATACTTTAACTGTTTCACTGTCTCCAGCTCTTGTCCACTGACAGTGATATGTGAGCTGATCCTGTCACATTTGTTTGTCATCAGCTTGGTTTTCTCTGTAGTGATTTCCATACCGTATTTTGCAGAGGTTTCATCCAATCGTTTCACAAGGTTGGCAAGTTCATCTTCACTGCCTGCCAAGCCGTCAATATCATCAGTGAACCAAAGATTTGAGATTGTTCGCCCCCCAGTGCTGACTGTGCATATGAGATCTTCTAAGGCATCAGTCATTATGCGCTCCAAGTAGATGTTGAACAGTGTAGGCGAAAGAAGGCAGCCTTGCTGGACTCCAACAGTGATGCAAAACTACTCTCTTATTGTGCCATCAACAAAAACTGCACTGCTGGCCTTGGCTTACAGTTGTTTAATGGTAAGAATAAGCTTACGACCAACACTGCACTTCTTCGTGGTTGCCCAGAGAGCTTCATGCCATGCTCTGTCAAACGCCTTCTTGAAGTCAATAAAGACATGGTAGATGTCCTGCTGGTGTTGTAAGTACTTCTCACATAGAACATGAAGATTGAAAATCTGTTCTGTGATACTTCTTCCAGCACGAAAGCCAGCCTGTTCTTCAGCGATGATAGTCTCCACTTGTAACTTTTATCTTTTCAATAGGACTTTCAACATTACTTTGCTGGTATGACTAAATAAACTTATGGTCCGGTAATTCTGACACAATTTCAGATTGCCTTTCTTTGGCAGAGTGATGATTAGTGACTGTCCACGTGGAGGGCCACTCATCTAGTCTAGGGCAAACACTAAAATGTCTTAATTATACCATTATATCATAGCATCAATAGAGAGCAGAATTAAGGTTGTTTGAGTGCCTTAACTGTGCATTTCTATACCTCAACATGTTTGCATTTCTTAAGTGTACACTTATATCACACAGTAAGCTGGCCATTTAAGAGTGTGCAGTTATTCCTGCAAAGGGAGGACAAATGAAGAGTACAGCCCAGAATTCAAAGATTCCAAGGCCAGAAGGAATCATTGTGATTATCCAGTCTGACCTCCAGTATAACACAGACTATAGAATTTCCCCAAAATTATTCCTTTTGAACTAGAGACTTTCATTTGATTTATTCCGTGAAAGGGGTGGACTTTGGGGGCTTAACCAGTGGGTTAGATCAACTGCAGTGAACTGACAGTGCTTGGAGCCAGGAGTGCTGGTAATCAGCGAATGACTGAAACAGAAGTGAAATTTAGGAAGATGCAGAGGAAGATGCATGGTCTCATGCCAGGTTCAGAGAGACCACACTACACTTTAACTATGAAATTCCTGGATTTGTAATGCTTGAGATAGTTACAGCATCCCTGTAATGTTTTTTACCCTGAAGTTACAGATATATACTCTCCTGCTTAGCTCCACTTTAGCATAGTTTTTACATTTGAATAAATAACACCACCCATAATGATGACAAAGACAATACAAGTTAATTCAAGGAAAGAATCTCATCAGCTGGTTTTGGTGATGTAACTCAAGGGAGTGGAGTTTCAGAGTTTTCTCACATTAGAATCCCATGCTGATTTAAAAAAATATATTATATCACTGCATCTATTAACAAAACTGAAAATGCGTTAATTATATTCCACGTTCCAAACATTTCATATTCCTAATCAAAGTGCAGAAGAGTATACTGAAATTAATATGTCCATATGGCAATACATGAATATGATTTAAAGTATCACTGCAGCTGTTGACTGAGAAAGTAACCCTTTTAGTAACTATAATCCTGAAACATTGTATTGAAGAATTAAAATCTTTAGTTATCAGTCTCCCCGTTCTTGCAATTCTTCCTTGATAAACTGGTGTTTCAGTTGTAGCATGAATTTCTCCCTAAAGTAGTTTCAGATCACTCTATGAATGAATTGTGAGGCTGATGACCTTCTACCCAAATACCTCCTCTTTCCTCAAAATAGGTTTGTAAAAGTACCATTATATTTTTCTTGCCTGACATATTGCCCCTCAGAAGGACAAAGGCATTCGCTGGAAGTGGATAAGGCCAGAACACAGTCTCCTGTTTCCAAAGCCACTATCAGTCATTATCTAACGACAATTAAAATTCCGACTGATTATCAATGATAGGTTAGGAAAGACAAAAAAGCATCAGACAGTGAGTAGGTAAATTATCAACATACCACTTTTTTGTTTAAGTTTAATAAGTTACTGTCACACAAAGGCAAAATAAAGAGTTAAACGGAATTGTATTAAAACTCATCCCAAATAAAGATGCAGGAATAATAATCAGTTTCAAATCATAAAAACAACTTAAAAGAAAAAAATACAGGAAAACTATTATAAAATTAACAGTTTTGGTTTAAGATAAGGCTTCATACACAAATTATTTTCTCTGAAAACAGTGCCTACTTGTAACCTTTTATTCTTATTCTAGGAGAGTTTTCTTTCCAAAACCTTGTTTTCTTTTTTAACTTTTAAACTGCTGTCATGGTTAAAAAGAAGTTACAATAAAGGTACTATAATACATAAAATGGTTCACCTTTAGTTCACAAAATAAATGTAAATAGGGAATTTTGAGTATAACAAACAATAAAATATAGCAATATTTTTGATGACTATGGTGGGTGTTGTGTTTTTTTGTTTACAGCAGAGACAATGAGGAATATCAACAGGCTTCTCAGTACCAGTGGCGGCTCCAGGCACCAACGCTCCAAGCACGTGCCTGGGGCAGCAAGCCGCAGGGGGCGCCCTACCAGTCCCTGTGAGGACAGCAGTCAGGCAGCCTTCGGTGGCATGCCTCCGGGAGGTCCACCAGTCCCGGGGATTCGGCGGCAATTCAGTGGTAGGTACGCCGAATCTGCAAGACCAGCGGACCTCCTGCAGGCATGCCGCTGAATCCGCGGGACTGCCCACAGGCATGCCACCAAAGGCTGCCTGCCTGCCATGCTTGGGGTGTCAAAAAAGCTAGAGCCGCCCCTGCTCAGTACACATACTTCCTAAACATACGACCACCTTCTAGATCAGATGTAGGCAAACTATGGCACGCAGGCCACATCGAGGCCGCGGGATCATCCTGCCTGGCCCCTGAGCTCCCAGCTGGGGAGCCTAGTCCCCGGCCCCTCCTCTGCTGTCCCACCTCCCCCACAGCCACGCCACCACGCAGGCCCTGCTCTGGCCCACCGCTCCTGCTGGGCAGCGTAGGGAGCACAAGTGGTTCTGGCCGGGTGTCGCGGCTGCGAGCTCCTGCTGCTGGTAAGGGGGCGGGGAGCGGGTGGGTTGGGTAAGGGAGCAGGGGGCACTGGGGGGCACTCAGTGAGGAGGGGGCGGTTGGATGGGGTGAAGGTTCTGGGTGGGCGGTCAGTGGATGGGGAACAGGGAGGGTTGGGAGTGGGAGTCCCGGGGGCCTGTCAGGGGGTGGGGATGTGGATAGGGGTCGGGAGGGCAGTCAGGGGACAAGGAGCGGGGGGTGGGGTTGAATAAGGGGGTGGGATCCCATGGGGCAGTTAGGGGCGGGGGGTCCCGGGAGGGGGTGGTCAGGGGACGAGGAGCAGAGGGTGGTTGGATAGGGGGTGGGAGTCCTGGGGTGGCTGTCAAGGGGCGGGGGCGTGGATAGGGGTCGGGGTAGTAAGGGGACAGGGAGCAGGGGGGTTGGATGGGGGCGGGGGTCCCGGGAGGGGGGCGGTCAGGGGACAAGGAGCAAGGGTGGTTGGATGGTTTGGGAGTTCTGAGGGGGACAGTCAGGGGACAGGAAGTGGGAGGGGGCGGAGGCCAGGCTGTTTGGGGAGGCACAGCTTTCCCTACTCGGCCCTCCATACAGTTGCACAACCCCAATGTGGCTCTCGGGCCAAAAAGTTTGCCCACCCCTGTTCTAGATATTTGAGTACCAAAGACCAAAATCATTTATTCCAGCCTCCTATAATATACAGAACAGCTTCTACTAAATATTAATACGTTCTTTATCCAAGTATTTCTACATTTTAATTATTCCTAAAACCAATTTTTTTTACTTTAGTCTAATTTTATATTTTTGCTCCTAGTTCATATTCCCTGCATAACCCTGAATAATTCCTTCCTCTTCCCAATGTTCATCCCTTTGAGATATTTGTAGACTGTTTTGTGCACACGTATGCTATTTCCTAAATAAATGCTCAACTGTTCCATCGTATGTTAAATTTTTTTCTGCATAATTGTTTAAATAAACCAAATTCCTAACCATAAGTCAATAGTTTACTGTAGTGGCAGAAGAGCTAATGTGACTCCAATCTAACTGTCCTTGATTATTCTCTCCCTCATAATAGGCAGACTACAACTTAATGAAAACTGTTAGTTTTAATCACAATACCTTTTTGTACAGCTATAGGGAATTGTTGAAGCCTCCAAATTGACATGCAATCAATTTTCATTACAAGCGTTTTCTTTCGCTGTTTTTCCCGCTTCAAAGCTTCTTCAGCCTCTTTACGTTCAGCTTCTAGTCGCTTAATCAGCTCAATGACCTCTGATAACACCGCTTCTGTTTCCTGCTTTAAGGTTATAGTCCTGCTGTTTTAAAATAAATTTTTAAAAGTTACATATAAAACTATATTTATATATAAGTTTACACACACACACACACACGCACACCCCTACCTTCTGCTAAGTTCTCAACATAAAGTTGTCCCATTCACACATACCAAAGTATACACCAGGGATCCGCAACCTTTGGCCTGCAGCCCGTCAGGGAAATCCGCTGGCAGGCTGGGACAGTTTGTTTACCTGCAGCGTCCACAGGTTTGGCCAGTCGCAGCTCTCACTGGCCACAGTTCGTCGTTCCAGGCAATGGGGGCTGCGGGAAGCGGCAGCCAGCACATCCCTCGGCCCGCGCCGCTTCCCACAGCCCCCATTGGCCTGGAATGGTAAACCGCAGCCAGTGAGAGCTGTGATTGCCGAACCTGCGGATGCTGCAGGTAAACAAACCATCCCGGCCCACCAGCCAATTTCCCTGACAGGCTGCGTGCCAAAGATTGTCGATCCCTGGTATACATAGAATCATAGAATCATAGAATATCAGAGTTGGAAGGGACCTCAAGAGGTCATCTAGTCCAACCCCCTGCTCAAAGCAGGACCAATTCCCAGCTAAATCATCCCAGCCAGGGCTTTGTCAAGCCGGGCCTTAAAAACCTCCAAGGAAGGAGACTCCACCACCTCCCTAGGTAACGCATTCCAGTGTTTCACCACCCTCCTAGTGAAATAGTTTTTCCTGATATCCAACCTGGACCTCCCCCACTGCAACTTGAGACCATTGCTCCTTGTTCTGTCATCTGCCACCACTGAGAACAGCCGAGCTCCATCCTCTTTGGAACCCCCCTTCAGGTAGTTGAAGGCTGCTATCAAATCCCCCCTCATTCTTCTCTTCTGGAGACTAAACAATCCCAGTTCTCTCAGCCTCTCCTCATAAGTCATGTGCTCCAGACCCCTAATCATTTTTGTTGCCCTCCGCTGGACTCTTTCCAATTTTTCCACATCCTTCTTGTAGTGTGGGGACCAAAACTGGACACAGTATTCCAGATGAGGCCTCACCAATGTCGAATAAAGGGGAACGATCACGTTCCTCGATCTGCTGGCAATGCCCCTACTTATACAGCCCAAAATGCCGTTAGCCTTCTTGGCAACAAGAGCACACTGTTGACTCATATCCAGCTTCTCGTCCACTGTGACCCCTAGGTCCTTTTCAGCAGAACTGCTACCTAGCCATTCGGTCCCTAGTCTGTAGCAGTGCATGGGATTCTTCCGTCCTAAGTGCAGGACTCTGCACTTGTCCTTGTTGAACCTCATCAGGTTTTTTTCTGCCCAATCCTCTAATTTGTCTAGGTCCCTCTGTATCCGATCCCTACCCTCTAGTGTATCTACCACGCCTCCTAGTTTAGTGTCATCTGCAAACTTGCTGAGAGTGCAGTCCACACCATCCTCCAGATCATTAATAAAGATATTAAACAAAACCGGCCCCAGGACCGACCCTTGGGGCACTCCACTTGAAACCGGCTGCCAACTAGACATGGAGCCATTGATCACTACCCGTTGAGCCCGACGATCTAGCCAGCTTTCTATCCACCTTACAGTCCATTCATCCAGCCCATACTTCTTTAACTTGGTGGCAAGAATACTGTGGGAGACAGTATCAAAAGCTTTGCTAAAGTCAAGAAATAACACATCCACTGCTTTCCCCTCATCCACAGAGCCAGTTATCTCATCATAGAAGGCAATTAGGTTAGTCAGGCACGACTTCCCCTTCGTGAATCCATGCTGACTGTTCCTGATCACTTTCCTCTCCTCTAAATGTTTCATAATTGATTCCTTGAGGACCTGCTCCATGATTTTTCCAGGGACTGAGGTGAGGCTGACTGGCCTGTAGTTCCCCGGATCCTCCTTCTTCCCTTTTTTAAAGATGGGCACTACATTAGCCTTTTTCCAGTCATCTGGGACCTCCCCCGATCGCCATGAGTTTTCAAAAATAATGGCTAATGGCTCTGCAATCTCACCCGCCAACTCCTTTAGCACCCTCGGATGCAGCGCATCCGGCCCCATGGACTTGTGCACGTCCAGTTTTTCTAAATAGTCCCGAACCACTTCTTTCTCCACAGAGGGTTGGCCACCTTCTCCCCATGCTGTACTGCCCAGTGCAGCAATCTGGGAGCTGACCTTGTGCGTGAAGACAGAGGCAAAAAAATCATTGAGTACATTAGCTTTTTCCACATCCTCGGTCACTAGGTTGCCTCCCTCATTCAGTAAGGGGCCCACACTTTCCTTGATTTTCTTCTTGTTGCTAACATACCTGAAGAAACCCTTCTTGTTACTCTTAACATCTCTTGCTAACTGCAACTCCAAGTGTGATTTGGCCTTCCTGATTTCACTCCTGCACGCCTGAGCAATATTTTTATACTCCTCCCTGGTCATTTGTCCAATCTTCCACTTCTTATAAGCCTCTTTTTTGCGTTTAAGATCAGCAAGGATTTCACTGTTTAGCCAAGCTGGTCGCCTGCCATATTTACTATTCTTTCTACACATCGGGATGGTTTGTTCCTGCAACCTCAATAAGGATTCTTTACACAATTACTTGCGACACAAAACTGGCACTTTCAATAGTATTTTCCCCTAAGAACATAAAAACATAGGAATGACCATACTGGGTCAGACCAAAGGTCCATCTAGCCCAGTATCCCATCTGCCAACAGTGGCCAATGCCAGTTGTCCCAGAGGGAGTGAACCTAACAGGTAACGAGCAAGTGATCTCTCTCCTGCCATCCATCTCGACTATCTGACAGAGGCTAGGGACACCATTCCTTACCCATCCTGGCTAACAGCCATTAATGGACTTAACCTCCATGAATTTATCTAGTTCTCTTTTAAATCCTGTTATAATCCTAGCCTTCACAACCTCCTCAGGCAAGGAGTTCTACAGGTTGACTGTACGATGTGTAGAAGAAGAACTTCCTTTTATTTGTTTTAAACCTGCTGCCCATTAATTTCATTTGGTGGCCCCTAGTTCTTATATTATGGGAACAAGTAAATAACTTTTCCTTATTCACTTTCTCCACACAACTCATGATTTTGTATACCTCTATCATATCCCCCCTTAGTCTCCTCTTTTCCAAGCTGAAAAGTCCTAGCCTCTTTAATCTCTCCTCATATGGGACCCGTTCCAAAACCCTAATCATTTTAGTTGCCCTTCTCTGAACCTTTCCTAATGGTCAGTATATCTTTTTTGAGATGAGGAGACCAAATCTGTATGCATTATTCAAGATGTGGGCGTACCATGTATTTATATAAGGGCAATAAGATATTCTCCGTCTTATTCTCTATCCCTTTTTTAATGATTCCTAACATCCTGTTTGCTTTTTTGACTGCCACTGCATACTGCGTGGACATCTTCAGAGAACTATCTACGATGACTCCAAGATCTCTTTCCCGATTAGTTGTAGCTAAATTAGCCCCCATCATATTGTATGTATAGTTGGGGTTATTTTTCCCAATGTGCATTACTTTACATTTATCCACATTACGTTTCATTTGCCATTTTGTTGCCCAATCACTTAGTTTTGTGAGATCTTTTTGAAGTTCTTCACAGTCTGCTTTGGTCTTAAGCTAGGTCTACACTGGAGGGGGGGGGGGGAATCGATTTAAGATATGCAAATTCAGCTACGCAAAAAGTGTAGCTGAATTTAACATATCCGAGCCGACTTACCCTGCTGTGAGGACAGCGGCAAATCGACCACCGCGGCTCCCCCGTCGACGGCGCTTACTCCTACCTGCGCTGGTGGAGTACATGTGTCGATTCGGGGATCGATTGTCGCGTCCCAACGAGACGCAATAATTCGATCCCCAAGAGATCGATTTCTACCCACCGATCCGGGCGGGTAGTGAAGACAAGCCCTTAGTTATCTTGAGCAGTTTAGTATCGTCTGCAAATTTTGCCACCTCACTGTTTACCCATTTCTCCAGATCATTTATGAATAAGTTGAATAGGATTGCTCCTAGGACTGACCTTTGGGGAACACCACTAGTTACCCCTCTCCATTCTGAAAATTTACCATTTATTACTACCCTTTGTTCCCTGGCTTTTAACCAGTTCTCCATCCATGTAAGGATCTTCCCTCTTATCCTGTTACAACTTAATTTACGTAAGAGTCTTTGGTGAGGGTGACAAAACCTTGTCAAAGGCTTTCTGGAAATCTAACAGAGAGTCCTGTGACATCTTTAAGACTAACAGATGTATTGGAGCATAAGCTTTCGTGGGTGAATGCCCACTTCGTCGTGACATGCATCCGACGAAGTGGGCATTCACCCACGAAAGCTTATGCTCCAATACATCTGCTAGTCTTAAAGGTGCCACAGGACTCTCTGTTACTTTTTACAGATCCAGACTAACACGGCTACCCCTCTTATACTGGAAATCTAAGTACACTATGTCCACTGGATCTCCTTTGTCCACATGTTTGTTGACCCCTTCAAAGAACTCTAATAGATTAGTAAGACATGATTTCCCTTTACAGAATCCATGTTGACTTTTGCCCAACAATTTATGTTCTTCTATGTGTCAGACAATTTTATTCTTTACTATTGTTTCAGCTAATTTGCCCGGTACTGACGTTAGACTTAACGGTCTGTAATTGCTAGGATCACCTCTAGAGACATTTTTAAATATTGGCGTTACATTAGCTATCTTCCAGTCATTGGGTACAGAAGCTGATTTAAAGAACAGGTTACAAACCATAGTTAATAGTTCCGCAATTTCACATTTGAGTTCTTTCAGAACTCTTGGGTGAATGCCATCTGGTCCCGGTGACTTGTTACTGTTAAGTTTATCAATTAATTCCAAAACCTCCTCTAATGATACTTCAATCTGTGACAATTCCTCAGATTTGTCACCTACAAAGAACGGCTCAGGTTTGGGAATCTCCCTAACACCCTCAGCCATGAAGACTGAAGCAAAGAATTCATTTAGTTTCTCCGCAATGACTTTACCATCTTTAAGTGCTCCTTTTTTATCTCTATACCCTCACTTTATTTCAGATACAGAGTATAGTAAATGTATAGTAAAATGGCTGACAACATAACCTCTCATTTGCTTATGGGGATACTATCCAGAGAAGAGTACAACTGCAAAATTCTTCCAGATCCCTTTAATGTAATTTTTCTTGCTGAGAAAGTACGTTATTATGTAACCCCGATAAAACTCAATGGGGTCTCAATATCATTATCTTACCAGGAGCATTTAGACTTAGTCAAAATTCCACTCTGTGAAAAACTGCTACAAAAAATGCTTCAAGCACTAAGGATAAATTATTTCCATAAAAGAATCTCTGAGGTCAAGGTCTGCTGTTCTGATTTATACACCTACAGTAACTCCCCAATTAACGTTGTAGTTATGTTCCTGAAAAATGTGACTTTATGTGAAACGATGTTAAACAAATCCAATTTCTCATACGAATTAATGTAAATGGGGGGGAGGTTAGGTTCCAGGAAAAAAAATTTGCCAGACAAAAGACATTATATACAAATACAGTATAAGTTTAAACAATTTTAAACAAACAGTTTAATATTGTACACAGCAATGAATGATTGTAAAGCTTGGTTGAGGTGGTGGAGTAAGAGGGTGGAATATTTCCCACAGAATGCCTTTCTGCTAAATGATGAACTAGCACTCGACTGAGCCCTCAAGGGTTAATACTGTTGTTAATATAGCCTCACACTCTACAGGGCAGTATGGACTGAAGCAAGAGGGAGGAAACACAATAGATGCAGGGCAGTAGCTACGAACACTTCCCTGCAAAAACTGAACATGATGATGAACCCATGCTATCCAGCTGGGGTGCACCATTCCCTCCTCCTGACAGCTGCACAGATGCTGACTTTCCAAAGTGCTGGGGGGTGCGTACATGAGTGAGAGAGATGTGCATTGCCCATTTAAGTATGCTGACCGCACTTCAAGCATGTTGCCCTTTTAAGCAGATCAGACAGGAAGCAACAGCTTCCTGCAAGCTCCCCCCGCCCTTTCTGTCCCCAAGCCCTGTGACTGTCCCCTCCTCCACTTTGTGGAGAGGGGGTACGGAGCAGGGGGGTGTGTATGTGCAGGAACAGGGGGACATCCTGACATCAGCACCCCTCTGCCCCCCTCCCCCAGCAAGCAGGAAGGTCCCAGGAGCAGCTCCAAGGCAGAGGGCAGGTCAGGAGCAGCACGGCAGTGTGGGGAGGGTAACCTGAACTGCTGCTGAGCTACATACCTTACAGGGAATTTAGGGGAGCTGATGGGTCGGGGGCTGCCAGTCCCCCCTGGTTCTAATCCCCACGAGGAGGGGCTGCTCTGCCAGAGAATCCTGCAAACAGTGGACAAAGCAGGCAGCTGCCAAACAACCTTATAAGGGAGCATTGTGCAACTTTAAACAAGCATGTTCCCTAATTGATCAGCAATGTAACAATGAAACAACTTAACCGGGACAACATTAAGTGAGGAATTACTGCACTTAAAATATTAAAATGTTTTGAACTACAGTCTTTAGGGCTTCATCTGGGCCTCCCATTATGCAGCTACAGTTTAAGGGTAGAAGGGACCACCAGATCATCTAGTCGACCTCCTATACAACACAAGCCACTAAACACAACCCAGGCATTTCCATACCAAGCCCAACTACCAGAATTAGACGAAAACATTACAGCCCTCAGGAGACCAAACTATTGAGTGCAGCAGGCTTAAAAAAGTCAAAACATTGCAAGCACAGAAAGGAAGGCCACTGCTTAAAATCTGGGGTGAAAGCCTTGCTTTACTGAAGTCAATGGGAGTTTTGCCACTGACTTCAGTGGAGCCAGGATTTCACCTCTGCCCCTTAATATTTATTGGCAAGTTATGTAATTGGCTTCCTTTTGATAAATGGAAAGTCAAATTTGTTTTAAATCAAACTTTAAAAGGTATGTACTGAATATTGTTTTTAATTGCATGAATTGTAAAAGAGCCTCAGCCTTTTTGTCAAGACAACTGTATGAATGCATTGTATTATTATTATTATTATTATAATTTGTGTCCACAGGTGCCAAGCAAAAAAGACTTCTAGAATTTCCAGCAGCCACAGAGGCTGTTTTTGGCTAGTTCAGACCCTAAATGCCTAAAATACAGTAGGGGTTTAATCACAGAAATGAAAGTTGTCTCAGCATAAACAGAGCAATTTGTGAGACTATAATTTATCAGTACCTAATATGCTATTGTGTTTTAGTTCTCCACCTTGCAAATCAGGAAGATATTTACATTTTAAAAATGTGTATACATTAGTATATTGCAATCACTGTTACAACTTTGAAAATTATGTTACAGAAGGGAAAACAACTTTACTAATAAAATCCTGTCATTCAGAACAAACACCTTGAAACATCTTTACCTTCACAATACATCCCAATGTCTTTAACATCCAACTTAGAGGAGTTTGATAACCAGATATCTTCACTATATTCAGTGCTGTTCATATCTGAAATCCTATATGTACAGACAAATGTCAGTAACAAGTTTGTCATTCAAAATGGTTTACTACATATGAAACAGACACTGACAAATAAATATTGCCTTTTAGGACACAAATTAACATGTTTCATTTTTTAAAAGGAAGGCGCTGCTCTTCTGGGGAAGAGTGAGCCTTAGGGAAAAATGCAGGTAAATATACTGCCTGATTCAAATGAAATGGAGAGACCACCTTGGATAAAAGGTCTTTTCTTCGGAAAACTGAGTGTAAACTCAGCCAGCAGGGCCTGCAAGTCTTCTTGCTGAAGTGATGGCTATCAGGAACTCAGTTTTCTGAGACGGGGGCAGTGGACAGGATGCATCAGAGCTGCCAGAACTGTGGTTAGGTCCCACAAGGGAATCACTTCTCAGACCAGAGGATGTAAGCAGACAATCCCCTTCAGAAATTTCATCACCATGGCATTAGAAAAAACAAACTTCCCTTGAATGGGTGGCGTGGAACGCTGATCTGCCACATGCACTCTCAGCAAACTGAGTGCAAGGCCCAATTTCTGAAGATTTAACAGGTAATCCAAGATGTCCTGGATGGAAGCCTCTGAGTAGGACTTGTCAGACAGCCTCCGAACACTACTCTTCCTCTTCATTTAGCCATGCAGTAGACACGCTGTGAAGTGCAGGGAGCTGATCACAGGATGGAGGGTGCAGCCATTTTTCTGAATGAGCAGATCAGGATGGAGAGGAAGAGGTATGAGAAGTTGAATTGACAGAGCAAGGAGATCTGAAAACCAGCATTGTTTTGGAGCAACCAGGATGAGTTTGGCCCAATTCACTTTGAGCACGAGGATGAATTAAGGAATGATTGGAATAGATGGAAAGGTATACAGAAGAGTCTACCACCAGCTGCAGTGGAAGGCCTCGGAGAGGGAGTGAAGGTTGAGGCCCCCTCAACGGCAGAATAGTCAACACTTCCTGTTTTCCCTTGTCACAAAGAGGTCAATTGCAGGGATGCCCCATCTTGCAAAGATGACTCAGAGAATACTCTCCTTTCAGGACCACTCACGGCTCAGGGAGAAGACCCTGCTAAGATGGTCTGCAAGATGATTTTGTACCACCGGCCAATGGACTGCTACAGGAGTGATGTCGTCTTTGATGCAAAATTGCCACAGGTTTATCACCTGCAGGCAGAATAACCTGGACTGCATACACTTCCTTTCTTGTCCACATAGTACATGGTAGTGGTATTGTCAGTGAGTATGTGAACCACTGCATATCCAATGCAGTCTCGGAAAGCATGACATATTGTGGATGGCCTGAAGTTCCAACATGCTGATATGGAGTGAGGCTTCTTGTTTTGATCACAGGCCCTGCACCCTCAACGAGACCTGATGCACCCCCCAACCCAGAAGGGAAGCATCGGTAACCACTAACTTGGTCAGAAAGAGCCAAATAAAGGGGACTCCTTGGCACACATTATGTGAGGACTCCCAGCAGTGCAAGTAATTTAGGACTGGTGGAGAAAGGTGCACCAACCTGTCCAGAGAATACAGAGCAGGGCAGTAAACCATCCTGAGCCTCATCTAAAGAAGGCAAGGGTGCAACCTGGTGAACTGGATCACCTGTGTACAAGTGGACACATGTCCCAGCAGGCTCAGACACAGATGGACTGTCATGGAAGGCTCAGATTGCAGACTGAGGCAGAGCTGTTGAATTGCCTGAAAGCAGTTGGTCAGCAGGAACACCCTCGACCTTGTGGAATCCAAAAGGGCCCCAGTGAACTGCATTTTTGAGTGGGAAACAAAGTTGACTATGCAGTGTTTAAAATGAGTCCAACAGTCAAGAAAGCACAACATGTGGCACATGGGCAAGAACCACCTCTCTGGAGCTGCCCTTCAGCAACCAGTCATTGAGGTACGGGAAGATGTCGATTTCCTTCCTCCTGAGATATGCCATGACCACCACCATGCATTTGGTAAAGACTCAAGGGGCAGAAGAGAGGCCAAAACAGGAGAAGCATATACTGAAAGCGGCATTCTACCACCAGAAAATGCAGAAACTTCCTGTGGCTCAGTAGAATGACCACATGGAAGTAAGCATCCTAAAGGTCCAGGGCAGCAAACGAGTCATTCTGAGACAGTGTGGGGAGGATAGCCAACAGAATAACCATGTGGAATCTCATGCACTCAATGGATTTGTTGAGGCCACTAAGTTCACAAATAGGTCTTTTCCCACCCTTAGATTTTGATATCAGGAAGTACCAGGAGTAAAAGTCGTGGCCCTTCCTCTGCCACTCCAAACTTCAACAGGGCTGACCTGCTTGAGGAGCAGTGTCTCGTGAAAGAGGACCCTGAAGAGGGACAGGGAAGGGAAGTGGAAAGGAGGGTGGGGCATGGAATGGAACTGGATTGCACAGTCTGATCAGACATTGTCTAGGACTCAGCTGTCTGAGGTAATCAAGTCCCAAGAATTGTAAAAGTGGGCCAGCCGGTCCCCAAAGGGATAGGGAGATGGAGGGGATGGAATAATGATGAACCACTGCCCCGAACAAAGTAAAAATGGGCATTCAGCCTGTGAGGATTGGGCATGTGAAATGTCCAAAACCCGAGCCCAGCTGCTTCCTCTTGTGGGATCTATCCTTCTTCCCGCTGTTTTAGGGAGAGAAGGTTGTACAAAGGAATGCTGCTGCTGTGCCCCATAGTGGCATCTTTGCGAGGACAGTGTGTTCACTCCCAAGGATCTCAAGGCAGCCTTTGGAATCCCTGAAGGAGAGCAAACTGTCATCAGTCTTGTCTGAGAACAAGACTCGGCTGTCAAAAGGAAAGTCCTCAATGGCTTGCTGGATGGATGTCCAGAGCAATCCCAGAGTTGTGCAGCCAGGAAGTCCTCCTCATAGTAACTGCCAAGACCATGACCCTGGCTGAAGTGTCCACAATATCAAGGACAGACTGCAGGGATGTTTAAGCCATCAAGCAGTCTTCCTCAACCAACACTCAGAACTCCTATGCAAGGCCTCAGGCAACTGGTCCTCAAATTTAGACATGGCTGACCAATTGAGGAAATCATATTTGGATAGCAAAGTGTGCTGATTTTGCTCATTTGTAGGTGTGACAGGTTCGGTCACAGAGACCCCCTTGGGACCGTCACCTGATGTGCTGAAACTTCCTCTGAGCCCATTTTCTTTGCCAGTTTGGGACTCCAGAACCCTATCTTGTTGAGCTAGACATGCAAACCTGCTGCAACCCAGACCCAGGGTCTAAACCACACCCCCAAAGCTGCAGACTTAACTGAAAACAGCTCAGCAAATACTCCTGTTTCCAGCACCCAGACACCCAGCTCCCAATGGGATCCAAACCCCAAATAAATTAATTTTACTCTGTATAACGCTTATACAGGGTAAACTCATAAATTGTCTGCCCTGATAGAGAGATATGCACAACTGTTTGCTCCCCCAGGTATTAATCACTTACTCTGGGTTAATTAATAAACAAAAGTCATTTTATTAAGTATTAAAAAGTAGGATTTAAGTGGTTCCAAGTAATAAAAGACAGAACAAAGTAAGTTACCAAGCAAAATAAACCAGTCATTCTGAGACACGCAAGTCTAAGCCTAATACATTAAGAAACTGAATACAGGTAAATCTCACCCTCAGAGATGTTCCAATAAATTTCTTTCACAGACTAGACTTCTTCCTAATCTGGGCCCAGTCCTTTCCCCTGGTACAATCCTTGTTAGTTCCAGCTCAGGTGGTAAGTAGGGGCTCTCTCATGACTGGCAGCCCCCCTCATTCTGTTCCACTCCCTTTTATATCTTTGGCACAAAGAGAGAATCTTTTGTCTCTCTGGGTTTCCACCCCTCCTTCTAAAGGGAAAAGCACCAGGTTTAAGATGGAGTCCAGTACCAGGTGACATGGTCACATGTCCTGTGAGACCCCAAGCCTCCATTATTTCTGGGCTGACTCACATGAACACAGGTAGACTTGTAAGTAAACAGACCCATTTACAACCAATTGTCCTAGTCAATGGGAGCCATCAAGATTTCAAGCCACTATTAATGGCCCACACTTTGCATAATTACAATAGGACTTCAGAGTAATACTTCATATTTCTAGCTTCAGATACAACAGGGGTCTGCAACGTTCGGCATGCGGCTCGCCAGGGTAAGCACCCTAGCGGGCTGGGCCAGTTTATTTACCTGCTGACATGGCAGGTTTGGCCGATCGCGGCCCCCACTGGCCGCGGTTCACCGTCCCGGGCCAATGGGTGCGGCGGGAAGCCGCGGCCAGCACATCCCTTGCCCGCGCTGCTTCTCGTCGCCCCCATTGGCCCAGGACAGCGAACCACGGCGAGTGGGGAGCCGCGATCATCCGAACCTGCCGCGTCAGCAGGTAAATAAACTGGCCCAGCTCGCTAGGGTGCTTATCCTGGCGAGCCACGTGCCAAATGTTGCTGACCCCTGAGATACAAGAATGATACATTAATACAAATAGGATGAACATACTCAGTAGATTATAAGCTTTGTAATGACACCTTACAAGAGACCTTTTGCAGAAAGCATACTCCAGTTACATTATATTCACACTCATAAACATATTTCCATAAACATATGGAGTGCAACATCACAGTGGGGATGATTAAGTATAGATCTTCCTGCCCAGAAGATCCAACCACTTGCAGTCTCTGCCCTTGGGGGCAGACTTGAACTCACCCTGCTGAGCTCTGTTGTTTACCGCTGTTATGACCAGGGAATTCAGGGCCAGGTGAGAAGAGAACCCCTCAAATCCCTGCATGGGAACAAAGTAGTGCTTTTCAATGCACTTAGCCACCGGTATACCGCGGTCAGTGTACTCCACAGGGCTCTCGCTGGCTCAAGTAGCACATCACTGATCAGGAGCGTCACTCTTCCAGGGATGGCGGGCTGTAAAATGTCCACCAGTCTGTGCATGTTCTCTTGAAGAAACTCCACCTGGATGCCTAGGAATGTGGCTACACTGCATAAAAAGCCCTCTGGAACAGAGGGAGAGGACGAAACAGGCAGCATGGCATCACATCCAGCAATGAGGAAGAAGGTCTCAGCTGAGCCAAACTGACTCTCACCCATGGGAAGACATCCTAGGAGGGAGGACTCCAGCAGCTCTGCAGGGAGGAAGTCCACCCATACCTGGGCTTGCAGTTGATCTGAAACCACTGCCGTTGACCTGACGGGTTACTTCAGCATCTAATGGGATGAAGAGCAGGATCTCTGTGAATTCATCAGGGGATGAGGAGCAGGAAGATCATCAGAACCTTGGAACTCATCAGATGATGCAGAGCGGGAAGATGATGATCCCAACTCGGAATCAAAAGTGTCCCAGGATCTCAGCAACATGGGCGGAGCAATGCCTGAGGGAGCCAACAGGCAGTCTGATTCATGTGTCACCTAGAACGAGGCAGGAATTCGTGCCCCCAATGAAGGAAGTACCCTCAATACATAGCATGCCATTGCTGCAGGCAGTGTCGGTCACAGTGTAAACAGCGGTACCAGAGCACCAAAATACATCAACATAAAGTCTGGCAAAAGCTGCCCTGGGAGCACCTACAGCATTTAATGCAGTGAGGCTGAAGAGGGTCCGGTGCCGAGGTCCTCCCCAACCAATTCTGGTACTGGCTCCATCTCCACCACAGGGAGGGGAGATCTGGATGCAGCGTTTTCAGACACAAGGGTTCAGTGGCTCACTCCATCGGAGGGGCTATAGGTGCCGTAGCCCTGAGAAAGTCCTGGATGAAGAGTGAGGTTGGGACCAAAAGGCAGAGTAGGTCTGCGGCTGCTTGGTACACTGGCAACATGGATGCAGTCGGTACTGGCATCTCCCTTATCAGTACTGGACTCAATGGATGCCTGAAGGCCTGAAGTGGAGTAGATGGTACAGGATTTCTGCCTTTCCTGTTCCATACCAGGAAAGGGTCAGTGGTACCAGTGCCATCCCAAGTGCCGGAACCGGTCGCATGCCAATCTGCACTTTTCCTGGGGGAGGCAGAGGAGTTGTCCCACAACCTGGAGTGGTACCAACTGGTCTTCCGAGACCTCTTCCTCGGATCCTCTGTCTCTTCGGCAAGGCACCTGCCCCAGAACAAAAGGCAGCAGTGCTCTCCGAGCCCGAGGGTGATCTTCAACCCAAGAAAGTTCTCAGTACCAGATCAGACCACATGGTCTGTTCAAGCAGGTGCTGCTTGTAGTGAAGGTCCAGCACCACCTGAGTCCTCTTTTTAAACAATTTACAGATCAATCAACGCTCCTTAAGGTGGGCCTCGCTAAAACAAAGCAAGCACCTAGTATGGGGGTTGCTGTTGGAAATCATCCCTCCACAAAATGGACAATGTTTATACCCTGGTGAAGGCATCGCTGGGGAACACTATCTACTGATTACTAACTAATACTAACCATCTAACTGTATACAAGAAACTAGACTAAGACTGAATGCAAGGTTGTGAGACTACAACCACACAGAGTTCCTACTCCAGCCACAGGCGGTGAGAAGGAACTGAGAGGAGTCAGGGTGCTACCGCCTCATAAAGCCGGGTAGGGACCACAGCCATGAGGCACAAGTGATGTCTCTCTACAAGTACTGCTAGGCATAAGTCTCCAGCTCCAGTAAGCTTAGCGCACACACACCTAAGTGGAATACAGATCGGCATCCACTCGAAGATGAACTTGGTACTATTTCCCATCCAGCACTTCCAATTATGAAGTAGAGGAGACTGGATAAATACAGATGTGAGTAGGATGCTTACTGGAGTGAACTTTGCTTCTGTGAAGAAGTTAAATTCAACTGCTTTTGTACTAAGCCACAACAAACCAAACATGGTGAATACTTAAGTTTAAAAGCAAACAATATATTCCAAAATAAAAGAACATAACAGCAAAGTAGGGGGACCAGATGTCCCGATTTTCTAGGGACAGTCCTAATATTTGGTTGTTTTTTTTTATATGGGCTTCTATTACCCCCCACCCCCATCCCAGTTTTTCACACTTGCTATCTGGTCACCCTACACCAAAGCTATAAAGAGTGTTGCTATTATACAAGAAAATAAATATGACAAAGAAAATTAAGACCATGCATCATTCTAGTCTTGCGAGAATTTGAAAATGGTATGCTTCTATCTTGTACTTTCTAATAATATATGATACACTTCAGAGGTATTGGTAGGATGAATAACTGAGCAGGATAAGGTTTAAGTACTCAATTAATTGGCTTATTACCTATTTTAAAAGAGAATAACTGTTTGCCGGAATGTTTTCTGACACCTAAAAAGCCAGCAGTTATAAGTCCCTTGACTTTTACGGGTCCTGTTGTATTGATTTCAACAGTCACAACAGTTCCCAACCAATTATCTGCTACTAAAGGCTTGAGCAAGACACTATGGTTCAACTTCCACTTGGAGAGGTGGTGGCAGGGATCCCCCACCCAGAAAGGCAAATGCAGGGCCCCTTTTCCTGCCCAAGAGCAGCAGCAGAGGTCCCACTTCCCACAGGGAAGCAGAAGATTCCCCCTTTCCCTACCTGAAAAGCCAGGGTGGCAGCAGAGGGACCCACCAATATTTACCCCAGCACCCAGTATGTATCTGTTTGGAGCGCTGGGAGGGGACCAGTGCATTCTTCTCTTGATGCCAAAGTCCTCTGCTTGGATGCTGTTGGTGGGCATCCCTGAGCTCTGAGTCTCGGCATTAACACCCGTTGAGTTGCATAGGGCAGCTCTTCCATCTCAGAGCTATTGTTTCAAACTGTCTGCTGATTCAGGCAGTCATCATTGCATCAGTTACTCTTAATACACATTTTCAAGGGTTTCTTTACAACCATGAGGTCTAGAAACTTATTTATTAAATGAAAGCTGGAATTCTGGTGTAATCAGATGATTCCAGGAGCTAGGGCCTTACACACAGGCATTTAGTACTTATGCTCAATTGCTGAAGCCATAGAGGCTCCTCTGCTATGTTCTACACGTACAGCACTGCAGCCAGCTCCCACATGTGTCAGTACATATTTCCATCTGTCCTATACAGCTTGCATAGACAGTGGGAAGTGGGGCCAACAGCAAGGAAATGAGGAGGGAAGGGAAGCTGGAGACAGATTCTGGGTAATGCAGAATCTGGGAGGCCAGCTGCTGACCTCTACTATTGGGTGAATGGAGGGTCAATAGTAGAATTTTCTCTTCCCCACTCCCTGCCTGAGCCCATCTCAGCTCCTACTCCTCTTGTCTAACTGCAGTGCAATAGGGAAGTATGAAAGAGACCCAGAAAGAGAGAACATAGAGCTGAGAGTGAAATGGCAGGAAGGACACATAGTTGATTCAAAAACAGCTGCAGCCACAGCAACAGACAGCTAACACCTTCAGATAATTAAGACCCCAGATATGGAGAGAAGATGAATGAGGGGATAAAAGGGGGGAGGAGGGGAAGAAGAAGACAGAGAGCTGAGGTCCTTAAGGAAGACAGGACAAAGAAGGAGTGATAGGAAGGGAACTAAAGAGACTGGAAGTTTGGAAAGAGGAAGGAAAGAATAATGAGTGGAAAGGAAACACTGGGAGGACCAGAGACTAAGAATTTTTGGGAAGGCTAGAGTGTTTGTAGAGACTTGTGAAACTGGAAGGAAGTACCAGAATCTGAAAAGAGTGATACAGAAAAATAGGATTTGGAACATCAGCCAAGGACTGCTACTGGAGACACCTGGAAAACATCAGAAGGGGAGAAGTTCAAAGAGTGTTAAGAACACCAGAAGAAGCCCAAGCAGAACATTCACACTCAATGAAAGGAGGAGGGAACTCAATGCACAGCTTGGGAGCCTGTTAGTTTCCCATTCATGCTTCCCCAGCCATATGGAGCATTCCTGGATCTCAGGAAACTGAAAACAGGGAAAAACAACAAGGAGTCCTTGTGGCACCTTAGAGACTAACAAATTTATTTGGGCATAAGCTTTCGTGGGCTAGAACCCACTTCATCAGATGCATGGAGTGGAAAATACAGGAGCAGGTATAAATGCATGAAAAGATGGGAGTTGCCTTACCAAGTGTAAGGAGAGTCTAACGAGACAATTCAATTAACAGTAGGATACCAATGGAGGAAAAATAACTCAGCAAATCAGCAGCCAACCAGAAACAGTCATCTACGCACTCAGTAGCTTGATATCAATCGAACTTTTCCTCATTTTCACTCTCTCTCACATTGGGAAGGAGTAGGGGAAAGGAGCACCTAAAATTTAGTTGATGGCTCTCTCAAAATAGTAGAGAGGGTAGGAGGTGTTATTCTTCAATTGTTAAAATAAATTATAAATATTTGAAAACAGACTATGGATGAAAATGCGTTAAAACATTTGACAGTCAAGGGTTACAATAAATTAGGCAAGGGTTAAAAGGAATTTACCAATACCACTAACAACAAAATTATACAGTAGTGCTAAAAGCAATTTTTTCATACAAATACTGGATAAGTATAAAAAATATTCAAACATAGAAAATAAAATGCATAAAAATTATATTTAAAAATAAGAAAAGATTAAGTATGTATAAAGCCAAAAGGCATGGGTTAAATATATGGCAATTAAAACTACAAAACAGAGTAAACAAATGTTAAATATAGTTTTTAAAACAAAAAAGGAAAGAGTTATTCAAAACACTAAAATGGCAACGGTTAGATACAATTTTTTTAAAAAACAGTACAATCAAAATTCAGAAAAAGGAAGGGTTAAAATACTCTGCATAGCGACAATAGGCCATGATGAATAATATCAAAGCAACAGACACTAGGCTGGGGTTAAGTAAGAAAAAGTGGAATTCAGCTTTAGTCATGAGATAATGATGGGGAAGTCTTAGGTCTCTTTACTTGGTTTGTCTGCCAGGCCCCAATCCTACAAAGCAACTCCATGGAGACAGACCCCTGACCTGCATAGCAGATTATTAACTACACCAGGGGTCGGCAACGTTCAGCACGCGGCTCGCCAGGGTAAGCACCCTGGTGAGCCAGGTCAGTTTTATTTACCTGCTGACGCGGCAGATTCGGCCGATTGAGGCCCCCACTGGCCGCGGTTCGCTGTCCTGGGCCAATGGGGGCGGCAAGAAGCCGCAGCCAGCACGTCGCTCGCCTGCGCCGCTTCTCGCCACCTCCATTGGCCCAGGACGGCGAACCGCGGCCAGTGGGGACTGCGATAGGCCGAACCTGCCGCGTCAACAGGTAAATAAAACTGGCCCGGCCCGCCAGGGTGCTTACCCTGGCGAGCCGCGTGCCAACATTGCAGCCCCTGAACTACACTGATGTCTGCACAGGAGTAGAGATTCCCTCAGGCAAAGCAGTTTGCAGGATTGGGGCCTAAATTAATGTTACTAGACTACAAATTCTTCAGGGCAGGTCCGATGCTTTTTTATTTGGCTGTATGATGTCTAGAACATTTGGGAGGCTCAGCAAATAAAAAACATGTTCATTGGCCAATAACAGTTAGTCCTGATTTCAATTAAGTCAATGTCAAATTCATATATGCATACCTGAGAAGATATTGGATATTGACCAATGAACACAAATAGGATCTGTTTTCAGTGTAATAGTGTAAATCTGGAGTAAAATCACTGAAGACAATGGAGTTACTTTGGATTTACGCTGTCGAACAGAGATCGGAATCCAGCCTCCACCTATTCTTTCATGTTATTGCTGTTATAAAAGATTTAACAAAGTGAAAAAAGGCAGTTCTAAAAACAGATATATAGATGGAGTTGGTATTATTAAGGTTGCCTGATCCTTAAAAGCATCCCTGCCAACCAAAGATGAAAGATTTTGAAACTCACACAACTAGGTCACAAATAATACTGAAAGTACGAAAGGTATTTATTTAGTGTAAAGTTTAAAACTATGTAGGATGAGAAATTTGAGGGAGATGATTAAAAATGTCTATTTCCTCTCAGTATGATCGGTCACCAAGCATTGTCAATTTCAAAGGACTTTTTCCTCTACCCATGTTTTGGAATTGTCTGTCCTCTTTTCTGGGGCCTCTTACATAGTTAAACAGCATCTGAGGTAACTGATCTCTTATACAAATTCAATAAATGTTACATATAAATCGAAGAAAGTTTAAGAAAATGTACACAGAACAACATGAGTTTACAAATATCATTAGGGTTACCATATTTCAGCAAGCAAAAAAGACGATGGGAGGAGCCCCGCCCCCGTCCTGCCCTAGCCCCGCCCCTGCCCCTCCCACTTCCCGCCCCCCTCAGAACCCCCAACCCTCCCCCGTTCCTTGTCCCCTGACTGCCCCCTCCTGAGACCCTCCCCCCATCCTAACTGGCCCCCTAGGAGCCTACCCCTACCTGTACCCTGATTGCCCCAACCCTTATCCACACCCCCACCCCCAGACAGACCCCTGGGACTCCAACGCCCCATCCAACCGCTCCCCACCCCCTGACAGCCCCCCCCCAGAACTACCGACCCATCTAAACCCCTCTGCTCCCTGTCCCCTGACTGCTCCAATCCCTCTCCCCACCCCTGCCCCCTGACAGCCCCCCCCAGAACTCCCAAACACCCCCCCCCGCTCCTTGTCCCCTGACTGCCCCCTCCTGGGACCCCTGCTCCTAACTGCCCTCCAGAACCCCACCCCCTACCTAAGCCTCCCTGTTCCTTGTCCCCTAACTGCCCCCTCCTAAGAACCCCCCAAACTGCCCCCCAGGACCCTACCCCCTACCTGTATCCTGACTGCCCAAAACCTTCTCCATCCCCCCCTAAAAAAGCCCCCCCCCATCTCTTGACTGCCCCCTCCAAAATCTCCCTGCCCCTTCTCCTGCCCCCTGGCCCCCTTACCCTGCCGCTCAGAACATGGTGTTGGGCTCTGTGCGGAGCCAGACACGTGGCTGCGCTCCCCAGTGCAACACACAACCCGGTCCCACCCCACCCAGTGCTGCCAGAGCGGGGCGCTGGGCTGCAGGGGAGGAGGAGCTGCCCAGGCCCGATGCAAATGGCCCAGCAGGCCGGCCGGCTCAGAATGCAGGGAGGGAGGGCGGGGAGGGAGGAGGAGCTCTCCAGCTGCTCCGGAATCCAGCCCGGCAAGCTGCAGTGGGAAGGGCTCTGGCTGCCAGAGCCCCATGCGAGCGGCTGACTTTCCTGTAACCCTCCCAGCCGCTCGCTCTGCTCTGCATGGGGGGGAAATCCCGGACATTTTTAGTGATTTACAAATTCCCCCCCGGACGCTATTTTTAACACAAAAAGGAGGACATGTCCGGATAAATCCGGACGAATGGTAACCCTAAATATCACAGAGCACTGCAATGAAGTATGGTTTATCATAACTAGTCTGTCCTTCACACTTAATACTTCAAGGCCAAGATTTTTAAAAATGAGACTTTACAGTAAATCTACAACTTCCATATTTTAGCACCTAACTAAGCAGCCTGATTTTCAGATGTGATGAGCACCTAACAAATCCCCATGATATCAACTGGTCATTTAGGTCAAATGCTCCATATACCATTATTGATCCCCTGAGTCATCCAGTTCCCCAAAATGCTACATAAAAAAAAGTATGGTAATTATAGTTCCATTCAAAGCAGGGTAGAAAATGTGTGAAGTGCTGAAGTTCATATAGTGTGGGTTTTAGGCAGACTAACTTATCAAACAATTATCTGGCATTAAAACAAAAATCATGTATAATTCTTACCATGGAATTTTCTCCTTCTCAAGTGTACGATCATGCTGCAAACATAAAAGATAAATTTCACTAAGGCATATTGGTCAAATACATGTTTTCTAATGTAAAAGTTCACTAAACTTTACATTGCAAGAGGGACACGTCAATGTACATAAACATGAATTTGTTTTTACCTGCTTTAAAAATAATTATAGCTAATGTGTCTTTGGAATTGTGTAGATCCCAAATATATACAGATTCTAGCATCCTTTCAGTTAAATAAGATAAATGATAACCAACCCTAAATAAGAGTCTTTTTTAAAAAAACTTCTAGTAACAGCTGCTCCATACTATGTCAGAAATTATGAATAAATAATGTTAATACTCAAAAACAGTCTTTATCAATACAAAAGAATACCACTATAGATGCCATTTTATACACATGATCTATTACCCAATTTTGCAATGCATCTTTCATACAGTTTCTCCACTTTCTTCAAAAACATGAAGGAGACAGGGTAGGTTCTCCCTTTAACTTTACTAATTGTTATTTGGAAAAACCTCCTCATATAAGAGTATATTCTCTCAATGACCCTGATCATGTTCCCAGAGAAGTGTGTGGCAAATTTCCTGTTATTGTACTATACACACACATATGCATTTTACCTTTCTTCTACCTATCTGCCAGTATATGTATCACCTCCCTCATGTCTTCTTTTCACACACAACTTAGCTTCCCTACTCATATTCTTTTTTAAAATGTATATGCCTGCTGCAAGCCACCTTCCAATCCTCCTGCAAAGTTTCCCAAAGTTTGGGAAATCCTACATACCAAGCTCAGGGAAAAGAAGATGCATAAGTCTCAATTCTACCAACATATAACCAGGTAAGAGAAAATTAGATGCAGTGTTATCAACACATGCTTTTTAGTGGACATTAGAATAAAGAAACACTGCCTTTTATTTTTAAATCAAAGAACTATTAAATGTTGCTAGAAAACAAAATTATTTATTAAAAATGACACAGACGTGCATAGATCAATTTACTTATCTAGTTAGTTTAGTGTAAAAAAAAGTTTTTTTAATACCATGCAATATACTGGAACAATTTGGCTTAGGAAAATCAAGATGTCTTCTATGTGCCTTTGGATGATGATGTGTGAAACAGATAGAAGACAGCTTGATTTTAATGAGGTAGTTTGACCCTCCAGGACTGTACATAGCTAAAAAAATGTCTTGACTAATAAATAAACTAGCTTGACACTGGTTTAGAAAGAGTATACTACTTTCCATTATTATAAAATAGTAATGCTTTTCAAAGATACAATCTGGTTATCTACTCAGACCCAAGATTCTATTAATATTTGACAATTTTAGTCATACAGTACCTGTTGAAAGGAGCTTTCTATCTTTACTTCCAGCTCTTGAATGTGATGAATAGCTTTGTTAACACATGGAGATGGAGTATTTACCAAAGCACAACTACGACGCCTGGTGGGGTAACCTAGGAGCATCTCTTTATTCTGACCTGAAAACAAAATGCACACCAAAAGTCACATACACATGTCAGCATTTTTTTCTTTAATTTTCAAGTAATAAATCTTGGTTTTATGATTAAGAAGACATAGCAACTAGCTCTAACAATGTGAATGCATTTTGCACAAAGTTCCAGCCCATTGTCATTTACAACAGCAAACATCACATTTCAGATTTTAAAAAACTGCAAGCAGAAGTTGGCAGAGGATTAAAAATACAATCTAAAAGGTGAAAGGAGAAACTCAAGAAAGTATAGAAAAATACAAAAAGGAAGAAACTAAAAAAAAAAAAAAAAAAAAAAAAAGACAAGACAAAGGAGCCTGAAGCCAAAAAGCAATTTAATGCATTCCTCCATCTACAGCTCATCACAAGTAAAATGAGTTTGATGGTTTATTTCTAGCCCTTAGTGGATAATTGTCCAAATCAGGAAAATGACAATGACAAATAACAGGAAGTGAGTGCCAGCTTCTGCTCTAGAAAGGCCCAAAGTGGAATAGAAAAGGTGAAAGAATCTCTCTGGTGGACCTGATTGGCAGCTCTGCATATACTACACCTAGCTCTAGCCAGCGTACACTTTTACTTTTTGAAGGAATGAAAGCATAGAACAATCCTTTTCATTTTGGGGCAGTGAAACTATCCCAGGAATAAACCATTTTAAGCAAACACTTACATTAAAAAACTATAAGGTTTCCCTGAACCCCCTACTCAATTCTATTACCTAATAAAGAACCAGATTGTGCTACCTGACTCACATGCAGCAATATCTTATGACCTGCTGAGTAAGGGACTGTACATCTTAAGTAAGGGTATCAGAGTCTGACCCAAAATGTCATCTATTGAAGAAACCAGGAATTATGCCAAGATACTGAATCCAAATGAGAGTTTTGAAGAAAATATAGAGAATGCCATGTGGCTGTCCTGCAGAACTCCTGGATATAAACTGATGTCAGGATAGCTATTATCACTGATATACCTGAGACTACATATACCTTCATATGCTCTGAAGATTCAGATATAACAATAAATCAGATTAAGATGTAACAATGAATATGATACGAGACAGCCATTTATATATAATTCTCTTGGAGAAAGTTTCACCTAATCTCTTGGTGTCAAATGAAACAAACATTTGGATGGACTTTTGTAATGACTTTAAACCATTCCAGATAAAAACCAAGGACCTTTTAACCAAAATTTGTGGTGAAGGGCATTATCAGGATAGGAATGACACCCTGCAGAAAATGTTGGCATGATAATTGACTACAATAAACATCCAACACTGCCTCTGGAAGAAAATATGGATGACTGTACCTGGAGCTAGCTAGCTAGCTATACCCTGCTGCACTCTCCTAACCAGTAATGCAACAGTTGCTCTCCCCCTATGCCCTGAGGCACAATCTCTCTCACAGGTCCCCCTGAAATACTGCAGTTCTACATCATGCATAATGTGGGCCAGTACCTAAAAGGCATTATCTGGCTCAAAGACTGCACAGTTAAAATGGAAAAATACCAGGAAATGCAAGAGTTAAGAGTCCTAGAATAACATTATTTCTAATTTATTGTAAATATGTAGAATCTTCTATTCCCAATTTCTTTGTTAAATCTGTACTAGATTAATATTTTTGAAATATATTTCCAAAGACATGAAGGATATGGCCAAATTAATATTGCTGTGAATGTTGCAGTTCCTGATTTTCTTCAAATCACTAGTTTAACTGAGCAAGCTCACTTTTCCTTTTTATTTTTTAAAAATAAGATTTTTAAATTCTTTAATTTTATTAGATAAAGAAAATTACCCTCTAACTGCTCAATTTTCTCCTCAATAGATTGTAACCATGGGTTACAAGCAGGACTTCACAAATCCACTCACTGGTGGCAAGTAGGAAATGTACTTCAGTGAAAAGGATTCCACTCATCATTTTCTGCAGAATTTAAAATTTAATTTAAAAGGACACTTAATTTCAAATCTAATCAATTTCAGTTTTTCCAGACAGAAGAACTGAACTCTAACTTCAGGGGAAGAAGAGCCAAGAGTAGGTAGTGGCTAGGGTTACCATATTTCAATACTGCAAAAAGAGGACACTCCGTGGGGCCCTGGCCCCGCCCCAACTCCGCCCCTGGCCCTGCCCAACTCCAACCCTTCCCCGTGCCCCACCCCAACTCCACCCCTCCCCCCGCCCCAACTCCGCCCCTTCCCCTGAGCACCACGCATTCCCCCTCCTCCCTCCCGCCCCCCGGCTGCTGCTGTGCTGGGGAAGTTGCTTCGGCTCCTGCTGCTGTGGAGAGCGGCGGGAGCCGGGAAAGTTGGAGCCCGGGGAAGAGGCAGTCCCCTTACCATGCCTCCCTATTTTCCCGGACATGTCCGGCTTTTTGGAAATTCCTCCCGGACGGGGATTTGAGGACCAAAAAGCCGGACATGTCCGGGAAAATCCGGACATATGGTAACCCTACCCTAGAGCCGCCTCCCGCCCACCCACCAAAACCCCCAGGCCTCACCTCAGAGCCGCTTCCTCTCGCCTGCCAGACCCCCCCCCCCCAAGAGTCGCCTTCTGCCCGCCCACCGGACCCCCCCAGGCCTCACCTCAGAGCCACCTGTTCTCCACAGGGCCCATCCTCAGCCTTCTCCTGACTCAGTGCCCCCTCTCCTGAGAGCCTGCCCTCCGCAGCCCCCACACTCTCCACAGCCCCTGCCTCAGAGCCCCCCACCCCCTCCCATAGCCCCCCCTTCCATAGCGCCCCCCACCTTCCACAGCACCCCCACCTCAGTCCTCCCCTTCACCTCCCTCCATAACCCCTACCCTTCATTTCCCCACCTCCTCCCATAGCCCACCCCCTCCACAGCCCCCAACTCTCCACAGCCCCTGCCTCAGAGCCCCACCCCCTCCCATAGCCCCCTACCCTCAGAATCCCCCCCACCTCAGAGTCTCCCCCCTTCACCTCCCTCAGGGGAGCCTCCACCCCGCTCCCAGCCGGACCCAGTGAGGCTGTGGCAGCTCAGGCTGCAGGAGGCGCTGCAGCACGGGCCCTTCCCGGGTGGGGGAGCTCGGGGTCCCGGGAGCTGCCGTGTGCCGAGAAACTTTCCCCTGCGCTGGGACCCGCCCCCGGGCAGCGGCTCCGCTGGGGGGGAGGCAGCCCTGACTGCACAGACCACTGGCGGGGGGCTCCTTGCACGGCCGGGACAGAGAGGGGATACTGAGGCTCTGCCAGAGCCGCGGGGGATGCTCGGAGGAGGGAGAAGCGGCCACGGGTCCCCCGCACCAGCAGCTGGCTGCAGAGACGCCACCACTCTTAGCCATGGGGCGCAAGGTTGCAGCAGCACGAGGGAGTTGCAATCCGCAGGCTGAGCGAGCTGACACCCCAAGAGGAGAGGGGGCAGTGGGTAGGGTTATCATACGTCCATATTTTCTGGCCGTTTTTATATATTTAAAAAATCCTACCCGGGCGGCAATTAACAACTAAAAAGCCGGACATGTCCGGGGAAATACGGACATATGGTGACCCTAGTAGTGCCTTGAGTTTAAGCGTTCTATAGCACTCCCTCCACAACAGGATTGTGAAGCAGCACTGTGGGCACAAAAAGAGCCAAACAAGCAAAAAACATTAAGTACAGTTAAAAAACATAAAAATAAAGCAATTACTTAAATCTTGTTTGAAGGCTTTAAAAGTCTTAACCAACTGAAAACTGTACAATACAAAGTCTTTATAGGAAACTTACCATGTGATGGCTGATTAACATCCTCAGAAGAGCAGGAAAGTGACTCCATTTCAAGCACTATTGCCAATATTACCTTGCAGCCTAAATTTAAAAATGAATTAAATAGTATTTAATTAAAACAAATACATTTGTTTCATCAGTACAAAATTTATTTCATCCCTGTCAGGGCCGGCTCCAGGGTTTTGGCCACCCTAAGCAGCCAAACAAAAAACAAACAAACAAAAAAAGCCGCGATCGTGATCTGCGGCAGCAATTCGGCGGGAGGTCCTTCGCTCCGAGCGGGAGTGAGGGACCGTCCACCGAATTGCCGCCAAATAGCTGGATACGCCGCCCCTCTCCGAAGTGGCTGCCCCAAGCACCTGCTTGGTAAGCTGGTGCCTGGAACCGGCCCAGATCCCTCTTAGCTAGACATAATGTTGGTCAAAACCACCAAGAGATTTTTATTATGGGTTCAAATCTTTTACCAATAGAAAAGCATGTGTGAGACAGCTGATGATATTACAAAGCACCAAATTAAACCATTTTAATTAACAAACTTGATTAAAAATAGTTATAAAAATGTGGATAAAGACCAAACTGTTAACTCTTTATTTATATGACCTGACTTTCTAAGCTGTGCATGCTATTTCGCATCCAGTCATGATAACAAAAATTATCAAGGACTGTAAAGCTTTAAGAAACCAAATGGATGACCTGTAATATAAATTCAACCTAAAGAACAGACAGTTGATGATGGTCCGTAAATGTGTAAAGTCAGAAACAACTGAAGAATTGTTGTCTGGATGGATAAAAGACACGCAGGGAAAAAACTACCGTACTTACTTAATCCCATACAAGTTTACAGTTAAAAGTTACTACAGTAAATAATATATACCTTTTAAAAATAGCAAGAATTAAAAATAACTCAAATGACCGATTAAAGTAATTTATTTCAATATTTTGTTACCCTTACAGTTAATATATTCAGTTGAATAGTATCAACATGTGAAAATTCACCTTATCTATTCCAAGAACAACCCATTAAAAAAAAAAAAAAAAAAAAAAAGCTAAGGAACTCCATCATACGTACACATAAAATGGATATATATTATTGTACTATATAAAAGTAGGGGGAGTCTCCAGAACATTAGAGAAAGAAGAATCAGACCACCATGGGCTAAATACTGGACAACACTATGCAACTGAGTTCCAGGCTCACAACTCTTTAGTTGTTCTCCTGCAGACTTTCTGCACATACAGGATGTAGATCCATGTGGTACTCCAGATTCTGCCAAAAAGGTATTGGAACATGACAGCAATTAGAAAATATCTCCAGTGCTATGATAAATATCCCCCACCACACCTTTCAAGACTGATGGTATGATTCTATGTATAAGAAAAATGACCATATGTATCATTGTTACCACTGTTATACAATTGCAACTATTTTATACAAAGTGTATCATGTGAAGTTGCAACTTTTCCATTGACATCTATCACATAGGATTATCCTGTTTATATGCATATCATCTTTGTATCTAAAGTTATGAATATTGGCTATGTATTTGTATCTCCAACATGTGTTTTGTTCCTGGACAACACCCTCCAGATAGATTTTCATAGATTATACTTTTCCATCAGGGCTAGACAGCCATGTGTTGAGGGCCAATTAAGAACACACCACGCTCATAATGGGTCATTGAAGAAATTCATCCCACCGAGTAATCCTTTCCTGTGGGTGTCTCAGAAAGAATATGGGCAATTGCTGCCCCGTGAGACAGCAAAGTATGTAAAGGCATGTAAGGACATATGACCCTGGATTCCATCTTGGGCCAGTTACTTTCCATGTATGCAGGCTGTGGGCTTTGTTTGGGACAGTAAACTTCCATGCATATGGCAAAGGATATAAAAGACCTCTGAGACACCTCCATTTTGCCTCTTTCCTGGTCTAATTCTCTGGACTGTGGATTTACAACAAAAAGCAGCATCTTGAACTACGGACTGAGAACCTTCCAATCTTTTGGAGGTTACCAGAGAGACTTTGCAAGCCAGCAGTCTATTCCATCACTGCTAAAAACCTGATATAAGGACTTTGTAATCATTTGTATGTATGTGTTTTATTAACCATTTATAACTCACTTCTTTTCTTTTATTAATAAATCTTCAGTTAGTTTATAAGGATTGGCTGACAGCATGATATTTGGGTAAGATCTAAGATACATATTGATCTGGGGTAAGTGTCTGATACTTTGGGATCAGTAAGAACCTCACATATGGTGAAATGGGTTTTCAGTAACCTCTCACTATAGTAGACTTGATTGTCTGGATGGGAGTCAAGGGCTGAAATGCTTAAAACAGACTGTGTTTGGCTTCTGGTTAACCAGCGTGGTAGTGCGAAAGCTCTTTTGTTACTGGCTTGGTGAATCTAATTATAGAATAAATCACAGTTCTGGAAAATTGTCTGCCCTATTTTTTGCAGCATGCCCTCAGTGTGGTCTATCCCAGGCACCTGGTCACACATGGCTCCTACATACCTATCACAAAATGTGGGGTACCTCATCCCATGCACTAAATGCCCCAATATCAACTATATGGCTGAAACAAGACAATCATTACGCTTTCAAATGAACTCACACAGAAAAACGATATAAGACAAAAGCACCATATCACCCGGGGTGAAATTTTTCACAAAGCAATTACTCCATATTTGACTTCTCAGTCCCCATCCTCAAAGGAAATCTGCACAACACTCTCTATAGATGAGCTGTGAGCTTAAAAGTCATAACTTAGCTACACATTAAAAATCACGGACTTAATAAAGACATTGGATCTACGGATTACTACAAGAACCTGTAACCTACTAACTCGTCTTTTTTGTCCTATGACCGTAGAGGTGTTAATTGGCCACTTCACCTTGAATGGTCCCTTACAATGTGTATTAACTACTTATGCTAAACAATCTATTCCACATTGTATTTAGCTGTAAAACTGAGTACCTTTCACAGATCTGAAGAAGAGCTCTGAGTAGGCTCAAAAGCTTGTCTTTCACCAACAGAAGATCTTGGAGAAGATTTGTAGAAGCAGGATTTTATAATTGTACTATGAGAATTAATGTATGATTTGATTTCATCCTGCCAGCTACCCTTTTTAAATAGCAGAAAGGAATGACAGACCAGAACAATCCTTATGACTGATTATGGTCACCCTTTTGTTTTAGGATAAGTTATAATGTGTACTATGGTTTCCTATATGTATTACAAATTAGGCACTCTAGTTAAATATACATTTCTTTGTTTTAAGGTTTAGAAAGTAAGAGACAGGATCTTGTATTCTGTCTATGTTAAGAAGATTAGAAGAATGTTGAAGGCCTGGGCCCCAATGTGAATTGTTTTGATTATAAGATTTAGGAAGGCTTAATTTACAATGCCTTTTCTTGCTCAACATAAAAACTGCTGTATACCTTTAACTGTAAAAGACTGTGTGAATGAGGAATGTATGTATCAGGAAAAGATAAGGTGTGAAGGCCATTGTTATAGCCAGATGGTCAAGGAAGAAGGAGTGAAGAACCATCAGTGCGTATCCATAATGAAGGAAGGGAAGATTGATGACTCTGAGGTGAAGGCTAGCACCCCTAAGGATAGAACAATTGATTAAATCGAAACCCAAACAGGATGACCCTCTCGGAGGTGTATTGGAAAGTTTACATCAAATTTTACACCAATTAAGAGATAACCGGTCAGAAACTGACACAGCAAAATCCATAGACTTCAACAGAGAAAAAAAGACTATAATAACAGGGTGCTTTGCCATGGGACTTTGGGTTCATCTTGGTACACTCCAGGAGCATCATATCACGGCCGACAGAGCCTGGCTCCCCTCTGCGACCAATCTGGCTGGCCACTAGATTGATCCAGACTCTGGAATGGTAACTATAAACATCAACTGTCAGGACTCTGTGTGTGTATATGTGTGTGTGCATGTGTATGACTGAAAAGCATATGCTAACTGCTGTATTCTCAATAAATGCAGCGTTTTTGCCTTCTCCTCTATAAAAGATCCCGTGTGCTTTGTATAGCATAACATTTTTGCTTTGTTGCTTACATCAATTGTTGCTGCCTTTCAGGAGCCCTCCAAAAATGCCCCACAGTGACAGTTAAATCACTGCAAGCAGTCCTGGTAAGGACATGCACTGCTGATACAAGGAACATATGTGGACATGCAAAAGCAATTTAATTACTGTGATGTAACTTCGGTCAACTTAATTTTGCAGTGTAGACTTGCCCGTTGTCTAATATCCTGGTACCAACACTGCTATCACAATGCTACAAACAGACATTTTAAAAGTAAAATAAAAATATCAAGATGGATAAAAATAAACGATTTTTCATTTAAATTAAATATATTTTTAAAATAAACCTATTTAAAGTTAGTTGAAATTATGACAACTTACATTAACACAAACTTGCTATAATCTATTAAAATCACTTAAATAAAAGTATATATTTGCTGCTTAAGTCTAAAGAAAAATCAAACCACTGAATTGATGGAAGTCACTGGCTAAGCACCTGGAATCAGAGCTTGCTGAAGTGTTAAATCAGCTTTTGACAGCAGTAACCTCTTATTCAGGTGCAGAGAGAATATTTTCTCCATTTCAGTTTATTCAACTAACTCATTTAATTGACTAGCTCACTTAAAATTGAGAAGTGGGAGTTGAAAAAACCTCTTCTCCCCATTTATGAATAAAAGTAAGGTGTGCAGATTCGAAGGGCATGGTGACCAAAAACAATCAGTTTAATTCACTAACTACAGATAAAACTTCCTGTGATTAATAAATCAGTTCATTTTTAATACAAAACATGTTTTGATAGACTTAATTTTTTCCCCTTATGTATCGAGCACATTTAAGGTAATTATATTTAACAAATAAAAAAACTTTAAAATACTGGTTTTGTTCTTTTTGGTTGAATCTTAAGATCCATTCAAATGGAGCTTGACACTAATTATGAGTAAAAAATTAATCATCTGATAACTAAAAATACATTATTCACCATTTTCTAATATAAAAAAATGTAAAAAACTAAGAATCTGAAAAAAGTATGTTAAGCCATGTAACTGCTTAAATAAACGTATACACATACAGTGTATGCTCCTGGTTATCAAAAAGAAGTTAGTGTAAAGGCTACATTAGTTGCAAATCAACATGTTTTAGTACTTACCAACCAATGAAAATCAACCTTTATTTAGGAAAATAACTAAAAGCTACAAATGCAGAACAAGATTAAAATCAATTATTTAAGTCAGTGTTTCCTATTTGCTAATTTAACTATTAAAATTGGTGCTTTGAATCAACCCATCCTGAAAAATATGAACAAATGAGTTTAGAAATAATATTGATCAAATGGACACATTTGTACAATTAGTACAATGGGACCCCACTCTTAATTGGGCCTTTGGTTACTAACTCAATACAACAGTGATAAATAATAAAAATAATAATAGATAGATATTAAAAAGAAATGCCACATCATGTACAAAATATTGACATAATCCTTAGCATACCATACTTTTGGAAATCAATGTATAAGGGGGGGGGGATTTCACATCCACTAAGCAAGACCTATCTACATCAGTTTGAACAACTGGGCATATGTAAACAAAAAAGGCCTGGTCTACACTAGGAGGTTATGTCGAATTTAGCAGCGTTAAATCAAATTAACCCTGCACCCATCCACACAACGAAGCTATTTAGTTCGACAGAGAGGTCTCTTAAATTGTATTTCTGTACTCCTCCCCAACGAGGGGAGTAGTGCTAAATTCGACATGGCCATGTTGAATTAGGGTAGGTGTGGATGGAAATCGAAGCTAATAGCTCCGGGAGCTATCCCACAGTGCACCACTCTGTTGACGCTCTGGACAGTAGTCTGAGCTCAGATGCTCTGACCAGCCACACAGGAAAAGCCCCGGGAACATTTGAATTCCTTTTCCTGTCTGGGCAGTTTGAATCTCATTTCCTGTTTGGACATCGTGGCGAGCTCAGCAGCACTGGCAACGATGCAGAGTTCTCCAGCAGAAGTGACCATGCAATCTCAGAATAGAAAGAGGGCCCCAGCATGGACTGATCGGGAAGTCTTGGATCTGATCGCTGTGTGGGGCGATGAGTCCGTGCTTTCTGACCTGTGATCGAAAAGACGGAATGCAAAGATCTACGAGAAGATCTCAAAAGCCATGACAGAGAGAGGGTACAGCCGGGATGCAACGCAGATTAGGCGGAGAAAGAAAAGGACACGGGATGACATGTTCTCAGAACTTATGGGCTGCTCCCGAGCCGATGCGGCCCAGCAGACCCAGTGGAGGAAGAACATGTTGCAATACTAGCGAGCACACAGCGAACGGGAGGAGAGGTGGCGGCAGGAAGACCAGCAGGCGACTCAAACGCTGCTTGGACTAATGAGGGAGCAAACGGACACTCTCCGGCGCCTTGTGGATGTTCTGCAGGACCGGAGGCAGGAGGACAGAGCCCCTGCCCTCCCCCGCCACAAACTCCCATACCCCCCTTACCCAAAGTCCCAAGAAGGAGGGGCGGCAGGGGCCGTGAAAACTGTCACTCCACCCCTGCAGACTGCTCAAGTACCAGAAGGCTCTCATTCCCAAAAATTTGATAAGTCCTTTCCTTCCCGCCTCACCCAAGCCCCCGTCCCAGTTTCATCCCCTAACTGTGTAGTTGCTAATAAAACATACGTTTCTGTGAATTACTGTTTCCATCATGTTCTTTTAGGGGAGAGTGTGTTTGAAGGGGGGGAAGGGGGTTGGTAATTGGAGAGGACAGTCACCTTTACCAGGGTACAGACACGGGGGCAGATTCAGCAGAAGGTCACACACACATTGCAGTCACTAGGCACCCTGGTCACTCTGGGAGGTGGTTTTCATGTTCTGTGGGGGGGGGATGTGACTTTGGGGGGAGGGCGGATAGAGATCTTATGCAGCGGTCCTTATCCTGGATCACAGAGCCACGCAGCAGGGGATCTGTAACCGTCCTCCCCCGCCACAAAGTCACATAGCCCCCACACACAGAGTCCCAAAAAGGAGGGGTGGCAGCCTCTGTTGAAACAACCAGTCCACCATTGTGGACCACTCTAGGAGCAGGAGCCTGTCATTCCTCAAGTTTAGAAGCGTTCTTTCCATCACTACACCCGCTCCCCACCACAGTCTGCATCCCAGTTTCAACACTTTACCGCGAAATCCGTAATAAAGAAAATGGTGTTCATTAACAAAGTTCCATTTATTTTATTTTTAAACATGTATTGGAAGGGGGGGACGGGGTGAACGGGGTATGTAGCTGGAGAGGATAGTCAACAGTAAGTGGGTAAAGAAACGGGGGCAGGTTCAGCTTCTCTTTAAACAAACTTAATAGTCACAGGTTACCCTGCTCACTGAGGAACCTAGCTTTCAAAGCCTCCCGGATGCACAGCACGTCCCGCTGGGCTCTTCTAATTGCACGGCTGTCTGGCTGGGCGTAATCAGCAGCCAGGCTATTCGCCTCAACCTCCCACCCCGCCATAAAGGTCTCCCCCTTGCTCTCACAGAGATTGTGGAGCACACAGCAAGCTGCAATAACAATGGGGATATTGGTTTCGCTGAGATCAGAGTGAGTCAGTAAGCTTCTCCATCTCCCCTTGAGACGTCCAAAAGCACACTCCACCACCATTCTGCACTTGCTCAGACGGTAGTTGAAGAGTTCTTTTTCAGTGTCCAGGACGCCTGTATAGGGATTCATGAGCCAGGGCATTAGCGGGTAGGCTGGGTCCCCGAGGATCACTGTAGGCATCTCCACATCCCCAACAGTTATTTTCTGGTCCGGGAAGTAAATACCTTCCTGCAGCCGTCTAAACAGACCAGAGTTCCTGAAAACACGAGCGTCATGAACCTTGCCCGGCCATCCTACGTTGATGTTTGTAAAACGTCCCCTATGGTCCACCAGTGCTTGCAGCACCATTGAAAAGTAGCCTTTTGGTTAATGTACTGGCTGGTCTGATGGTCCGGTCCCAGGATAGGGATGTGAGTTCCATCTATAGCCCCACCGCAGTTTGGGAATCCCATCGCGGCGAAGCCATCTATGATGACCTGGACGTTTCCAAGGGTCACTACCTTTGACAGCAGTAGCTCAACGATTGCGTTGGCTACTTGCATCACAGCAACCCCCACGGTAGATTTCCCGACGCCAAAGTGATTCGCGACTGACCGGTAGCTGTCTGGTGTTGCAAGCTTCCAGAGGGCTATGGCCACTCGCTCCTGGACAGTCAGGGCTGCTCACATCCGGGTGTCCTTGTGCTTCAGGGCAGGGGACAGCAACTCACAATGTTCCAAGAAAGTTCCCTTCCGTATACGAAAGTTTCGCAGCCACTGTGATTCATCCCAGACCTGCAGCACTATGTGGTCCTACCAGTCCGTGCTTGTTTCCCAGGCCCAGAATCGCCGTTCCACAGCATCAACATGACCCATTGCCACCATGATGTTCACGGCGCGGGGTCCCGTGCTTTGTGAGAGGTCTGTGCCACTCTCAGACTTCGTGTCCTCACCACGCTGCCGTAGCCTCCTCGCCCGATTTCTCAGCATCTGCCTCTGGAAAAGGTGGATGATAAGGTGCGAGGTGTTGACAACGGCCATAACTGCAGCGATGGTCGCAGCAGGCTCCATGCTCGCCGTGCTGTGGCGTCCGCTATGTCACTCACCAGAAAAGTGAGCGAACTGATTGCCCGCCAGCGCTTTCAGGGAGGGAGGGCGGGAGTGACGGTTGGATGACGACAGTTACCCAAAACCACCCTCGACACATTTTTTGCGCCAGCAGGCATTGGGGGCTCGACCCAGAATTCCAATGGGCAGCGGGGACTGCGGGAACTGTGGGATAGCTGGCCACAGTGCACCGCTTCCAATGTCGACGCTTGCCCCGTTAGTGTGGACTCACAAAATCGAATTACTGTCCTTAGTGTGGATACACACGTTCGACTTTGTAATATCAATTCCACATATTCAATTTAAGTACAATCGAACTACTCTCGTAGTGTAGACATACCCTGAGACCAGTTGATCAACATATTGAGACACAGGTCTGAAAAAGCATCAAATCTGTTATAAAACATGTCAGAAAAACACAAATGAACCAAGTGCCAAATGAAATGCCATAAAGATCATGGCAGACCACTAGAATGGATTTGTTTGTGACGAACAATGCAGAAAGCATTATTGTTTTGTATTATTATATAGATTCTTTTACTTAGAAAACCTGAACAATATTAGAAGCAGCACAACAATTCACAGACTGAAGGCTTTGAAGTAGAATTTTAAATCAGGTTCACAATGCATGCAAAAATGCAGTTACAGTTGACAATTTGCTAATTGTTTGTAAACTGCATAGTAACTTTAGATACAAACACACCTTATTAGTCATTTGTGCAGGTTCCTTATTTGCCCATTCACAGATTTGCTCACCTAATATTTTTGAAATCCCTGAAAGGATTATCTCCAACAGTGGGCCTCAGTGTTTCTCAAAGGAATTTGCCATTTTGGCTAAAGCACAGAATTTTAAATATATTTCTGACAGGACCTGAACAGCAGCTCTGTGGGTATGTCTACACAGCAAAGAAAGACCAGTGGCTGGCTCCTGCAAGCCACTAGGGCTCGCGGGGCTCAGACTCTGGGGCTGTTTCATTGTTGTGTAGATGTACAGGCTCAAACTGGAGCTCAAGCTCTGGGACCCTTCCACCCTACAGGGTCCTAGCCCAAGCCCTTTGAAGTCTACATAGCAATGAAACAGTCCCGCAGCCCAAGCCTCGCAAGCCCAAGTTGGCTAGCACCGGCCAGCTGTGTCTAATTGCTGTGTAGACATACCCTGTGTGGCTTGAAAGCTTTTCTCTCTCATCAACAGAAGTTGGTCCAATAAAAGTTATTACCTCACCCACCTTGTCTCTGTGACAGGTTGTCAGCTGCTGGAATCCTACAAAGTGATGCAGAGCTATTCTGCTAGCTAACTCTGGCAGCCAGACCAAGTTTCCCAGACTGAGGCCATGTCATAAATCTGGCAAAGACACTCTATGCAGACGTGAGAGCTCTCCCGTCAACATAAAAAACCACCTCCACAAGCAGCATAAGCTATGTCGGCAGGAAAAGCTCTCCTGCCAACATAACACTTATGTCGCTCGGGGGGTGGCGGGGGGGGGGGAAGGTGGAATATAGTGTAGTGTAATGAAATATAGTGGAATACAGTGTAGTGTAGACAGCCTGAGTGTCTCTCTGACTCAAAGATAATTAGGAATAGGGGCAGAGGGGATCACTCCGGGTAAAGCAAACCTAGGAATAGCTAAATTCAGAAGACAGTTTAGATTGCAGCTGTTTCTTGCTATTTAAGATAACATTAAAGGTAAAACACAGAAAAGGGGTAAGATCAGGCCATTATCGGGTGTGTGGGGGGGGTGAGGGTGAGACACTGTGTGTACACTGTGTTAAGAGCAGGGTTTGAATTTTTGAATTCCAGGTACTAACAGTGTCCCTGTCTATGTTATCCACAAAACAATGGCCTTATTGAAACAGCTGTAAAAGTGCCTCAACTGTAAAATTCATATTTGATAAACCCAAGGCAGACGACAAAAACTATTATCTTGCTGTGAGATTTTCAAAGGAGCCTAAGGAAGTTGGACACCTAACTCTTTTAGGCACCTCTGAAAATCCCAACCTCAGTCTATTCAAGTACTGGAATACACACATTCACAAGTGTAATTGACCAGCTACTTCTGAGCTGCCTTCTCTTAACACTACCATGCACAAAGAAATAACTAAAACCTGAAGCAGCAAATCTCAGCCAGATATAAGCTAGTATGAGAGGCAAATCAGCAACAGAAGTATTACTATGACAAATCTGTTAAATTGCTCAATACTTAACATTGCTACTTCTGTATGAGACAACACTACATGATTTGCAGAGACTCAAGGCAATTTGTGTTACAATATTTATTGAAGTGACACATGAAGACAAACACCACATTGTAGCTATTACCACAATATACCTTTCTGAAGTCACTGTATATTACTCCATAAAAAAAAGTAAAAATAATGGAAAACCATTGTGGGTGCTTAGCTTCATCAGGTATACAATGTGTAAATGCTTCTACATTCTATTTCACACCTCATTAAATATGTCTGAAGCTGCAGTGCACATATTCAACTTTTTTTAATTACTATGTTGGTACTTTAAACTACTGTAACAGAAATAATAATTTGTCAGGATAGCTATTAAAGACATCAAATTTATTACAGCAACATCTCAAATGAAAGGACCAGAAATTCCTCATTAAGAACAAGGACATCATTTTACACACTTGAGCAAAATTTAAAGTAAAATTTTTTTTTAAATTTAAAATTAAAGAAATTAGAACTCTAGTCATTATAATTACTATCCACATAATGCAAATAATGATTAACACTTTTAATTATAAATCCCACCCACATCAAGGCTCTAGGATGCTCTACATCATATACATATTTTAAAAGAATAGTAAAGTTGCAAATAGCAAAATCAAAATTCAAGAAATGCTTCTTTATTCACTACATTCCCTTTCTGTCTTATACTATATACCAGACCACTACGCTCTGGTCCATTGGAGGTGCACACATGTCCTTAGTTAAATCAGTGTAAATCTCTCTATCTGGTAGGTATAAACAGAATTTGGCCAAAATTAAGGAAAACATCAGCAAAACTATCGTCTCATTCTCAACATATTCCTGCCTCATTCATTGTGCACCATTCAACCAGCACTGGGAATGAGACAGAGATCTTGACCAAAAACAAATATGTGGTCATGTAATTAAAGACTCTCTAGTAATGCATACAGAAAAGGATGTAGAGTTAAGACAACCATCATTTGTTAATGTGGGTATTTCCTGACTTTTGAGTGCTTCATTTTTCAATTTCAGCATTTAACATAGTTTTTAGTAGAGTCTAGGATTTATTGAAAGAAAAAATGTGCACTCAACTGAGGCAGAAATGCCTTTTATACATTGAATGAAGCAAGGCTCCAGCTCATTTAAAAAATATTAACAGATCATATAGCATGAGACAAGGATCCTCTGGGGTTATTTCCATAAACTACAAATAAACTAGCTGTTATGAAGAATTACTTAGTCCTGTTTAGACAGTAACTCATGGCCTTCTTAATATGTGAACAGGGTAGCCAAACTTCCACTGACAGAGAATGAGGCTTGAGGAAAAATGATAAAGGTATGGCTTGGTTGAAGAGAAAATAGGGATCATCTTTGACAAATATCTGAGCTGTTAGCAAGAAGACCACCTTGTACTTACTGAATGCTATATACAGTGGGTCTGCTATCAATACCTGAATCTCTGAGACACTCAAGATTATGTGATCCCAATGAGACATGTTGCACCAAACATGCTGACAGTGGTTCAAATGGTGGTTCCATTAATTTGCTGAGTACTACATTTAAAGTCCAAGGACAGAGGCTGCTTCCTAGCAGGAGGCAATAAGTGAAATAGGCAACTCCCACTGGCCGCAGTCGCTGCTCCAGGCCAATGGGAGCTGCTGGAAACGGCGTGGGCCGAGGGACGTACTGGTCCGCTTCCAGCAGCTCCCATTGGCCTGGAGCAGCGAACCGCGGCCAGTGGGAGCCGCAGTTGGCCGAACCTGCAGACACGGCAGGTAAACAAACTGGCCTGGCCTGCCAGGGGCTTTCCTTGCACAAGCAGCGGAACAAGTTTGGGAACCACTGATCTAGATGAAAAACCATTTCCATTTTACAGAGAAAAGTTTTCCTGCTTTTCCATCAGAATCTTCTAGAATTCTACAGAGCAATCGTGATCTAAATAGATCAACCAGCCAGCATTCAGACTATCAGAATAATGAATTTAGAATCAGTAAGGAGAATCTGACTGTACATTAGGGACATGAGACCCAGAAAATGGAGAATCCGCTGCCAGGTTCAACAGGTCAAAGAATCAAAGCTGACAGGCCCAAATTGGGGCTAGGAGCAGCACCATGGGCTTCTCTCCAATTCTCCACAGAATCCTGGGGATAAGGGGACGTGGAGGGAACACACAAGAACGTTTGGCTCAACTCCAAGAGAAATGGATCTTTCTTCAGAATCTGTGTACAGAACAACTGACGGAGAGGGGTCCTTTAATCAAGACATGCCTTGCAGAATGAAATGAAGGAGACACCTCTACCAGCACATTCTGGTTTTGTCCACCACAGACAAATGAACAACCACAGGAGGCAGAGATGTCTGAATATCCATATTGTTTAGAGAGGGACAATTCACTGTTCTTCAGCTTTGAGTCTGAGAATGGGAATGACATATGCAAAAAAAACAAAAAACAAAAAAATTTGACCTACCAGTCAGAGACAAAATCTGACAGCCTGTCATCTTCCTCTATAGGATGGGGCACAGAGTCATTTGCTGGTTTGAACTAGAGTAAATGCTGGTTTCTCTGTAACTTTAAAATCAAGATTTGAGAACTTAAGTAACTCAGCCAGAGGTTATGGGCCTAAAACAGGAGTGGGCGGGTGAGGATCTGTGGATGGCAATGTGCAGGAGGTCAGACTAGATGATCCTGATGCTCCCTTCTGGTCTTAAAATATATGAGCTGTCTCAGGGTTTGATTGAAGCTCAAGAAACATACTTAACATAGGCAGAAATCTGTCCTGAGGAGGATACAGTGTTGAAGATCTGGAGTCTAAACTACCCATATTAGTGTGCCCCTCAGATTGATTCTATTGTCCAAAGACTGGAACAAGTGGCAAACTATTTTGAGAGCCTCCTGGATTAGTGGTCTCATCAGCCAATTATCAAGAGACAAGTACACATGTCATAGTCTGCTCTGAGATCCTGCCACTAATGCCAAGCATTTAATGAAAACTCTTGGGAGCAAAGAGAGTCTAAATAACAGGCCCAAATACTGGAAGCATTGGTGTAACACTGAATCTGAGGTATTTCTGAAGAGTATGGTGTAAATACATGCCCTTTAATTCAAGACTTGCAAACCAATATTCTGGATATAGGGAAGAAATTAACATTACTGTCACCACACAACTTCAGCCGCTTCATGTATTTGTTTGGACTTCTGTGATCCATTATGGGATATAAACCCACTGTTCTTTGGAGTATTAGGAAGAAATCAGAGAAGAATCCCTTTCCATTGTATTGCTAAGGGATCTCTCTTTATTTCTCTTATTTGAAGACAAGGAAGAAAGCAAGAAAGGTGAAGTGACGGCTTAACGTGGAATTTGCAAGAAATGACCCATTGGTCTGAAATAGTTCTACTGCATACCAAAACAATTTGGTGATTGCCAAAAGGACAAGAGTTAATAAAATAAGTTTGGTTCACATTTACTTGAGATATGCAAATAAAGTGATTTTAGGACTCTCCCCCTAAGAATAAAATAGTTATTGGAATAAGTTTAGAAGTATAATTGTCAAACTTAATTATGTTAATTATGCTGTATCCTTAAATAGATGGTCATACTCTAGCCTATAGGACTAACTTGCTTGCACATTATATCTTTTCTTATAGTTTAAGTATTTGGTTTATTGTAATAGGTTTATAGATTTATATTAAAGTAAGTTTGGCTGTAATGCAAGAGATCTACAGGCCATATCCTGTATGTTAAGCTAAGGCAAAGTTAGCATATCTATATTAAGACCTTTTACCCAGAAATCAAAGTTGACCTATATCTTGTTACCTAAATAGACAAGTATCCATGCACCATTTATCTAGACCAATAGACAATGGAAGATTGTCATAGGGGGGGTTTCAATTTGTACCCACAGACTTAAGGGGTACACCACTCAGAAACTTATGTGCGTATGTACATTTAATCAATACACACAAACATACTAGCCTATAGGGTAAGTGTATCCTAACATTTTTTGGGTGAGGAATGAAATTTGGGCATAGGACGAAGGATTTCCGGCATTTGAGCCCTATAAAAGAGGTGACCCACCTCGCTAGAGTATTCTCACTTACTCTATCTTACTTACTTTCACTCACTCACACTTTCTATTTTGTTTTATTTTATTCTATCTATCTACTATGACTACTACTATTAGTAGGCTATACTTGAACTTCTTAAACTTTAAGTTTCAAGGAAACTAGACTAAGCTTGGTTTCCCTAAGTTTTTAATCTTAGTTTGTTTATTAGGTTTTGATTTTAAATTTAAGTTAGTCAAGTAAACCCTAAGGTAGCTTTGATAGATTTCAACATTAGTTTCTTCTAAGCACTGCATCTCTCACTCAAGAATTGAAACTTGAACCGTGAGGCTGGTCCTGTGTCTCTTACCACCAGGTTATCAAGGAAGGGTGTGAGTATATTAACCAAAGCTTTGTTGCATATAATACATCATCATCATATATCTTTTGAATAGCAATAATACAATTGTAATTTTGTAACTCTGATTATTTTACCATTTACTTATTATTTCACTGATTTTAATAAAAAGTCTTTAAGGCTACACCTGTCTCAATGTGAGCTTCCTGTCATACCCCCGAGGGTCCTTTGTAAATTCTGTGGAGCCTGATTAGGGACAAGAACTTTTATCTTCCGATCAAACAGATCGGCGAGCCTAAAACCCATACTACTAATAATAATTTATTATTATTAATTAATGAAATTACATTAATTAAAAATTAAATTGATTAATTAAATTCATATTATTAGTACACCCTAAATCAGACTACAATACCACCAGTATCACTTGTTCTCATTTAGGTGCGCAATATGCTTTTTCTCTCAACTAATATATGATGGAAGCATGTAAATGCAATTTCACCCCAAGTGGCAATGCAAGTGTCCATTTTGTTTGCAAAACTCAAGCACATTCTTATCTAAATTTAGCCTATGGTACATCATTACCATAGATCTGTAATAACACATGGCCATGGCTGAGCATTTTCTGAGGAAACACAAATGTTAATTCTTTGCATGGAAGGATTTGTTAATTTTCTCTAATATGTGAGGATAGTGCTATTGAAAGTGGGGAGGTCACAGGACTGGCTTGAGCCAAATATAATGCCTGTATGCGCTCTCCTAAACAGCTACGGCCACTGACCTGAAACATCACAATCAGTCCACGTCTAGACCTAAGTTCTCTGTAAGCTGCATGGCCCCTTTCCTGGCTCGGCCCCACTGGAACTGATGGGGAGAGGAGCTCCTCCCCCGCCCTAGCCCAACCCCACCCCGCCAGAGCTGCTGGGGAGAGGAGGCCCTCCCCTGGCCAGGCCTAGTCTGCCGGAACTGCCACGGCCTGGTAGAGGTGCCTCTCCCGCGGCCCAGCCCAGCCCAGCCCTGCCGGAGCTGCGGTAGCTGGGGAGAGGCACCTCTCATCTGGCCCTGAGCTGCTGCAGCGAGAAAGGGCTGGGGGGAGTCCTCTCTCCCTGCCACAGCCCCAGGGCAGCCTGCACCCCAATCCCCTCATCCTGGCCCCACCCCAGAGCCCGCATTCCCAACCCTCTGCCCCAGCCCTGAGCCCCCTCCCACACTCTGAACCCTACGGCCTGACCCCTAGCACACATCATGCCCATATTGGTGCACATAACAAAATTCATTCCGCACATGGACGTAAAAAATTAGAGGGAACACTTTCACTAGAGGACAGATCACCCATTTCTGTGATGATTTCCCAATGTATACATCAGTGGAATGGAGTCAAAAACTAACTTCTCAACAAGTGGTGCACTATGATCTCTTACACACTATGGAGCTATCAAGTACCAACTCCATTCCACCCATGATGGCAGCCTACATCTCTTTCTCTCATGCCACCTCCCCATACATGGAAGGAGGCTCCCTGTAGACATCCACAAGCCTACCCCACTGACCTCCTTCAAATCCTTCCTTAAAACTCTCCTCTGCCATGATGCCTACAGAAAACTAGACAACAGTTAAGCAGTAGTTGTGCTGTGACCACTGCCTATCATGTTGACCAGTACTATCTCAGTTTTCTTGTGCTCTCCCCATTCATTTAGTATATCCACTTGTTGCCTCCGATCTTCTGCTTAAGATTGTAAGTGTTTTTGGGTTGGGGCTGTCTTTTTACTTTGTGTTTGTATAGTACCTAGTATCAAAAGGCCCTATTCCAAAACTAGGGGCCCTAGGCATAACATTACTACATTACTACTGTACCATTAACCCTTCTGAAGATTGAGTAACAACATCCCTCTAGCACTTCGTCCTTAAAATGGAAACATATCTTTACTTATATGTGAAAGGGTGTTGCTAAACAACATTTGTAGGATTCTGTTTTCTCACAAGTGCACACAGCTATCAATCAGGTCCATCCATGGGCTAAATGCAGTTTGAGAGAATAAACTTCCTCTTCTATGACTGGAAATGTAGGTTCCTTTTAAAATTACGTCGCCATTAAAACTATAGAAACAGCTGATGAGAGGCTATAATGTCAGCCAAATATGGGTGCACAAGTCTACGCAGCCAAATTATTACTACCTAAAAGAACAAAAATTTAGAACATCCAACCTGTTCGTCCAAATTGAGTTACACACATCTAAGATTGAAGACGTATCTGTGACAAAATCTTGGCCTTAATGATAAGTAATAGCTGGAGAAATAAGTTTAAGTATTTTGTTTTCTCCCCATTCTCTTTGACTATTTAAGATGGTAAATTCTCAGATGATGTGCTTCAGGCATGTTACCTAAGACAATATCACCACCTTACAGCGTGACGCTGGCAGACCAGGAGCCATTTCACATTAAGGCCCATAAGCCTCACTGAACATTGACAAATGCATAGCTGGAAACCAGTCTGACTCACCTGTGTGTTAGTATTGTTAAAACAGGTATTAGATTTATAGAGAAGTGTTTAATGTTTGGAATTTATTAAATGTTTGTGAGTTGCTGCATGCATTAATCTTACTTATAATATCAGTATCCCGTGTCATAAGGTAATATGTAACTTTGCTTTGTAACTATAAAAGTGTTTGCTATGAAACTGGAAACCTCCAGAGTCAGGATAGAAGCATTACCAACTGTGAAATAGTAATTTACCATTAGAGATATCATCTCCTGTCCAACAAAAGAAGGCCTATAGACACCAGATGAACCATTGTGGAACATCAATTGAAAAAAGACTTTATTAATTGCTCCCCCATACCCATTAAAAAGGGACATGCACAAACCCTCGCCCCATCACCGTTTGAACTCTGGGGGAAGGGAATAAAAATCCCTGACCAGAAGGATCTGTATCACTATACTGCTTGGAATTTGGAGAGGGAAGTATTTCTAAGCATAAGAAAGGGATCCCCAAGCTGCTTAGCTTGGGTTAGCCCTAAAGGACATAAAGACCTTGAACATTACAGCAGCTTCTATTACTTTTGGAAACCTATGACTGTAACTCATTTGTGTGTGTGTGTGTGTGTGTGTGTGTGTGTGTGTGTGTGTTTACCCTTGTAAATAACTCTTTTCTTTTTCCTAATAAACCTTTAGTAAGTTTAATATAGGATTGGCTACAACCTTTGTCTTTGGTGAGAGATGTAAGGTACAATTGACCTGGAGTAAGTGACTGGTCCTTTGGTCTGGTAGTAACCTGAATATTGTTGTGATTTTTGGTGTAAGGGCCATCTATCACAAAAGCAGTCTTGCCTGGGTGGCAAGATAAACTGAAGTGCCCAAGGGGACTGCCTGTGATTCCATGTTGAGGCTGTTATAGTGCTTGAGGAGTTCACACTTAATACTTGGCTGGTGAAATCTAATTATAGAACACACAACCAGTTTCAGGCCTGTAACAGTCAAACAGTTCAGTTTGTAACAGTCTGCCTTGAGCTTGGCACCCACATTGGTGAGCCATTCCAGAAAGCCGGATATCCAGACAGAGCTATTTTGATACCATTTGTTAGGAAGACAGGAAAGCCTATGAATCACAAACTCTAGAACACAGCAAAGCCTTTGTATTATCCAGAGACAACCATGGAGTTATGTACAACAGTGGTGTACTTTTGTGTATCCCTTTAGAGTTTCACATTGTGTCACACAGCAAACACTAAATCCAAATCCCATTAAGACATTTGGGACAGGAATCTATGACAGTTTAATAGCATAATCTAGAGAGGAAGAAAATGGCCAGATGATTATGGTGTTAGCCTGAAACTTCAGTGATCCCAGTTTAATTCCCTTCTTTTGTCACAGGCTTCCTGTGTGACCTTAGATAAGATACTTAATCTCACTGTGGCTCAATTCCCCACCCCTAAAATGGGGATAATAGTACTTTTCTAGCACACAAGGATGTTGTGAGGGTAAACACATTAAAGATTGTGAGGCGCTCAGATATGGTAATGTTGTAATGGGGGCCATTTAAGTACCTAAAAATATATAAATAACATTGGGGTAAAGATGCTACTGCAGCACCTGTCTTCATTTCCTTCCCATGAGTCCTGAGGCCAGAACAATAGCACAAGGGTTATTATTCTCTTCCCTATTCCTTTGAGGTCAGGAAGTCGTAGCTGGTGGACAAGCACTGGAGCTACCTCAATTCTATTGCTGGTGTTGGATAGTCAAATATCCTAGAACTCTAAGACTCAACCAAAAATATTTTAAAAGGATGAGTACCGCTGATGTTCATTCTTTTAGGCATACTGATTATTTGATCTGCCTCCTTACATGTGATTAAAAATAAACATCATGTAATATTAGAGAGACTAGGTGGGTTAGGTAATATCTTTCATTTGACCAACTTCTGTTGGTGAGAGAGACAAGCTTGTCTTTCTAACATCCTGCAATCAACACGGCTACACCACCACTACATATCATGTAACATAACATTTCTATTGAGTAGAACAGCAAATCTTAAACTGACTCTTTCCATTCTGTTTTATATGTCTAAACGAAATACAGTGAATACTGGTTACCATAGTAACGACAGAATTGAGGAAACTTAGTTTCAGTATAATTGCTCCATATGTTTGTACAAATCACATCGCTTACTCTGAGCATTAAAACTGAAGAGCACTTTTGAACTCAATTTTTAAAAAAGAAATAATGGTGAAACACGAAGAAAAAAAACATTGCAATAGTTTATATACCTGGCAGATGATACACTTCTGTTATCATTCATTGATATATTGTTTTATATTACTGTATAATTCTTGTAACATGCCCCATTCAATTATTTTTCTATTTGTTTATTGTAAGCAAGCCAAAGTCTGATAATGTTACAATTTCAATATAATAAATTATGAGAGCGAGGCCTATTGTGTTTCTTTTCATTTAATTTGGATGAGGTTTATTTTGGATGCTGGATAATTTGTTTATTTAGATTTAAGTAATACTGAAAAAGACAACAAAAGCTCTACGCTTCCTGACACTCACCTAATCTTACAACAGCATAATTTACCCAGCAGCATAAAAAACGAGCATCCAGCAGGAACAAATTAACTCAACCAGCTAGTGAATCAGCTACACCAAAGCTCTTTTCCACCCCCCCACATCATCTCCTGGAACATGCCATAAATCTTCTCCAAAACCCCAATATTAAATGAATGGTAGAATATTGAGATTTTTATAGTTGCGGTCTAACGCTGGACTTCATTCAACTATACTGATTTGCTAAACATTTTTAGGTCATTTTTGTTGCTGCAGAGATCCTAGTGGCCTTTTGGCATGAACTCCCATCAATTATAAGTTATTATGTTATAACAACAATGGCCATGACAGCAAAACAAAACAAAAAAGCAATTCACTGCTATGTCTAAATATTAAAGCAACTTTGGTCCTGTATAAAAAGGACCCCAACTCAATGAATAGTGTTATAAACCTTTGGTGGTTTTATCAATGTTGATTACATGAAAATACATAGTGCTCAACTTCTCACCATCTAAGCAAGTATAATGATTTCCTAATGGTTTTAGGAATAGGGTAGTAGCAGATTGGCATCCCTATAGAGAATTAAGGTTCTGGTGCATTACCCAATTCTACTGACACTGTTTTGTCACATTAATCATAAGTAAGGCTACCATTTTTCAGGGATATTTTTAGTAAAAGTCATGGACAGGTCAAGGGCAAATCAGAAAAATTCACAGACGCCATGACCTGTCCCTAACTTTTACTAAAAATATCCCTGACAAAAGCTTCTTCCCTGAGGGCTCCTACTGAGGCTCAGGGTGACCCAGTTGGGGCTTCCACCCTGGGGCTCCTTCTGGGACTGAGGCACCCATTTTTCCAGGGAGCACCCAGATTAGCCAGGAGGTAGGGGCCCCTGCCTTAATCTGTCACTGGCCTGGACTAGCAGCTAGGAGTCCCCGGCCGGGGCACTCCTAGCAACATGGGGGAGATCCTACCTACCTTCACCTCCCCTAACTGCGGGAAGCTCAGAGGCTGCTGCCTAGGCAGCACAGAAGTGAGGGTGGCAATCTTGGGACCCACTCCTACAGCAACTTTGCAATCCCCTTCCCCCACAATCCTATTTTGGGTCTGGACCCCCAGGGTTATAACACCATGAAATTTCAGATGTAAACATCTGAAATCAGGAAATTGACCAATTTTAAAATCCTCTGGCCGTGAAATTGACCAAAATGGACTTTGAATTTGATAGAACCCTAGTGATATCCTGACTCCACTGAAGTCAATGGCCAAACTCCCACTGACTACAATGGAGCCAGGGTTTCATTCACTGTGACTTACAAAATACACATACTTTACATTTTATAACTCTAGATCAACCAACATCACCCCAGAAAACCCAATAAATCAGCAGTAAACTGTGTACCACAAGACTGAAAACAACTAAGCTTTAATTTTAATCTTCCAATTTTTTCATATTAAACACTTTGTCAATGTTTTCAGCTGGTGTTTTAGGTGTTATTTAAAGAGTATGTGTGGTGTTATACTTTGCTAAAAGTAGTTCCTAGCCACAACTGGCCTAACTGTGGTGTGCTGAAAGGCTAAAATCCTCCTAATATGATTGTCCTTCAAAAGTGAATGAAGGACAATCTTTACAGACCTATTTATTCTATAAAGCAAGATTTCATTTTAAGGTGCTGATCTTGCAAACACTTACTAACTTGCTTAACTTTAAATATGGGAGTAGTCCCATTAAACAAATAAGCCATCCCACTGAACTTTAAGTTAAGCACCTGCACAAATCTTTGCAGGATTTAGGTCTAAAAAAGTATGTTTGTTGTTCAGACAAAAATAGTTCTTTTCAAGAATATTATAGTTTAAATAGAGTCCATGTTTCCCTTTTATGAAGATACCAGTATTGTTTTCTAGTTCTGAATGAAGCATGATCATTGCAGAATGATATGTACTATAATATAATACTGTTTTAAATAAACAAATCAATAAAAATCAATATTTTAAATACAGAGCCATCTCTACTTTAATTACCCATTTTAATTTTATTTTGTATTTTAAAACTTCTATATGGTTTGAAAGAATAGGCACAACTTTTTAGAGAAGCATATCTTAATTTTACATGTATTACAGTTACTTAAATTGAGTTTAGCTGTAAAAATTACAAAAATTAAATGAGATAAAAGTTTGGCAGGAATACAAGTTATTTTAAAAACAAAAAAGGAAGAGATCACACTAGTAAACAGTATGAAGTTGCATCTCTGTGTGTTATACTTTAATTGAGTTGAGTAACTATAAACATATTTCTGACTCCAGCTGAACATGAATATTTTGTAGCAGTGTTCAGATCTTGGAAGCTAATTATTTCCTGATGCTATGTGAAATTCTTACATTAGAAAATAATTAATAGAATAATCAAAACAATTTTTTTTAAATATTAAATTATGAGACTGGCTTTTGCATCATGATCCACAGCAGGGTAGAGAGTAACTCATACTGTTCAGTACAACTAATGTAGGAGCACAATAGTATTTGACTGCCATTACATTATACTCTTAGAGCAGGGGTGGGCAAACTATGGCCTGCGGGCTGGATCTGGCCCGTCAGGGCTTTGGATCCGGCCTGTGGGATTGCCAGCCCCGTGGCACAGCAGGGCGAAGGCAGGCTCCCTGCCTGCCCTGGCCCCGCATCGCTACTGGAAGTGGCCAGCACCATGTCCCTGCAGCCCCTGGGGGAGGGAAGGGGCAGAGGGCTCTGTGTGCTACCCTCGCCTGCAGGCACCACTCCCCGCAGCTCCCATTGTCCGGCAACGCAAGATTCGGGCGAGGTACCCGCAGGCAAGGGCAGCGTGTTGAGCCCTCTGCCCGCCCCCCTCAGGGACGTGGTGCTGGCCGCTTCTGGGAACGGCGCAGGGCCAGGGAGCCTGCCTTAGCCCTGCTGCGTGGCCATCCTGGAGCCGCTCAAGGTAATCGGTGCCAGGCCGGACCCAGCACTCCAAAACCTTCCTGCACCCCACACCCAAACCCCCTGCCCTGAGCCCCTTCCTGCACCCCGCACCCCTCCTGCACCCCAACCCCCTGCCCTGAGCCCTCTTCCTGCATCCCACTGCCCTGTCCCACATCCCGCTCCCCCTCCCGCACCCCAACCCCCTGCCCCAGCCCTACATTCATGGCCCTGCGTGAAATTTCCCCACACAGATGTGACCCTCGGGCCAAAAAGTTTGCCCACCCCTGTCTTAGAGGATAGAGGAGCAAGGTGGATGAGATAATATTTTTTATTGAACCAACTTCTGTTGGTGAGAGAGACAAGCTTCTAAGCCACACAGAGCTCTCCTTCAGGTCTAGGAAAGGTACTCCAAGCCTCACAGCTAAATGCAGAGTTATGTTAGCACATATTTTAAGGGAACCATTCAAGGCAACTACACTGCATACCCCTACAGGATGGAAGCTGTAAAACAGGGACTTGACGGGGGAGGATTAAAACAGGGAAGATACTGGAGGAAATAATCAGTATCTCAATAACGACTGGAGTAGCTGAAGGCAACAAGCTAACACTTCCTTCTCTTTCCCACATACCCCTCCTCCCCCCAAAACAACACAGGCATGCGCGCACACACACACACACACCCCTAGTTACAGCATAATATGCAGGAAGAAGAAAATTTAAATGTTCGTTTTACTGTATTTGTGCTCCACAGCTCAATAATTCAAATTAAATAACTATTTTCAACTGTATTCAAATAAAAGGACTTTGGATAGTTTATTGAAAACATCCCAAAAGTTTTACTTGATGAATTTAAAACGTACCGTTGTGAGTGCAGGAAAAGGAGATTGTTTTTAAATTGTTAGGTTTACCGGGTTCTACATAACTGTACTTATATTGAGCACTAATGGATTCTTGGTACTATACAAAAAAACAGTCAATGCCACAAGGAGGCTATATACTAAATCAAACAAAGACAACTCAGTTCAGACAAACGATAAAAAGAGTTAAGTACTTATGCCTGGTGTACACACCATTTTTGTACTGGTATAACTATGTTGGTTAGGGGTTTGATTTTTTTTTAAACAATATAGTTATCCTGGTATAATACTCAATCTCCTTCCTGTGAGTCAATAGCTATAACAGTAAAAACCACCTTCGTGTACTGGTATAAATACCAGTATAATAATAATGCTTTGATTATATCAATATAGTTAAAGTGGTAGACAAACCACTTTGGAAGTAACATTTTGCGTAGACAAGCCCTTTGGTATGGTGAGCTTAAAAGAGGCATACTGTTATCGATATTCAATATTAATTGTTTCTTGCTCATACTTAAGGCAGAAGGTCTAGAAATCTAGAAATGTTATGTACAATTATGCAATAACTTGGTCGTATGCTTTTTTCCAATGAACAAAACTGTTTCTATTTTCTATTCCTACCCCTAAGCCCTACATGATAGGCAAACTATAAAAGTCAATAAAAATAATTATGACATTTAAGTCACTTTAAATCCTAGTAACATTGGATATTAAATACAAACTGAAGTTAAATGTTTGGGTTTAGGATTGTCAAAAATATACTTTTACAAATTTTATCTAGTATGAAAGACCCCAAACTCCAGGAACTACTTAAGGCAGATGAATCCAGATACCAAAACAAGGGAGGGAAGTACTCTGTCCCACCCAAACCAAGAAAAATGTTACCCAGTCTACAGGATCCCAGGCAACAGGAGCCCTGGGGCTTCCAATTCCTTCAAGGGGAGACATTCACACACTGACTCTTTTTCTGGGGGGCTGTTTCAGACCTGCCTACCCACAGGGCCGGTGCAACCACTAGGCGAACTAGGCAGTGGCCTAGAGCGGCAAGTGGCTGGGGGGTGCCCCGGACTGTCCTCAGGCATAGGCAGCTGGGTAGGGCACCTGAAAATTTGGGGCATCACTGGGTCTTAGTGTCCACCCTACTGGTTTTCCTAGGGGATCTAGTATTTAAAAGAGAAACAGTCTCCAGCCTGCCAGACCTATTAGCACAACACTGAAACTGTTAAAGAGCCATTCAAGGGGTAATGAAGACATTTAACAAGCATTTGCCAACCCCCAAGTATCTACTGTCAGTTTCTGAATGTATGACAAAAACAGTTGTGCATCACTGTAATATTTACTCAGAACATGTCAGTCTACAGGACCTTAGTTTAAAATTTGCTTTAAAAATATTTCATTAGTGAGTTGGTGAAGATTATAAAATCACATCTCTAAAAAATCCTTGCATAGATTTTTAGCTGCACAATCATCTTTAGTAGGGTTACCATATTTGAACTTTCAAAAAAGAGGACACACCACGGGAGAGGGAGAGGGAAGGGTAGCCCCGGCCCCTAGCCACTCCCTCCCACTTCCCGCCCCCTGACTGCCCCCCCACAGAACCCCCAATCCATCCAACCCCCCCCGCTCCTTGTCCCCGGATCACCCCCTCCCGGGATCCCTGCCCCTTGTCCCTGGATCACCCCCTCCCGGACCCCTGCCCCTAACCGCCCCCAGGGACCCCATCCCCTATCTAAGCCTCCCTTCTCCTTGTCCCCGACTGCCCCCTCTTGAGACGCCCCCACCCTAACTGCCCCCCTAGGATCCCACTCCCTACCTGTCCCCTGACTGTTCTGACTCTTATCCACAACCCTGCCAGATCCCCAGGACTCCCACACCTATTCAACTGCTCCCTGTTCCTGAATGCCCCCCCAACCCCAAACCCTTCTAACCCCCCCGCTCCCTGTCCCTTGACTGCCCCAACCCCTCTCCACACCCCTGCCCCCTGACAGCCCCCCCCAGAACCCCCAACCCATCTAACCCCCCCCCGCTCCTTATCCCCGGAATGCCCCCAGGATCCCATGCCCCTTCTCCAACTCCCCAGCCCCCACAACTATGAAAGCTAAAAACTTGCCTTTAAAAAAAAAAAAAAAAAAAACTGAGATTGTCACATAATCCCATAACTTCAGAAGCTGGGACTTTGAGAAAAACACCAAACATAGCAAGACTGGCAATAAAATTGTGATTAGTGGCAAAACTGCATTATCTGTGCTCTTATATGCTACCAATCACAGTGCTCCTTCAGCTCCTTTATACTAGAATTCCTTCATTTGTAAAGCAAAGTCTAGGTTGGTGTTTTGCATTTATCACAGCACTTGTTCATTAGAGATAGATTGTGCCCTTAGGCATAGCTGTGAATAAGGGTCTTTGCATTAAAAAGCAGCACCATCCCAGGAACATCCCAAGGAGGAAGTGTGATTCAGAGAATCACAATTCCCCCACATGCATGCACTCCCCTCTTGCTCCAAGGGGAGGGGGAAAGGGAGTGATTTACCTCATCTTTGCAAGGTTGCAGTTGACTGCCCCATGTACATTCAGTTTAGAGCAGCATGTCTGGCTGAGTGCCCAGCCCCGCCCGGCTCTGCCGGCAAGGCAATCTGAAGCTACAGGGGAGGGGGAGAAGCGGGGGAGGGGCTTTGGCTGCCGCTGCCAGCCCCACCCCCTCACGGAGTGCGCAGCCCCCAGCGCTGCCGGCGCGGCGATCTGAGGCTGGGGGGGGGAGCCAGGGAGGGGCTTTGGCTGCCGGAGAGGCCCCAATCCGAGAGGCTCAGTCCGGCCCGGCCCCGCTGTCAGTCGCTTTTCGGTCTTTAAATAGCCGTCCGGGGGGAAATCCCAGACATTTTTAGATGTTTACAAATTCCCCCCGGATGGCTATTTAAAGACCGAAAAGCCGGATGTGTCCGGGGAAATCCAGACGTATGGTAACCCTAATCTTTAGCCTTAAATGCTTGGATCTTCAGACATACTTTTTTTAAAATAAATTCTTCAAAAGACCACCCTTATCTAAAATACACATTTTAATTACTATAGTAAAAAAAAAAAAAAAAAAAAAAAAAAACTTACTTCTAAAGTCTTCCTGTCCTTTTTATCCATCCATTTCTCCCTTCACCCCCCCCCCCACCCCCATTGAAGGAAGTAACAGCCCTTTGCTTCCAGATAGCTGGACAGAGTTTCCCTTTCTTTACTTCTGACTATCTGATGAACTAGTTGTAAGCAAAATCTGTACTTTAGTAAGATCTAAAATCTTTGGAAACATATTTTTTAAAGTTGGTGAAATTTCATAAACATGTGTATTGTTATGGAGATCTCACACAGTAAATTAGTGTTCCCTTTTTCTAAAAGCAATGAACATTATTATGAACACACTAAACCTCTGACACTGATTAATTTAAAATAATGTCTGTTTCAATGAGTTATATATTTAGTAATCTGGAATGATTACTTTATGAAGGTTTAAGAGTACATTTAAAATATAAAATCAGCTTAGAAATACGGATTAAGAAAATGTAAAACAGAGAAGAGCTGCATCATGTATTCCATAATATTTAAAGTTGTATTCAGCAAGACAGCTGACTCACCCTTACTACAAAGTTTTTGCAAATAAACGTGTGACAAACTGTGACTCTCCGCCACCATGAGGTGGGCCGGGCGTCTTGTTGTTCTTTCTGCCTTGTCCCTCCGCCCCTACCCTCACCCCCACCGGACTGCAAGGTCAGGCTGCTGTCAGGCATAGGGGCACCAGTTTAATAATACTGCATAGGGCTTGCGGGGGCGGTGAGACCCAGCCATGGAGGAGCTGGCACGGCGCAGTGGGGCAGGAGCCCTGCAAAGGTGGCGGCACCGCTAGCGGAGAGCAGCTGCACCTCCCGCCCCTCCTGCCCAGGCTGCGGCATGGCACCCCCCCGGGGGACCCCTGCAAACTGCAGCAGATGCATGCGGGCAAAGGCCCCCATGTGTCTCCCAGCTTCCCCCCTCACCGCGCTCGGGCTCTGCAGCTCCCGGGCATGTGAGCCATTGCCAGGGCGCGGGGCCCTGAGATTGCTCCAGAAAGGGGAGGGGCAGCGGCAGCTCACACTCCCAGGAGCCGCAGATCCTGAGCGCGGCGAGGGGAGAGCCGGGGGAGTGCATGGGGGCCTCTGCCCATATGCATCTGCTGCAGGAGCCCCCAGAAGGCAGCTCCTCCCTGTGGAGCTGCTGCAGCGGCCCAAGCCCGGCAAAGCCAGTGAGTGGACTTGGGGCAGGGGCCGCCGTGATGGGGTGGGGAGGACTCACGGGGGGGGCCGTGCACCCTCCAGGGAAGTTCAGGGGGCAGGGAGGGGGGAACCTGGTCCGGGGAGCAGACCCTGGGCACGGCTGGCCACTGGGGTCTATAAAGGCTCATTGGGATTTGCCCCTCAATGAACTGATGTTACGGGGGGAGGGGGGAGAAGGGGGCACAAGGTGGAAGTTTCGCCTAGAGTGCAAAATATCCTTGCAGCGGCCCTGCCTACCCAGGTCTGTGATGAGAGATTGAGATCAAAGTCCATCCCCAAACAGTGCTCTGCCACTGCTACCAGTCATGCCCTGTTCCTCCTCTCCCATTTAACTCCACTTTGAAAGCCCCCTCTGTGCACATGGTGGGAGAGACACTTTACTTTAAACCTATAGTCTCTATATGCACTTTTTCTGATCAGAAATGGGGATCGTAGGACTGGAAGGGACTTCCAGCCAAGGGGAAGGAAGGGATGCAGAGCTGGGACAGAGTAGTGGGGTGGGTGCAGAGCCTGATCCAAAGAAGGGGTGCAGGTGTGGCAAAGTCGGGTAGAAGCAGTGTGGCAGGTGCAGTGCTGGGGGATGGGGGCAGGTGCAGTGCTGGGGGATGGGAGCGGAAGGGAAGGGAAGGGGGGTTGCATGCAGAGCTAGGGGTAGGAGCAATAGGGCAGGTACAGGCTGAGCGGTAGGAGGGAGGCGGTGCAGAGCCGGGACAGCAATGGGGCGGGGGTGCAAGGCGGAGGCAGTGCTGGCGGGGAAGGAGAGGAGCCTGCCTGGGCGAGAGGGGCGCGGCGCGAGAGGCCGGGAAGTCACCTCCCGGGCCAGCCAAGTCCTCCACGCGGAGGCCAGAGGGCTGGTCACAGGGTGCTGCCCCGACCCGAGCCGCTTGAGGCCCGTGGCCGGCAGGCACCCGCGCCCGAGGCCCCAGACTCTGCTCAGGGATCCGCGCGGCCCCGCCCAGTTCCCGCTACTCACGTGCTGAGTCCCCCCAGCGGCAGGGCAGGGCAGAGCCCCGCCCGCTCCCGGGCCGCGGACGATTCCTGCCCCCGCCCCTCCCCGTGGCGGTTGCGGGCGTTGTATTCTCCTCTCGAAGTTCGTTAGTGCCGTCTCCAGGCAACAGCAGCCCCCCTTCTCCCCCCGCGCGAGCGCGGGCAGCCAGGGAGCGTCTGCAAATCCCCCCTCCCTGCCAGGAGGTGACTCCTCCGTGCCGGGGGCGGCCCAGTCCCATGTCCCTGAGCGCTGACCCGGGGGGAGCGGGGTCATTGGCTGCACAGCGCCGAGACGCCCTTCTTCCGCGGAGCCGGACAGTTGTTGTCGTCCCAGTCCTCCCAGCACTGTCCCCATGCGGGCTCCCATCACTGCCTGTCCAGCTTGCTGGGCTACCCCTGCCCTGGGGGGTGGGGGTGGCTGCGAGATGTTGCCTGCCAAGGCAGAAGGGCCAATATGAGGAACTAGGGCCCCAAATGCCTCTCCACCAACCTGCACCAGCTAGGGTTGCCAACTTTCTAATCACACAAAACCAAACACTCCTGTCTCGCCCCTCCGCCGAGGCCCTAGGGTGCAGGAGGGGGGGGGGGGGGTCCGAGTAGGAGGTTGGGGTGAGGGCTCAGGGTAGGGGTGCAGGCTCTGGGATGGGGCTGGGGATGAGGTGTTTGGGATGCAGGAGAGGGCAGGGGGTTGGGGTAGGGGGAATGCGAGCTCCAGGACAGAGTTGCAGGAGGGGACTCTGGGCTGGGGCAGGAGGTTGGGATGCAGGATCCCACTGGCGCTTACTGTGACTTATAGGAAGCGGCCACCAGGCACCACCCCTGCAGCTCCCATGGGTTGCGATTCCCAGCCAATGGGAGCTGCGGAGCCGGTGCTGGGGGCAGCGCACGGAGCTTCCCTGGCCGCCCATGCCCCTAGGGACCGTAGGGACCTGGCAGCTGTTCCGGGACCCATGCAGGGGCCAGGGCAGGCAGGGAGCCTGCCTTAGCCGTGGGCCCCTGCTGCGCCGCCAACCGGACTTTTAATGGACCGGTTGGCAGTGCCAACTGGAGCCGCCAGGTGCCCTTTTCAACCGGGCATTCCGGTCGAAAACCAGACGCCTGACAACCCTAGCACCAGCCTAAGCATCAGGATTCTCTTCCTAGTTCTGCCACTGATCTCTGGGGCTCTCACGTTTTTCAACTGGGGATAATGATACTGACCCATCTTTGTAAGGCACTTAGAATTCCAGAGCTGTAAAGCACTATACTGTGCGAGTACTAAATATTGTTATTTTACATCTCTCTGTCCAGCATTCGGCGCACACGTTTTGAATCACCCGCTTGTCACTCTGCATGTTTGTTTCCCTCCCTTGCCTGCTGTGCTGCCAATGCACAGCCTTTCCAAATAGCAGAGTGTGTCTAAAACTTGGTGCTCCAGGAAAAGAAAGAGATTAATGTTATCTTTACCATATTGAAACAGAATTGATTTTAAACAGGCACAGTAATACTACCACCACAAGTGATCAAAAGATCATGAGCCTCCCCTCCCACCCTGCAATTCAACAGATTGATTTAAAAATCATTTAAAAAATAATATATTTTGAGTCCTTTTTATTTGCCCTCTGGTTCTTCAGCCTTTAGGGTTTGTGGTTCCAAGCTTTTTTGCCACAACTATGAGCCTAGAAATCTGCTTTTAAAAAAAAACAAAAAACAAACAAACAAACAAAAGCTGCGTGTCTTGTGTACTCACATGACTCCTGAAGCTGCAACTTTTAAGAAAATGTGAAATATTGTGAGACTTAGAATAAAATTGTGAGAGTTGGTAACACTGGCAAATCAACTTACAAATAATTTAGGCAACTTCGTTTCCTTGCCTATATTGTTTATAACACTTTACATTGTTAAACATGATCTATTCTGGTTTTTAGAGGTAGTGAAGGGGATTTCTAAAAGTGCTAAATACTGCTTTAACTCTGCTCCAACTGAAGTCTTTTTTTGATTAACTTAAAAGTTTGGTTGATAAAGATGGATGTAATATCCTCAACCTTCTAGCGCATTGGGCAGGCGGGCGTAATGTGCTCCCCAGCCCTGGAGCACCTGGCGGGCGGTGCACGCTCCCCAGCCCTGGAGCACGAGGTAGGCAGTGGGCCCCCCCGCCCCAGAGCACCAGGTGGTGCGGCACCAGCATCCCCAGCCCTGGAGCACTGGGCGGCACGGCCCCAGCCACCCCAAGTCCCAGCCGCACTAGCAGGCTTCCGAGAACTTAGAGCAGCTTGCCTGGGAGGGGGTCTCGGGGGCAGGGCCACACAAAGCTGTTTGAGGAGGCACAGCCTTCCCCAGCCTATTATACGTGCTGCCCATGGAGAGGTCACTGATACAGAGCAATATGGATGGCCTGGTAAACTGAGCACAAGCAAACAATATGCATTTAAATATAGTCAGATGTAAAATTATGCATCTATGAACAAAGAATACAGACCATACTTACATGTGGGGGGACTCCATCTTGGGAAGCAGTGACTCTGGAAAGGACTTGGGGGTTGAGATGCTACTCCCCATATTCTTCATAAAATATTATGATATGAATATGGCATATCTAAGATGTATTTTATGCAAGATGGGTCATGTGAGATATTGGAAAGGTTATGATTTACTGAATATGATTATCCTATTTGTATGCATGTATCATTTCTGTATCTGAAGTTAGGTATATGGACTATGTATCAATTACGAAAGTGTTTGCACCTGGGGAATGCCCACCAGACAAAAGGCAATCAGTATTAAGTTTAGTTTGTGTGTTTGCTTTATTTGCTCAATAATCTGCTCTGATCTGTTTGCTATCTCTTATAATCACTGAAAATCTATCCTTTGTAGTTAATAAACTTCTTTTGTTTTCTCTTAACTAGTTTGTGCAATTCATGAGGGGAGGGGCAAAAAACTGTGCATACTGTCCTCCACATTGAGGGAGGGAGCGAATTTCATAAGCTTACGCTGGACAATTTTCTGTGAAGCACAAGACAATACAATTTTGGGTTTACACTCCAGAGAGGGTGTGCACTTGAGTGCTGGGCAATTCCCGAGCTGAGTCTTCCTGCGCAGAGCTGATCTGTGTGTTTCTGCAGCTGGGTGTGGCCCTACCTGCGTGTATGCTGGAGGAGGCTTGAGGGCCTGGCTGAGCAGGGCAGTGTAAGGGAACCCCAACTAGTAGAACCAGTGGGCTCAGTGGTACCCCAGTACATCAGATGGCACCCCGAAGGAGGGGGAGGTAACCCGTCACAAGGGTCATGATGGATAATCAGCTGAACATGAACTCTCAGTGGGGCACTGCAGCCAAAAGAGCTAATGTGATGCTTGGATGTATAAACGGGAATATTGAGAGTATGAATAGGGATGTTATACTGGGGGCGAGGGGTGTCACACACTTGGTATCTTGTGTAGGTGAGCTTATTGCACACACCTGGGGCTCCTTGGATCCCTCCATTTTCCCACTTCCCTTTATGCCACCCTTCCATCCCCCCTATTCAGGTACTCCCTTGAGGTCCCCCCATTCCCATCCTGCCAGGGGTTCAGAATGTCCCCCATTCTTCCTCCCCATACCAAGGCTGCCTATTCTCCGCCCCTTCCCCATCCCCCCCCCCCGCCAGAGGCTGTGTGCCCATCCTTCTCACAATCTCCTCATTCAAGGGTGCCTCCATTCACCCCCCCTCCCCCACGACAGGCCCTCTTTGTGTGCCTCTATTGCCCTTTTTCCCTCCATGCCCACCCCTTCTTGAACTGTGGACACCAGAACTGAACACAGTATTAGCAGCCACACCAGTCCCAAATGCAGAGATAAAATAACCTTTCTCTTCCTACTTGAGATTCCCCTGTTTATGCATCTAAGGATCACATTAGCCCTTTTGGCCATAGCGTTGCACTGGGAGTTTATGTTCAGCTGATTATCCATCATGACCCCCAAATCTTTTTCTGAGTCATTGCTTCCCAGAATAGAGTCCCACATCCTGTAAGTAGGGCCTACAGTCTTTGTTCCTAGATATGAACATTTACATTTAGCTATATTAAAGTGCATAGTGTTTGCTTTCACCCAGTTTACCAGCCAATCCAGATCGCTCTGTATCAGTGACCTGTCCTCTTCATTATTTACTGCTCCCCCAATTTTTGTGTCATCTGCAAACTTTATCAGTGATTATTTTCTTTCTTTCAGGACCAATTCCGATGGAACCCCACCAGAAACAAACTTTTGGTTTTGTGGAACCTTGTTTTTTCAGCATTTAAATTTTGGTCTACATTAGAATTGACATTCACTTTTGACTTCTGAGGTGCTGTGCTCAAAACATGGGGCCCTGGTCCTGCAATCAGATCCACATGGTGGATCTTTGCAATCATACAGAGATTGAAGTCAATGGAGCTCTGCACAGTTGCAGAAGTCCACTTAGACATGTCCAGTTGCAGGATCATGCCCATAGTTATATGATCCGCATATCAAATTGTGATGAAATTAAAAGTGGCTATGCCTACATTATTTAGTTTTCAAAGCATTACGTTTCTATATTTCTTAAATTCTACATGCGCCTCCTAAGTTAGGCCAAAGATACATGATTGTGACTTCCAACAGAACCCCAGTTGCATGACACTCTTTGCAGTAACTGTTATATCTTGTATTTAATTGCCTGTAAAACTTGCTGCTAATAGAATGTAAAATATTACTATAAAGTATAGTCTGAATTACAATTAAAAACACTACTAAGTATAAATTACCTATTTATCTATCAATTTTCAAATTTAATTATCTTCAAACCAAAGTCAAACATATGGGATTAGGGTTGCCAGGCATCCATTTTTCAACCAGAACGCCCAGTCAAAAAGGGACCCTTGTGGCTCCAGTCAGCACTGCTAAAAGTCCAGGCACTGCCTGCCCTGGCTCCGCGCAGCTCCTAGAAGCAGCCAGCATGTCCAGCTCCTAGGTGCAGGAGTCCACCCCAAGCACTGGCTCCGCAGCTCCCGCAACCCAACACCCTGCCCCAGCCTGGAGCCCCCTCCCGCACTCTGAAACCCTCAGCCCAGAGCCCCCTCCTCCACCCTGAGCCCCCCATCCTTGGCCCCACCCCAGAGCCCACACCCCCAGCTGGAGCCCTCACCCCTTCCCACACTCCAACCCCCTGGCCCAGGCCTGTGAAAGTGAGTGAGGGTGGGGGTTGGGGAAGAGCAAGCAACAAAGGGAGAGGGGATGGAGTGAGAAGGGGTGGAAAGAGGTGTGGCTTTGGGGAAGGGGCGGGGAAGGGAGCAGGGCAAAGTTGTTTGGTTTTTATGCAATTAGAAAGTTGGCAACCCTATATGGGATGAATGCCTAAAATGTCCAAGTTTTAAAAGTTAGCCATTTTCCTTCTGAGTTCAACAGATCAAACATAAACAAATTTGTTGGTCTAGTCCAGTGGTTCTCAAACTAGGGCCACCGCTTGTTCAGGGAAAGCCCCTGGCGGGCCAGACTAGTTTGTTTACCTGCCGCGTCCACAGGTTCGGCCAATTGCGGCTCCCATTGGCCGTGGTTCGCTGCTCCAGGCCAATGAGGGCTGCAGGAAGCGGCATGGGCCAAGGGACGTGTTGGCCGCCCTTCCTGCAGCCCACATTGGCCTGGAGCGGAGAATGGCGGCCAGTGGGAACCGCGATCGGCCAAACCTGCGGACGCAGCAGGTAAACAAACCAGCCCGGCCCGCCAGGGGCTTTCCCAGAACAAGCGGCGGCCCTAGTTTGAGAACCACTGGTCTAGTCTAAGAAGCTAAACAGCTAAAACAAATCCAATTAAATACTGCAAAAAAATTAAACTTTAAACATTTACTCCTACACTGACAGCTTATATGCCATGTTTCACCCTAGAGTTAATTTTTTATGACCAAGTGGCAAACCCCCAAAAGGAGAATTTATAGTAGAAGTAAGTCACTGTTTCAGGATGTTGGACAGCAGCTGTCAAGGCTTTTCCCACATTATTTCCATTTATAATCTGGAGGCTGGAAATAAGTGTCACTTGATTGTTAATATGCCATGTCATTTGTCTTACTTTTTTTATTCTGCTATCTCAGTACACTTTGCTTACTTGCCCTTTAACCTAACTGCAAGATTTACTGCATCTAGACAGAAATATTAATTGACAGAAGCAGTGCCTTGGAGACTAAGTGGCACAGTAGGTTAGTGCCCAAGCCTTTCACATCTGGAAACCTACAGTAAGTTAAAATTCTGCTGGGGTCACAAATGACAATAAACTTGACTGAATATTTGTCACATCACACACTCAACACATAAGTTGCTATAAGTGACCAGAATAGGACTGGAATACTAAATTGCATTGCCAACCTGTTTTGAAAAGAAGTGGGAATAGCACCTGCCTGCACCTTTCTTGACACTTTTTTTCAATCACAGATTAAGTAGGATTTAATAATAATCACAGTGCACATTAAAAATGTATATGAAGAAAAGGGTAATAATTAAATTCTAGTCCAAGCACTTATCATCTTGAGTATGTTCCCACAATGCTCTCAAAATCATCTCTTCACACTTCATTCAAGTCCAAAATCATGTAGCTTATTCTTCTTGCTTTACCTTATTTGCAGTGTCTTTCACAGCATTTTGCACCAAAGTTGCTAAATATAAATGGGGGGGGGAATCTTGTGCCAATTTCTAAGCAGTCAAGAAGGGTTTGGACTCCTGGAGTGAGCTAATTCTTCATTGGATAGGAAATGGCACTGACTCAGGTCTTTCCTAATGTCCTTGCAATACATAAATAGGTTTTATTAGTACTTTAAGCAAAAATGGAAAAGCCAAGTATCTCACTCCTTTTTCTCATAAAGAAGTTGAAACTGAGCACACATACATAAAAATATCATTTTCAACATTCTAATTGAAATTATATTAGTCAGCATGTCAGAGGAAGAAGGTTTACAACATTTCTCACCTGTTCTTTGCTGCTTTTGGCAAGAAGTCAGGGTAATTAATTACTACAGCTTTTCAAATACAGTAAAGGCTGTGCTATCTGGCCCTTTACCAACTGGAAAGCTCTAGAAACTGGCATTTCTGATATCTCCCAATACAAATCTTCAATCTAGTAACCAGGGCGGATGCCGAAGCTATTTGGGACCCGAGTGTTTCCAAGAGCAGTCGTACTACGCTCGAGTTAGCCAAGAAGAGCAGAATACTGTTCTTTCTGTTTGTATCTGCCATTGTGATCAGTCGGTTTATTACTCAGTGTATTGTCATGTGTTTATCATAAAATATCAACACCACCGTACCATTATGGCATCCAAAATACCAACAAAAAGCAAAGGAGAAATGCATAAAAGTTGTGTTGACATTAAAACAGAAAATAGATATATGTACACATCCTGAAAAGGGCGAGAATAGGAATGTTTATTCATTTTATTGTATTCTAATTCTTTGAAAATTGGTAATCCATTGGTAAGTATAACTCTTAGTTAACTTGAATTTTTGACTAACTGGCACCCCCTATTCCCCCCAACATGCCAGATAACAAAGCATTTACTGTATTGGTTTACAAAAACTTGGATTATTTTATAGCTATGATAAAACTATGAACATAATGATGTGCAGTGGTAAATAACTCCTACTCTGCTCTTTGATCAACTATTCCATTCACTACTTACCTTGCAATGTACTCTGTATCACCTGCTTCGGAGAGAGTATCTTGGGAGTTAAACTAGATGATTTTATGAAAGTGATCAGTGTAAAGATTTTTGTTTCACCATCTTAAGTGAAATGTTTTAATTATTTTCAAAAATTGACATGAAAAAGACCATTTTTAACCAACTTTATTAAATACTCCCAAATGGTTTATATCAACCAACTGTGTACTTTACCAGTACAGTAATCTCTATCCCTAATGAGGTAGGAAAGCCCTGTATTTAAAGACTTCAGTTCCTGCCTGCCTCCAAGGAGACTATTTCCCAGAGCAGTTATGAGCCAGCCCCTAGCTTCTCCCCTGCTCTGTATCTTCTAGGGCAGAGGTTCTCAACCTTTTTCTTTCTGAGGCCAACCCCAACATGCTATAAAAACTCCATGGCCTTCCTGTGCCACAACAACTGTTCTTCTGCATATCCAGTAGATTAAAAGCCATGACTGGCATTAGGGGGTAGCAAACAGAGCAATGGCCTCGCAACGCTAAGTTGCTCAGGCTTTGGCTTCAGACCCATGGGGCAGGGTTCAGACATCAGCCCCACGCAGCGGGGCTCAGGCTTTGGCTTTTTACCCTGGGCCCCAATGACTAACGCTGGCCCTGCTCTATGGTTTATTTTGGCGGACCCCCTGAAACGTGCTTGCGGCCCCCCAAGGGGCCTCGGACTCCTGGTTGAGAGCTACTATTTTAGGGGTCAAGTCCAATCCTTCCCATCTTACTTCATTAGAAGGGAACTAATTTTATACAGCTAACTTCCTATTCACTAAACTGGCCTCCAGCACCCTCAAAGTTTGCTGTCAACTTCAGATTATTAAGGTCTTGATCCTACAAATTCTTGCACAAAGCATATAATGGCGTGCAAAGTTGTTGTGCTCAAGTGTACGTAGGACTACTTGTAGACACAAGTAAGGTTAAGTGTAGGCTTAGTCCTCCATGCTGAGAGGTAGTAAGCATCCAATATGCCCACTCCCCTACTTTCAAGTACATACAGTAAAAGTGGATTGCATATGTAGAGAACAGGTGACTCAGAAGAGACCTGGGTGTATATGTAATCCTCAGTTATCCCTTTTTTCCCCCCTCTTAGGTCTTATGCCTGCTACTAGGCAACAGAATTTTGGCAGCCAAGTAGTAGCTCATTTACTAATGAAGAATCAATTTCTTCTGTGCTCCTTGTCCTCCTCCTCATTATTTACCTTTTGTTTACATGCACAGTACTCTATACTTACACTGTGCAGGTTCAGACCCTTAGGCTATGTCTTCACTGCAAAAGAAAAAAGTTTTTTTACATCAAGATAGCTAATTTGAGATGGCTATCTCAATGTGAAACCTTAGTGGAGAAAAGGCACAAGTGGAGGACATAGAGTTGACCTTTACTAGCCACATCAAGGTAAAAACTACCTGTGCCTTCTTTTCACTAGGACTTTGCATCAAGACCGCTATCTCACTGTAAAAACAAAAACAAAAAAACCAAAAAAAACCCCCACATCTTTTTAACCGTGAAGATAAAGTCTGAGTGATTGATACGTTCCTAAGCAACAACTGACGGAAGATACAATGCCACATTCTTAATGGTATTGTAGGCTTATAATTCACAATCTAATACTGACTTTACAAATTAAACATGACTGAAGAGCAGATATAGCTTTGTAAAAGACATTCCTTCCTTACTCTTATTGACTACTTTCAGGTCCTTAAGTCCCTACCTGTTTGATCTCTTCACTCCTTTGGATTTGTTAATACTTTTTGGCAACATATGAGCTTCAAATTCTTCTTGGCACCTAAGTAGAAGAAGAGATCAAAAGCTGAGGCAGTGAAGAGGGTTCTTTTCTGTCACAAACTCTAGCCTGTGTCAAGTTATAATGTTACTTGATATTTTAGGTGTTTGAATATATGTTTATATGTTGGTCTTGGCAACTATTGTGAAGCAAAGAGGACAGTGGCAAGTGCAATCTTTTAACTATCATCATGGAAATTCCATATTTCTCACTAAGAGCATAACATTTCTTTAAACAAGTTGTTACAAATGCATTTAGCTTCAAGTATACTGGTAGATTTGCCATTTTTTTAGGGGTGATAGTAAAAATTACTTACCAAAAGGTTGAGTATCTGTTGTAGTTAACATTACAATTTATTCATGAGTCTGAATAAAACTTGAATGTTATAATAAAATGGATTCATGAATATTTTAATACATTTTAGTAGAAAGTGGCTGAAGTCTGATGTAAGTGTTTTTAGAATAGCATTTAGATTATTCTTATTGTTAAATACTTGCAAACATAGGATACAATTCTGCACCCGTTAAATCAATTGGAATTCAGAGGGATTTTGTGTGATTTTCACCATTCAAGTAGTGCAAAACAGACTGAAATCCAGCTTAAACAGCTATCTAAGAATTTCTCTGCCAGGGGTATAGGGCTATTGAAATGGCTTCTATACCATGCCTACCTTACAGCCCCCATTTAGGAGGATGGTTTGGGGAAAAGCAAGCATATCCTAGCAGTTGTTACAGTTACCATAATGACTTAATGGGGCATTAGGCAGCCTAAGTAAGCTGGAATAGTCTTTGGATCCTAAAGAGCCCTATATAGTAAAAGTTTTTAATAAAAGCTCGTAGAAGGCTGCAAAACAGGATTTTTTTCCCCTGGAAACCTAATCAGCAAATTAATCTGTGCTAAGAAGTGGTTTTGCCAGTTCTGTAGTGCAATTCTGTACAGATTCAAAAACTCATTAAACGTGATTAAACACAATTAAAACTACATTTTACAGTGTTGTAGAAGCTTTTCTTAAATTTTCATGCAAGCCAGTATACAGTAGTAGTGTGGAAGAACTTATGAAAGGCAGCAGTTATGATATTCCTGGCTAGTATTCCTTCTCTCAACACAAGGAAATTTGATCTTCAGACATGGTGTCTGGGTTGCCTACACTCTCATCCATGCAGTAGGATGGTAGTATATTCTATCAGAAAGTGCAATTGACAGTTTCTAGGGCACAAGTGTCTAGCAGAGACATGTTTAGACAGATTGCATAATACTGCAAATGATATCTCTTCTGCAATATCTGTCTATAATAGCCATCCTGTATGGTTACCATATGCCCCTTTACTCCTAATCAATTGTTGTTGATTCCTGTAAGCCTAAAAGGAATGAATTGTCAATAAAGAAAAATAGTACTTATAACAGCCAACTCAGATTGTACTGCAGTGGGCATTTGAGAAACACATTAAGACCATATGATTGATATAATGACAGACACTTCTATTGTGAGTTAACAGACGTAAATTCTTGTGATGAGGTTGTAAATAACACAAAAGCTGTTTTGAATTTTTTTTAAAAGCTTCCAGACCAGAAAAACAAGGTGAGGTATGTGAAGACAAGAGACACAAATATATCAGAGGCATACCGTATACCAGTGGTTTTCAACCTCTTTACCATGGTGGGCCGCATATGCAGCTCTCTATGTATTATGTGGGCCACATTGACAAAATATATACTACCTGTATGGCCCTGAGGATGTCACATGGGCTGCAGCTATGTGTTGATTGGTCCACAAGCAGCCCAAGGGCCAGAGGCGGAGAACCACTGATGTATACAAAGTAACTTAAAATAGACAATAGTAACCAGGGTATCAATAATAGATATTAAGCTTATCCACATGTGCCCAGGGAAAGATTATTTACAAAACCATTAGTAATCCTCTACCCATCTAAAGGTATGCTGCCTGGATTTTGGCAAACTCTGTCAGGGCCTTTAATGTGAAGCAAAAGTCAAAATGAGACTATGCATGTAAATGAAGTCAATGGAGCAACACCAACTTACATGAGTTGAGGATCTGACCCATTGTTTCTGCCTGAGAAACATCTGTGTGGACAATAAGAAATATTAAAAATACATGTGTCCCAGCTACATAATTTAGAAATAAGTAGATCAACATGTGATTGTTAACACCATGAGCTAGAAATTATCCATTAGTAATTGACCCAGTGTCATCTAATTACCTTTTTAAGAATGCCTTTTCCACAGCTATATAATACCAATTTTCTATATGAGCAATAGCAAAGTTCCCATTGATTCAATTAGCTTTGGCTCAGGCCTTATGAATGTGTATACATACACGTGGGCAAATAGAAAGTTCCTTTGAATTTTATCTGTTAAGTGATTCTGTAAAACTTAATATAGCACAACGTAAATGTTCTGTCCTATTTCCTTCCACTGTAAGAAATAGCACATGTACAGGAAAAGACACCATGCTGAACCAATGACATCTACCCTGTTTTCCTCTAAACAGCAGCTGACTTTGCTAGTCATCAATAAACCTCAGTGCTGAAAGAGCCCCCCACCTGCCATTAAATGCTAGTGCTCTCAATGTCACATCACCTACCCATTACAAATGGTTGAAGTTATTTGAGTAAAAATGTTTGTCAAATAACAGCCTTTTTGCTAAATCAAAAATTCTTTTAATATTTTAATAAAAATTTTTTAACTAAAGGAGAAACAAAAGTAAAATCAGCCTGTTTGATTTTTGGGAGGAGGTTGGTTTTTCATATGGGAGGCATTTGATTTTCTTTCTTCTGGCTTCTCATTTAAAAAATGGCTGAAAATACTATCTTCTCCCCTTCCCCGTCCCCATACAAAATTTTCATTTTCCAAACATCAAAAAATTTAAAATTTTAATAGTTCCTGAAAAAATTTGAAAATAACAAACTTAGTCCATTTAAAATTTGTGAAATGAAAACAGTTTCAAAATTTGACTTATTTTTGCTTTTTCAACCAACTTTACTACCCACCATCTGGTTTGCCTGCCACTATTGTGTGGAATTCTGTCCTTCCCTCCACCCCAATTCAACAGTATCAGTATATGAAGCAGCCTAAGGTGCAGCAGAGAGAGAGCACAGTGGAATTATCCCTGCTACTGAAGCAAGGGGTGGTGGACAAACACAAAAACATATGCCTCATCACTTCCCAAATACAGAGTATGATAATTTAGCATTAAAGTAGTTCCAAAATACACAAACTACTATTCAGTCAATCAGAACTAGTGTAAACAAAATACATATTGGAACGCACAAGAAACCAGCCTCCTTACCTGTTGTCGTCAGACATGGACTCCCAGCATGCTCCCACTTCCAGCGTCTTCTGGGATCATCTCTTTTTTCTTTCTCTTCCCCTCAGGGGTCCTGAGTGCAGAGGATTCTGCCTTCTCTCCCTTCCCAGTGGTATTGAAGAGGGTCCTATTGGGGTGAAAGAGAAGAGACCTTATACTCACCCTTATTTGCCAACAGGGTTACCGGAACAGCATTATATGAACTTGGCCACCTGGAGGGATTACATTTCCAAGCAACCTGTTTTCTTGGCTAGAGCCCAATTGGGGACTACCACAAACCAGCCTTTTCCATTCCAGCTCAATGTGCTAATGCAACTCTAGCCTTGACCTCTGAAGTCAGTCAAGAACATAGACCCTCTCACTAACCTCAGAATGCTCCCTCAATGCTGCTGCTACTCATCAGTGATCCTGTCCCAGGAAAACTTGGAACAAAGTAGTACTGGACAGGAGTTGTTCCCTCATATACCCTGCCTAAAGAACTGGAATCATAGGAGCCAACTCTGTGGGTGCTCTGGGGCTGGAGCACCCATGGGACAAAATAGTGCGTGCTCAGAACCCACTGGCAGCCCTGTGGTTCAGCTTCTCCCCCTTCCCCACCAGCGCCTCCCACCCACTGGGATCAGCTGTTCAGCGGTGTACAGGAGGTGCTGGGGGGGGCATGAGGGAGAAGTGGAGCAGGAAGAGGCAGGGTGAGAGGGCGAGAAGAGGCGGGGGGCATTGGTGTAAGGGGTGGAGTGGGGGCAGGGCCTGGGGCATAGTGGGGGGTCAAGCACCCCCCAAGAAATCAGGAAATTAGCACCTCTACCTGGTATAGTCAATCACAGTCCATGATATGGTAAATGGTTGTAAGAAAAGCAGGGAAAAAGACAGCCTCAGCGAAAAACTATACGAAAAACCTGAAGACCCTGTCAGTACTAGTCTTCACGTTTAAATCAAACATGACAATGGGAAAATAACAGACTTGGATATCTTCTGAGATATAGTTCTGTTGGTGGGGTCTGTCAAAAAAAATCTATAGTTTAGAATTTGTCTAAGAGTTGTAAAATTGGCAAGAGTCTCTTACCTTATGCCCAAACCTATGATGAGCAAATAACATTTTAATTTTTATTTCTTTACTATATGGTTGGGGGGGGGAATCAGTGTTATCATTAGGAATGTACTGAGACAGGATAAAGAGAACAAACAACTTTAGAAAATTATTTTAATACTGCAAGGGGCAGTTGAAGTATCTGAATATGAGTCTTCTCTTTTTGAAGTGCTGTTAAAAACTTTTTTTGCAGAAGGTCTCTGGTTTAAAAATGCTATATCTTTGATGGAGTTCAGTACTGAAAAACAGATTAAAGATCTCACTCATTACTGTCCCATAAGAAAACAATCTTGTCTTCAGACCATAAGCATCTCAGCTACAGAGTGCAAAGACTTTTTTTTAATCAAATGAATACTGACATAAGCACAACTGCAACACAAGTACTCATGGCAGAGGTTCTCATATATCCTTGATCATACATTATAGACTGAACTCTTATTAAAATAACCCTCCAAGGAAAAGTGAGAAGAAATCCAATAAAGAGAGAGATTATTTTTCAGAATATCAGAGATCTCTATCATAGCATCTAAATTAATCTTTAATCTAGTTAAATCTAGTCTAAAATTCATGTTCTCTTGATAAAATTTGTTTTCAGTGGGAAAAATTTATTTATTACTACTTCACATTATTGCTGTCAAAGATTATTGAATAAAGAAACTGTAAAGTTTTTACTTATAGCATATTTTGATACAAGAGCATTTGGTTAGTGGGAAGAACTAAAAAATATATATGTAACAGATTTTGGCAAAGCATTCTAAAGGTTCTCATGCCATTGTAGAAGAAATTACTGTAGAAAATTCTTTGCTTTATATGTCTGTTTATTCATGAATGATTTTACCAAGTACCTAAATTCTCCAGTGGAAATACATGTGTTCAAAGAGGAAATGTGGGCCCCCTTACCAAGTCAGTAAGTACCAGAATATGCTCCAGGGTATAAACTTTTACTTTGCCATGATTGTTTTTAATCATTGCTAATCCTGTACATAAAGTACCAGTTAAATAAGAAGTTTAACTTTATAAAATGAAAACGTGGCAATGTACATGTGGTCAAAACCAGTACACTACACATTTTACAGAGATATTTTGTTTTTGTCAATTACAGAATTAGAGATGCACTAATATTTGGATATATGGATGTTACTATTTTCAATATCCTCCAATCTTCCTTTTTATGGTTAATAAGGCCTTGCTGTAAGACCACCTCAGGACATCTGGTTGTAAAAACACTGCAGCAAATGTAGATTAACTCAACAGTTGTTATAATGTATAATTTAAATAAGACAGAACTAACTGGCTCAACATTTGGAAATTACACAAACTGTTCATACTAAATACAGTTTGACAATGGAAATATTTTCTGTAACCTGTCTACTGGTGTATGTGGCATTTTCAACTAGAGTAAAATGCAGTATTTTATCACTTATTCATAGATTCATAGATTATAGGACTGGAAGGGACCTCGAGAGGTCATCGAGTCCAGTCCCCTGCCCGCATGGCAGGACCAAATACTGTCTAGACCATCCCTGATAGACATTTATCTAACCTACTCTTAAATATCTCCAGAGATGGAGATTCCACAACCTCCCTAGGCAATTTGTTCCAGTGTTTAACCACCCTGACAGTTAGGAACTTTTTCCTAATGTCCAACCTAGACCTCCCTTGCTGCAGTTTAAACCCATTGTTTCTGGTTCTATCCTTAGAGGCTAAGGTGAACAAGTTCTCTCCCTCCTCCTTATGACACCCTATTAGATACCTGAAAACTGCTATCATGTCCCCTCTCAGTCTTCTCTTTTCCAAACTAAACAAACCCAGTTCTTTCAGCCTTCCTTCATAGGTCATGTTTTCAAGACCTTTAATCATTCTTGTTGCTCTTCTTTGGACCCTTTCCAATTTCTCCACATCTTTTTTAAAATGCGGCGCCCAGAACTGGACACAATACTCCAGCTGAGGCCTAACCAGAGCAGAGTAGAGCGGAAGAAGGACTTCTCGTGTCTTGCTCACAACACACCTGTTAATGCATCCCAGAATCATGTTTGCTTTTTTTGCAACAGCATCACACTGTTGACTCATATTTAGCTTGTGGTCCACTATAACCCCTAGATCCCTTTCTGCCGTACTCCTTCCTAGACAGTCTTTTCCCATTCTGTATGTGTGAAATTGATTTTTCCTTCCTAAGTGGAGCACTTTGCATTTGTCTTTGTTAAACTTCATCCTGTTTACCTCAGCCCATTTCTCCAATTTGTCCAGATCATTTTGAATTATGACCCTGTCCTCCAAAGTAGTTGCAATCCCTCCCAGTTTGGTATCATCCGCAAACTTAATAAGCGTACTTTCTATGCCAATATCTAAGTCGTTGATGAAGATATTGAACAGAGCCGGTCCCAAAACAGACCCCTGCGGAACCCCACTCGTTACGCCTTTCCAGCAGGATTGGGAACCATTAATAACAACTCTCTGAGTACGGTTATCCAGCCAGTTATGCACCCACCTTATAGTAGCCCCATCTAATTTGTATTTGCCTAGTTTATCGATAAGAATATCATGCGAGACCGTATCAAATGCCTTACTAAAGTCTAGGTATACCACATCCACCGCTTCACCCTTATCCACAAGGCTCGTTATCCTATCAAAGAAAGCTATCAGATTGGTTTGACATGATTTGTTCTTCACAAATCCATGCTGGCTGTTCCCTATCACCTTACCACCTTCCAAGTGTTTGCAGATGATTTCCTTAATTACTTGCTCCATTATCTTCCCTGGCACAGAAGTTAAACTAACTGGTCTGTAGTTACCTGGGTTGTTTTTATTTCCCTTTTTATAGATGGGCACTATATTTGCCCTTTTCCAGTCTTCTGGAATCTCTCCTGTCTCCCATGACTTTCCAAAGATAATAGCTAGAGGCTCAGATACCTCCTCTATTAGCTCCTTGAGTATTCTAGGATGCATTTCATCAGGCCCGGGTGACTTGCAGGCATCTAACTTTTCTAAGTGATTTTTAACTTGTTCTTTTTTTATTTTATCCGCTAAACCTACCCCCTTCCCATTAGCATTCACTATGTTAGGCATTCCTTCAGACTTCTCGGTGAAGACCGAAACAAAGAAGTCATTAAGCATCTCTGCCATTTCCAAGTTTCCTGTTACTGTTTCTCCCTCTTCACTAAGCAGTGGGCCTACCCTGTCTTTGGTCTTCCTCTTGCTTCTAATGTATTGATAAAAAGTCTTCTTGTTTCCTTTTATTCCCGTAGCTAGTTTGAGCTCATTTTGTGCCTTTGCCTTTCTAATCTTGCCCCTGCATTCCTGTGTTGTTTGCCTATATTCATCCTTTGTAATCTGTCCTAGTTTCCATTTTTTATATGACTCCTTTTTATTTTTTAGATCGTGCAAGATCTCGTGGTTAAGCCAAGGTGGTCTTTTGCCACATTTTCTATCTTTCCTAACCAGCGGAATAGCTTGCTTTTGGGCCCTTAATAGCGTCCCTTTGAAAAACTGCCAATTCTCCTCAGTTGTTTTTCCCCTCAGTCTTGATTCCCATGGGACCTTACCCATCAGCTCTCTGAGCTTCCCAAAATCTGCCTTCCTGAAATCCATTGTCTCTATTTTGCTGTTCTCCCTTCTACCCTTCCTTAGAATTGCAAACTCTATGATTTCATGATCACTTTCACCCAGGCTGCCTTCTACTTTCACATTCTCAACGAGTTCCTCCCTATTTGTTAAAATCAAGTCTAGAACAGCTTCCCCCCAGTAGCTTTTTCAACCTTCTGAAATAAAAAGTTGTCTCCAATGCAGTCCAAGAATTTGTTGGATAGTCTGTGCCCGGTTGTGTTATTTTCCCAACATATATCCGGATAGTTGAAGTCCCCCATCACCACCAAATCTTGGGCTTTGGATGATTTTGTTAGTTGCTTGAAAAAAGCCTCATCCACCTCTTCCACCTGGTTAGGTGGCCTGTAGTAGACTCCTAGCATGACATCTCCCTTGTTTTTTGCCCCTTTAAGCCTAACCCAGAGACTCTCAACACTTCCGTCTCCTATGTCCATCTCTACCTGAGTCCAAGTGTGTACATTTTTAATATATAAGGCAACACCTCCTCCCTTTTTCCCCTGTCTATCCTTCCTGAGCAAGCTGTACCCATCCACACCAACATTCCAATCATGTGTATTATCCCACCAAGTTTCAGTGATGCCAACAATGTCATAGTTGTATTTATTTATTAGCACTTCCAGTTCTTCCTGCTTATTCCCCATACTTCTCGCATTTGTATATAGGCATCTAAGATACTGGTTTGATCTTTCCTCCCAGTTTTGTCCTGACTCTCCTTTCTCTCTGCCAATATAGCCCACACTCCCTCTCGTTTCCGACCCATCTCCCCGGTCTCCATGTTCCCCACTTACCTGTGGGCTACTTAGATTTCTTCACAATACTCTTGGGGGATGAGTAAGAAGGATTAATCTGCAAGAAGCACCGACAGGTCACCTGCAGTAATACTTGACTAGTGAAAGAGTTACCTGAAAATATGCCTGATGTCAGAACTTCTTGGAATCAGAATTACTGTTCTTGGGAAATATCAGCATTAAAAAAAAAAATGTTGTTCCAAATCAGAGCAAAAAGTCAAAATTTTGAAGCTTACTGTGAAACAAATTCTGAAAAAATTCAGTTTGGAACCATTGAAATATTTTGTTCCAATCATGTTGAAATGTTTAGTTTCAATAAGGTACAAACATTTAGTTTCAACTTTATCATTACATTTAGTTTTGGCCTTTATAGTGTATTAAAATATTAAATAGAATATAAATATTGTATTATATTAAAATATTAGTTAATAACCCCCTCAGTTTCTTCTAACTGCCCTTCAGCAGAGTCAGAATTGATTTGTGTTCTCCTTAGCTAGTTACTGTTTTCTATATAAATTATTTTGTCCATGGGTAGTCTATTTTGGTCAAGGTTCAAATTTCTTGGTCAAGGTATAGTCAAGGTCCAGATTTAAGAAAAAAATAACAGTAATGATAAGTAAATAAAAAGATTTCAGAGTCCATTCAAAAACATCTGACAGTCCGGATTTGGCCCGCGGCCCACCTAGTGACTACCCCTGATTCTTCTTTGAGTGATGTCCCTATAGGTGCTCCACTTCAGGTGTCGGTGCGTCCTGGGGCTTTCAATCGAAGATTTATGGTAGCAGTGTCCGTGTGGGTCACACCTGCGCAGTAGGTGTCTCATGGTGCCATTGGAGCCTCATCTAGCGCGTGCTTCTCAACCATCCTCTGCCTGGAGCTCTGGAGTAGTGTTCACTGCTCTTCACAAAAACCTTAAAAATACATTTAAAAGATAGTCACTTAGAAAGTAATAGTTATAGTTAATTTTGTTTAGATAGTAAAAAAAAATAGTTTTTAATCCCAGTTTTCCCTTCCCCATAGCTTCCCCACAGCAGGGTCTGTTTAACCATTGAATGATGCCTGGCTTCCCAGGCTTTAAGAGATATGGCTCATGCCACGAAGTAATGCCCATTTCTGATGGACATTCGTTATGTGTCCAATGTTTCAGTGAGGCGCATATCCCACAAAAATGCACCCACTATAGTAATTTGAAAGCAAGCTGGCAAGACCAGGATCTTTGCTTGAAAATGATCATGATGGGGAAATCTCTCCAACTGGAGACAGAACAATGGACCACCTCTCCGGGCACTCTTCTGTCAGCAAAAGGGGACATGCCTTCCTCTAAAAGATCGAGAGATGAGAGCGTAAACACTGCCACAGAGAGCACTGCAGCGGTCTCCTGCCAGGTCACTATCCCCAATGCCAAAACATACCCGAGTGATCACCTATGATGCTCTGGGCACCTCCGCGACAACCAGTCCTGAGACAAGAAGACAGAGTTGAGGCATAGAAAGAGGCATGCTTCCTCCATGGCATCGACCTCACCTGTGAGGGACTCAATGCCGAGACTCTCTCCAAGCACCATGTCTCCACCTCTGGCAAATCAGTACTGACTGCACCAATTAAAACACCATAGCATTTGCCGGTGCCATCACCAGCACTGAAAAAAGTGTCTCCATCAGCATCAGCAGTACCAACACGCTATGCCACAAAAACATCTCATGTATGTGTTTTCACCAATTCCCTTGATATCACACATAATACACAAGATACAAATAGACAAGGCCAAGATCATCTTGATAGTCCTGACGAGGCCCAGACAAGCCTAGTACCCTTACCTGATGCGAATGGTGATATGCATGCCTCGAACTCTCCCTCGCTGACCGGACCTGCTTTCACAGAACAACGGTCACGCTCTTCACCCAAGTCCGGAGAAACTCCACCTGCAAGTTTGGCTCCTGCATGATTCTATCATGGCGAACTAGCCTGTTCAGAACAAGTCAAACACATATTCCTAAACAACAGGAAATTGACCACGCATAATACTTACCTTCAAAAATGGAAAAGATTCTCCTCATGGTGTCAAGAGAAACATTTGATGGCCATTACAACACTGTTACTGATAGTGCTGAAATACCTATTGGAGCTAAAACGCTTGGGTTTGGCAAATAGCTTGATCAAAGTACATCTCACGGCCATTACAGCATTCCATCAAGAGACTGAAGGGACCTCTATCTTCACGCATCCAATTACTAGAACATTTACCCAGAGGTTCACCCACCTATTCCAGCCTGGGATCTAAACCTGGTTCTGAAACGCCACACCAGACCGCCATTCAAACCTTTATCCACCTGCTCCTTACTACATTTGTCCAGGAAAGTGGCATTTTTGGTTCCCTTCTACACAATATTTTTCAAGGACATGGTCATGTTATGACAACACCCAAAATTCCTACTGAAAATATCATAATCCTTTCATATAAACCAACCAATTCATCTTCCCATGTTTTACCTAAAACTACACAGGACTCCAAGAGAAACCGTCTTGACATTAGACGCGCATTAGCATTCTACTTAGAAAGGGCCAAGCCTTTCTGAAACTCCCCAAATTCAAATATCAAATTCAGAATACTGAACCTCCTAAGACCATCAGAGCTCATTCCACATGCTCACCAACCTCGGTAGCATTCCTAAACAATGTACTATAATAGAAATATGTAGAGCGGCCACTTGGGCCTCTGTCCATACAGTCACTGATCACTACGCAATCACTCAAGGTTCCAGATCTAATGCCATAGTTGGCCTAACCGTACTTGCCTGTACAGTACAAATGAACCCAAAGTCCCTCCTAGCCTCTGAGGGGCACTGCTCTACAGTCACCTGTAGTGGAGCACCCACAGGGACATCACTTGAAGAAGAAGAGAGGGTTACTCACCTTGTGCAGTAACTGAGATTCTTCGAGATGTGTGTCCCTGTGGGTGCTCCATTACCCATCCTCCTCCCCTCTACTTCAGAGTTTGCAGTAAGGATTCTACAGTAGAAAAGGAACTGGAGGGGTTCGTGCATGTGCTAGATGAGGCACCAATGGCACCACGAGACACCTACCGTGCACACGCGACCACATGGACACTGCTACCGTAAATCTCCGATTGATTGCGCTGGGATGCACTGACACCTCAAGTGGAGCACCCAGAGGGACACGGATCTGGAAGAACCTCAGTTACTGCACAAGGTGAGTAACCCTCTCTTTAGTCTTTCATTAGTTAGTTACTTAGTTTACTTAGTTACTTTAGTTTCGACTGTTGACCCATTGGCTTTACTAAAATTATATATAATGTAGAGCTTCAGAATAGGATTGAAATCCCATCTACAGCCTTTAAGTCAGATCGTCAATCACCAACATTTAAATCATGCCCTTTGTGTCAGAGAATTATTCCCCTCACAAATGGACACTATCTCTGCCTATTTCATTTAGGAAAATAGTTCCTTCAAAGTGTGCTATTTGCAGGACTTTTTTTAAAGTCAAGCGAGTGTAGACCAACGCTATTCCTGATGGAGAAATCAGTGAGATCTCAATCTGATGCTGAACCTCAACTGTGGGAATCCTCAGGATCAATACGTGGGACCTAGCCTGTCAGTGCCTCACAAACTATTGAGGTAACTCCAATTGTTATATTCCCTAAGAGGCACTGTTCTTCAAAGAGCTCTAAGACTTGTTTGTTAGAACCATCAATTACCCCTGCTGGCCATGAAAATAAGACCTGCTCTGTTAGATCTTCTGACCAGAGGTGGTCACCTTCCCCAGTACTGCAAGAGAAGAGAGCAGAATCCCGCAGATCAAAGCAGCTGGAAGTAGGCAAGTCTGCTCTCCAAAGGAATGTGGTACTGGAGGGATCTGCCTCTGTAACAGCCCCAAGCCTCAAGGAATCCTTCAACATGGGCTTAGATGATACTGTGGCAACAGTATCATCATACCCCAGCATTGACAAACTCTGGCACCAGGATGCTTACAGCCAGCTTCCTCAGTCCTGACTCAGAGTGTTGGAGATATCAGCCTTTGTGGTACTGAGAGTACTTCCTACTGATAAAAAAGCAGCTGACAGATATGGCACTGAGCCTTTCCCCCTCAAAAGTGTGGTACCCAGAAACTCTTCAGCCATCTCCTTTAGGGACACAATGGATATCAGGATAATTCCTGACCTGCTGTCTCCTTTGTTGGAGAGACAAGATGGGCAAGATAATATCTTTTATTGGACCATCTTCTGTTGGTGAGAGAGACAAGCTTTTGAGCTTACACAGAGCTCTTCTTCAGGTCTGAGAAAAGTACTCAGACTGTCACAGCTAAATACAAGGGTGAAACAGATCACCTTGAATAGTCTCTTGCAATACTGGTTAAGTCACTATTCTCCTCTCTGAGCTAATCAAGGTCACCATCAGGGCAACCCAGGCACCTGTCACAAAAATTTCACTGGATTCCCATATACATAGACATCACCATCACCTCTTTTGATTACAGCAATGAATGAATGATCCAAGCAGGTTTACAAGTCAACCCCCTAAGAAAAAGAACCAAAGAAATTGGATTTGCTTGGCCATAAGATTTATTCCTCAGCATCTCTTCAGGTCATAACTGCAAGCTACCTGATTATGCTGGCCAAATACAATGATCTATAATGGGATAAAAATGCATATTTTCATGTTGTGATATATCATGCACACAAGAAATTTCTTCATTTCCAAGTACTACATGATCATTATCAGTGCATGGTCCTTCTGTCTTGCCTCTCAACTGCACCTCAAGTGTTTAATCACAGTGCTTGATTGGCAGCAGGATCATGAATCTGATTTATAAACCCAGCAGCAACAGGGTTGAGACAGAGCCAAAGCCAGGAATTGGAGCCAGGGGTTAGAACCAGATTGCCTGGAGTCAGAGAAGGCAGAAGCAGAGCTGGCTCTGAGGTAGGAATGAGGCTGAGAGAACTTGAACAAGGCCAGGTATAGGGCAAGGTCTAGGCTGGAACAGGGCTAGAAGAGAAGCAAGCACAGGAGGATAGAGAATCCACAGGCTTGTGTGTGTTGAGCAACCAGTGCTCTGCTGTTGCTGCTGGGTTTATAACTCAGATTGGCTGCAGGACCAGCAATCAGGCACTGTGATTAATCAGGCAGCTCCAGGTCAGTGCAGCTGAGTCTATTAATTTACTACCAGTAAAGTCAGCAGAAGAGCAGGCTAGTGGCTGGTCTTAGCTGGCCTTACCTCTGACAGGGAGTACATCTGGGTTGATTCCAGATCCTGCTGATCATTCAGATTGCATAAATATGTTGGAACTGAGAGAAATTCATTTGTCTGCAAATTGTTTCTTCCTCTAATAAAAAATCATACAGTACAAATTAACAGATAATGTTTCAATGATGTATTATATAAATCAACAGGGGGAGCACAATCAAGCCCTCTCTCTGTCAAGAGACCATATTGCTATGGGAGCGGTGCCTCAAGCACAACATAGATCTGATAGCCCTACATCTACTAGGGGAATCCAATGCATTAGCAGACCACCTAAGCAGGACAGTGTCCTCTTCTCATGAACAGTACAACAAAAATATAAGATTTTTTGCAGCCAAGGACAACAAAATGTCCCCTGTTTTGGCTCTCAAAGAGGTTGGAGTCAAGGTGCTCTAGTAGATGTCTTTCTGATCCCTTGGTTGGGTCATCTGCTCTGTGCATTTCCTCCTTTGCCCCTAATCCACAAGGTGCTCGGGAAAGTGAGACAAGACTGGGCTGAGATGATCCCAGTGGCTCCAGCATAGCCATAGAAATGTTGGTATCCAGACCTACTGCAACTGTCCATTCAATAACATATAACTCCCTCTCCTGCCAGACAATCTCTCAGATTTTGGCAACATATTCCATCTGGATCCAAAGTCTCTTCACCTCATGACATAGAGGCTCTCTGTCTAACTTCCACAGATAGAAAATGTCCTAATGAGGTCCAGATATTTATTATGGAACATAGAAAGCCATCAACCAAGGAAAGCATACGCTGCCAATTGGAAATTATTTTCCTTATGGAGGAAGATGAAACAGATTGATCCCCTACAAGCGTCTGTACCATTAATTCTGGATTATTTACTATAATTTAAATCATTCAGTACTCTTGTTTAGTTCAGCCAAAGTTCATCTAGACTTTCATCCTCCTCCTCCTCAAGGTTCTTCGGTAATTTTCCATCCTACAGTCACAAAATTTCTTGAAGGATTGTTGCACACCTTTCCACCAATTAGGGATATGCTACCTTCATGGAATTTGAACTTAGTTCTCTAATCATTAATGGAACCTCCATTTGAACCTCTTTCACCTTGCTCCCTCCACCATTTTTCAATTAAAGAGACATTTTTGGTAGCTATCACTTCTGTGCGCAGAGTGAGTGAGATGCAAGACTTATGTCCAATCCTCCGTACACAGTTTTCCACACAGAGTAACTATGCAATCACATCCCAAATTTATCTCAAAAGACATTTCAGACTTTCACATTAACCAGTATATACACTTACCTGTGTTTTTTCCAAGATCTCATTAATCCCCTGATGAAGTAGATTTGCAAACACTGAATGGCAGGAGGTCTCTCTTATACTATCTTAAAAGCACAAGACCATTGAGGAAATCCCCTAGACTCTTTATTGTACATGGCAGTGCTTCAAAGGACAAACCAGTCTCCTCTCAAAGATTATCCAGATGTATTACAGACTGTCTAAAAATTTCTTATGTAACCCTTCTGCCAAGTGAAGTTAGTGGCAACAAGTATAATCCAACAACAGCCCAAAGTGATCATTTTGACAAAGCAACTCCACCGTGCTGCTCACCTCAGCAGAATAGGCATGTCTAAACAAACATGATTTGTTTCTGAAGTCTTTTCCCTCAGCTCATCGCTAAATGTCAGGGGAGAGCTCAGTCAGACCCTGCTTACACTTACTTTGTCAATAATCTACAGCCTCCAGTTTGAGTAACTGCTCATTCCACTAGATCACAAGCAGTCTCAGCAGCATGCTTCAACAGGATACCAATTGCTGAAATTTGCAGAGCAGTGATTTGGTCTTCAGTGCCCACATTTATTAACTATTATTCCTTAGTATCAGCATCCAGAGCAGATGCACAAGTGGGAAGAACATTCCTACAATATCTATTTAAATGAGCTTCTAGCTCCCACCACTGAATCACCACATTGCTTGTTAATCTCCATGAGTGGGAGCCACATAAACAGGAACATGAAGAAGAAAGAACAGTTACTTACCTTATAGTTGGTTTTCTAGATGTTCTGTGCATGTAGATCCCATAACCCACCCTCCATCCCCACAGCTCAGAGACTCTTTGAGACACTGGATGACAAGAAGGAACTGAGAGGGTGAATGAGGTTGTGCTGTCCTTCATACTCTTAGGGTGATGGTGCAAGGAAATGAAGGTCATGTGCATTTCTCCTACTGGACACAGCTTTTGAAGCTTCTGAACTCTTGTGCTAGAGGGGTAACCATACCATGAATGGGATCCCCAGGCACAGAACATCTCAAAGAACCAGTTACTATAACAAACTATTCTTTTTGACAATGTTGAAACATTTTATTTAGATTTTGACATTTTAATTAAAAAAATTAAAATAAATTAACTTAAATTTCTTAAAGAAAAATTGTTTCTAACAGAAAATTTGAACATATCATTTTGAAAATGTCAAAATGGGACTTGACAAATACAAAACTTTTTTCAGTTTTGCCAAATGGGAAATTCATCAGAATCAACCCTTTCCTGAAAAATGTTTCAGTTCTGACAAATCAGAATTTTTTATGGATAAATATTTTGTGAAAAGAATCCTGACCAGCTCTAGTCATTAGTATCATCTTGATAACAGGAACTGTAGCATGACCTAGGGATTATCTATATGGCACATTATTGCATGGCAGACCAGAGTGTAACTCTACAGCGCACCAGCTGGCCACACTGTAACATCCCACTGCTACAGCACAGTGAAAGTCACAGAGTGTGGCTTAACATACTACTATTTCAAAGTTCGCTTGGAGCGGCGAACAGCGGAGAGACGAACAGAGGGAGTTTGACTGGGAGTTTGCCTGGGGAGAGCCCACTGAAGCTTTCATCTTGCAGGCTTCTCTGAGTAGTTAATGCAACAGCTGAGGAAGCTCTTAGAAGGACGGTGATATGGATGGTGAGCGATCAGCTGTTGTGACCGGCACAGGATGTACCATGTTTGTCTTTCTTCCACAGGACAGAAGCGACTTTGTCTGTGCAAACTGCGGGCTGGTCTCCGTATTGGAAGAGAAGGTTCAAGGTCTGGAGAAACAAGTATCAACCTGCGTTGCATAAGAGAAAATGAAGATTTCCTGGACAGATGTCAGGATATGCTTCTATGGGCACAACATTTTGAAGAATCAGAGCAGGCTGCACAGCGGGGACAGAAGGACGGTGAAGAAATTTGGCAGCATGTGACCTCCAGACGAAGAAAGAGGAGCGTCCATGTACCAGCAATGCAGATACAGGTGAGCAATCGTTTTCATGTTCTCTCCACAGGTACTAATGCGGAGAGTGGACTAGATGATATATCTGAGGGAATGGAGCAGAAGGAGACTCCACCGATTGGAAGGCATGAAATGTATTGTCCTAGGGATGGGGGTTCCACGACCAGCACTCCCAAGAAAAGGAAGCGGGTGGTGGTGGTCGGGGACTCCCTCCTCAGGGGGACTGAGTCCTCTATCTGCCATCCTGACTGTGAAAACCAAGAAGTCTGCTGCTTGCCAGGAGCTAGGATTCATAATGTGACGGAGAGACTGCCGAGACTCATCAAGCCCTCGGATCGCTACCCTTTCCTGCTTCTCCTCATGGGCACCAATGATACTGCTAAGAATGACCTTGAGTAGACCACTGCAGACTCCATGGCTCTGGAAAGAAGGATAAAGGAGTTTGAGGTGCAAGCGGTGTTCTCGTCCATCCTCTCTGTGGAAGGAAAAGGCTGGGTAGAGACCGTTGTATCGTGGAAGTCAATGAATGGCTATGCAGGTGGTGTTGGAGAGAAGGCTTTGGATTCTTTGACCATGGGATGGTGTTCCAAGAAGGAGGAGTGCTAGGCAGAGACGGGCCCCACCTAATGAAGAGAGGCGAAGAGCATCTTCGCAAGCAGGCTGGCTAACCTAGTGAGGAGGGCTTTAAACTAGGTTCACCAGGGGAAGGAGACCAAAGCCCTGAGATAAGTGGGGAACTGGGATACCGGGAGGAAGCAAGAGCAGGAGAGCGCAAGAGGGGAGGACTCCTGCCTCATACTGAGAAAGCAGGATGATCAGCAAGTTATCTTAAGTGCCTATACACAAATGCAAGAAGCCTGGGAAACAAGCAGGGAGAACTGGAAGTCCTGGCACAGTCAAGGAATTATGATGTGATTGGAATAACAGACTTGGTGGGATAACTCACATGACTGGAGTACTGTCATGGATGGATATAAACTGTTCAGGAAGGACAGGCAGGGCAGAAAAGGTGGGGGAGTTGCATTGTATGTAAGAGAGCAGTATGACTGCTCAGAGCTCTGGTATGAAACTGCAGAAAAATCTGAGAATCTCTGGATTAAGTTTAGAAGTGTGAGCAACAAGGATGATGTCATGGTGGGAGTCTGCTATAGACCACCAGACCAGGGCGATAAGGTGGATGAGGCTTTCTTCCAGCAACTAACAGAAGTTATTAGATCGCAGGCCCTGGTTCTCATGGGAGACTTCAATCACCCTGATATCTGCTGGGAAAGCAAAACAGTGGTGGACAAACAATCCAGGAAGTTTTTGGAAAGTATAGGGGACAATTTCCTGGTGAAAGAGGAACCAACTAGGGGCAGAGCTCTTCTTGACCTGCTGCCCACAAATAGGGAAGAATTAATAGGGGAAGAAAAGTGGATGGGAACCTGGGAGGCAGTGCCAATGAGATGGTCGAGTTCAGGATCCTGACAAAAGGAAGAAAGGAGAGCAGCAGAATAAGGGCTCTGGACTTCAGAAAAGTAGACTTTGACTCCCTCAGGGAACTGATGGGCAGGATCCCCTGGGAGAATAACATGAGGGGGAAAGGAGTCCAGGAGAGCTGGCTGTATTTTAAAGAATCCTTATTAAGATTGCAGGAACAAACCATTCCGATGTGTAGAAACAATAGTAAATATGGCAGGTGACCAGCTTGTCTTAACAGTGAAATCCTTGCTGATCTTAAGCACAAAAAAGAAGCTTACAAGAAGTGGAAGACTGGACAAATGACCAGGGAGGAGTATAAAGTGTGACAGACACAGAGCAGTGGGGTACAAGAGTCTGGTAGAGGGCAAATATACTGGTCACTGGATGAGTAGTTTTCTTTTCCCTGAGTGACCAGAGCACGGGCTGCACTAGAGTATTCAGGAACCTGCTAGAACCAGTTAAGGCAGGAAGGCTAATTAGGACATCTGAAGCCAATTAAGAAGAAGCTGCTAGAATCAATTAAGGCAGGCTAATCAGGGCACCTCGGTTTTAAAAGTTTCAGAGTACTCCTGTTCTTCTTTTTTCGGTTTTAAAAGGAGCTCACTTCAGTTTGTGGTGTGAGTGTGAGGAGCTGGGAGCAAGGAGCTGAGAGTGAGAGGGTGTGCTGCTGAAGGACTGAGGAGCACAAGCGTTATCAGACACCAGGAGGAAGGTCCTGTGGTGAGAATAAGGAAGGTGTTTGGAGGAGGCCATGGGGAAGTAGCCCAGGGAGTTGTATCTGTCATGCAGCTGTTAGAGGCACTATTGACAGCTGCAGTCCACAGGGCCCTGGGCTGGAACCTGGAGTAGAGGGTGGGCCCGGGTTCCCCCCAAACCTCCCAATTGACCTGGACTGTGGGTTCTTCCAGAGGGGAAGGTCTCTGGGCTGTTCCCCAACCCACATGGTGAATCTCTGAGGCAAGAAAATCCGCCAATAAGCATAGGATCCACCAAGATAGAGGAGGAACTTTGTCACAAAAGATATTGCTCACTCATGCAGGAGTGAAATCAGGAAGGCCAATCACACTTGGAGTTGCAGCTAGCAAGAGATGTTAAGAGTAACAAGAAGGGTTTCTTCAGGTATGTTCAGATGGTGGGAGGGGGACTAGGACTGGGGCGTGAGAGGGGGTTAGTGATGCAGGCTCTGGGCAGTGCTTACCTCAAGCAGCTCCCAGAGGCAGTGGCATGTCCCCTCTCCGACTCCTACGCAGTGGCGTGGCCAGATGGCTCTGCGCGCTGCCCTGTCTGCAGGCACCGCCCCTTCAGTTCCTATTGGCCGCAGTTCCTGGCCAATGGGAGCTGCAGAGGTGGCGGGGACAGCGTGTGGAGCCCCCTTGCTGCTCCTATGCATAGGAGCCGGAGTGGGGACATGCTGCTGCTTCCGGGAGCCACGGCACATGTGGAGTGGGCCAAGCTCCCCCACCCTGCTCCCCGGCGGGAGCTTGAGGGGCATATTAAAACATCTGAAAGGCTGGATGCGGCCCCCAGGCTATAATTTGCCTACCCCGTCTTAGCTAGTTGGGGGTAACCCCTACCTCTGCCCTCCTTGGAGTCAGGGACATAGCTCCAAGGTAGATAGGGAGCTTGGGCCCTCCCTGTCCACCAGACCCTGGTTCAGGGCCCTGAAAGTCAAGTTGTGTGCACCAGCCAACTTCCTACCACCACTGCATCTCAGTTTGGGGCATGGTCACAGTGGGCTTAGAGTCTTTACTTCCAAACCCCACAGTCTAGGACCAATGCCTGTTGACTTCTTGAGCCCTTGCCCACAGTTCTCCCTCCTGGGGAGTGTCTGAGTGAGAGGGAAGACACTCAGCCAGGTCCTTTTGGTAGAAGCTTTCTCTCCTGTTGCGGCAAAGCAGTATTCCTCCAGAAAATGGCTTCTTTTTCATCCACCACCCCAGGGTCACTGAAGCTCCCTTTATCCTGGTCTTCTCCCAGGAGCGTGCTCAGCAGTGCTGGAGGGGCAAGGCCTCCCTGGCCTGGTACTGCTCCAGCCCTTCCCATCTGTGCCATAGAGTGGGATTTATAAATCCTGTTGCAATGCCCTTAGGATATTAACTTATTTGATCTATGCATAATTCAATGGCTGAATGCAAATGGAAAGAATTTTAAGTAATTATAGGAACAGGGTGTGTGTGTGTGTGTGTGTATATATATATATATACACACACATATATAATGTGTGTGTGTGTAATCTTGATCTCAAGATTCATGCATTTGAGGGTACGATACAGATGGATACACAGTATAAATCTATGATTTGGTTAAACTTAAATCAAATGGGCAGAGAAACAGAGTGTATTATAACAATTTCCTATGAGAGAATTTCATGATCAAAGACGCACAAAAATTTATAAATGTCTTACTGAGTGAATAATTATTATAACAGTTATTCAAATGTCCATATCCTGTTATTGTCTGATTGTAACATTGGTTTTACTTACTAAAAGGTAGCTAATCACTGTATTGTTTTACATCTCATTTTTCAGATGTAGAACAATGTGCTGCCTGATAAGTCATATTATTTTAATCAAAATACAGAGAACATAGGAAGTAATCACTTAAGTGTGACAGATACATTTTAGTACTACTGAAGATTTTAGAACACTTACGTTATTTATTGAAAGATTTTCTTATTAATCACTGTTAATGATCTTTTGTTCATTTCTGATGAAGAAAAATGAGCAATTACACTAAAGTTAAAACTATCAATCTCTGTGTTTGCATTTGATACACATTTTTCTGTGGTAACATTATGAAGAAACAATTTAGCAATTAGCACTCAATTTAAATGAGGAATTAGTTTAAATAAATTATCTGTGTTCTCCTAAAACAAAATTGTCAATCTAAATAAAAGGGGATCTGTTAATTATGTTTACTGCTCTCAAAAACTTCAAGTTATATTTTTAATTATATTTTTAGCCACTCATTTCAGATAAACACAAATATGTTGATTTCTGCTGATATTTTTTAAATGAACTACTTTTCCAAAGTGATTAGCCATGTCACTTCTGAGAGAATACTGGTCTTAGATGATGATGAACCACAAAATACAATTAGGCATATAAACCATTCTACACTGGTGGTGACATGCATTAATTGTGATTTCACTTGCCAATATTGCTACCACTAGCAAATTCTAAGAATTATGCAACAGTGACTGTACATTATGGAAAAAGTGAATTACAACAACATGTTTGAGAACAAATATCTCAGATCTGAATGTGGATCTTGGATGAAATTCTGATCCATTGAAGTTAATGGCAAAACTCTCCCTAATGAAGCCAAGATTTTGCCCCTTGAGTCTGATATTCTGTTATCTTCTTTCTGTGGTGATTTCAGTTTAAAATTCCCTGTGATGTCCTTTTAGTACTTTGCCCATGTTTCCAGTATAAGTGGCATTTCTTCTTAATTTAAAAGAATTTAATGAAGAAAAATTATTCAGAAATCACTAAGGAGAAAATGTATATGTATAATGAACAAATTCCTCAGTGACTTATCCAAAAAATAGTCAAAGACTCAGCCTTACTTAACATCCATTGCCTCATGGGCAAGGGAGCAAAGGTGGGCCTTAAAGTGTGCCCTGAATACTAATATATATGCACTCTAATATATACGTGTGTGTGTGTGTGCAACTGAATTTGTATATATAAATATATATTATTTATTTTTCCTGTCTCAACAGCAAAAGAGGAAAAAAAGAGACTGAGAGGGCACTTGCAAAATGAAGTAAACTTTGTGATCAAACAGGGTGGTCATAAAAATTTAATATTTAAAAAAGATGAAAAAAACTTTCAATCATCATTTTTTCACATTTTGTGGAATGTTATTCTTTTTAAATTCAAAATCTCAATATTCCTTCAACACTGTCAGTAAAAATCCCTCTATCATTTGGGATTTTCCACTTAGAGAGTAATATTTCATCTAGAACTTACAAGTTTTGACCTTTTTATTAAAGGCTAGATTTCAATAACTTTCAACGGTCCTATAATCCTCATGGTATATTTCTTCCACATTTTAACAGTGTGTTCCATAATTGGTTGATTAAAAATGTAGAAGGCTGTGATTCAGAGCAGTCATACACCTATGGTATTTATACTTCAAAGTCAAGAAGTTTCCTGACATATTTTATTGGGAAAATGACTTGTTCTCCTCCCAAAGAAGCAATTCAAGCAATGTATTACATTCTTGTAAGTTCAAAAATGAAAGGCAGTACTATTCATAGAGCCGTTGATATGCCTGGTACCATTTTATGGATTGATTATGACCATATTTGAGGTAGTACTATCTGTTTCTTAGAGTTCTAATTTGGGCTCATCCTTAACATTCTGACAACGCTGTAATTCACACATACTGTACAGACTGAAAATATTCAAAGCCAGGCAATTCAGTCCAGATGATTAAACATACCAAAAAATAACAAAACTTTGGAGCTCACTTCCTCCCCAGATCCATAGCAGTCCATGTTTTGTTAGTATTCAGGGCACACTTTAAGGCCCACTTTTTTTTCCTTGCCCATGTAAGTCACTGAGGAATTTCTCTCTCTCTTTTATTTTTTATATATATATAAACTGGGGTGTATGGGGTGGCCAGGGAGAGGTAGTACCTCTGATGGGGGGACTTGTCGTACCTCTTCAGGGGTAGTCCATCTACTTTGGTCCCCACCTGTCACTCAGCTCTCACCTGTGGCTCCAAGTAGCTGCAGCATGAGCAGCAGCCAGACCCCGGGCAATGGCTTCAACAGGCCGGCCAAACCAGGTGAGTGTAACTGATGGGATTCAAACCCTCAGTGAATTAGGGATATGCCTACCCTGCATGCGATGTCAGCTCCGGCGGACTGGGCGAAAGAGATCACTAGGATCCAACGGCCAAGAAGGCGGTTTTGCAATGCTTTGTGGAAAGCGATGGGCTTGACGAGGCTCGAAAGATGTCAAGGCCATCCACTGCAACCAAAGAAGCTACCAGTCGTGATGATTTTTCGTACCATTGGTGTCTGGCTCCTAAGGTCAAGAGAGTGGGATTGCTCCCGTGCAATGGCTCTACCACTTAAAAAGCTTTCACGCACAGGTCCTGTGCAAATCATCAAACATTATCATCATACCACCCAGGTCCTGCAGCGATGGGGGAGGGGCAAAGCGACAGGTGGAGGTTACCACTGGGAATCGTAGTTCCAATCCTGCACGCAGGCCGTCTGTGGATAGGTGGTCGTCCAGCTCTGTACTTGGGGCAGCAGAGTTGCCCGGCAGCATCCCAGGCATCTGAGCAGCCCTCTTCAGGATAGCACTGCTCACCCTAGTAAGGGAGGGGCCTAGAAAAGGTGGCCTAAAAATTGCCTGCCCTACAACAACTGGCCAGCAAGCCGCGGCTGGCAGTTCAACCCAATCTGCGGCCGAAACCAAAAGAAAAATTTGAGAAAACTTACCATTGGTGTATGGAATGTTCGTACCCTCATGGATCGAGAAGCTGTTGCAAGACCTGAGAGAAGGACACCTCTCATTGCTCGAGAACTAGTCCATTATAACATTGATATAGCGGCATTAAGTGAAACAAGATTGCCTGGGGAAGGTTTCTTGAGTGAACCAGGAGGTGGTTACACCTTCTTCTGGAAGGGTATGACTGAGACAGAGGATAGAGTACATGGAGTTGGTCTGGCAGTAAAAACCTTATTGATGCATCAACTCCCAGACCTTCCAGTGGGTATCAATGAAAGATTGCTGAAGCTACGGTTCCCACTAAATGCCAAACATCATGTCACCATCATCCGTGCATATGCACCCACTTTAACATGATCTGACAACTCAAAGGAACAATTCTATGAAGATCTCGGCAGACTGATCAAGCCCACACCTGTAACAGACAAACTACTCCTACTTGGAGATTTCAATGCCCGAGTCGGGGCTGACAGTGAGAACTGGAAAGGAGTAATCGGGCCACATGGTGTGGGCAAAACGAACAGCAATGGACTACTCCTTTTGAGTCTTTGTTCTGAAAATGACCTGACCATTACTAACACTCTGTTCCAACAAGCGGACAAATACAAAATGATGTGGATGCACCCTAGGTCCAAACAGTGGCATCTGATAGATTATGCCATTGTTAGAAGGCGAGACATCTGAGATGTACTGATTACTAGAGTAAAGCGAGGCGCAGAGTGCTGGACAGATCACAGATTAGGCAGGACGTCTCTTCAACTCTACATTGTTCCTTCTCAGCACAAATGTCCTAAGCACGTTCAATTTTGCCAAACTGAAGGATGCTCAATGTTTCAACAAATTCCAGAAGAGTCTTGATGACAAACTGACATCCCACGGACAACTGATCGGTACCGTAATCGAAAAGTGGGACCAGTTCAAGCAGATAGTGACTGACACAGCAATAACATCTCTTGGACCAAAGAAAAGAACACATCAGGATTGGTTTGATGAGAACCAAGAAGAAATATGCTCAGCACTGGAAGTAAAGAGAAAAGCCTTTATCGAATGGCAGAATGACCCCTCCTCAGTCTCTAAGCGGGACCAATTCAAGTACCTTCAGACCAAAACACAGAAAGACCTCCGTCAGATACAAGACATACCCTAGCAGTTTTGGGGATTAGCGAGGTACTATTGACAGTTCATCCCTAACTTCACCACTACCGCTGCCCCTTTGACAGACCTGATAAACCACACAGCACCCAAAAGCATCCGGTGAACGAAAAGCTTTGCATCAGAGCATTACAAGACTAGTTGACCTGGGAACAAATACTATTCCATCCAGACTTCTCGAAGCCCTTTATTCTCTGAACAGATGCCTCTGATGTTGACTCAGATCAGTGTTATCTGAGGAATTTGGACGAGGAGAAAAAAACCCTGTTCTCCATCGTAATAAGAAGTTATTCCCACAGGCGGTAGCGTACTCGGTCATTGAGAAGGAGGCCCTGGCAGTGAAATGGACTGTAAATACCCTACCATTTTACTTGTGGGGGCAGTCCTTCTGCCTGGTAATTGATTATGCACCACTCCACTGGCTGAATTCAATGAAGGCCCATAACCAACACATTATGCAGTGGAATCTCTTGCTGCAGCCATATAGCTTCCAGGTGATGCATCGAGCAGGCATAAAAAATAATTACACAGCTTTATATTCATGGGATGGTGGGGACATGGACTGACCCCAGGACACCACAACCCAGGATCTGAGGGGAGGGTGCGTGATGAGTATAGAAATCCTACATTGGGCTGAAAGGGATTAAAGGACAGTACTGAGCCCAATTAGCCCTGCCCCTCCAGTCCTCCAGAGCATGCTCCAACTTGAGAAGGGACCAACCCAGCTCAGAAAGTGGGAGGCTAGGAAGCAAGACAGAGCTATCTGTAAGGCTCCTGATAAAGGTGCTGAAGACGTCTCCCTGAGGAAATAGGATTATATGCCTATGGGGCTGACAGTTTGGTTTCTTTTTCCCTTATCTGGGACCAGAAGCTGAAGGAGGAAGGGAGAGGCAGGAAGTGATCCAGAGAGGGTAACTCAGAGGGTCCCCTAAGAGGCCAAATGCTGTTGACCCTCCTAGGGTCCTGGGCTCCCCTACCAGTGCCCCCACTACTAGGTGGAGGTCGACCACTAGGCCAGCCAGCCCACCAAGGACCCTATTACAAATAAAAAGAGATCTATCATTGAAAATTATGTACTGAAGCTGTACAATTAGCTATTTTCACATTTTTTGAGCTTTGGTGAAAATATCCTCATACAGAGCTGCCAAATACCAGTCACTTATGCAATGTGGTAGAGTTATTGAGGCTCCTAGCTTGGCTGCTTTGTGCCACTCCCGTTAAGCCATAAAGCCAGCTTAACTGGCTACCTTAGGATTTCCTCCCACTGAATTTTAATTAATTTTTCTCTGAGCCTGTTCAGTAGTTAATTTCTATTTGATCATAGATTTAGTACTATCTCACCATTTTTTCTTTTAAACTTAGTCATGGACAAAGTGAACTGGGCACTTTCAGATTTCAGTGTCCAGCCTTTTTTAGATATCTGTGTGTAATTATAGTGGCTACTTTGTACCCCAAGCTCCTAGAATGCCAGTAACATGCCAGGTGTACCACAGCAAGTACATGCCAGGTGTTCTACAGCATGCATCTGCAGCAAGCACTGTAAATGCTTCTGAGCTAGGCCTTGTAGGTGCTAGTCCTGGAGGGTCCCAAAAATCACTCAGATACATGGCTAAGGGAAAGTATATTACTAGGGCTGGCAGGAAAGGAAAACATTGCAAATACCCTTGGCACAGAGTCTTACATACTTATGGTTCAGAATGAGCAATAGCAGTAAATGTTTGGGTCTCTGGGGTAGTCCAATTGAGAGTCAGGGCTCTTCAGACCTAATGCTTGGGTGCCCTTTCCAGGCCAAGCAAACGGGCTTGCAAGTTTCAAGCCCAAACTCAGTGTCTCTCATTCGGGGCCTGTGCACTGGTTCTCTGCCCAGCCACTGCTGCTTCCCCATAAGTCCCACACAGACCTGCACCTAGCTATAAGGTCCCACAGTCATAGCCTGTTCCACACACACTCTATCTGTTCCTGGCTCCAGCTTCTCTCCAGCTGTCTGCTTACCATGCTGTTGTGCTTCAGTTTCCCTACAGCTCCTCACTTCCATGTAGCCACTGCTCCCAATCAGAGCCCAGTCACTTCCCAGTTCAGGGTCTTTCCCCTGACCTGGCCAAGGGAAAGGGAAGTGCACTGGGGACAGGACTGATGAGAGTTGTAGTCCCCCTGCTTTGCAGAGACATCACCAAAAAAGTGTGGCAATAATATTTTTTTAAATGGGAAAAGTGTATTTTTCAGCATCTCAGAACCCAAAAATCAGTTTATTAATTATTATTAATATGTAGTATATTTGTTTCACAGTTAAGCCTTGAAAACCAAACCACGATCAGGGCTTCACTGCACTAGCTGCTGCATATATACATAGTAAGGCACAGTCCTTACTATGTATAAGCTTACAATCTAAATAGACAAGAAAGAGAGAAAGGAAGTATTACTATCCCCATTTACAGATGGAGAATTGAAGCAGAGAGAGATTAACTGACTTGCCAGAGGTTAGATAGGGAGTCTGGCAGAGTCAGAAACTGAATCCAGATTTCCTGAGTCACAGTTCAGTGCCTAAACTACAAGATTATTTTCCCTCTGTAGCTGATGGGATTTTACTTATAAACAATTGAAACTGTCTTGCATTCTTAACTCTAATTCTTACTATCTAGCAAACAATATGATCAGGTAAATTCTTGGTTATACCTTGTGGTTATATCAGCAAAACTTTTCCCATTTATTTTGAAATCTGAAGCTCCTAGTTCACATTTCATCGAGGGTGAAATCTTCTCCCGGGAAGAAATGCTAAGAACATGCCTTGATTTAATTTTGTTCACTAGGTTACCATCCTAAATCCTGAACTGCAATACCTCTGTTACTGTAATGCACTCTATTTAGTTTTTGGATGCAGTTCCATTTGATTATTTTATTCATTTCTTTCCTGTATTACTTTTACAAATATATTAACAGATACACATTTGAACAGATGAACAGCTATAGAGTGATGTTGCTAGAAAAAACTGGATAACACTGTTCACTATGGGCCATATCCAGCAAAAATTGTATATGGTCTTCTGAATCAGGAAAATCTCAAAATACATTAAATTGTTGTTGTGATGGGTTGGATCACAGAAACCCCCTTGGGAACTGCCAAGTGATGTGCCAAGACTACTTCTGCCCCTACTTTCCCTGCCAGCTCGGGACCCCAGCACCCTGTCTTGCTGAGCCAGACATGCCCATCTGCTCCAGCACAGACCCAGGGTCTGAATTACTTGCCCCAAAGCTGCAAACTTAACTGAAAGCAACTTACAGAAGTGTTCCAGTCTTTAACACTCAGATGTCCAACTCCCAGTGGGGTCCAAACCCCAAATAAATCCGTTTTACCCTGTATAAAGCTTATACAGGGTAAACTCATAAATTGTTTGCCCTCTAAAACACTGATAGAGAGACATGCACAGCTATTTGCTCTCCGCCCCCCCCCCATATTAATACATACTCTGGGTTAATTAATAAGTAAAAAGTGATTGTGTTAAATACAGAAGGTAGGATTTAAGTGGTTTCAAGTAGTAACAGACAGAACAAAGTGAATTACCAAGCAAAATAAAATAAAACACGCAAATCTAAGCCTAATACAGTAATACAACTGAGTACAGATAAAATCTCACCCTGAAAGATGATTCAATAAGTCTCTTTCACAGACTGGATGCCTTCCTAGTCTGGGCACAATCCTTTCCCCGGTACAGCCCTTGTTCCAGTTCAGGTGGTAACTAGGGGATTCCTCATGATGGCTCTCCCTTTTCTCTGTTCCACCCACTTATATATCTTTTGCATAAGGCAGGAATCCTTTGTCCCTCTGGGTCCCCCCCCCCCAATGGAAAAGCACCATGTTAAAGATGGATTCCAGTTCAGGTGACATGATCACAGGTCACTGTAACACTTCATTACCCACTTGCCAGCACACATATACAGGAAGATTTACAGGTAAAACAGAACCATCTGCAGTCAATTGTCCTGGTTAATGGGAGTCATCAAGATTCCAAACCACCATTAATGGCCCACTCTTTGCATAATTACAATAGGCCATCAGAGTTATATTTCATATTTCTAGTTTCAGATACAAACAGAGGTGAAAGTAAGCCAGTCTGGTCCAGTCCGGTGTATCGGCAAGAGTCGGTACGCCGTGCCGGACCGGACCAGCTTCTCCGGTGGTGATTTAAAGGGCCCAGGGCTCCAGCCGCTGCGGGGAGCCCTGGGCCCTTTAAATCACTGCCGGAGCTCCAGCAGCCGGGCTCGGGTGGGGATTTAAAGATCCCGGAGCTCCAGCCCTTGTGGGGAGCCTCAGGCCCTTTAAAGCACTGCCCGAGCCCCACTGCTGGAGCTCTGGTGGCACTTTAAAGGGCCTGGGGCTCCCCGCAGTGGCCGGAGCCTCTGGCCCTTTAAATTGCGGTGGCAGGGCTCGGGCAGCGCTTTAAAGGGCCCAGGGCACCCCGCAGTGGCAGGAGCACCGGGCCCTTTAAATCCCCGCCCAAGCCCTGCCGCCACTACCCCAGCCCTAGCCCAAGCCCTGCCACCCCGGGGTAACAGTGGCAGGGCTCCTGTGGTGATTTAAAGGGCCCGGAGCTCCCAAGGTGGCTGGAGCCCTGGGCCCTTTAATTCGCCCCTGAGCCCCGGGGCTTCCAGTTGCCTCTGCAGCTGGTAGTTCCGGGGTGATTTAAAGGCCCTGGGGCTTCCAGCCACAGCCAGAGCCCCAAGGCCTTTAAATCTTGAAAGGCCCTGCCTCTTCACGTTGAGGCCACGCCTCTTCCGGTTGAGGTCATGCCTGCTCAGGACTCCGGCATACCAGTAAGTCCTTTAAGTTACTTTCACCCCTGGATACAAGAGTGGTACATTTATACAAATAGGATGATCACACTCAATAGATTATAAGCTTTGTAATGATACCTTACAAGAGACCTTTTGCATGAAGCATATTCCAGTTACATTAGCATATTTTCATAAAATCATATAGAGTGCAACGTCACAGTTGAGTTTTTTCTTTTTATAATTAATATGGATAGAGAGAGAGGATACAGTAGACACAATTGTAAGATATCAGAGGGTTCTGATGACATTGTCATGACCACAAGAGTGAAGCTTGAATAATTTTTGATGTGAGAATGACAAGACATTTTTAACTATATTATTCACTGTTTTAAATGATATCATAAACTTTCAAATCTCAGAAGCAGAGATGGACTCTGATGATACTCAGGGTTTTAAGTAGTTTGTTAAATTCTATGATTGTGGATTTGACAATTTTTTTTATTTCCATTTATTCTTTTGTGCTGTGTTATATGTTACTAACCATGGCCCTGTCCTGATTAGGTTACATAAGGAGTGATTTATTTTGCGATGTTTTCATCTTTGGGAGAGGTTTTGGTTAAAGGCTTATAGTTTTTATTTTTGTTGCAGGATTTTTTGCATAATATCTTCACTAGATCTCTATGCAGAAGACCATTTACGTGGTGCATAGACCCTCCACTGGCCCTTTGCTCAGAGTAGATCTGAGCATGTGTGTGAGAGAATGGAAAAATGTGGGGAAAAATCATTTTGTTTCAACTAGAAAATGATTTTATTTTTAGTTCACTGAACCCCCTCCCCAAAATAAAGTAGTTGGGGTCAAATGAGAGGTAGCGGGGAGAAGCAGAGCGGCGGCACGCCCGGGGGAGCAGGCGGAGCAGAGGTGAGCTAGGGCGGGATGTCGCGGGGGGGCCCGCAGGAAGCAATGGAGGGAGGGGGGAAAATGCGGCATGCCCGGGGGAGGAGGCGGGGCGGGGATTTGGGGAAGGGGTTCGGAAGGGGTGAAGTTGGGGTGGGGCCAGGGCAAGTTCGATATAATGCGGTTTCACCTATAACGCAGTAAGATTTTTTGGCTCCCGAGGACAGTGTTATATCAGGGTAAAGGTGTATGTGGAAGACAACTGGAAGAAGTTAAAACAGCATTTCACTCTGTATCTTCAAGATAAAAAGTAAAAAGTGAGTAAAAAGGAAGTCATTCAGAAAGGAGTCTTATTTTTGACAGGGGGGCACGGAAAAAAAAGGGGGGGTGGCCAAAAATTTTTTTGCGTGGGGCGGCAAAAATCCTAGAGCCGGCCCTGCCTACCACTACACTTCTTTTTTTCCACCCTTCAGTTTGTTTATTTGTTTAGACTTCCCAACCTTTACCATTATAATTCCCCACACCATTGTTTGTTTATATTCATTTCTGCCCCCAGCAGCCATCCTCATTGCTCCCTTCTGTCCAGGAGGTCACTGCCTCCTTACCTAGCCGTCTTTTTCTGTTTGAGGACAGCCTTACCTTGCTTCTCCTGCTTTTCAATTTGTTTCCCTTCCCATCCCACTGGCCCGCTGAAGTCTGTTGCTTCCCTCCCTACACATCTATGTATATTGTGCCCGTGATTATACTTTATCCCCTCGTCTTTTGTTTAACTCCCCCATTCACTTCTCAACTTCACATATGTGCCCCATCACGCCCAAGTAACTGGAGGAGCCGATCCTCCCTTCTTCCCTTTCTCCGCTATCCCTTCCTTTTTTCTCTCCTGCCCACCTCCACTGGATGCTTCCTCCATCTGCCTTGCAAGATTGACCCCAGCCACAGGTGAGGCTTCTACTCTGGTGGCTTCATTCCTCCAGGGAGGGAGTTCTTAGTCACTGATGATGCAGCCCTTGGCTTTCTCCCCCACCTGCCTCTGTGGTCACCACTGTATCAAGCAGAGCTGGAGTCAGAGGGCCCATGTTCCCTGGAGGAACTGTTATTGCAGAAACACCAGGAAAATGGACTGTGAGGTGTTGGGCTGGAAACAACTCAGCCTCCTGGGCAGAGCAGTGCATACAGGTTAATAAAGTTCCACTTGTTCAGTTTAACCTGTATTCAGTTTCACTCTTTGTGAATGAAACATGGTGGGGTGCTCATCAACTGTGGAGTCTACTTTCACGCCCTTATTGTCTCATGTATTTCAGAAGAGTTCCTTTGTGCAGTGTCCACTGAATCTTTGAATCCTTCAACTCCTTTGTGGAACAGTGAGTTCTGTCTGGAGTTCTCTGCTTATATCCCCACCCAGAAACCCTGTGACCTTTGTTCCTCATCCCTGTTGTTTTTCATTATTTGTCCCAAGAATACTGCTGTTTTTCTCATTCCTGTGCCCCTTCTCAGTTGACAGGCAGGCCTTTAGTTTTGGATGAGCTTAGGTCTGCCCACCCCTGATACAAATATTCACATTGTCTCTGCATGTTCAGTAAACACTACATGGAAAAGGAGTAAAAAAAAAAAAATTAAAAAAATACCCCGAGTGGAAGAAATGAGCAGTTAAAAGCTCCACCAGAGCTGAAACTCTCTAGGTACACCTCTACCCTGATATAACGTGACCTGATATAACACGAATTTGGATATAACGCGGTAAAGCAGCGCTCTGCAGGGGCGGGGCTGCGTGCTCCGGCAGATCAAAGCAAGTTCGATATAACGCGGTTTCACCTATAACGCAGTAAGATTTTTTGGCTCCCGAGGACAGCGTTATATCAGGGTAGAGGTGTATGTGGAAGACAACTGGAAGAAGTTAAAACAGCATTTCACTCTGTATCTTCAAGATAAAAAGTAAAAAGTGAGTAAAAAGGAAGTCATTCAGAAGGTAGCCTTATTTTTGACAGTATTTGTATTTAGCTTGTGCATAGTCATCTAGACAAGCGATGGCATCTTCAGTGGCATGATGCAGTTCTTCTAGGCCACCGCTGAACCTAGTCAGCTGGCATTCCTCGACGATGTGCGTCATCGTCTGTGTTGTGCTGCAGCTTTACAAAGGGCTGTAATGAAATCCCCAGCGGTACTGGTTGGCTGCACAGAGACCTTGCCTGATCTGGAACCTATTTAACAGGGACCATTGGCGACGGGGCAGGTCAAAACCAGGTGGGCAAATTGTGGGGTTGGCAACGAGGGACTGGTTGGGGATTATAACCATATCCATTCCTCTTGCCAGAGTGTTTCCGCCCTAACATCCTGGCGTGACGGATGAGACCATAATGGGTGACATGACGGCAAATGTGCAGCTGCTACTTTAAAAAAGTCATTGTGCAATGGCAGGCTTGGGTTGGCATCAGGGCCGTCCCTAGCCATTTGGGTGCCCTACGCAGCCCCCCCCCCGCAGGGGGCCTGTGTGAGGCCCCATGCCTCCCCGCCCCTGGGTCTGGGAGGCAGGAGCTGGGGGGTCATTTTTGGGGGCTCCACAGGCCCAGAGTGGCCCGGGGAATTAGCAGAGGGCTGGGAGCAGCCTGCTCAGCTTCCCTCGCCCTGGCCCCAGCCGTGTCGCTCGGGGGAGGGGGCTTGGAGAAGGGCTCCCCCACGCAGTGGCGGGAAGCGGCGCAGCCCGGCCCCAGCCCGCTCTACTCTGCCATCTCCCAGCCGCAGCGCTCCGCTTCCTGCTGCTGATGAGAGCCAGGGGCGGTCCCTTCCCCAACCTGAGTGACATGGCTGGGGCTGGGGCAAGGGAAGAGGAGCGGGCCAGCGGCAGAGCAGGGGGGAAGGGTAAGAGGCAGGGTGGAGGGAGTTGTCTGGGGCCCCACACAGGGCCGGCTTTAGGAAGTGCGGGGCCCAATTCGAACATTTTCGGTGGGGCCCCGTCAGGGATGGCTGCGGGCAGGGGGTGCGGGGCAGGCTGCAGACAGGAGCTGGCTGCAGGCAGGGCAGGGGGTGCAGGGCTGGCTGCAGGCAGGGCAGGGGGTGCGGTGCTGGCTGGAGACAGGGGCTGGGCAGGGGTGGGCAAGGGGTGCGGGGATGGAGGCAGGGCAGGGGGTGCAGCAGGGGCTGGCTGCAGGCAGCGGGTGTGGGGCTGGATGGAGACAGGCGCTGGCTGCGGGCAGGGGGTGTGGGGCTGCTGCGGGCAGGGGTGTGTGTGGGGCTGGCTGGCTTCAGGCAGGGCCGCAGGGGGGTGCGGCAAGGGTTGGCTGGAGACAGAGCAGGGGGTGCAGGGCTGGTGCGGGCAGGGGGTGCGGGGCTGGAGGCAGGGCAGGGGGTGCAGGGCTGGCTGGAGATGGGGGCTGGCTGTGGGCAGAGGGTGCAGCAGAGGCAGCTAGAGCCCCGGCCCTTTAAATAGCCCCCGAACCCCCTGGTTTCCCAGGGCTCTGGGGGCTATTTAAAGGGCCTGGGGCTCCCTTGCTTCTACTGCCCCAGCCCTTTAAATAGCCGAGGGAGCCCTAGGGAAGCGGCGGGGCTCCGGCGGCTATTTAAAGGACTGGGGCGGCAGAGGCAGCTGGAGCCCCGACCCTTTAAATAGCCCCCAGAGCCCTGCACCCCTACACCAGGGCTCCAGCAGTGAGGCTCTGGTGGCAATTTAAAGGGCCTGGGGCTCCAGCCCCTGCTGGGTATGGTTGTGGTACGGGAAGTGCAGTGGAGCTACAGTGTGTGGATGTAAGTGTGTCTCAGGGATCTACATGGATGGGGGCTATGGATGCAGATTTTAATTTTTGTAACCTACACTGTTCTGATTCTTTAAGGTGTATATATTGCTTGGCAATAGCCCTAATAGGTTTGCTAGGATTTAAAAATAAATGTTTTATTTTATAATTGAAAGCACAGCAAGCCAGCTCTAATAGGCATCACCTTTAAATGTCCACGTTGTTGCCATAGTGCCTAGCAGTCCCCACACACATTATAATAACCACAGCGCTGCCCCTCCCACGACAGACGCGCACACAAGTCTCTGGCTTTGCCTAGCAATTTTGGCAACAGCGCGCAGCGGATCGTATCCACGCTGCCCAGGAGACACTACGCTTCCAACGGGGCAATGCTCCAGCTCGCTCCGCCGCTGGCTGCGCATTGCACCCTGGGATGTGTAGTCTCCGCTTAGCGCTCCCCCCCCCCCCCCGTTGGGCAGGGGCAGTCGCCCTAACAGCTCTCGCGAGGTTTTTGAATCGCTCTGGTCTCGCGCGCGGTTTCCTCGCGAGGGCGGCCGCCTTGGCTGGGATGTTTGGTGCGGTCGCCATTCCCCTGTGTGACGTCATAGTGCATTGTTGTGAGAGTAGCGGAGCATCCCTCAAGCTGTCAGCTGTGCTGCTGCGGGAGCCCGAGCCCGAGCCGGCCCAGCCCCCTTCTCCTCCCCCCGCTCCGGGGGCTCCGGAGCTCCGCGCCCGTGTAGCCTTGTCTGTGTGGAACCCCTCCGGGCCCCCCTCCCCCGCACGCTCCAGTCCGCCCTCCCCCCGCCCCCCTAGAACCATCTCAATGAGATGCAAACATGAAAGACAAGAGGAAGAAGAAGGACCGCACCTGGGCCGAGGCTGCCCGCCTGGTAGGTGCCGCGTTCGCATGGTGCGGGCAGGCGAGTCCCCGGCGAGTGGAGGGGGCAGTCAGCCCCGTACAGACCCCCCTCCCCCCGGCTTTGTTGCAATCAGTAGGGCATGTTGGAGTGAGCGTGCAGGGCTGGGTGAGCGAAGCGATTGACTCGCCGGGCGGTAGCGGGTGTGAGTGGCTGCCTCCCCCCTTACGTGGGTGTGTGAGGGGCTAAGGGGCTAGCCAGGGGAATCCCCCCCCCACACACACACACACACTGCGTGTGAAGTTCCCTCTTCCCCAGGGGGCGCCTCCTTTCCCTGGTATGCGTGTGTGTGAAATTACAAGGGTAGTCCCTCTTGTAGTGTGTATATGTGGGAGAGACATAGCTCTCCCTTTTCCCTTTAATGTGTGGGGAAATAGCTACACCTTTCGTTAGTGTGTGTCGAAAAATATCCACTTTGTGTGTGTGAGAGAGAGAAATTCCCTTCTCCCTGTCCCATGTATTTGTTTCAAATATCCCAGAAAAGTCTCCCCCTCCCCCCTTTAAAATATATGTAAGTGAAAGATCCAAGGATTTCCCATCACTCCATTAGTGTGTGTAGGAGAAAGAATTATCCAGGGATTCCTCTCCACCCATCTGTGTAGAGAAATAGCCCAGGCAATCAATCCCACCCCTCAGAAAGCTATTTGGCTCTAAAGACTTCATGTGTTCCCAGAGGGTTGGGGAATTATTTGTCACCCTCTTTCTCCAGTATCTGTTTTATGTGACTTTGTTTTATTGTTCGCTAAGTGTATTAGGACACTTCATTTACTTTGTGCTTCAGAACCCTTTTGTGTGAGTTCTCTCCATTCTAAGAATTTCACAGTGTGTGTGTATGATACAGCATGTGTGGTTGTACATTATAGTGCGTATGCCTTCCCTGAAGATGGGGTTATTTCAGCATCAGTTAGATGCGGTTATAGAAAGAGGACAGCTAGAAAGATCTGCTGCTGTTTATATTGGGGTTTTTTTGGGTATTCATATCAATTTCATATTTTACTGATTATTTCAACAATTAAATTAGTATTGAAAGAATGTGATCCTTTTCTTGTGGTGCTAGTGAGTGTCTGTTTTATTTATTTTTTGTCTTAGAATGGCTGTGAAGCACAGTCCTTTTTGAAAGGATGTGTCTTGTGGGACTATGGAGCATTACGTAGGAATTTCAGCCTTTCAGTGCTTCCACGGCATAATTTATATCAAAATAGGAGGCAGTCCTAACTATAGATATCACTGCCAGTGCCTCATAGGAGTCTTGCATTGATTGAACATATAAGGTTCATTGTGGTAAAAAATTACTACAGTTAGTTCAGCTTTAGCAAGGGTGGTCTGATGTAGGCACTTTTAGAGTTGAAAAATATGCCTGTCTAAAACAGGAAATGTGCCAGGCCCAAGGTTCTTACTTTCTCACTATTGTCTTTCCTTAATTCTGCAGATCCTGGTAAAGGAGTAAGTGTATTAAGAGGGCACTCTCTTCCCCAAACTAATGACTAGAATAGATGTTCCCAAACTCGTGAACTTTATAGCTCTTTATGGTTGTTTGTGACTGTGATTTGTGGCTGTCTTTTGTTATACTGTAAGCTGCTAAACTTCATTAAAAGACATTTAAAATACATGGAATTCTATCCTAACGTTAGTTTAGCATGTAAGCAATTGCTGTAGCTGCCACAGGGAATATAAGCCATCATGAATGGGAAGGGAGATGGTCCGTGCAAGCGAGGAAAATCTCTGTTAAGGTGTAGTCAACTCTGTGGAAAAGTTCAATAGCTTCTAGAACATAGATTGAGCTGTTATAAATAGGGAAGCTCTCTCTGTTTGAGTTGCATTCTTTTTCTCACTCAGAACAGCCTTGATTGTGTAAACCTACTAGGACTGGTAGTTGCTTTATATGAAGAGTGGGTGATGAAGCACGTTGCCTGTTTTACAAAATGTTCAGCCTCCCAAAGTTACTAAATTATCCAGAAGCTTGTCCGTAATCTGTTTCCTATACGACTTATGCATAGACTGCTTGCTTTGACCCTGATTCTGCATCAGGATCTACTAGTGCAGGGATTCATGCTAGCAGATCTTTATTGAGGCCAAATTTATGGAGTCCTTATATTATTTTATGTAAAGGACCTGATGGTTCATTATGATTCCATTTTCTTGGAATACATCAATAATGTATTACTGCAAGGCTTGATTAAATCAATTTCTTTCCAAGGACAAGTAAAGAATGAAGTGATTGATACATACTCACAAGTAATGACTCATGAGCTAGCTAGATCAATATCTATGTTATAAAATTGATTGGCTTCTGAATTTCTTTATTTTTAAGAATAGGAAGGTTGAATTAATAAGTTATAAGTACTGATACCCATTTTTTATATTTCCTATAAAAAGCCTACAAGTGTGTTAAGCTTGTAAAGTGAAGTACTCCCAAGTTATGAAATAACCTTAACTCTGCTCCCTTGTGTATGTGTATGCATTACAGTACAGTCTCTAAATTACATGTTCATGCACTATTTTTCCATAGCACCTCTAGCTCACACAATACAGAATGGGGACAGTGCTCAGTGAATGAAATAGCTGTTGAGTTTTTCACTTTGTACTCTTTGTTCCTCCAGTATGTGGTCCCATGCTTCAAGTACTGCATATTTTCCAAACTGTGGACTAACTAAAATGCTTTTTTCTCTTATTTGACACTCATCACTGTAGTACCTGAGAGCCTTGCAAATGTAAATTGATTTAGCCTTACAACAGGTTTGTGAAGTTAAGTATTATTTATTATTATTATTTTATTATTATTTTACCTATGCAGAACCGAAGCACAAAGAGATTAAATGTGTTGTTCAAGGTTGCATAGGAAATCTCTGAAAGAGGCAGAAAAAGAATGCAGATTCCCTGGGTTGCAGTCTAGTTCCTTAGCCCTAAGCTGTACACTAGTCATGGTAGAAGTGGATATAGTGATGTCTGTAGCATCCTCACTTCAAACTCACATGCCCCATACAACAATTACATAGAATAAAGCAGGGGTAATCTGGACCCTGCACCCATATCATTACACAGCCCTGTCTTATTCCTTGTTCAGCATGCACAATGAAAGAGGCAGCAGTTCTGCAAAAAAATCCAGTAAATTATTTATAATAAGACAGTTTTGTAATGCATATGTCCAAGCAATCAGGCTTAAGGTTGATAGGCAACCTTACATTTATCATTTCTTGATACTTGAATACATCGTCTTTGTCATCTTGACATTCTTGTAATGTTTTTTTTATAGAGTCTTAATGTAAGAAGAAACTAACAAATGCCACTATAGTCAGCTGTTTACTATATCTCACATTAAAATATTTTATACTGTGCAATAAATAAGGCAGGAACCCTGGAGACATTCCTTGACCTGTATTTTGTGGAGGATGGCAGGGTTCCTTTGAGGTCTAACTACTTTCCATATGTAGCACCCTACCTCTTTCCTCACTCACCTCCACTAATCAGAGAGAAAAACGTAGCCCTTTTTTAATGGGGGAGAGAGGAGGAGAGTACAATTGAACTGTTTTGGCTCATATATTCTTTAAACTTAATTGTTTGCTCAGAGAGAGCAAATCTGCCAAATTTCAGGAAAAAGCTTAAAAAAGACTTAAAAAGTTAAAACAACTGACAATGACACCATTGAATGGAAAAGCTTGTGCCTCCTCAGTTCTAGGTGTTCTTAAAACCAAAATTGTAAGTCCTGAAATATTGTTAACTTCTGTCCTATACTAATTTGGTGCCTTGAGTTGGATTTTCCAAGTTCATTGGTTGCACAAGACATACATAGTACAGATGCATCACAAAATAATTGATTGTAGACCAGCTGTTTATATTTTTAGTAGATGTCATAAGCCAGCAGTTCTGGTAACTTTTGTCTCTATGTAGTTTCACATTCTAAGTTCATCAGTCACTTTAAAATTGAGGAAGACTCTAAAATAATTAAATGAATGTAGATTTACAAATGTGTGGCTATTGGGGAATGAATGGATCACTTGGAAAATTTCAACGCAAATTTGAAGTTAAATTGAAGGGGTTTGTTCTTTTGAGGTTCAGTCCTTCAATGGTATAGATCAGAGTTGTCATAGAACAACACTCAGCCATTAGTTATGGCTGCCAGACATACTGCTTTACTTATGACCCAGATAGGTTAAATAGGCTTGAAGGGAGCAGATGCTGCAGGCTGGTAAACCCTCAAGACCAGTGTGGCCAGTATATTTCATGAGGCATTGAGCATCTGCCTATAAAGGATGGTGTTTTATCAGAACCATTTGAAAGAATTTCTGTGACTAACTTGCCCTCATCACTGTCCTTTTCTCTTTATTCTAAGCACAGCTCTAAAGCATACTTAAACTCTAACTTCCACTTGATAGTGGGAGTAGCTGAAAATTCTGAAACTGGTAGATTTTCACATCACTTATGTTCACTAGATTACCCCCTGCATGCCTGCTTTTCCTCCTCCAAGCCCTGTTCATAATTAAATGAATGTAGAGGTTTGCTCCAATTGCTTAGCATTGTGCATGTTTTGCTGCACTATGCTGAATCTTCTTGGTACAGGGGATGAGTGAACCGGGTGTTCTGATGCTTTGGTTCTGCGTATTTATTTTTGTAGCTTCCTGGCGCTACAGGTCTTAGTTAAGAATAAATTATTGTTCCTACATAATAGTTTAAATTAAAAGACTTTTTTTTTTTTAAGTAGCAAGTATGTATGCAAATTACTTAAAGAAATTGCTGCTTTAAAGAATAACTACTTTGGAGATGTGGTTGTTAGTCTGTATGTTACCGTTTAATGTGGCTGGCTGTCCAAATCTAGTTATCGGTCACTTGTCCTCTGTTCTACTGAGATTGTGAAGTTGAAGTAGATCATACAGTGGTATGGAATTATATTGCAGTATGTCTTTATATTTGAAGCCCACAAATGAGACCAAAAATCAGAATTGTAACATGTATAGCTAGAGCTTTGTAATACCTTTTGACTTTTGTCTCCAGTCTTCACTCTTGTTACTATAAATACAGTTTAAAACATTATGAAAGGAAGTTCATGCATTTCTAAAAATGGGGATTTGACATGACTTTGTTTTACTACACTAAGGGTTTCTTTGTTGTTGGCTTAACAGAGACCTACTATTATTTCCATATTTCTTCTAAGTTCATTCTTTTTTAGACATGCAGAAATATTGCTGCTTCGGGAGGTTTTGATGGCCTTTCACTTTGATCCACAATCAATGTTGCTTTGAAGATCTGTGGGGTTTTTAAATGTTATTTATTTGCCCTAGAGCTTTCTCAGATTTCTTTTTTTTTTTTATTCAAAGCAATTGCTGCACTTGTTAGGTAGCACAATTCCTCCATCTATTTCTTTACCTTCTGTTGTTGCATGTACATAGCAGCACCACTCTTTGTTAGTATTGAGTATTCTTGAGATTAGTAGATTTAAAAAAAAAGATTTAAAAAGGTGAACTGCAAATAAAATGTCAACTTAATTTACTTGTCCAGTATGTGGACAGTGATCCTATTAATTAGAATGAGAGACATTAATCTTATAAACAACTAAGCCTTACCTTTTTCTCTGAGATGTTCTGAAGACATGTCTGTCTTGATCAACTGTGATGCCTCAGGTACCAATGAGGTAGTCTGGAGCATGGAGCCAGACCTCTGAATATAGATATTGAAGAAAAGAGGAATATGTTATATAATTTTAAAGTAACTTGGAAAACTACACAAAGCCCTTGGAAGAGCCCTCAGCTCCCTACAGATGGGTTCAGTGCTCCAGAAAGCTTCCTTAGTAGTTGTGATATCACAGCATGGGGCCCAATGGAGTATTGCAGAGAATCAGGAGCCAGATGTCTGTGAATTCCCAAGACCTGAAATAGAACAGAAAAGGGCAAATTTGGATTGTTCATGGGCCCAATCCTGCAAGATGCTGCGTGCCTTCAGTTTCCTTTGTTGTGATTTGGAGTGGAGCCTGCTCAGCATCTCCCAAGAGGTCCTCTGCACATAGTCTGATCTGGCCTTACATGCTAAATGCCTATCTTTGCCTTTTCAATGAGGGCATTCAATCCACATGTATTGCTGAAGTCAATAGAATTTACCTTTTATGTTTGCAGTCACCTTTAGATAACACCCATGCGCGAAACTATTTCCTGTTACATATAGCATCTCATTTCCTCTTCCAGTTTTCTGACTTAAAATAAGCAATTGTCTACTTCCCCCATCCCAGGTGTTGCATTCTGAGAATTATAGATATATATAATTTTATATATATATATATAAAAAAAAGCAAAGCAACAAGAAAATTGTTTTTTTAATTTTATTTGTGTTGTGTTATTCCCTAAAGGCCCCAGTCAGTATCAGGGCTGCATTGTTCTAAATGAAGACGTGATCCCTGACCCAAAAAGGTTAAAACCTAAATAGAAACAAGGCACAGGTGAGTGTTTATAAAACAATGAGAGAAGAAGGATGAAGTAACATTGGCTGACTGTGGACAGCTTGATGATTCTGAATCATTTGGATATTTTTAGTAAACAAATTAATATTAGCCATTCATCAGGTAAGTGGTCAATAGCAAAAGAGGGTTTTGAGGTAGATGTTGTAAAGCTGTTCTGGTTAGTTCTGGGAAGGCTTTCCATGCAGAAAGGGTAATGTGTAAGAAAGCAGAAACGTGGAAGAAGTGAACAAATGCATGGCTGAGCGGACTGGCATAACTGGTGAACTAGAAGGGCAGGATACAATATAAGTGATGAGGAACAATAGGTAGAGATGGATAGAGTGAAGGGCATGAGGATTAAATCAAGGTATAAATGTAAAGCAGTTGAGGATCAGACAGAGGACCAAAAAAAAAAAGGATGTGATTTAGAACAATGGGTTAGAAGATTTTAGTGGCTACGCTTTGTATGGATTGGAAGGTGATGAGCACCTGTCTGAGCCACTATGTTTATCATTTGATGAGCTGATTTAAAAAAAACCACAAAAAAACTTCAAGCTGCTTTCTTCTCTTCATTTTAGTTGGATCTCTAAAAATGGATCTTCTTAATTGTTTCTCTTCAGGCATCTGTTACAGTTAGTATATTTTGGAGTTACTGTCTAATGATAGAGTAGATGTATTTGAAAAAGAACAAAGATCCTGTCCACCCCTTCATGAGGTTCTCTGCCCTGCATAGGTGCAGCTTCTGTCTAATATACCACCATAAAGATTCTTTATATTACTAACATTTGAAGTGATTAAAATTTGGATTATATTAAAAAATATTTTTCACCCTCTATACAGTTTTCTGTTTTTATTTTGGTTAGTTTGGGCCAGGGGTCGGCAACCTTTCAGAAGTGATGTGCCAAGTCTTAATTTATTTATTCTAATTTAAAGTTTCACATGCCAGTAATGCATTTTAACATTTTTAGAAGGTCTCTTTCTATAAGTCTGTAATATATAACTAAACTATTGTTGTATGTAAAGTAAATAAGGTTTTTAAAATGTTTAAGAAGCTTCATTTAAAAGCAAATTAAAATGCAGAGCCCCCCAGACCGGTGGCCAGGACCCGGGCAGTGTGAGTGCCACTGAAAATCAGCTCGCGTGCTGCCTTTGGCACGCGTGCCATAGATTGCCTACCCCTGGTTTGGGCAATGAAAATAAACTGGTTAATTTCACTGTAGTTCGCATGCACTAGCAGAGTACTGCAATGTCTGAGTTGCAAGCCCTTTAGGCCAATGTTTAAGTCTGAAAACAAAACAAAACAAAAAAGTCCCTACTGTCTAAACTTTGGTCCTGACCTACATAAGTGTCCCTGTAACAGAAAGTGAAGTTTGATGTCTGATGTGTGCATAGGGAAGTGCTCCTGAAAATCACAGATGCAGAGAGAACTATCAGTTTAAATTTAAAAGAACACTGCACCTATCTGCTCTTCTCAGCATTCTTAAAACTTGCATGTTAAGAAACCCCTTATGTATTACCTGAAATGCCATTAAAGGCTGAAGTTACTTAGATATTGAAGTAAGTGTGTGTGTGAGCGAGAGAGAGAGAGATCTGGGAAGTCTAGAAAACTACTGGAAGTACTAATGTTCCAAAAACCTGTATTTAGACATATATTCATACAGAATTTGTTTATGTGGTAGGCATATTATAAAACCCTTTTAAAGTTTTCTGTATCCTTGTATTTTGCTACATACCAATCTCTTGAACTTTAAAATGCAAACTTGCATGCCTCTTCTGTGTGGGAGCAGCAATATTGGCAAAGGGCCAGGGAAAAGTGGCAGAGAGGAGTTGGAGAACTACAGTGGGGGAAAAGATGCAGAAGTGCACGCACACTGTATGAAGTGGAACAAAAAAAAAACCAATATCCCAGGAGGAAACCAAAATTCCATGATAGAGAAGGAGAGAAGTGGAAAGAGAGAGAGAGAGAAATTAATTTTCTTAATTTTGGGATGACACTTTATTGGACTGTCAGCTACTTATTTAAGTGAAGTGGTAACACAATAATCTCAAATAATACTTCCCTGCTAAATTTTTGTTTTCATGAGATTTTTTGAAGTATGGAGATTAAAACAACAAATCAAAGAATCCTGTTCTCTGTAGAAACTATTGTGACACTCTGTACCTCGGGGGAACACCCTGCACCCCCATGTTCATCCTTATAATATCTTTGTGTGGTATCCAATGTAAAGTTTGTCGTGTCGGGTGTCTTTAGAAGGCTCATGATGCACTGAGCATTGTTGTTTTAGTAATGTTATCGGTTGTAATTTCATGTATATAGTTATGAGGCTCAAAATGTCTTCTCATGTCTTAAAACAAGCCCAGGCAAAAACTCCCCCAGAGCAGAGGGGCAGTTCACACCTCATCAGGGCATGTATGGAACAAACCCAGCCCAGCCTCACAGGAACAAAGGACACTGGCCTAGGCAGCAACAAAGGATCTGTTGGACTCTCGAGTGAGTCACCTCCCTTCCCTTGTCAGTTTGGGACTTTGATGAGATAATGCTCACCAGACCCTGAAAGAGGGGTGTGGAGGGCACAGCTAAGAGGGAAGAAAGAACATCATAAAAGGGAGAGACGTTTGCCATGCTCTCCCTCTCTTCCACCTCCATCTACAGACACCACCACCAAACGACTGAAGTGCTGATCAAAGGGGAGGGCAACCAGCCAGCCGGTGGTGAGAAGCATCCAAGTTTCTAAGGGCACTGAAAGTGTTAAGATCAGCTTACAATGAGTTTTGCTTTTATTTCATTTGACCAGATCTGACTTGTTGGGCTTTGACTTATAATCACTTAAAATCTATCTTTTGTAGTTAATAAATTAGTTTGTTTATTCTACCTGAAGCAGTGAGTTTGGTTTGAAGCATGTCAGGGACTTCCCTTGGGATAGCAAGCCTGGTACATATCAACTTAATTGTTAAATTGACGAACTCATATAAGCTTGCAGTGTCCAGCGGGCATAACTGGACACCGCAAGACGGAGGTTCCTAGGGCTGTGTCTGGGACCGGAGATATTGGCTAGTGTCATTAAGTTGCAGAATCCATGCAGCAGCTGGATTAAAAGTGCTCACTCACATAGCTGGGAGCAGCTTTCATGCTAGAGGCTGTGCATGAACAGCCTGGGAGTGGGGGTTCTCACAGCAGAGCAGGGTAAGGCTGGCTCCCAGAGTCAAGGATTGGAGTGACCTAGTAAATCACGGGTCCAGATAACACCAGGGGAACGTCACAACTATAATTAGAACTTTTGGGAAATGAACTACTGTGTTTCTTATTACATCACATTCCAACTAATTTTAGGAAAATTTGCCTTTATCCATTTCAACCAAGAGAATATTGCAAAGGTTTTTTAAAAAAAACCCCAACCCTTTAGAAATAAATGAAAAGACCCACTTGTCTTATGAAATATTTTCCTCTCCTTTGAGTGATAGATAATCCTTTCTACTAATAAAAAGAACAGGAGTACTTGTGGCACCTTAGAGACTAACAAATTTATTAAAGCATAAGCTTTCGTGGGCTACAGCCCACTTCTTCGGATGCATCTGAAGAAGTGGGCTGTAGCCCACGAAAGCTTATGCTCTAATAAATTTGTTAGTCTCTAAGGTGCCACAAGTACTCCTGTTCTTTTTGCGGATACAGACTAACACGGCTGCTACTCTGAAACCTTTCTACTAATGGAATTTTCATTGTTGGTGTCACCTGATCTTGTCCAGATTGCTTCTAGAAAAGCAATGCTTATATGTGTACCTATCTTGGAATCTCTTTTGCAAAAAAGCCCTCTTCCATACTTTTTGAGGATGAGACTACTGCTGTTTTTTGTTTAGTAACCAGAAATACTGATGTATTTTCTTACCGTTGAAGAATATAACATCGAAATGTTCCACAAATAGATTTGTATTTATGGGTCATAATATCTGGAACAGTTTAAGGCAAAATCCACCTTCCTGCATATAAGCCAAAAGGCTTATCCAGCCACTGCATTGTATTGCCTTATAGGCAGAAGATGAACTGGATGGCTACCCTGGAGGCCAATGCTGAGGCATCATAACCTTTGTGTAAAGTGACCTTTCGTTTTTCTGTTAACAGGATTTTTTAGGGAAACATGGTTTTCTAAGACCACAGTCATTGGAACTCTTGGGGAGTCTGTGTAACTTGCATGGGATTTTGGTAATGAATGTTTTGAGTCTATAGCCCTGATGTGTGTTAGAATTCTTTTCAAAGCTTTTGTGAATAGGCAAGGGCCTTTTCTTTTCTTTTAGGATACCAATTTTACAATAGTGTTCCATATCCTTAAAATAAAAATATTCCGAGATTGCTCCATTGAGCAAGAGAGTTCATTCTGTGGTAGAGCACCAATAGAGTTGAAGGATAAGACAGTTACATTTTTTTCCTGTGGACTGCAGGTGATTTTAAATCATAATCCTTCCTGTGCTGTCATATGTCGCTTAGGGCCTGAGCAAAGCTCCTCTATCCCTGTCTATCCTCAGCCACACTCGGTTCTCGGTTATTAAGTCCCATAGATTTCCTGCTCTGAATAGTGTTCGACGAAGGTATTCTTTCACTTGCCCCTTTTGCATGTTCTTTCAGCTGCCCAATGGCATGCTTGCCATGGCAGATGCTCTGGCTTCATTCTTAACATGTCCTATATAGTTCCATCTATTTTTTTCTGGATAACTTTAGAGATCAGGAGGTGTTGAACTCTGACAAATCTTGGCATATGTTATTTCATTTGCTAGCTTGTATTTTTCTAAGGTATTTGCTTTCGAAGATATTTAGACATCTATCTCTATGTTTGGTGACTTTCCAGCTTTCACATCCATATGTTAAGATGGAAATAACATTTGAATTGAAGATTCATAGTTTGGTCAATAACTTAAAATCGATAACTTATCAGATCTTGTTGAAACTGATGCATGCAGTTACTGTTTTGCCAGTTGGTGATATTATTCCCTTCTGGATATCCCCCTGGGCTTCCAGGTTACTGAACTGACTCACTTGTTTAACCCCCAACTTGTAGGACCAGTGGACTGCTTTTAATCTGAACCTTACCCTTTGACCTATATGGCTTGGATGGCCCTACCAGGAGTAACTCCTCCTGGCAAATTTCTCAGGGTCATCAAAACACTCAAGTCTTCCACCATGTCACAGTGTAGTATCCAGGGAAGGCCACGTTATTGAATCCACCAAAGAAATTCCTTGATTTCCTGGGACTGCGAAAAAATAAAAATTCATACTGAGCATTCAGAGAAGTCCTACTTAAAATGTGAAAAGACTAGTGCTATGCTGAGACTAGGAGTTGCTAATGTTTACCTCTGTGGTTCCAAAAAAGGGCTTACTTTAGGATAAAACTCCCCGCATCAAAGGCAGGTGTATAGTTCAAGTATGGCAGAATGAATCTGCCTTTGAATAAATCATATGTTAATTACCTAATGGGCGTGTTTTCCTAGTTTGCTTTTCCTTGATGCTTTCACCTGCCAGAAAAAAAAAAAGGCCATTGCTATTCAAGTAGAAAGGGCAGTAAACTAAGAGAGCCCCAAAATAAAGCTCATCTCTTGGTTGAACAGGAAATCCAGTTGTGTGAAAATGATATACCTATAACTTTCCCGGCCATAAAAGAAAATCCTACGTACCGTCTCCTCTACAAATTAAAGTATCTACCTTGTTCGTGATTCATAGTTTTGTGGCATGCAGGCTGATTTACTGCACCTCAGATTTCCCATTAGTGTGTGCCGAGTTCTTGTTTGATCTGATTTTGGAGTTGGAGCAGGCTTATGGCCCATGCAAAGAGTAATCCTTCCAGGCTGAGTCTGGAGCTCATAGCTGCCGACAACTAGTGACCTATCCTGAGTGCCTTCACGTTTTACTCAGATGGGTAGACAAAATCTGCATCTTAATTTTGGGCTTAGGGTTACAAACTGTTGGTATAAGGATCACATCTTTATCTCTATCTCACTATCACCTCTGTAATTTTAAAGTCAGAGTTCATCTTTGTTCCTTGTGGGCATGAGGCCTATTTAATTGTTCTGGCTATGAAGATTGATAGCTTTTATTGAGTTTAAATCTCTTAAGGGAAACTTCTGTTGAGCTGGTAAACCACTCTGTTGATTTTCCTTTGTCAGCTATGTCAATGCAGTGTCTCCCAACCATACTGTCATGGTACATCCTCCTCGCAGTAATGTTGCCTTGTTATATGGCTGATCTGTGTAAGTTACTGATCACATCAAAGAATTTTTGAAAACCTTATGCTTGGGCTTCCTGAAGCCCTTATTGAGGGTAGTGTGGATAAAGATATGCTCCCTGTGGAAAACTGGTAATGCTTATCATTTCGTGTATTCCAAAGGCAAAAAATTATTTCATAGAATTATCTTTTGAGTCACAGATTAAATGATAGGTGTGGTCTAGCAGTAACCAGAGAAGGAGAACTTCTCCAAAAGAACCAGGGCAATTCACCCCCCATAAAAATTCTGCTCCCCTTCATCCAACCTTGTGATTACCATGCATTCCAAGCACTTACAACTCACCACAATTGTAATCAAAAGCATTTTCTGCCATGAAGAAGAATGGGAAAATACCATACTCTTTGTGTGTATTATAAACAACCACCACCCCAGAACGAACAAAAATCCAAACAAACAGAACAATCGCTGGTATAAGGTGCCATGAAAGTTTTTTTTGTTTTGTTTATTTTTATTGCCAGCAGTTTGGGATGGTCAGATTAGGGTTGTTAACCCTCCAGGATTGTCTTTCCAGGAATTAAAGATTAATCTTTAATTAAAGATTGTCATGTGATGAAACCTCCAGGAATCCCTCCAGCCAAAATTGGCAACGCTAAGTCAGATTGTCCTCAAATAGAAAAGCTATAAGTTATCATGCAGGTCTTCCCAATAAAACCTTTAGGGCATCTCCCTGTCATATAGACACCCCATCATGTGTTCTATCTGATCTGTCGGTACCTTGCCAAACTCTTGTTCATATGGGTTTGAAACAATACATTATTTGCCAGACTTTATACAAACATCACTAGGTTCCACCCAAATAGAGCCTGTTTCTGTTACAGCTAATATACTTTAAAGCCGGGTGGGGGAAGACAGTATGAAGATTAGAATTAAAAATGAACAAGATATGTGACGCAAACAAAATATACATGGTTTGGTGTGATACCAAGTACTGATTCTCCCTTGCTTGAGAACCTTGCATGAGTAACTGGCAGCTGTACCATCTGTGAGTAAGGTGGTGTTCCCCAACTCATGGCAATTAAAACTTCATAGCATTCTACACCGTCATGTATTTTATTTTATATACAGCTGGTATTGATGACTAATCTCTTAAGACTTTAATCATCTCATGAGGAGAGGTGGAATAATTCACAGTAGCCCTTCCTTTCCTCACTCATGAAGATAAATGTCATAAAATGATGGTTGATCATTGTTATGACACTAACCATTTTATATTTAACAAAGATAGCAAAATCCCACTGGCAGCTAACAAAAGAATTCTCTCTATATATGTGGCACGAGAAGGCTATATTTCTCCAATTCAAAAATGTGACTTTCCTGTCTACTTTTGGAGCATTTGAAGTACTAGAATTTGATTGTGCCAGTGAATTGACTACATACAGGGATATGATGTCACATTTCAAATTGATTTCAAGTCAGTTTTGAACATTCTGTAAGCTTGAAAACCCCCCAAATCCCTTTCATTTGTAATAGCAGCTCCCTCAAAAATTGAATAATTCCCCCCTGAATAAAACAAGATGATGGCTTTCATTTCACTTTTCTTTGGAGGGATTTTCCTGATGGGGTTGGGGAATTCAGATGCTTTATTTTTTTAGCGGGGGAAAAGTCACTTCTTCCCTCCTGGTTTTAGTTTTCCTTGTCCTGACCTTCTGTGTTGCACCCCAGCCCATCCACCCTCCAGGCACACACACTTTGGTCATCCTTATAAGGATAAAACCTACCAAAGTACGAACAAAGGTTCATTCTCTACATCAGTAACAACACAGTTTGGCTCCCCTTCTTTTCATGTTAGCCAACAGGCAGCAGTACAGGGAACTGTGCTGTATAGCCGATGATGGGAGAGGAAGAGAGAAAACACCGAGTCTTGCAAGGATAAGGAATCTCTTTACAAAGACTGAGAGTATGTAAATAAACTTTTCATCCAAGCATCAAAATGCTGTACAGTGAGGATAAATATTATATCTGTTTTACAGATGAGAGAACTGAGTCTACGTGATTTTTTTTTTAAAGGGTCACACAGTATCTCTTTCTATATCATTGTTAGATGTGGTATAATATAACAATCCTGTTATTTGTAAATAAAACCTTGTTATATTCAGCCCAGAGTGACTATAGTGACTAGAGCACTATAAATGCTTAATTGTATTCATTCCTCACAATATACCCATATCAGTCACAACACAAAATCTGCTTGTTTTATTAATTTTATGGATAACCCTGATCTAGAAAAAGTATTTTAAAAGCTGATAGGAAGTATGTATTTAGCTGCAGTATATACCCCTAAACATATTTTATTCTTAATCCTATATGTTATAGTTTAGTATTTTTTCTCTCTGAAATCTTAGGTCTGTATCTGTAGGACACCGTCTAACAAGATAACTCCTTGTAGGAGAGGAGTGGAAAGAAAACTGGCATAACTGTCTCCTCTTGTTAAATCTGGTACATTTAGAGAGTAGCCAGTAGGAATTCTGTTACTCATTTTGAAGTACTCCTTAAACATTACATTTGCCTGAGGAAAGTAAGTGATGGAAGCTTTTAAAAACACACACTTGTGTGCGTGCGCGCGCACACACAGACACATGATTTCAGAAGACTTCCTCTTCACATGTTTTGATTCTGACCATGTTGAAACATCAGTAGTATAGCAGACCTTTTAGTGTCTGAAAAAAGATCTATATTAGCTTGTGTTAGTGATATAACATATACAAAAAGTGAATATATTCAGGCTTTTCCGTGCTGTTTTTCTCTCCATCACTTACATAGCAATCAGTGTTAAGTCCCAAGCAGCCTGCGAAGAGCTACAAAAGGATCTCAGAAAACTGGGTGACTGGGCAACAAAACGGCAGATGAAATTCAGTGTTGCTAAATGCAAAGTAATGCACACTGGAAAACATAATCCCAGCTATACATATAAAACGATGGGGTCTAAATTAGCTGTTACCACTCAAGAAAGAGATCTTGGAGTCATTGTGGATAGTTCTCTGAAAACATCCACTCAATGTGCAGCAGCAGTCAAAAAAGCGAACAGAATGTTGGGAATCATTAAGAAAGGGATAAACAATAAGACAGAAAATATCATATTGCCGCTATATAAATATATAAATCCATGATATGCCCACATCTTGAATACTGCGTGCAGATGTGGTCGGCCCCATCTCAAAAAAGATATTAGAATTAGAAAAGGTTCAGAAAAGGACAACAAAAATGATTGGGGTATGGAATGGCGATTAATGAGACTGGGACTTTTCAGCTTGGAAAAGAGACGACAAAGGATATGATAGAGGTCTATAAATTCATGACTGGTGTGGAGAAAGTAAATAAGGAAGTGTTGTTTACGACTTCTCATAACACAAGTATTAGGGGTCACCAAATAAAAATAATAGGCAGCAGGTTTAAAACAAACAAAAGGAAGTATGTCTTCACACAATGCATAGTCAGCCTATGGAACTCCTTGCCAGAGGATTTTGAGAAGGCCAAGACTATAACAGGGTTCAAAAAAGAACCAGATAAGTTCATGGAGGATAGGTCCATCAATGCTATTAGCCAGGATGGGCAGGGATGGTGTCCCTAGCCTCCGTTTGCCAGAAGCTGCGAACAGACGACAGGGGATGGATCACTTGATGATTATCTGTTCTGTTCATTCCCTCTGGGCACCTGGAATTGGCATGGTCAGAAGACAGGATACTGGGCTAGATGGACCTTTGGTCTGACTCAGTATAGCTGTTCTGATCCTATTTGTTGATAGCAACAGAGGGTCCTGTGGCACCTTTGAGACTAACAGAAGTACTGGGAGCATAAGCTTTCATGGGTAAGAACCTCACTTCTTCAGATATAAGAACCTCACTCTTGCATCTGAAGAAGTGAGGTTCTTACCCACGAAAGCTTATGCTCCCAGTACTTCTGTTAGTCTCAAAGGTGCCACAGGACCCTCTGTTGCTTTTTACAGATTCAGACTAACACGGCTACCCCTCTGATATTTGTTGATAGTGTTTCTTTATATTGTTTCCCCTCTGTTATCTACAGCATAAAATACAGGCAAGCTGATGCAGGACACACACTTTTGGGATGGAAAGGAACAGTCTCAATCATCTAAGCATGATCGCTTTCTCCCTTGTACAGGGTGTATGAGCCAAAGAGGCATTCACCTCCCTTATGGATGCAGTTAAGGATCATGGCCACGAATTCAGGGCAGTTTTTAACCAATCTCTGATATGGTGGTGGGGTGGGAGGGCTACCTTTTTCTCTTTGCTCTCTCCACAGCGGAGTTGCATCTCAATGTAATGTTTCATAGCCACAAACTGCATAGAACCCATGTTTGTCAGCTAACAGCATGCATATGTCACAGACTAGAACTCCCATCCTAATATTCTAAACTCGTAGCCCTCTGTCACTTGAGCTAAAGGAGACTCTCTGATTGCTAATAGTAATAGAGCTCATGCTATAGTAGAAATGGAAACAAAATTCAGTGTTTCTTGTCAAGATATTTGCCTTTGACCCTGATCTTGCAAAGCAATCTGGTAGCATGAACCCTCTGCCTATGCAAAATTCTGTTATAGTCAGTGGGATGTGCCGGGGGCTGTGGTAACTGATCCCAATGCAGGTTCAGGATCTTAGTCATATTAGATACTTAGCTTGTCTTACTAAGTAATAAAATGGGAAATTTACCTTCTACCTCCTAGCCTGAGGGTTGATTTTACTCATCATGACAAAATTTTACTAGCCACAGCCTCTGCAATTTAAAGGAATAAAACAGTTGTGCTGTTCTATTGTATATTGTATTTAATTGTGACATTTATTTATTTTGAATTCTAAATGCAAGTATGCCATTTATTTTGATTTTTCAAAGAGCCCTAGCTGCCATTACATCAGTTAAAATATGACATTATAGAAAAAACAGCATACTCAAAACTGATCCACTTATCCCAGTCCCAAAACAAACATTAAACCAGCCAAGCAAAGCAGTAGAACAGAGAAATCATCCATCCTACTGGAGAGCTCCATTCTCTCTCTCCGCCTTCATCAAATGCCTAAGGAATTGGACAGGCCTTCCATGGCCTGAAGGTCAGAATACTGGGGCAGTTTCAGACCAAGAAGGGGAGTAAATTCCAAAGTTGATATGCTGACAGAAAACTATCTGCCAGCTGTTTCCCCCCAGGGCAACGGAAGGGATTGCAACTCATGTGTCTCTGCCGACTATGGTGTTGGCTGTCTGAACTTTTACGGTGGCGTATCCTAAGCCACTAGGTCTTTATAGGTCAATACCATTAATGCCACCTAGAAACCAATAGGGAGCCAATGTGGATCATGATATATATGTGCAATGTACCAATCAGTTGTTAAACTTTGTGTTTGATATACTTGGAAAACCTTTTGCTTCTCGGCTCTCTGTGAGCTGAGGGGTGAAAATATTATCTACTATTTATATCTCTATCTGACTTTGCTTTTATTACATCTTCATACTCTTCCTGGCTTCATTCTACTTTTCATTTCTTTCCTATAATACAGGAGTTCTCAATTTTTTTCACAGTATAGACCACATCCTTAAGAAAAAAAGAAAAAAAAATCTCTCGGGGACACTTCCCCTCCCATTCACAATTGTATAACATCCCTATGGCAACTATAATTGCTCATATGGAAAAGTAATATTAGGAAAGTTATTAACATATTTTTAGTGTCTTTTAATGCAGTTTAGCAGCTGGAAATGAAGAGAGCTAGCATCATGTGACTAGCCAGCTATCTGTAGACCACAAGCAAGCAAGTGCTCCGTGAACCACAGCTTGAGAACTGCTGCAGTAATCGTGGTGTACCTTCCTTTGTTGTCTTCATTCATCTTTTCCTCCTTTTACCCTTCACTCTTACATTCTTTTTTTCACACATTGTGTCCCCTACTTCTTCCCCTTTGTCTGTCTCTCCTTGCTTCTCCCATTCTCAATCCCAGCCCAAAATACTTCCCAAAATCTCTCTTCTGATCGATTTACCCATCAGTCTCTCCCCTCACAACAGAAGGCTTTGAAGTTTTAGCAGAAACTTGATAGCCAGAAGGCTAAATCTGCTGACCAAAAACGAAAGATTTGTGTGGGGCCTTTCTCTCCCTCCCCCCCACCTCGGCCTCTGAGCAAACAGCTGAGAAGGAGCAGGCTGGGATTTTTATGAGGATGCTATCTCTGTACCCTTGCATGGGATTCCATCTTTCTATTAATTAGCTAGCTAATAGGTGTCTAAAAACTTGAATGTTCTCTGTCTACTGGAAGGAAGAAAGAAATATTCATTCTGCTCTCCCCATCCATCCCAGTGCCTCTTGGCTGCATGCATGGGCCTGTCTGTGATATCCAGGCCTTCCCCCAGTTTTTTGTCTGCTTAGAAAAAGGGCTAGGTAGTATCACTTCTACCTCTCTCCCAGCCTGTGGTGTTTGGGGTTTTTGGGTGGTTTTTCCTAGTGTGTTGCTCTAGTGTCGTTGTGGTTGCTTGGACTGTAGCTTTGCCAAGCAGCAGCAATGAAATGTACCTGATTCTTTTCAGTTTAGCTGCTGTTCACAAGGATCTGGATGTGTCAGTGGAAAGCTTGGCAAAGCTATGAGCAGCAGCAGAGCCGTGGGAGCAGCCTTGTCTGCTGGTTTAGGAAGGAAGACAGCACTGTATCGGTTTACATTGGTTTCATATTAAGAAATCTTTTTTTCTGCAAACATAATGGCTAGAATCTTTAGGAGTGGATGGTACTTGTCTGCGAAAGCTTCCTACTTGCCACAGGAGAATAACATTCTTGAGTTCTGTGATTCCTAAAACTGTAGTTTGCACCACTGTCTGTTTTCTCTGTGTTGCTCGGTAATAGCTGAATTGCACACAGTTGAGCAGATTTGATTCTGTGCATTGAAGGGCAATTTTACACATATATTTTAAAAAAAATGGTGATACATTACATACAGAGGTTATCTCCTGGTTTCATTACTGCCAAGCAGATTATAATGGTACAAAGTTGGGAGGCATTGTTAATACAGAGAAGGATAGGAGCTTTATACAGGAAGAACTAGATGATCCTGAAGACTGAGTAACAGAAATGGAATGAAATTTAATACTACAAATTGAAGGGTCAGGCACTTAGGGTCTAATAATAAGAACTTCTGCTATAAGATGGAGGTTCATGAGTTGGAATTGACAGAAGGAGAGAGACCTGGGTGTGTGGTCAAGCACAGGATGTCCGAGAGTCACCAATGTAATGCAAAAAATGCAAATACGATCCTAGGATGTATCAGGCAAGGTATTTCCAGTAGAGATAGAGAAGTATTAAAGACATTGTGCAAGGCTCTGATAAGACCTCATTTGGAATATTGTGTACAGATTCTGTTCACTGTTGTTCAAGAAAGACTAATTCAAACTGGAACAGGTGCAAAGAAGAGCTAGTAGGGAGGTTTGCTTGCTAGGATCGTGTAGGTATCTCAAACTTAATTCCCTGCCATTGCAGCAGCCTCAAGTATTGGTGCACCGTTATCCCTCCTATTCTGTGCCTGTGGCACATAATAGTTTAATCTCCTGTGGGCTGTGATACTTTAGTCTAAATTTGGTTGTTGGGTTTAGCGTGTGGGTGCTCTGGCTGTTGGTCAATAGTATACAGGAGCATAGGTGCTCTGGGGCTGGAGCACCCACGGGGAAAAAATTCAAAAGTGCCCATTTGTCTCCTGGATCATTAATAGGTCTGTTTTCTACTAGTAGCTCTCAGAAGTGCCATGTGATAGAACCTGGCTTTGGTTCAGAGTCCTGGTCTCTTCACTCTCCACATCAGCAGGGTATGGGGGAACTACTCAAGTATCTTGGTGATCTCTGTACTGAACCCTCAGCTCTCTTAAGGATCTTCTTAGTAAGGGGTGGGCAACCTGCGGGCCGCATGTGGCCTGTCAGGGTAATCTGCTGGCAGGCCGCGAGAGTTTTGTCTATCCACAGGCATGGCTGCCCGCAGCTCCCAGTGGCCGCCGTTTGCCATTCCTTGCCAATGGGAGCTGCAAGAAGCGGTGGCCAGCACGTCCCTGAGGCCCACGCGTCCCTATGGCCCGCCCCACTTCCCGCAGCTCCCATTGGCTGGGAACAGTGAACTGAGGCCACTTTGGAGCTGCGGGCAACTGTGCCTGCGGACGGTCAATGTAAACAAACTGTCTCGCAGCCCGTGGGCCGCAGGTTGCCCACCACTGTTCTTAGTCCTGCTTAGATGGTGAATTTCACTGCTAGTTATGCCTAATGTGGAAGAATAAATGTAGGATCCTCAAGGATACAGTCCCTTTCTTCCTCGCGCTTAAGAAAATATGTTGGGACATATCCCAAAGAACTAGGGACAGGAAGACTCCTATTTTTCATTACTGTAATTTGACTTGCGCTGGGGTCCTAACTATTAACTATAATCCCAGCATTACCAGTCATTGCCCAGGTCTAAGTAAATTCCCATTCAGAGGATATGAATGTTGGAGAATGGGGTTGGTAAATAGGAGAAAGATTTAAAACAGGTAAGGCTTCCTCCTTTGCCCTTCATTACCTTGTCTTACCAAGGTGTTCATAACTGCATTAAGTTATTCTCTTTCATTATTTTACATGTCTTAGTGGACAATTACTAGTTCAGTTTTAATCTTTAGCATTGTGAAAAATCATGGAAATACAATTTTTTTGTGGGGTGGGGGGTGTGCTGTGGAGGTATGCATTATTGGTGCATGTATAAGTTCAGTCTGTTTGTTAGCTCACAAGCTTCTTGATAATATTGCTGTATGTGTGGTGTTCTGTACTGTCACCTCATCCTGTTTTCCATAGGTAGGTGGGGGAAATCATAATCCTTCATTGAACTGTTTTTTCAACTAATCACTTTTACTTTCTTCAAATAATAAGCTACTTTAAATTGAGCCTGTTTAGTTTTTTTTCCTTACACAAGAAATACAGTCTAGTTACTGTATTTAGCTAAAATAGTCTTCTTAATAGTTATGAAAAAACCCAGACATTCTGACTTCTCATTCAATAGTATTCTAAATCAGGAAATGTTTGCTCTTCACTTAAGGTAACTTTTGTGGTGTGTGTGTGTGTGTGTGTGTGTGTGTGTGTGTACACCCGCATATAATATATATCTGTTCTAAATGGCTAGATGAATACAATTACACTTGTCAGGATATATGAAACCACAGCCCACACTGTGCATCCAGTGATTAAACCATTTCACACAATGGGCAATTGTTCATTCCAGCACATTCAGCCTTTCTAACATATTCTCCATTTTAGTATGTCGTTATATCCAGAATGTATTTGCTTCATACTGTGGTATTTAAAAGGTGTCTTGTGAGGTTGATTAAAATCTCTGTAGTGTTATACATATTGCTTTGTCAGTTCCTTTTTTTGTTTTGTTTTGTGAAGATGATCTTCTGTATCCATGTGTCTGGCTATTGTTTCCACAATCCGTTCAGTGCAGCTTCCTCAGCACATACTGCCCTCCCTTCTCCCACTTCCCCAGACAGGGTGATTTCTGATGTTTTGCGTAGCTTTATTGTTTCCTTCCCACTGTCATCAAATTCACACTGTAATACTTGGCACTTTTACTTCCTTTATAGAGTAGGATGTGATGTCATAGAGAAGGGGACAGGGCTACCCAAATTTTCTCAATTGCAGGGAGGAGCTGCCCAGGTGTGCTGAGGGGCCTGTACTCAGGAAGAGAAACAGGGAATCCTCCACAGTGAGTAACCCCACTTTCAAGTGCACCCAGTTTCCTTCATAGCCATGTCCAGTACAGTGTAGTTTCCTCTTCTGCCCTTTCCAGTTTTACCCAGTTTGCCCTCTGGAGTGTTCCCAGTTCAGTTCAGTTTCCCTTTTTCCCCTCCATTTTCCAGCATATTCATTTTACTTTATCCTTTTCTGTTAATGCTCCTCTGTTCCTTACGCCAAAGGTTATGTTTTCCTTTTTTGCCTCTTGATGTTGTTAACCGCCATCATTCTAGTCTTAATCTTCACTCACATTGTCCTCTTTCCAGTGAATTAGACTGTCCTATTGCTACTACTTCCTGTTTTGTCTATAGTTCCTCTCCTCTCCCTTGTAATAATCTCTTTCCGAGCTCTCCGCTGATCCCTTTGCCTCTTTTAATTACTTTCCTCCCTATTTTTCCCCCTTTCAGGTCACCATTCCATTTTCCTTTCCTGCAAGTTCCATGTGTAATCTTTCCTATTTACATACACGTTGTTATAAGCTCAGTTCAGCTCCCAAACCTTTCTAGTGCAGCCCTCATTTCTGCATTTTTCTTTTGTAGAATTAAAAGGTAAAGAATAAGCTTGTCTGACATGGAAAACAATATGGGGCAAGGGGTTTGGTAAATAATGTTCTGAATTGGAAAGGGGAGAACAGGAAGCTACCAGAACTGTAAAATGGCAGGAGGGGCCTGGGGAGCTCAAGGGATTGGTAGAGGGTATGGAGGCTTTGGCTCCTCTAGGTCACCTGCTTGAATTACAGCCCTGGTTAGTAGTGATTGAAAATATTCACCATCCAGTCTTCGGTGACTTATGTGATATGTTTTGGTGGTATGTCTCTAGTTCCTAGTGGACAGGTGTCCACGTTACAGTAGCTACCATCACAATTGGCATTAATTGGTAACTAGTCAAGAGAGGCAAAGGATTGAATGAGCATGGAGACCAAACTCATTTCTCATTTGCCAGAGGTGGAAGTGCAAGTTGTTACTGAGTCACGTTGGAAAGACACTGTGGGGAAGCTTGCATTGCCATTGCCTGTGCTGTACCTTTTCTGTTGATAAAGGATTTCAGTTTCCAGGGCTGTCAATCTGGCACCTTACATGAGCAAAAGAATGGCAGAAAGAGTTAACTGGCTAAAACTGAAAAGAGACAAAAAGCAAATGACAAACTAGAAAATTCCATGCCAATTGGTCTGAATTGGGATGAGGAGTGGATTAATTTGGGCTCAATTGGAAAAGGCTGGAAAAGGAGTGGAAAACTGAGCTGAACTGGAAAACATACTGCATTCGAGTGAGTCATGTAGCATCTTGTGTGCTTCTGTGACTGTTTTGACCACTTAATTTTTCATCTTTTTAAAAACAAAAAGCATTTAAAATTTGAAACCTATCATGTCACTTCTGACAGTGGCTCCTCCTTTGCAGACAGAAGGTTTTAGCCTTTTTTGTTTCTGAGGTCATCATAAAATGTAAGCACAGTACTTAAGTGACCTCATACTGTTTTTAAAGTAGTGAGCAAAAACTAGCAATCTCTCGCGCTCTTTTTTCCCCCCTGCCTCAGAGAAACTGTACTGCCATATTGGTCTCCTCAAATAGGTTTCATATTTTAACTCTTTTTAGTTTACTTTGTATCTTTGGAAGAATATTCCCATGCATTTCAGCAGATGATGCACACAAGCAGCAAGTAAATCTCACTTTTTCTGCAGTGTCCTGGACTATATCTGGCCTTCCAACAGATGGAGGACTCCAGTCTCAACACTGCAATCCCCCTTCCAAAAATAATTAGGAAAAAAGTGCATGAACACATAACCTTTCAAATTCACAGAATTATTGTATCTTATTTACACATATATATCATTTCTTTTTAGGCATTGGAAAAACACCCCAACTCACCAATGACTGCAAAACAAATACTGGAAGTCATTCAGAAAGAAGGATTAAAAGAAACAAGGTCAGTATTTATATGTTCAATATTTCTTACAATTCTTTGAAAACAATTAAATCTAGTAGTAGTGAGGACTGTATGCCATTCCTAAAGTAATATGCACTGGCTAAATCGGAATGTCAGCGCATGGCAAACTTATCTCACTTTTTTAGTTTTCAGTGTTATAGCTGTGTGTTGGTCCCAGGATAATAGTGAGACAGGTTGGGTGAGGTAATATTTTTTTATTGGACCTACTCATCTCTTTCACCAACAAAAGTTGGGCCAATAAAAGAGATTACCTCACCTGCTTGTTTTTTTTAGGTTTCTTAAATAATCACGTGACTCAATTTATTGCAAAGTGATTTGGATGCAGAAATGGATTGCAATGGATAAACCCCTGGAGGATGAGTAGGTTGGGGTAATGGGGTTCAATCCAAAACCCAACGAAGTCAGTAGCAGTCTTTCCATTGGCTCCAGTGGGCTTTGGATCGAGCTCAATGCATTCTGCTTCAGATGGACATACAGCTCCTTATTCCTGAATCACAACTGTGAGGTGATCTAAGCTATAACTGGGATTTGGACATGAAGACAAAATGACAGATTACTCTAACAGGAAAGGAGAGATTAGTTTGGGGAGGAAAGTAATAATGATGCTCAAATACAGGGTGCATTTTCTTCTTCTATGACTGGTGTTGAGGGATGACTGCTCACAGGGAATTTCTCTTCAAAGATACTGTGTCAGTAGGTGTTGACCTGCGGCAGCAAAATAAGGTACACATTTGCTTCTATTTTAATTGTATCCCTTTACTGTGGTGCCTAAAGTGTAGGGCAAGTGAGCTTTTAAAGACAACTAGTCTAGTAGAATAGTAATGCATTATATCTGTTATTTCTGAATTTATACTGTTTACCCAAAATAATCTTCCCTAGGTACAGTGTTATGTTTCTTGTCATTCAGAAACATTTTCTAAGAAACAGAAGGAATAATGCAGTGCAGAGTCTTGCACAGTATATAACCATGCAGCTTACTGGTAAACTAGATACGAGCATGTTGTAAGACCTAATAAGTGTGTGTTGGTGGAATGAACAGCAGCAGGGATAGTATTATATGTAAATGGAAGCCGAATTTGCCCTCTGCAAATGTAGTTGCTGTTCAGAAATCATTTAAAATGTTTGTGCCAGTGCCAAGGAAGAAGGAGAGAGCCTTAGAAAATAAATGTCTGAGCTTAAGCTCTGTGCCACAAGGATATGCAAACAACAAAAAAGTCTCTCAAAAGAAATCACTTGAAAATTGTATATTAAGATACTCCACAGCAACGAATGAGCTACTGATTGTTCTTTTTAGTCTTATGATATGATGCTACTGCACTTTGGTTTACAATTCTATTCTAATAATTCTTGTTATAACAACAACAACACCTCTTCATAATTCTTAGAGTGCTTTTTCCCCATCATGGTGTATTAAAGAGGAAGCAGTGTACAGAGACTGGGTAGGGGTGAAGCTAGCTCTTTAATATTCTTAAAATACAGAAAACAAAAATACTTCTTTTGACAGTAAATATAAATAAATCATACAACAGGAAGAAGAACCTACTAAACAGAAAATCAGCCTTGTAGTAATGCATGAACTCAGAGTGACAGGCAAGAAAAGGATTGACAAGTGGGGGGAGGGATAGCTCAGTGGTTTGAGCATTGGCCTGCTAAACCCAGGGTTGTGAGTTCAATCCTTGAGGGGGCCACTTAAGGATCTGAGGCAAAATCAGTACTTGGTCCTGCTAGTGAAGGCAGGGGGCTGGACTCAATGACCTTTCAAGGTCCCTTCCAGTTCTAGGAGATGGGATATCTCCATTAATTTTTATTTATTTATTTATTTATTTATTCTGTATGATTTATATTGTGGTTCAGTATGTATATGCTGTAAAATGAATACAGCACACGTTTGGGTAATTAGTAGTAACTAACTATATGGAATGTCATGTGTAGTGATGAGCATTCCTACTATTGAAGGCAGGACAAATCTCTATATTGTCTATTCTTTAACTGAGCCCCAAATTGAGGAGCCTAAAAATTATGATTGTTGCAGTTGTCTGGAAATTGTGACTTTTTTTTTTTTTTTTTTTTTTTTAGAATCGAGTTTAAATTTAAACAAAGTTTGGATTAAGTGTTTTCTACTGCATTGAAAATAGTTGAAATTAAGTGCTCATGAAAGATTTTTGACTGAGAATGTTGGTGGTTAAATTCCTCTACAGAGCAGCAGGCTCTGCAAATTTATCCTATTTAGCCATGCTACTTTAACTGTAATCTGCAGGGGACCATCTCTATGGCTCACAAGCCTCACAAGTATCTCAATTTAGTCTCTATACTGCTATCTACTGAGACTTACAAGTAGTGGTGGATTTTGTGATGAGTAGTCAACCTGTACCCCCCGGAAAAAAAAAAAAAAAGCTGGAATGAGACCACCAAAGTGTCTTGGACCACTGAACAGCCTTCATTCTTTGATGACTTTCTTTCAACTGGACTGGATTTGAACCAGCAGCGAAGGGTTATGTATCCTATTCCCTCTTCCTTAAACTGATATGTTTATCAGCAAACCTGTAGCAATTCTGGGTGAAGTTCTCCTAGAATTCTTTTCCAGCCTTTCCAGTGTATAGTGAACAAAAGGACTGCTCAGTTCAGTCATTTTGCATGTATATTGCAAAAGTAACTAATCTAAAATTTCTTGCTGTATTAGCAACTCAGAATTAATAACTTTTAAGTTTTGACATTTTTATTGTTGCCATTAGCGGCCAATCTTTAGGAGGACTCTGTCTGCCTTTTAGGCCCTTACATTTATTTCTCTTTGATGTTATAAAGATGTGGAATTCCCCAACAGTTTGGTTGTTTTTCTACCCAAATTAAGTCCAGCAGGGAGAAAATTTAAAAAACAAAAACACTACCACATATCCAGGTGCACCTCAAGGGAAAAACAAACAAAACTATGGTCATAAGCTGTGCTGGAGAGTACACTTGCACAGATTTATATCATGTTTGAGATGCATGTTTCAGTTTTGTTTTTGTTTTGTTTTTTAAATATCTTTCCTGCTGCGACAATCACTTGTAAAAAGATCATCATCTGGCCAATCCTCCTCTCTGTACCTGGAAGGAAAACCAACTTTTAAGGTAAACAATTTTGGGGCCTAAAAGCTTGACATTTTTCTTAACTAATGAAAATAAATTATTTGTGTGTCTAAATGTAAGTGTTAGCAAACTGACATCCCTTGAGACTGTAGTCTTTTATCTACAGAGCAGGTGTAATGCATGCAACAATAGTGCAAACTTCAAGTTTACCTTTCATTGTACCTCAACCTTATTCTGAAATAATTGCTTTTCTTGGAGACAGGGTAGTTTAGCTATGTGCCTGTTTAAACACTGACCTCTCTGCTGAGATTACAAATTAAGGTGTCAATTGTGCCACCTGGCCACTTTTAACTGGATTGGGAATACCAAATTATTTCACGTAGGCCATTAAGCAGTGGTTTAATGATAACAATTTTTGGATAGTACTGACATGAGCCAAATTTGAATTGGTGATTGAGAGAGACTTCCTGCTCCATTACCAACTTCCTAGCTTTCCAACCTACTGTTTTCCTCATAAAAACAAATTAAATGTGTGTATGTAATTGGAGATTTTAGTTCATTTTATTTCCTGTATTTGCTATAATGTTTCTTATAACAGGCTAAGTCAAGAGGGGATACTGAGAAAGATATATGGTTTAATTAAAACAAACACTTGTGTTCTAATATTTTTTAAAAATGGGATAAAATCCACAATGATTTTAAGGATAGATGTTTGATTTTGAGAGATGTCAGAATCACTATAAAAATTACATGGTAGGAAACATCAATTTCACGTCTTGTAAAGTTGCAAATGTCCAGGTGTGATTAAAAATATGTGCTCATGGTGATAAGGACCTGTTACGTTTCAGTAGGTTTCTTCTATGTGAGAATTTATCAGGCAGTTAGAAAGACTGAACAAAATTAACGTTCTGGCAGCCATTCACAGTGATAACTTCCGTTTACAAGTCAACTTTGTCAAAAGTTGTTTGGCTTCCATGTTTTCTAGTTTATACAGTTTTGCTGCATGCTAGTTTAGAGTCCAAGCGATATAGTGTAGTAGGGAAGGACTTGTGAGAAATCTTTGTGCAGAACCTCTTCTGATTATTTCCAGTTAAAAAGAATTATAATGGTAATTTGCGTGAGTGTAAGATGGTAAAAAAGGATTCTGAAAAGAATTAACTCACTTGCCAACAGCAGGCAATTTAATTATTAGAGAAACGTCAAAGGGATTGAAATAATTACCAGAAACCTAGTAGCCAGATATGAAGTGATAGATGAAAGATGAGGAGGGGTATACCACTAGTGATGTTCAAGGGGAATGCCCTGATGAACAATTCAGCCCCGCCACTATCCCCAGCTGATGGGAGAGGGAGTAGGTGTTGGGATTTTTACAGTGGGTACTGATCCTGAGCTACTTTTCAGTGCTTGTTCTCTTTTATTAGTCTCAGGATAGTAATTGTCTGATATGTATGATGCTCCATAACCCCGGTAGTTATTGGTTGGATTTTTGGCACTTCCAGAAGCTCCTGGCTGATGTGAGAGGAGACAACTCTTGGCTACTGTACCCCTCCTGTTGCCTTAACATGTTTTTTGGCAGGTGGACAGGTGTGGGTGGGGATAACTCCACGCCAGCTTTTGCTGCTTACAGGTTTCCTAGGCAGCATCATCAAATTGACATGATTTGTGGCAGCTTCACTGCTGCTTACAGGGTTCAGAACAACAGTAGGGAAACTGAGCTAGAGCCACATAAATTCACTCTGCTGCTGTTTGAGGAAACTACGAACAGCAGCAGAGGCAGTGGACCTCACTGTCTGCAGACTCAAGAATACAACACTATGCTGGTTTACATTAGATTGACATTTGAAAGGGCTAGAAGCTTTTTCTTCAAGTGAAAGTTTAAATTCTGCCAAAATTGATGGCTTAGGCTCCCATACTCAACATGGAGTACTTACCCACTGGCCAAGGGCAAGTGAATTTTTTTTTTTAACTCCTGCATTACATACAGGATTCCTTATAGAATGCTCTAGGTGCTTTACATAAATATGAAACATCAAATAAGTATATTTTCATTTTTGTTGAAAAATGGAAACCAGTTTGGCTTCCCAAAAATGAAAAGGCAACTCATTCCATAGTCATGAGATATATGTGCTAAAAGTACAAGCTTCAAATATGTCTGAATTATATTTAGGACAGGTAGTGAACAAAAGTTTCCCAAATAAAAGATTGGAACATTATGAATCACAGATACTCCATCTCCTGTTCTTATTTGTTATTTATTTGTTAAAAGGGCAATAAACCAAGAAAAGGGGGGCAAGAAGTGTTTAACTTTTGGAATGCAACTTTAACCCACAGGTCCTGTATCTCTTTGCCCTACTCCTCTGTCACACTCATGATTCTGAACTCTGGGGCAAGATAATTCCTTACCCTTCTTGCTGTTAAGGAATGTTTGACCTGAGTATCTTTAAGTAACTGTGACTGACCTATTACTTTTACTATCATTATTATTTTAGAACAGTGGTTCTCAACCTATTTACCATTGTGGGCCTCATCCAATATTCCCTGTATGGCCCTGAGGATGTTACATGGGCTGCAGCTGTGTGCTGATTGGGCTGCAAGCAGCCTGCGAGCCACAAGTTGAGAACCACTGCTTTAGAAGAAGTAAGAAATCTTGCTCACTCTGCTACTTTTACTGCATTTGTAACTTACCCATAGAATTCTTAACCCTACCTCTCTTTCCTTCTTGAGTTGGCTTCCCTCTTAGTTACTACAGGAAATGTCAATTAAAGTCCTTCTCCCTCATCCCCCTCTCCTCTCCAAAAAGTACACTGGTTATCGTTCTTGTGCAGCTGTTACTCTGCCTAAGGTCATGCTGTCTACATAGGATCAGATAGATTCTGGTGATGATAATCTTCTTTGGGAAGACTAAGAAGAGATATTTGTCATAGGTAACAATGAAGCTCAAACCTTTCTGCTTCTCATCCTCAAAGGTGATAATAGCCTTTTCTCACCTAGCTGCTGATATTGAGATTTCAGAGCCTGAGGAGGCGCCAGAGCAGGACGGTAATTATTGTCAAGATTTTCTGCTAGACGATTTATGCTATTTGTGTAGAAATATTACACCAGTATGTTGCCTGGAAGTAAGCCCGTGACTTCATCTGTTACCTGAGAAGAGCCATCAAAGGAGAGCACCTAACCTAAACAGTATGCTCACCAGACTCTTTAAGCACCTAGCTTCTAAGGTGAAACAAATGGAGTGGATCCTGAATCTTTTTTCACTGCACCAGTTTTGTGTACAAGGACCTGTCCATTCCAACCCCCAAATGTCTTGAAACAGAGACCTTGTCACAGGAGGTAGTGTCTCTGACCGTCATTCTTTTTTTGTTTTTTCTGGCTTCAATTCCAGAACAGCTGTTGTGTCCTACCAAAGCTGTACCTACTGAGTATCCTGGTACATTGCCTCAGTCTTGTATGGTTATGATTTCAGGTTCTCCAGCAGTTTCTGATCCTCTCTGGAATCAATGCATCAGAAACATATAAGACTCTTTTCATTCTCCTGTCCTTGTGGAAAGCCTCCCTATTCAGTTAGTTAATTAAGTCACCTGTTAAGTGGATCTCCTGGGTTGGTAATAGGGACAATGGACACTAAAGGCCTTATTTTGAGTTCAGAATGAGCCTGAGGAAGTGATTCTTTTCAGAGGAAAAAATGTACATCAATTTCCTTGAATATAGGGCTTTTAGGAAGGCACTGGTAGCCCTCAGGGACTCTTTGGAATCTCAGGGGACTCCATTTGGGTCACAGCTCTGAGTGCTCTATCTCATGTGGGCATTTATCCCTTCTGTCTTTGTTAAACCTGTTGGATAAAATTTTAAAAAGTGCTGAAGTCTCATCTACAGTCGCTGGGATATAGGCTCCTAAGTGATGTAGGTGCTTTTGATATTTTACCCAGTGCTACATCCCTTAATCTTTCTGCCAGTTTCTCTTTAAGCCTTTGAGTTCTATGTCTGTGGGGTTGCTGACTTTAAAAACCCTTTCCCAGTTGCTGCTTTTCTGCAAATAGGGTAAACGAGCTTGGCAGCTCTGTTCTCTTTACTGCCAACCTATTTCTGGTTCTCCATGGTATAGGGAGGCTTTTCTTCCTTTCTCCAGTAATTTCAAAGTTTCTTCTTGGTCAAGAAATACTGTCATTGCCCAGTTTTATTCTTCCACTCAGAATAAAAAAGAATGCAGCATGTGCCCTTTGACTGTTATAGAACCTTAAAATTCAGCTTTGGAACAACGAAGGATTTTTGGTCTTCTGGGTTGTCTTGTTATGGGAAGAGCCAAGGATGGGGACCAAAACTTCTAAGGTAACTCTAATCTGCTAGATTGTATTTGGGAGGCCTATTCAGGTGAAGGAGCACATTGTTTTTTTCAATCTCCGAACCTATTCTGCCTTTGTGTAGTCAATCTTTGGGACAGAGAGGGGACATTTTGGTGGAAGAGAGAAATAAAGCTCGTGTGCATTTTTTCACCTGGTATGTCTGAATTATTGCATATGCGTCAACAGATGCAGTTTTTGGCTATGGAGTGATGAGAGAAGTTGTGTCTGAGCAACTTCTACCCATTCTTTCAATGAAAGACTGCTAGAAAGATCCCCTCTCTGGTCCTCCTTCAGGTACCTTCTCAAAACTCATCTCTTCCATAATCCATATAGCAGACTGCAACCTGATTATGGCAATGCAGGTGGACAGCTGCAATCACTGTCACTGACTAGCCAAGAATGGTGCATGTCATATTATATTTGCTACTCTGTCTCCACCACTTCCCTCCTGGCCCTCTTGTTTGTCTCAGATACCTGTTACTTGTCTTTTTACACTGTAAGCTCTTTGGGGGAAGAGACAGGCATAGATGATATGTTTGTACACAGGCACAATGGAACCTTGACATGATTGTGGTCTTTAGATGCTGTAGCAATATATGTTAAACAATAAGATCCCTCGTATTCCATTGCAGACAGGTGAATTGGAGGTTTCAAAGACTACAGTTTTTATTTGTAAATATTTCTGAATCTTGATTACACTATTCTGGACTGATAATTCTAAAATTCATCATTTTAGGCATATTTTAATGTATTCTATTTTAGCCATCCATTTTAGGCATATTTTAATGTATTATATTTTAGCCACTGATGGCTAATTTTAGTTCACGTTTATGTAGAAACTATCCCTAATTTGTATATTTTAACGCTGCTTCTCTCCACTTTGGAACACCATGGAAGCTTTGTCAAGGGGCTTTAAGGGACAGTGCAGGAAAATAAGTTGTTTCCATGAGTCAAATTGGTATCAATTTTATGTTTCTCTCAGATATAAATTTAAGTTCAGATTTATAATCATGTGGGTTAAATTTAGGAGAGAGTTGAAAAGACCATTAGCATTACGTATTTGTATTTATAATAGTGGATTGGGACTCCATTGTACTGGGCACAAACACATAGTGTGAAACAGCTTCTGTCCTGAAGAGCTTACTATATAAATTGACAAGGCATAGGATGGAGGGACAAGAGAAGCATGGAGACAGGTGGAGTGACTTGCCCAAGATCACACAACAGGTTATTGGCAGAGCTGAGAATGGAGCCCTAGTCTTGTGACTCCCAGTCAGTACCCTATCCACTAGACCTTTCTCTGTGTGTGCATATATATATAAATATATAAAATAAAGAGGGTAAAATACAGGCACCCCATAATATAATTTGTATCCTGTTGTAAACTGACTATATATAGTAGCTGAGTGTCTACAGATATTCAGATTTCATAACTAATTTGTAGAAATAAAAAACCCCAATCTAGTCACTCCATCACTTCCCTTAGATCTTCAAGAGTTTACATCAGTTACAGTGTTTTTTAAGGCTTCCCCTTCTGCACATTGGTGCTGATCATCAAAGAATTTAAGCATGTGCTTATGTGCTTTAGTGAACTGGGGCCTTAGAACTGTTGATTCTCTTACATAAGGTGATTAATTTTATTCTTTTAGATTAATATATTTGCTTGTAAGTTGTTCAGTGCTTCATTTCTCCACCTAGTGAACTCTGTAATACTATAGTCTGATGTGTCTAGGTACAGCAATGTGTGACATAACTTCTATGAAAGTTGAATAGGGTGGTTTTACAAAATACTGTTGCTTGGTTTTCTAAAGGGTCAGCAATAAAATAGTTTATTTTAAATCAAGAAATAACACTGGAAAGTACTTCACTATGAAGACCGCGAAAATGAGAATGTAATCTGTATGAGACACTTGCTTTTCTAGCTATAATGAAAACATATTTTCATTTTACTTATATAGTTATTTCAGTTTTTGTTTACCCATTCTGTTTTTTCCCCAAGGACTAGATAGGAGTGTTAAGTGCCTGAAGCCTGTTTAAAGGGAATATGTGCTATATTGTAGTTATACTGCGAAATTATAGCACATACAGTGAAAGTGTGAAGATTTTACAGTTAATCCATGTTTAGTAATGTCATCATTTAAGGTCTGTAAAGCAAAAACATTTTGTCTTTGAATGTGTCCAAGTCTCCATTGTTACAGCTCAAATTAGGATCCACATTGTGTATTAGTGCCATATTGCAGAAGTTACTTTTTTCTAAGTATGGAGGGAGGGAGAGTAAACAATTGTTACAATGAAAATGATTAATAATATACCCTATATACTCGATCATAAGCTGGTTCATTTATAAGCCGACCCCCCCAAGATGGATACGTAAAAATTGAAAAGCTTTATGACCCGTTCATAAGCCGACCTTATAATTCAGGGGTCAGCAAACTTTGGCTCACGGGCCATGAGGATAAGCCCCTGGGGGGCCGAGATGGTTTGTTTACCTCCAGTGTCCGCGGGCACAGAGGTAAATCTAAGTAAACAAAGTGTCCCGGTGTGCCAGCTGCTTACCCTGGCGGGCCGGGACAGCAACTAATGGGGAAATTTTGGGGGGGGGAGAAACTGGGGATCAGGGAAGTAACCCGTGACCACCCCCTACATGACCCCACCCCCTAGCCCAGGACCCCCACACTCTCCCCATTCCATCCCTTCCCACCACCTTATCTGGGGAGGGCCAGGGGAGGATGTCTCTGGCCTGGCTGGAGCTGCTCCGGTAGGCTGGGCAGCGCGGCTGGAGCATGTTCCAGCGTGATGGGCCGGGCGGCATGGCTGCAGCGTGCTTTGGCGGGCCGGGCAACATGGTCACAGCCTGCTCTGGGGGGCGTGGCTGAGCGGCACAGCTGCAGCCTGCCAGCCCCGGAGCTGCAGCTGCTTCGGAGGCTCGGGGGAGAGCATCGTGGCCAGAAGCAGAGAGACTCTGGCCCCACCTCTTCCCTTCTGGCCCTGCTGCCTCTCTTTGCTCCCTCTGTTGGGGAGAGGGGCTGTGTCCCACCTCTCCCTCTCTATACCCGTTCATAAGCCGACCCCCTTCTCTGGTGCTTCCCTTTTTTACTAAAAAAATGTGCCTTATGAGCGAGTATATACGGTAATATAATTGATAGTTTTTGTCAAGGCTGCTTCCCCACTCTGAACTTTAGGGTACAAATGTGGGGACCTGCATGAAACTTCTAAGCTTAACTACCAGCTTAGATCTGGTCCGCTGCCACCACTCTCAAAGTGCTAATTCCCTTCCCTGGGTAGCCTTGGGAGACTCTTCACCAGTTCCCTGGTGAATACAGATCCAAACCCCTTGGATCTTAGAACAAGGAGAAATTAACCATCCCCCCTTCTTTCTCCCACCAACTCCTGGTGGATCCAGATCCAACCCCCTTGGATCTAAAAACAAGGAAAAATCAATCAGGTATTAAGAAAAAGGCTTTTAATTAAAGAAAAGAAAGGTAAAAGAAAACCCTCTGGGAGAGATTAGCATACTAGCTACTCTCACAGACAACAGATTCCGAAAACAGAGGATGTTCCCCTGGGCAAACCCTTAGTTACACACAAACCCCCCCCCTCCAAATACCCAATTTGACTATTCCTCTAATTGCACAAGACAGGTTACAAAGAAATAAACATAAACCTATTTATTTCCTTCACTAATACTCACTACTTAATAAGAGGCTGAATTCTGAAGCTTTCCCACTCCGGTCCAAACTGAAACTTAACAGACAAAGGGAACTTTCTTCCTTCCCTTTGAACCATCTGGTCCTCCCATTGGTTCCTCTGGTCAGGTGTCAGCTAGGCTAGGTGAACTTCTTAACCCTTTACAGGTAAAAGAGGCATTAACCCTTAACTATCTGTTTATGACAGTTTTATTTGTGATATTTACCAACTACACTGGATAAAAATCAACACTTCTTATTGGTCCAACCCACCTACTGTTTGGAGGTAGGAAATAGGCATCAGCTGTGAAAATAAAAGTTATGTGGTCCTTTCTACAAATTCCATGCTCAGCATCCTTTTCATAGTGAAATAGAAGGTTTAATGTTTCTATATTTTTGATGCTTTATATAACAAAGACAACCTGTGTTCATCTATCCTTCGTCATGGTTAATACAATTCAGTTATAGAATTTTTTGAGAGACCCAAATTAGTAACTAACAAAGCTTGTGTGGAAATGGAAACTAGAGTATTGGCGTCCCCAAATACATATTGTCACTTTAAAACTTATACAGGTTACGTCAAGAACAGCTTTCAGTGTTTTTTCTGGGAAGGTGTAGCCTCCCTTTGGCAATATAGCAGCAAAAGTTGACTTTATAATTCTTTTCTTTCTTCTAAGTAAAAAAAATAATCTGCTTTAAATTTTGCATCTTTTTTGAGAGAGAGAGAGAGAAATTAAGATTTCTTACAGATGTGTACAAATCCATTCATACACACGTGGAAGTTAGAGGGAGAAAGTCTGACTAGATCAGTAATCCATTCCCCTGGCAGTGCAAGTTTCTTCCCTGTATCCAGTGGTTTCTCCAGTTTGGTTTAAAATGACTAACATGGTGTTTTTTCCCCCTAATTTAACAGATCTTCCTTTTTGGGGAGCAATTTCCTGATAATCTTAGAATTTTCCTTTGCTTAATTTAATCCTTTTTACCTATATCCAGTCAGTGTGTGTTCATCTGAACCCTTGTTAACTTAACCACTATTATGTAAAGAGTGATATGCTCTCTGAGGTTTGTCTTAATCAGCCAGCTTTGCCAACATCTCCTGGTTAAAAGAAGGTAGACTGTAAATTGGTTTTCTAATAATAGGAGCCCCATGTCCAGACCTCTTAGCATTTTAAGAAATCTTTAGTTCATTGAGGTTTGATGGTAGACAGAGCTTGTGAAGGCCTATGCTCAGCTCAATGGCTGACTGTAATGTAATAACTTTTTAACTTCTTATCCAATCAATTCAGAATTTCAGACAATTTTTCAGGCCTCCATGGTCAGAACTCTCCGCTGCTGTTAGGGGAAAGTATGGAAACTGAAAGGGGAAAAATGGGGGATACATGGAACCCTGACAGTTGATTAGCACTGCCCCAGCTGTAAACACCTCTGTAATTGACTATAGATAAAAGGACTAGTTAGTGGCACCCATTAATACCTGCCAGTATAACAATACTCAATCTCCTCTGTTGTCCTCCTAATATAGTTTTACAGGTCGATACCCTCAATGAGCTATATCTCAGAAAGAAAGAAGACAAATAACTTGGGGAACTAGGAGGAAGTGGGGGGCAGAATGGGGGAGTGCACACAGTCCCTGACATGGGGAATCCTGGTATAGGGGAAAGGAGAATAGGGGCATACAGAAAACCCTGGCAGGAGGAAGATTAAGTGATCCTGATAGGAGGATGTGGGGACACTCTCAAACTCTCTACCATGAAGGCCTATCTTAACCAATGTGCACTCAGGACTCTTCCACAAGGCTTCCATCTTGAAGGGGCCCCCAACCATTGGGAAAAAAACCCAAAATAAAACTGAGTGATGCTGCAACCCTGTGCACGGTTTAGCAGGCAGTGCCATTTGGCCCAGCTGCTCCTCCATCATAGCTGGGATCAGGAGTGGCAATCCGAGCTGGGCCAGGAGTGGAGCACTGATCAAGGAGCGGTGGAGGAGGGTGCACAGCCGAGAAGATCCTGGGGGCAAGTTGCTGTACTATGGGGTTAGTGGGGAGTATTGGGAAGCTGCGTGGGTGGGGGTGAGTGGAGCACAGGGGTGTGTGTGCGGGATTGAGGGCTGGGATGTTGGAGGAGAAGGGGATGTTGGAGGTTGTGGCCAGTATGCCTGAGATGCTGGGGGGCTGTGGTGAGCAGGATATATTTCAGGGCTGCTGGGATGAGTGTAGAGGCTGTCAGTGGGAGCTGGTGGAGAGTTGTTGAAGTGTATATATGGGGTAGGAGGGGCATTCTGGGGTCTGTTTCTGAGATATGTTATTCCTACATTGGTATATTTTAACTTCCAAAATATCTCTGTGTAGAAATAAAACCAAAAATGACTGCAAGACTTCTCTGTACAAGGATTTTGACATAGATCAAGTGTAACTCTTCAGGAAGGCATATTATAGACACTTTAAATGCAGCATATTTTATTTTGTGTAAAGCTAATTAGTGCTGTTTTCTTCTCATATTTTTCTCGATTCTTATACCAATCTTTTAAGTTACTGTGAGATCAAATTACTTTGTCCAATTTTCAGTGTGAAAGCAGAATGAAAATGAAAAGCAATTAGTATGCTGATACAGAAATTTTTCTTAATTCCTTACATGATATTATCTGAAAGAAAAAAGTGTACTACTTAATATACGGTTAGTTTTTGGTTAAGCCACATGAAAAATTCCTATTTTCTGCACATAATTCACATACAACTCCGTATTTATCGATACAGATGACTTTGATATCTGAACACTGAAGTCTCAATAATCCTTTGGCTGGCAAATATTCAAGGTGTAAATGGGAGGAATTGACAAGTAGAAGCCAATTTTTTACCTTTGTGAATAGGATTAATGAATTTTTTAAACAAAATTTAGGGACATTAACATCCTCTGACCTGTAGTTATTCAAACAGTAAAGATGGTATGAGAAGATAGAAAATCTTCTTACAGAGTGCTCTGTTTGCCTTGAGAGGTAAATGAGACAAAATAGATTCTCTTTTCTCATTCTTAATGGACTCTACTTTACCTGCAATTGGAGAGCAGACAATGGAATTTCGAAGCTTATCTGGTAGAAGATGCTTGTTCACTAGATGGAAACCAGAAAAATGTGTAGCTTCTAGAATATCTCCCTCTCGGTATATAGCTTTCATAGATAAAATTTTAGCTTTTACCTGTTTCTTTATGGAACTGCTTCAGTTATTATTGAGATCAGTTTATCTGCTTTTGAGAATCCAACCAAGGGCTATCATAATATTCTTTGTCTTTTAGAAGAGCTTGAAATACTTTCATGTTTATCATATTATACATATCTCAAGACAATTGTTCATTTGTACTGAAAATAACCACCATGGTTTTCCACTAGTTATGTTAATTTATTTTTGTTTGTGCTACCAGTCCATCTCTTTTTTAAATAGACCATTAAAATATTTTAAATATCTGAGTCAATTAGAAATTGAACCACATTATCTGAAGAATGACATCCTTCCTCTACAACTACCCCAGCCAAAAAGCGAGAGACAATCTAAGACTTGAGAGGGTGAAAAGGCTGGGAAAGAAACTTGCAAAAAATAAATGGCATTGGCTATAATCTTTTCTCAAGAGCTACTAAACTTTGGTCATGTTATGGATTGATAGCAGGTGAAAATCAGCCCAGTTTCAACCTCTTCATACATGCTAAATATCAAATAAACTTTTTTTTTTGTTTTTTTGCAAGAGTTGTTACAAAGTTGTAAACCTAACCAGCTATATCAAAATATCATTCCACCAGATGATGTATAGAAATGCATGAACTAAGGCAGTGATATTATGGAGAGAGTTGCTTTCCTAGATTTGCAGTAGACGGATAAAGATTAAGGAGATCTTAGACATCAAAATACTGTGAGGGTTGCGTGGCAACCTGGTCCATAATCTTAGCTGGAAAAGGAAGATTAGGTAGTTGGCCAGATTGTCATTATCAAGTGCTGATAATTTCCTGAGGAAAAAACTTCTTTATTACCGCAAACTGCCTTTTCAAAGGGAGGCATTGAAAATTTTTCACCTGTACCCATTTCTTCCATATTAGTTCTTATCATCCAGAAAGACATGGATCCAAATAACACACTGTGACCTGAATCGTTCTCCCTACCTCTGGTATCTCAATGAGTGTCAGTGGCCAAAACGCAGCCAGAGAAGTCTTAGTTTTTGCCATATGTGGATGTCCTCTTGTATCTATGAGATGTAGTGTGGTCCAAACCCATTCAATTTTTTTATTCACAAAGTAACTAGGAATTTCCTCACAATGGGGGAAACTTGAATTGGACATCAAACTTCAGCTTATCAACCAAAACAAATCTGGTGGTTGAAAATTTAAGGCCTTATTGGGGAGGTGAAGGACCTTGCTTTGCCTCCCTGACCACCAACAGGATAGAAGTACTCCTATCTCAAACTGTAGGAAGGAGGGGTTGGTCCCAGACATCAGTTAAGTACCACAGGATTGGCTTCAAAGGCCGTTTATACAACTAAACCACCCTTTCCCAACCTAGTATCTCACTGCCCAGCGTCCCTATAAAGGTTTCAAGGGGAGAGGGAGGCAACTTTTTCCAATGGATGAGTTTCAAACACCAAAAAATTCAAAACCATCAATTTCTCCTATCTCGTGGTAGATCTCGCCCCCACCACTTGACAGCTCTCTCAATTTTATCCTGAATCTCACAATACTTGATTATTTTTTTAAATCCCTATTTCATATGACTGCCTGAGAATCTCAGATTTTAATTTTTAACATTAGTTTCTAGCTGTCATGGTTGTGGATTAAAGCTTGAAAATGTGAACTGTAAAGTCTCAAAAATCATAAGACAAATAAAAAGAACCCAAAATACATTGTGGTTGGTTTTTTTTTAACATTTCCTTATTTTTAAACCAGTCTTATGATTTTAATGGGCCAAACTTTTTATTTTTTTGAACACGTGGAGTTGGCCCTACTAGAAAAAATAGTTGCGTTTTACGCCACAATCCAAAAGTAAGCCCTCAAATCTAGGTCTGTTGGGGGGGGGTAGTTCATGGTGAGTAAATAGGAGAGGACGCTTGTCTCTTGCAAAGTATTCTGGTTGGTTGGAAAAAGGGCCAGAAGGCAGGCCCGAGCTCTGTTGGTGCATAGGCCCCCTGCACTTTTTACCAGGTTTTGGAGTTAATGTTGGCTGGGCTAGGTACGCATATCTGACATACCTATCTGGCGAACTAGATACATTTTCTGATATGTAGTGGGAGGCTCTGATATTCAGGAAGATACTTAAGCACATGCCTAACTTGAAATCCATATGCACGTCCAATGAAGTATGTATTTGCAGGATCAGTGTCATATTTATACCATGAATACATAAGGTAAACATTAAATAGATTCTTACTGAAGAATACATAAACAATATTCTCATTAAACATGAATTACAAGTACTTACCAAACTTTCTACTCTCAGTTGATAAATATATTTTCTAATAATGTTTACCATTTAATTCCAAAAGGAAGTATTTAAGACACTGAAATCAAGATGATAATAAATGTTAAATAAATATCCTAACAATTCCTGGGTAAGAGTTAAGATTGTTTTGTGATGAAATATGCATTTCTTTGTAATTAGTGGGTAAAATCTTTGACCCATTTAAGTTAATGGCAATCTTTGTCATTGACTAGGGATCAAGATTTCACCCAGTAAGAATAATGTGCTTGTCTGTTACAAAGGCAGTATAAATTTATGATTGCCTTAATTATTCATTTCTCCACAGTTTAGTGCTTGGATCTTGCAAGTGATGTGATAGGTAGTATTGTTGTTGTCACCTAACAACCTTAACTGGTTATGTAATGAAGTTTTGCAAGTATATTGAGATTTTACCATATGCTAAGCTTAAAAACCACTCTCAGAATTAATAAACCACTCAAGGTCAAAAAAGAACAAAGAAGAGCTGGTGATAACATAACATGTAATAGTGGAATCTGCAGCTGGGCCAAGTTAAAACATAAAGGTTAAATAATCTGCCTAGTACTTTGAAGGAAAGAAAGGAGGTGTTTACAATGGAACACTGCTAACTATAACCTCTTCCGCATAGTGATTCACTGTGCATATTCCAATCCAAGCAGCATACCTTCCATATTTAAATGTGTGTTTCCTCAAAAACACAATCTTAAGTTGAACCAGTACTCTAGGCCATATAAAATTTGATTTTTTCTTAATTGTATATACCAAAACTGCAGACTGTATATTTCTAGTGTTCCCTGATAGATGAGAGTATTTAACAAAAATATTTTAGACATACTTGACTGTGCTAGGCAGCAAAACTTTAGCAGTTACATTTATTCTGATATCCTTCTGCTGACATTTAATTCTGATACCAAGAAGTATTACTATAAGATCACTATTTTTGGTTTTCCTTGATAGCCAGTCGTCTTGTTTGTGACAGTGTCATTTCTTGGTATCACTTCATAGATGTTTGAGTTGAGGGTATTTAAAGGGTAAATTACTACAGAAAGATAGGATTTTCCCAACCCAGCTTTTATTATAGAGGAAAGATTCTTCTTTCTGCTGTTCTACTCTAATATCCCCCGAAATAGATTTTGTTTTTTTAAATTTTTTAAATTATTTTTGCCATTTATTGTTTAAATATAAATGTTTATGCAGAAATAGGAGGATACTTTCCCACACTTTCTTTTCTCTCTCTCCCCCCCCCCCGATTGTATAAAACTGATATACTAAGACATAAAAATGAAATTGGGGGGAGGAGGGGAACCCACTTGATGTTCAGTGTCAAAATTGTAAACTGTCACTCTTTCAAAACAAATCAAATGAAAAATAATGACCCGTAAAAAGCAGAGGAGAATATCACAAATGCTTACAAGGAGGGAAAAATGCTACTTTCCTGCATTTTTGATATTTTAAAGGAGGAATAAAAGGTGCTGTCCTTGCAGAGGTTTGCACAGAAATAGGGGAATCATAAAATGGGGCTTCGCTATGGTTGTTAGCTTTAGATCAGAAGTCACTGAGTGATTGTTATCTTTGACTTCCAGAGTACTTTGTGCTAAAAAGAGATTTTATTTCTAAATGACTGATTTAAATCCACAGTTCTCTACACTCCTTTGCAACTAGTCAAGGCATCTTTAAATCTAGAGTGTTGGGGGTTTTTTTGCCTAGAAGTTTTCTTTGTGTTTTTTCACAGCCATTGTTTGTTGTCCCACCATGGTGCTCATCCTGGCCAGGGATTTGAATTGGACTCCTTTCAGAATATATCAGCAATGCTTTTCTCCTTGATGGAGGAGGTCGCTGAAGACATGTAGCTTCGTATCTCATAGCCCGCTGGTCAGATCTCCTTGCATCTGAGAACAAAACAGATAATTGCAACCCATTCTTAAAGATCCACAAATGTTTCATGGATCACTTTGGGTGTGTGGGTGTGTGTGGGGGGAGAAATCACTGTAGTAGGTATGAATTCTGCTTGTATTTTCATCATTTCTTCTCCCCACCCCACCTCCACCCTCTCAATTCCCCCCTGCCTGTATTTTGTTACTAATGACATTTCCATGAAAACATCTTTGTTCCTTGGTTCATGTTTTCCTGCTGTTTTTTCCTCTTTTTGAAGTCAGTTTTCTGTTTTTATATCACCATTTGCTGTATTGATGGCTGTGACATCACAAACAGGATGTGAGGAGACAACATGAACTGCTAGGGAATAAAAATCTTATTTGCACTTAAATATCCTTCCTAGGAAAGAGGAGAAGGGTCAGGTGAGGGGGAATGAAATGATGGTATAGGGTCAAAATTGTTTCCCAATAGAGTATATTTCAATGTTTATAATAGGGTCTCAAAAGCTCTTAAAATAAAAAACTGAATCATAGTCACTGTGGTCAGGGAAACAATATTAGAATGCTTTTAGCAGCAGAATCCAAATTTATATGTGATTGAAGTTAACAACATTGTGGTCCCTATTCAGTTGGGCCTAAAACTCATCCTTGTTAAGTAAAAACAGTAAAATCTTTACAATATTGATATTCCTCCAACTTGATGTAAAGGTAGACATTGGGCATGAGGTGAATTTTGGATCAGGAGGAATCATTTCCTTAGAAATTTTAAGCAAGAATTCCAAATCTTACTAATTCAGAAAAGTGTGTGGTAGAAACTGCACATTAATGTGGGAAATTCAAACAGGACAGCATCTTGGCAACTTGTCAGTTTTAAAATATTGGATTAAAGGAGTAAAATAATTAAGATCAGCTAAACATATTGAGACTTTTGTTAGTGAAAGCAGATGAAAGAAAATGTGCACTATTTTTCTCTACAGCATATTTGTATTAAAGCTGGCCTTCTCAGCAGAATGTGAGATTTTCATAAACTCTTTCCATACATAGATCCTTCAGTTTCATGTCACATTCTGGCTTTCAAACTGTCAGTACCCTTTTTTAGGTTTTAACAATTTTGGAGAGAGAAGATATATCAGTAAACATCCATCAAATGAAAACAAAATCTTCACATTCAACAATTGCCAGCTATTTCACCAAATAGTGTGTTTGGACTGGTTTAAAAATTATTAGATATTGGCATAATTTAACACACTTTTCCTTTATCTGAAATATGTATTTTTAATTTACTTACAAAAATTTAGTAATTGGATTTTTGGCGTTGGATTTTGTTGCATGGCTGTGAGGGGGAAAGGGCTGATGTGTGCTTCATCTCCTCTTGGGTGTTCCTTTGATCTAATTTTAGTAACATTTTGCATTTGTCTTGGCAGCGGGTGTGACTTGAAAATTTTTATTTTTCTAGACTTGCTATAAAAATAAATATGGCAAATTTCTCTGGAGCTGTAAGTGGGCTCAGTTCCACTGAGTTAGATCAGTGGTTCTCAAACTTGGGCCCCCCTTCTTTGTGTCTGTAGTCGTTCACACTCCCCTCCCACCATAAGCACAGATACTGCCACCCAGCTCTGACGGCAGAGCGGAGAGCAGCAGCGGCTGCTGCTTGGTGCCCAGGTCTGAAGGCAGCAATGCACCAGTAGCAGCAAGTAGTAAGGGTGGCAATGTGAAAAAGCGATATTCATCAATATCACTTTTCACAGCAGACTTAGCGCCCCTCTGCCACCCCTTCTGCGCTGCTGCTGCCACCTCTCCAGGTGGGAGATGCGGGGAACAGAGAAGAGCTCAGGTTGCCTCCCTGTGAGGGAATGGGAGGCGGGGAAGAAGGATAGCCTTGGCGGGGCTCTAGCTGTCCCCTTTATCTCCTCCTTCTGAGTGTGCACGGCCCTCCTGCATGAGCCTCAGCCCAGCCACCTGGGGCTGACAGACAGAGAGCTCTAACCCCCACCCACCCACCCACACGCACACCTCATGCTTCCCTTGACACATTCACGTGCTTCCCTTGAGAGGACTGCCCCATAGTGAGAACTGTTGAATTAGATGGATTTTCACGAGCAGATAATTTGTCCCTTTTCTTCTGCTTTGTGTGTGTGACTTTGATACAGTCACTTTCAAACACTGTAAGTGCTCCCTTTAAGTGGTTAACTTAATACATGAAAATTTTTGTTACTTTGTGCAAAAGTTTGTCAGTCTGCTCCTAAGGTTCATATTCTTGTGGAGCTGTGTTTTCATGGAAAAACACAATTCGTATTGTAGTTCTTTAGGACATTTTACCTCATAAATTATCACTTGGCTAGCCAATCAGATACTGACCACACAAAGAATAAAGCTAGTTACAAAAGGAAAAGGTCAGTCTGTGATATTTTCCCAAAACAACCCAAAGAGGTTTTTGTGGGGGAGGCTAACCACTTTAAGATGGCTAAGTTAAACAACAGAGTTAGTGATAACTTTTTGTAGCTCCCTAGTGTGGGATTAAATTTTAGAGAAGGAAGGGGATTAAATTAATGCTAAATGTGTCTTGTTTGACATGGTCATTTAGTTTCAAACTTACTATTTTTGTTGAAGAATGAGTGAAATACAGTTGACACCCAACTCAAAGGACAGAGAGATTTGGAAGCTAAGTATTCATTTTGTATTCACACATTTTATGGCAGTTTGTCTTGTGTTTAGTACATTTCTAATTATAGCACAGTAATATTTTTTTATTTTCTAATCAAATACATTTAAAAATCACAAGTGCCAGTGAAATATGATATGGAAATAACCCTTTCAGTACATAATATGTATCAAAACCATAATTTCTCAAGCAGAAAGAATGAGTTTATTGGCTTTGGGGGGGGGATCTCCTTTTATGACCTTTACCTCTTCTTCCATGGCTTGTTCTCCATGGCAAGAGCCCATGTGTTTCCTCTCCCCCTACTTTTGTTCTTCATGCCGGCCATCAGCATTGGAGCAGAAACAAAAAGATAGATTACTTTTTTATACAATTATTAATAGGCTACTTTGTAATGAAAAAAGTGAAGAAACATCACACTTACTTGCTTATTGAAGAAAATGACTATCACAAAGTTACATACTCTTTTACTGGTTTAAATGCGCCTTGCTCAAAGTAATGAAATACCTGCTCCTAGATTATACTGAATGGAGAGGAAATCCTATGTTTGGGGGACACTTTAGCTAACGTCTTTGGCAACCATTTTAGCGCATGCTGAGTTCTTCCTGCTTCAGTTTCCATTTTTATTCTGAAACAGTTTTTGATGAGGATTTGAAAAAGTACTTTTTTGTTTCTGCCTCAGTTTCATAAGCATGTATTAAAAAAAAATTATCATCATTATTAGCATTAGATTATTTCTATATTCTGCAAACTGCAACTACCACATTGGAAAAGATTGCTCAGGATGGAAATGGGCTTACAATAAGAACATAAGACTGGCCATACAGGGTCAGACCAATGGTCCATCTAGTTCGGTATCCTGTCTTGCGACAGTGGCCAATGCCAAATGCTTTGGAGGGAATGAGCAGAACAGGCTCAAGTGATCCATCCCCTGTTGTCCAGTCCCAACTTCTGGCATTCAGAGGCTTTGGGGCATCTAGAACATGGGGTTGCATCTTTGACTGTCTTGGTTAGTAGCCATTGATGGACTTACCCTCGATGAACTGATCTAATCCTTTTCTGAACCCAGTTTACTTTTGGCTTTCACAATATCCCGTTAGTGAGTTCCACAGTTCACTGTGCATTGTGTGAAGGTGTACTTCCCTTATATTTGTTTTTGTTCTGCTGCCTATTAATTTAGTTGGATTCTTGTGTTATGTGAAAGGGAAATAACACATCCCTATTCACTTTCTGCACACCATTCATGACCATTATAGACCGCTATCATATCCCCCTTAATCATCTCTTTTCTAAGATGAACAGTTCCAGTCTTTTTAATCTCTCCCTACATAAAAACTAATCCATACTCCTACTAATCATTTTTGTTCCCTTCTCTGTAACTTTTCCAATTCTAATATATATTTTTTGAGATGGGGGCAACCAGATCTGTACACGGCATTAAGGTGTGGTGTACCATGGATTTATAAAGTGGCATTATGATATGTTCTATCTCATTATCTATCCCTTTCCTAATGGCTCCTAACATTCTGTTTGCTTTTTTGACTGCTGCTGCACATTGAGCAGATGTTTTCAGAGAACTATCCGTTAAGACTGCAAGATGTCTGTCTTGACTGGTAACAGCTAATTTAGACCCCATCATTTTATATGTATAGTTAGGATTAAGTTTTCCAAAGCACATTACATTGCATTTATTAACATTGAATTTCATCTGCCATTTTGTTGCCATGTCACCTAGTTTAGTCAGATCCCTTTATAACTCTTTGCAGTCACCCTTGGACTTAACTATCTTGAGTAATTTTGTGTCATCTGCAGATTTTCCCACCTCACTGTCCACCCCTTTTCCAGATCATTTATGAATACATTGAACAGCAGCGTTCCCAGAACAGATACTTGGGGGAACCTGCTTTTTACCTCTCTCCATTGTGAAAACTGACCATTTATTCCTACCCTTTGTTTCTTGTTTTTAACCAGTTACTGATGTATGAGAGAACCTTTCCTCTTATCCCATGATTGCTTAGTTGGCTGAAGAACCTTTGGTGTGGGACCTTGTCAAAGGCTTTCTGAAAGTACACTACATCAACTGGATCACTCTTGTCCACATGCTTGTTGACACCCTCAGAGAATTCTAATAGCTGTGTTGACTCTTCCCCGACATATTGTGTTCATCTATGTGTCTGATAATTCTGTTCTTTACTATAGATTCAGCTGAATGCCTTGTACTGAAGTTAGTCTTACCGGCCAGAATTTCCTCCGAAGCCTTTTTAAAAATTGGCATTATATTAGCTATCCTCAAGTCATTTCGTACTGAGGCTGATTTAAGCAATAGGTTACATATCACAGTTAGTAGTTCTGCAGTTTCATATTTGAGTTCCTTCAGAACTCTTCGGTAAATACTATCTGGTCCTAGTGACTTATTACTGTTCAATATAGAACAGTTCCTCAGATTGGCCACCTAAAATAAATGGATATGGTGTTGGAATCGCCCTTACATTCTCTGCAGTGAAGATTGATGAAAAAATTCATTTAGCGTCTCTGCAACGTCTTTGTCTTCTTTGAGTGCTCCTTTAGCACTTTGATCATCCAGTGGCTCAACAGGCTTACTGCTAATTCTGTACTTAATTTTTGTTGTTAGTTTGTGTGTCTTTTGCTAGTTGCTCTTCAAATTCTTTTTTGGTCTGCCTAATTATATTTTTACACTTGACAGAGTTTATGTTCCTGTCTATTTTCCTCTATAGGATTTGACTTCCAATTTTTAAAGTATGCCTTTTTGCCTCTAACTGTCTTTTACTTCGTTGTTTAGCCATGGTGGCATTTTTTATCATCTTACTTTTTTTTTTTTATTTGGAGAATACATTTAGTCTGAGCGTCTGTTATGGTGTTTTTAAATAGTTTCCATGCAGCTTACAGGCATTTCACTCTTGTGACTGTTCCTTTTAATTTCTGTTTAACCAGGTTTCTCATTTTTGTGTAGATCTCCTTTTTAAAGTTATGTGCTACTGTGGTGGGTTTCTTTTGGTATTTTCTCTCCCTACAAGGCAGTTACATTTCAGTATGAGTATGTCTCATCTTCTTGGGGCTTTTTTCTCTCTACTTTCCCCCAAATGCAGAACAAATTACAGTGAAAGCATGTTTTGTAAAATATTATTCTCATTTCCTTTCTGGTCAAGGAATGGTTATTACTATAAGTTAATGTTATTTAAAGGGGTTTCCTAATGATACAAGCATATTCTTTAGAACCTATGAATATTAGAAATATACAGGGTGGTATTTTAAGCAGTTTCTGACAAAAGGGCACAGATCAGTTAAAAGAGAACAAGCATAGCTTTTTAAAAAAGTGAATGAATGTAAGGTGTAAATATCATTTTTCTGTACAGTAGATGTTGTAACATTTGTATTATATATACATTTTTTCTAGTTTAGCCACCTACAGTATGGTTAGCATCTTATTCTTCAGTATAAACTTTCTTTTGCCTTGTACTTTTACCTTCATATGAGAAGTTTTTCTTTGTTCAGGAAGACATTGTTACAGTGTAGGTCGGGGTGGGCAAACTGTGGCCCGCGGGACCGTCCTGCCCGGCCCCCAAGCTCCTGGCCCAGGAAGCTAGCCCTTGGCCCCTTCCCTGCTGTCTCCTCTCCCCCGCAGCCTCAGCTCACTCGCTCTGCCACCGGTGCAATGCTCTGGGCGGCGGGGCTGTGAGCTCCTGGGGCTGGTGGTGGCGGGTCCAGCGCTGCCAGCCACCAGTGCTCCAGGTAGCGCGGTAAGGGGGGCAGGGAGTGGGGGAGAGGGGGTTGGATAGAGGACAAGAGAGTTTGGGGTGGTGATCAGGGGGCAGGGGTGTGGATAAGGGGCGGTCGGAGGGGAAACTGGGTTGAATTGGGGCAGGGGTCCTGGGGGGGCAGTCAGGAAGGAGAGGGGGTTGGATGGGGCAGCAGGGGGCAGTCAGGGACAGGGATTCTAAGGGCAGTCAGGGGACAGGGAAAAGGGGTGGTTGGATGGGGCAGGAGTCCGGGGGGCCATCAGGGAACAGGGCGTGGTTGGATGGGGCAAGAGTCCTGGCGGGGGGGAGCAGATAGGAGGTGGGGGCCGGGCCATGGCCTCCTCCCCTCACTGGCCCTCCATACAATTTACAAAACCCTCGGGCCAAAAAGTTTGCCCGCTCCTGTTGTAGGTTAACGATCCATGTCTGCAGTTCTTGCTTTCCAAAGTATATATACTCTGTGAGATATTAAATAATCCGTAACAGAATACATTTTTTGTGTCTGCTTCAGCGAACTGCTATCTTACATTATGACCAATTTGCTTATATGGGTGGTGATGGTCAGGGGAGAGAACTCCTGAAAACTTTAGGAGAACTATAAATTATTTAATCTAGTGTAGTATCAATAGTCCTTATGTTGGTGAAGTTGTAACTTCTTTTACATTTAATTACTTAATCAGTTGCTTTAAATTAGGGGTTAATTCTGTGAAATTACATTCAAGTTGCTTTGTAAATGTAGCTACTGAATGAGGGTGGTTCTTAGACATGGGCACCTCTAAGCAAATATAGTTGAAAACTAGAATATGTCCCTACCCTGATCCTGTAGGGCGTGTGGGTCTGACTAGATGGAGACGTTTGCGGGATCAGAGGTGTATGCATGTTCATGTGTATTTTTCCTAGTTGAAATGGTTTTGGTCACTTTAAGTTTTGCGTCAGCTAGTTCTTGAAGAGGAGAGGGGTAATAACCTCATGCTGGTTGCTACTGTGTAAGGAAGGCCTTGATCCAAAGCTGCATGAAGTCAATTAAAGTATTTCCACTGCCTTTATCAGGCCTTTGGATCAGGCCCCATATGTGTTGCTTTACAATGTGCATGGGTAAACAACATACTCAGTCAACGCTTCCCCCAGCATTTCTGGCTGCCATATATATTGAAAAAATATTAGTTTAATTTATTTATAGTGTAGGGTAAATCTCTAATATTATTCAAATATTCTGTAGAAGCAAGAGATATGGCGCTGTGTTAGCTCTAGGAATTAGTAATGAGTTATGGAGCTTTCACTTTTGGTTTGTTTCTAGTAGTGGTCAAAAGTTGTTAGTGTCTGTTGGCTGTTTGGTTGCCTGTGTGAAATGAATTGGTGATTTTAGTACCATTTGCAGTGATCAGGTGTCCACATTATAGAAATTGTCATCAGACTTGGAACTAAGTGACACCCTTGTTTTAATTTGATAAAGAGGCCTAAACAAAAATCTGCATGTTCATAATGGCTGGACTCTTTTTGTTGCTACTGGTGGCCTCCCTTCTTCTGCAGTTGAGGTACACTGGCTGGGCAGTGTGGGGAAATGTTTGTCTGCTATGCTGTACTTGTTTAAATTGAATTTAATCAATTAATTTCCCTTTTTTTAAAACAGTGTGCTTTGGCAAGCCATCTTTCTCATGGCAATCCATCTAGCAAAGATGATTAAAATTAAATGGAGGCTACAACTTTAGGTTTTTAAGAGGTTTTAATTTATTTAAACATATTTTTCATTGTGCTTAGTAATCTTAAAAAAACCCTGTTTGTATTGACTTTTGTCCCTTTCTCTGTGGCAAAAATTGTTCTTCAGTTCTCCCAGATGTTTTATGGATAATTGAACATAGTAGTCAGATTTCTTTCTTGTCTGCTTGCAGAGGGTTAATTTAGTTAATTCCTGCTGCAGAACCTAGAGAGGGAGCTCAAATGCACAAAATACAGGATACTTTTTGAAGGGAGAAAGGGGAAGCTTGCCCTGGTAAATGGAAGTTTGTGTGCATATTAGGAGGAAGATATCACACAGTGTTTAAGAACTTGTGTCCTTCTAAATCATAACAGTTTTAGAAATGAACAAATTTTGCATCCTAAACTACTTGATGATATCTGTTAAATTATCAAAAAGTCGTAACACCTTTTTGTATTGGAAGACTAACCAATTATTCTTTTTCTTTCTTGTTTTGTATGTGGTTGCTTCGTGCCTCCCTATCTCCTTTATAGGAAGTAAGTATCTTTTGAAATATTTTATACTTTTGAAAGTATTTTCTAAAAGTGCTTGTTTTTTGTGTGTGAGTGTAAATCGGTTTTCTTGTGATAACAGGAAATACCCACCTTAAAGACATATATTATTACAGATGAAAGTACTCAAGAATGTTTTTCATAACAGCAAAATAGTTTTCCCCATAGTATAAAATGTAATTTTAAAATAGGGTGACTAGCTGTCCCGATTTTTATAGGGACATTCCCAATTTTTGGGTCTTTTTCTTATATAGGCTCCTACTACCCCTCACCCCCATCCCGATTTTTCACATTTGCTGTCTGGTCACCCTATTTTAAAATGTAAAATAATTTTCATATATGCTGATTTATAGTAACAAACATTTTTCAATATGTAGGTTTAAAACATGTGGCTCTTTTAGAGCCATGAATACCAAGGCACGATGTGCAACTTGGTCAAAATTTACTGATTCTGATACAATTTGACCCAAAGGTTTTTGAGTATCTTCTGTTTGATATGCAAGGAATAAAATAGTGGCAGGGAAAGTCACAAAATGCCTAGGAAAGACCTAGTGAAAGGGGAAAACAGCCGTGTAGCTTTTTAAGATACTCTTGGGCATCTGCAGCCTTGACTCTCTCTACCACAAAGACGATAAGAGTGGTAGCCTGTGAAAAGAGGAGTGTGGCCTTCAAGAAGGAGGGAAGGTTGGAGTGCTCATTATATGTTTCATGCATCCCTAGCAAACTAGGGTAATATTGAGACTCCGTTCCACTCAGCTGACACCACACTGCATGATTGGATCTTTGGTCATTGGGTTTTCAGGATGCAGCCCGGTGCTTTCTGGTGACGTATGTGGCAAGTGTCTCCTGAGGATTATACAGTTCAACTTCAACACAAGGAGAATTGGTCTGATCTTCACTTTCCCCCTCTTGGTGTTCTACAGGAGGGGAGCTAATATAGGGATTCTTGAAGTTGGCACATCAGATACATGTACTTACAGCTCAGTAGCTGACATGGATTCCTTTGTACTCAGAAAATGGTTACTATTGTCCATTTACCAATTAGCCAGTATTTGAAGATTAAGATACCTGCTGTGAGAACAATAGTGGCCATTGGGGGAGATTTCTATATTTTGAGTTCGTTTATCTTGTATTATTTTAATTGCCTAATGATGAGATATCTAAACACAAGTATTGTGACCAAAATCTCTCTAGATCGACCAGCAGCAGAAATTAGAAGAAAGATGCTAAATGCAAACTTGAGTATTATATAGACACACACAACTCTATTTTGTTATTCCATGCATAGAATTCAGCTGCCTTTGCAGTTAGCATCTTCCTATCAGCATCCTGCTGAAATAGTCTTCATTTTTGACAGCTTCACTAAATAGAAACTTGTCACTAAATAGAAGCTCCAAGCATCTGACATAATTATCAGTAGCTTCAAGTTATATATGTTATCACCTAAAAAATGTAACTTGAGAAAAATGGTCTTGCATTGCTCAGTTAAATGCCATATGTCACTGTATGTGAACCAGTAATTCAGTAAGAACATTTCTAGAGGAAAGGCATGCATCTTATTTGACCTCTGTGTTCACTGATCTTCAAACAGTAACAAGACACTTTAATATATTCTACTTTACAGCTAGTACAATAACTGTACTTGTAATTTACTCATATTCCTAGACTGACCACATGGTATTATATCAGCTCAAAATCACATGTAGGATTCTTTTTATTTGCAGGAAAAATAAAAATTTTAAAGAACAAATCCTTTAAAAATGTTATGTTGTATGTTTTAAAATTCACCATTTAATAGCTGACATGAAGCTCTATAAGCAGCAGTTTTAGCTGTAGTATTGGTTTTTAATGAAGACATGTACACTGTATGAAAGTCAATACAGAAATAGATATTGTGGTAATATGGTATTTTAGGTAACCTATAATAAATTATATTATACAGCTGTTCTGATATGAGGACATCTTATAACGAACTACTTATGAGCTTTTACTGGAACAGCAAATAAATGATCATATAATCCATCTTGTCAGAAAATTAATGTACACCTCTACCCCGATATAACGCTGTTCTCAGGAGCCAAAAAATCGTACCGCATTGTAGGTGAAACCGCGTTATAGCGAACTTACTTTGATCCGCCGGAGTGCACAGCCCCTCTTTCCTGCCCTCTCCCCCTCTCCCCCCGAGCACTGCTTTACCGGGTTATATCCGAATTCGTGTTATATCAGGTCGCGTTATATCGGGGTAAAGGTGTATATACATTATGGACAAATTCTGCTTTGAGATGCAACCATTGAACTCATTAGGAACAGTGTGCACATCAGAGGACAGAATTTAGCTCCTACCAATAAAATCTACCAAAAACAGTTTTGAATAGGGACCAATATAATTAAAAATTGTATAATGGAGTCCTGAACCATAATTCCTGCAGACTTTTTGTATTGTCTAACTGAAGCACATTACTTTAAGTTCCAGGCCCAGTATTTTGCTGAGTGTAGCCTCAGTCCTGCAAACACACATGCATAACTTTACACATACGACTAGTTACTCTTAAGTCAATGAGACTGTTTATGTGGATAAAGTTAAGCATGTGTGTTTGCAAGATTGGAGTCTGTGTGAAGAAACACAATTGGAAGTTCAGTCTCTAATCATGAGTATAGCAATGTATATGGGGAGATAGATATGATGACAGTACACCTATAAACACTGTAGTTAATTTTAATTCCATTAATACAAAATAGGATACGTTTGTGAGCGCTCCCTGCACCCTCACTATTCCCCAAATTAACTTTTCAGAATAATATGAATTTAGCCAAGAGCAAAAATGCATGCTTTGTTTTTCTCTTGCATGTAAAATCTAGCCCTGTGTATACATCACATAAAGATATTTGTACAAATTAAACACTGTGTGAAGGTATTGATTTTATTTGACTATTTTTAAAAGGTACTTTAAAGTGCATTCCAATATGATATTGCATATAATTACTGCTCCACTAAAAGTATAAAATATGTGTGTATGTTTCTACAGTAACTTAGGTTGGCCATTTTAGGAAAATACTGTCCTAAATAACTTTAACTCCTGTAAGTTTAAATATGTTCTTCCTGGGCTCTTTATTATTATTCTTTTGTTGCCTTTCATCCTATGGGATGCAGCTGCCCTTGAACTTGGTACTGTTTTGATCATTCATGTGCAGCAGCCACATTGTCGGTAACATTTTGAAAATGAGGCTTTATGGTGTTATTTGTGAAGTAATTTCACATAAATATTTGGACTTTGGTTCCTTTAGAATGTGGAGCTGGTTGCTGTATGAAGAAAAGCATAATTATAATTCGCAGACTTTTTGCCTGAAGCCTAGGGGACAGATGCATATGATTAAGTTTGAAACTGGCCTGTTATTGTAATGTAGATGTTTTCAAGGTTGGGAGAATTTAAAAAAAAGACAAGGCAAGCATGAGTTTAAAAAAAAAAAAAAAAAAAGACAGAGGGAATAGTTTTACAAGAGGCACTCTATCTTGGACTGCTTTATTTTTGCTCAATTTTATTTTTCAGTGGAACCTCTCCATTAGCTTGTCTGAATGCAATGCTTCATACTAACACTCGTGTAGGTGATGGAACATTCTTCAAAATCCCTGGGAAGTCAGGACTGTATGCTCTCAAAGTAAGTTGAATTTTTGCATATACAAAGTACATAAAGTGGATTAATAGCGCCATGTATATCTCAATAGATATAAAGGTAAACAAATTAGATTCTGTGGGGAGTAGATGAGCTGAAAGTCTTTTCTAACTGTTTTCAGATGTCTTATAATGAAAGTAAACACTGAATGTTTTATCTCAAAGAGTATGTGTATTCTTGAATTTGGCATATGGTAAGAAAACCATGCTGTAGAGTTGTTAACAGAAAGGCCTTTGTTTTATAAGCAGTGAGTTCAAGAAGATCACTGACTTTCTCATGAAGTAATTGTGTTAATATTTAATTTTTTGAACAGTGGAAGACTTTTGCAAGTTCAGTGTAAGCAGCTTTTAAGTTACAGCTTATTTTAAATCAGAAATATAATTACAGTGATAAAATCCTGAGTGGTTTGATACTAAGTGGTGGTGATGGTTGTAGTTGTGGGTTTTCTCTTGTGTGTTGTGTTTTTCTATGTTGTGCTGGTTGAAAAAAAATTTTTTTCGCCCTGATACCCATGATCAAACTATACTGGCTTCATACTGGGGAGGAGGGTGAAGTAGGGGCAAGAAAACAATAATGTGAAATTACATGTTCTACAGACTAGATTTAATCTATTGAAGTTATGGGGGAAATTCTTTGATATTTGTGATAGAAAAATAATTGTGCACAGTTTAGAAACAATAAAAGCAGTATGAATAATGCTGCTCCTTAGAACTAAAAATGCACTATTTTTTGGTTAACAATGAATGGATTTCAGAATAATCATTTTCTCATTTGCTAATGGAAGAATGTTTAGTTTGGTCTTGTTTTAAATCTGAAGATATCCCTGGCTCGAAACCAGGTATTTGCAATCATTCCCATGGCTTGTGAGTTCCAGGTTGCTGCAGCTATTTGAATTCAGGAAACAGGCACAGGCAAAAGAGAAACATTAAAGGATTTGTGTTTCTCTTGCAGCACTTAGGACGTTCAGCTAGATGACTAGAATTTTTAAGTGCCAAACAAGTCTGTTCAAATACAAAAAGTGAAAGGAAGTGCATTTTGATTTATAATTCTTTTTATAAAAGTCTAAATTGTGACTTTTTACAGGATAACTTGAAAATCAAAAGCTGAAAGAGCTATCTCGTAAAGATCATGTTTTACTTCTTTCCATAAAGTAACTCTTATGCAGGAAGCAGATTAGTTTTTGAAATGTAGACACCCAAATGTGTTGCAACAGTTTTACCTTTGGGGAAACCTAACAGTAATATAAACATTTTTTGTGGCTGGCCTTACATTATTTTTCTTTTCTCTCTCCTTTCTCTCCCCCCCCCCCCCCATTCTGTTTTTTTAACTGCAGAAAGAAGAATCTACATGCCCAGCAGATGGAACATTGGATTTAGGATGTGAATCTGAGTTAGATGGCACTGAAATGGCTGAGACAAACAATAGTAATGGAGAAGAAAATGGAGGTAGGTATTCTTAATTTCACTTTTCAGGAGCTACTATGGAAAGCATATATACCAATTAGGTTCATTATTCATGTTTTCAAAATAAACTATGGTTGTTTTTGCAACTAATTAAAACAATTTTGAGAAACAACTTCCCAATTTTGTTCTTATAAAGGGGTCAGGGCCACATGAGAAAAGTGGCCTTTTTGTTTTTAAAAGACTGGTATGTTATGGGAAGCTGTGGAGTATTTACAACGTTCTGAGTAGATCTGTTTTTCATTTAGTATTTCCCCCCTTCTCCCTCTATTATATCGCTTGCCTTCTTAGGCCCCAATCCAGAGTGTAGGTACACCCTGTCTGGAGCCCCATTGACTTCAGTGGGATTTTGCATGGGCACAGGGTTCCTCCAACACAGTTCTTTGTGTAGGACCAAGGTCTTAGGTTTACAAACTCTTTGGGGAGGGGATCTTACTTTGTGCTGGTATAGTGCCCAGCATAATGGAGGCAGTGTGACTTAAATCTTAAATACTGATACGCTGAACAATGGTACTTTAAAATGCCACCCTTAGAAATAAAACTTATTACTTTTAGGAGGTAATAAATACGTATAAAGAGAGAACCTACTCCCTCAAATTTTCATCATATATAAACCCCTAAACCAACTACTGACAATTAGTGGTGAATGCTATAGCTCTTGAAGATTAACCAGTAAAGTGTTTATACTGTGCATACTTTACAGTATATTGGAAGTTTTCATGCCTATATGCCACTGAAATTGCCCTTTTTGAGCATTCCTCTCTTCTGCCTTCCCTCTTGAACTCTGACCCACTAGTGGACTTGCAGCATACCCTTTTGGATCATTCTGTGGCATAGGGGTGGATGAATACCCATTATTGGATTTATATAATCTTTGTGGATACTATTCCTCAGATAAATATAAGGAAGGATAGAATGAGGAAGGATGTTCCAGTGGTTTGGGCACCAGCTTAGGATACGGGAGTCCTGGGTTCATATCCCTGGTCTGCCACAGAATTCCTGTGTGATCTTGGGCTAGTCACTTAGTCTCTTTATGCCTCAAGTCCTAATCTGTAAAATGGGGATGATGATATTTATCTACCTTGCAGGGGTGTTGTGAGGATAAATATATTAAAGATTTTGAGGTGCTCAGAAACCATGATTATGGGGCCATATATATACACCTCTACCCCAATATAACGCTGTCCTTGGGAGCCAAAAAATCTTACCGCATTATAGGTGAAACCGCATTATATCAAACTTGCTTTGATCCGCCGGAGTGCGCAGCCCTCGCCCCCACCCCCACGAAGCACTGCTTTACCGCGTTATATCCGAATTTGTGTTATATCAAGTCTCATTATATCAGGGTAGAGGTGTACTTAAGATAGAAGACATTTGTGAGTTGAATTATGAGATTGTGAATCTGGGTAGAGCTATAAAGGGCATGTACTGTTAGATGGCTGAACTTTTCATTTCCTTGCTTTAGAGACTTTTATATTAGATATGTAATGTGTGCAGCCTTAACTGGCATATAGTGCAGGAAGGACTTTTAAGAAGTATTTCAAGGTCAAATGAAATCCTAGGAAAGTCATAAATCCGTTACTAAGTAGGTATGGAAAAATTGTCAATAATGATGCAAAGAAAGCAAAAGCATTGAATAAATATTTCTGCTTTGTACTAGGAAAGAAGCTGGGTGAAATTTAATGTCTAGTTTGCTTCAGTCTTCACTAAAAAGGATAATGGTGAGCAATACTCAACAAAATTAATATTAACAACAAAGGGAAGAAATGCTAGCTGAAATAGGGAAAGAACAGATTAAAGAATATTTAGGTAAGATAGATGTATTCAAGTTGGGCAGGGTCTGATGAAGTTCATCATAGGGTGCTTAGGGATCTAATTGAAGCAGTCTTGGAACTGTTAGCAATTATCTTTGAGAAGTCATGGAGGACTGGTGAAGTCTCAGAAGACTAGAGGAGGGCAAATATAATACTTACCTTTTAAAAAGGGGAATAAAGGAGACCCAGGAAATTATAGACCAGGCAGCGTAACTTCAGTACCTGAAAAGATGGTGGAAGAAATGATTAAACGATCACTTTGTAAGCACATAGAGCAGGGGTCGGCAACGTTTGGCACGCGGCTTGCCAGGATAAGCACCCTGGCAGGCCGGGCCAGTTTATTTACCTGCTGATGCGGCAGGTTCGGCCGATCGCGGCCCCCACTGACTGCGGTTTACTGTCCTGGGCCAATGGGGGCGGCGAGAAGCGGCGCGGGTGAGGGATGTGTTGGCCGCGGCTTCCCATCGCCCTCATTGGCCCGGGACGGTAAACCGCAGCCAGTGGGGGCTGCGATCGGCCGAACCTGCCGCATCAGCAGGTAAATAAACTGGCCCGGCCTGCCAGGGTGCTTATCCTGGCAAGCCGCGTGCCAAACGTTGCCGACCCCTGACATAGAGGATAAGAGGGTTATAAGGAATAGCCAGAATGGATTTGTCAAGAACAAATCATGCCAAACCAATCTAATTTCCTTCTTTGACAGGATTATTGGTCTAGTGGATGGGGCAAGCTGTAGGTATGATATCTTGATTTTAGTAAGTCTTTTGACAAAGTCCCGTATGACATTCTCATAAGCCAACTAGGGAAATGTGGTCTAGGTGAAATTACTAAAACGTAGGTGCACAACTGGTTGAAAAAACATACTCAGAATAGTCATCGATGGTTTGCTGTCAAAGTGGGAGGACATATATAGTGGAGTCCCGTCGGTGTCTGGTACTATTCAGTATTTTCATTAATAGTGGAGTGGAGAGTGTGCTTATAAAATTTGCAGATGATAGTAAGCTAAGGAGTTGCAAGCACTTTTGAGGACAGGATTAGAACTCAAAAGGACCTTGATAAATTAGAGAATTGGTCTGAACTCAGCAAGATGAAATTCAGTAAAGTCAAGTGCAAAGCACACACTTAGGAAGGAAAAATCAAATGCACAACTACAAAAGGGGAATAACTGGCTAGATGGTAGTACTGCTGGAAAGGATCTAGGACTTATAGTGGATCACAAATTGAATACGAATCAACAATGTGATGCAGTTGCAAAAAAAAGGCTAATATTCTGTGGTGTATTAACAGGAGGGTTGTATGTAAGACACGGGAGGTAATTGTCCTGCTCTACTCAGGGGAGTAGCCTCATCTGGAGTACTTTGTCCCATTTTGGTCACTAGACTTTAGGAAAGATGTGGACAAATCGGAGAGAGGCCAGAGGAGAGCAATAAAAATGATAAAAGTTTTAGAAAATCTGACCTATGAGGAAAAGTTTTTTTAAAAATTGGACATGTTTAGACTTGAGAAAAGAAGGCTGGGGATGGGGGAACCTGATAAGTCTTCAAATATTTTAAGGGCTATATAAAGAGGAGTGTGATCAACTGTTCTCTTATGTCCACTGAAGGTAGGACAAGAAGTAATGGGCTTAATCTGCAGCAAGGGAGATTTAGAAAAGCTATTGGGGAAAAGCTTTTGAACTGTAAAGGAAGTTAAGCTCTGGAATAGGGCTCAAAGGGAGGTTGTGGAATCCTTATCATTGGAAATTTTTTTAACGGGTTGGAGAAAACTCTGTCAGCGATGGTCTAGCTTTACTTGGTCCTGCCTCAGCGCAAGAGGCTAGACTTGGTGATCTCATGAGGTCCCTTTCAGCCCTATATTTCTATAATTGTATGTGTTCACAGTTTATAGTGATAGTGAAATACTTTATATTCAAACATTTACTAGACAGGATGTTAAACAACACCTGTTACGGATAAACATTTTAAATCTCCAGGTCCTGATAACGTGCAACCAGGCATTTAAAAAAAAAAAATTGGCCAACATGTTCTCTGAACTAATGGTGCTGATTTTTTAAACAGATCTTGGAATATGGGGGAAATTCCAGAGGACTGGAAAAAACGAATGTTTTGCCAATATTTGAAAGGGGTATAAATAGGATGAGCCTGGTAACTCTGGTCTGTTTAGTATGAGATCCCTGTGCAAAATGATGGGAAGACTAATATGGGATGCAATCAGTAAAGAATAAAAAATTGTAGCATAACTAATTTTGTCAGTATAATTTTATGAAAAATAGGTCTTATCAGACTAACTTAGTATCACTTTTTGATGAGAATACAAGTTTGGTTCAGTAAGTGCTGACATAAGGCATTTGAGTTACTACACTCAACATTCTGCTTAAAAAATGAGCAGTGCAGAAGATCAGAGTTGCCCATATGAAACAGATTAAGAACTGGACAACTGAGTGATCTCAGTAGGAATCATCAGGCAAAAGGAGTGCTTCTAGTGGAATCTTCTGTTCTTGGCCCAGGGCTATTCAGTATCTTTTATTAATGCTTAGGAAAATGTGTATAAAATCATTGGTGGTAAAGTTTATAGATGACCAAATTGATGGAGTGGTAAATAATGATAAGGCCAGGTGAGTAAGGCAGATTGGTACCTGGACTAATTAGGACAACCAGCTGATACGAGTATAATCTGTGTAATGTACTGAATGGGTGAGAAGACTTGAGAGTCCTAGATGCTGCCAGAATGGTTCCACCCGTCCTCCTTGACAGTCTTTTCCCAAAAGGAGGATTCAAGACAGGGTGATAATTGGAGTAATCTTACATCTTGAGAGAATTTGTTGAGCAGGGGTGGGGGTGTGTATGAGTTTAACAATATCTTCTTTAAAAGGAGGTGTTACCCAGAGGGGGGCACTGATAGTTAACTGGTGCCAGTGTGTCTCCACTTGTCTTTAAGTCATAGCCTTCAGATTTCTCAGTATCTCAGAAAAACTCTGTTTGAAATTAAAGTATAGAAGAATCTGCTCTTCTCCTCTTCCTTTTCCCCACTCTCCCCAGTACAGTTTTGCCAGCACAGGTGCAAAGTTCTTGATCTGGATCTGAGCAATTGTTCTCAAATTATTTTTCTAAAAAATCTCAGTGATAAACATGTGATTGTTTCACTGAATGCTGTGCTAACAACTTGGATTAATTAGGTTAATGACCATCTGGAATGGTTGCACGTCAGGATTTCCCATACCATCATGGCATATGTTAAAAAAAATTATTCATGCTCCAGTTACCTAGTTTGGAATGAGAATTCCACCAGCAGCCCTCTAGTAGGTTTTCTTTTCATTATTTGTAGGTCATCCAAGTACCATGCAAAGATGAAGCCATACTTAGTGTTTAAGATCCAAAATGGTAATAGTCTAGGATACGAAATGGTTATAATATCCTACTGTGCGTGGCAGACCACAGTAGTGTGGTCTGTAGTCAAAACAGTATCCATCTCCAGATTGTCTGAAACCCATTGGGTTCCGTCTTCACTCCAGTCAGAGGAGCATCATGATCTCAAGATGGAGATGGTAGTGATCCATAGAAAGATGTGACTTCCACTTCCAGTCCCAGCCCAAACATAGATTCTGAAGTGTGACCAGCTCTGAGTAGGGCCTCATCTACACTAGGAAATTAGGTCTGGACATTGCTCAGGGGTGTGAAAAATCCATACTTCTGAGTGATGCAGTTAAACCTATCTAACCCCCAGTGTAGACAACGCTTGGTCGGACAACAGGAGATTTCTCCCATCAACCCATCTACTGCCTTTTAGGGAGGTGGAGTACCTACGCCAACAGGAGAACCCCAACTTCAGCTTTTTAAATGTAGAGTAGCCCTAGGTGACCTTACTACAACCTAACAAAAACTACAGTTCCCAGCACTTCTTAAATGTAAAACTTCTTTAGTTTCAAAAGTGAAACTGATTACATTGTGACAAATTCATCTCTAGTGTAACAGTAGTGGATATAGTAGGTCAGCCATGCAGAAGTTGGAGGAGCAGATTCATTCTGAGTCTTGAAATTTTGTCTTTGCAATTGTTAGTCCATTGAAATTCTGTGTGTTTTCTGGACTAAAACCACAAGGATAACTCTTGACTGTGGAGCTAATATTCCCCTTCCTTTGGCTATGAAGTATTCATTGGCTTTCCACACTCTTCCTTCCCAGGAATGGAAATTTTGGCTCATTCAAGGCAGCCTGTGACTTATAGCAGTTGGGCTCTTGGGCATGATGCTTAAGATTTCCTCTGAATATGTTTGGTGTATAGTCTGATACTAATGTGCAGTGGGCTTTTCCCCAGCAGAAGTTTAATGGGATCACAGCCTGAACATATGGGACTCTTCCTCAGCTTACAGATCGGACAGAGACCCAGTTTTTTATTTATTTTCTTCATTTTCCCACCAGCAGTTACGAAGGAAAATTATCTACCCCCTCCAGGGCAAGATTGACTACCCTTTGCTTCATTGCTGTGGGTGGGAAGGTCTCAACTACTGAGGTGGTGCAATGTGAGAGGCTGGGAGCTAATTGGGTGAGGTCTCTTGGCTCTATTGTTCTCTGCTATAGAGCAGAATTAGTGAGGCCTGAAAGGTTGGTGGTTGGTTAGTGACAGATCATACTTCTCTGATGAAAAAGTTGCCCAGCTGTGGAATGAGGATCCACAGTTTTCTGAGATTTATGGAGTTCTTAGGTTCCATTATATCTTGTGCAGCATTGGTTACTTTAACATGAGCGTATCATTTTACAGGGCTTTTTTTTGTTTTTTCTTTTCCAAAAAAATGTGTTTGAGCACTGTTACTGATGTTTTCATAATACTGCTATTTCCCTTATACAAAGAACTATACAATCACTTTACCTCCCAAACTATATTTTGTTTGATAAAGAATAAAGCTAACAGATTAGAGATGTGAACGGTTCAGATTTTGCAAGTTAAGCTCTGCAGATCAAAGTGTGACTCAGGTGAATTGCTTGATATATCAGTGTTGACAAGCTATGACCAATTATGTCAAAACAAGTATATATATCTGTGTCACCCAAAGAAAATATATAGAATTTTGTGGGATATTTTAGTCAGATATTTATATGTTTTTCTGAGGATGTTTTCTATATAGTTTAATATTAAAGAGTATGGGCATAGATTTTATTCTTGAGGTAGACTACAGTTTTTAGCATATGGTAGTAATATTAATTTGTTTTGTAATATGGCTATTAGTAGACAAACTTTCTCATCTGCTGTGGTTACCATAGTAAGAAAGGAATTGTACTGCTGTTGATTTTTCTGGTCTAATTTTAAATCAGTCTGGCCTGTCTGAAATCAAAATCAATTGTTCCATTTATTTTGGAAAGATGGGGCTTCTTAAAGCATTCAGGGAAATTTTCTTTTTCTGTAGATCATAAACAAGTCTGCTCATTATTATTATTCCTAATAATTTTCAGTGCTGTAGCTGCATAGTCATTTTGAATTATGTTTCACTAAACATTTTTTGGTGTATTGATATACTTAATATTGGTATCCCAAATCTCAATTGATTTTAAGGTTTTGGAGAAAGTTAGTGAACCATGCTGTTGAAGGTTGGCACATTAATTTTACGTTTTGTTTAAAGAAAACCAACAGTTCTGTATGTTTTCTAAAATGTATCTTTCTCACTATGAAGAAAAGTTGCTTCTAAAAGGAGAAGAGAAAATGGAAGGGAAAAGGTTATATAAACCTTGTCTCAAGTATTTTGGGCTATTCATTTTTTTTTTAACCCTTTTTCATTTTAGGCTCTCAGAACACTCACAAAGGAATTCTTACCTTCTATTTCCTTTCTACCTAAAACCCTGCTCATCTGTCAATTCAAAGACCTAACAGTTTATTGTCTCACAGCCACTTTCTTCTCACTTCCTCTACTGGGTCCTGTACCCTTGGAGTAGGGTTACCATATTTTGTGCCTCCCAAAGGAGGACACTCCACGGGGCCCCGGCCCTGCCCCCAGCCCCGCCCCTGCTCCCACCCCAACTCCGCCCCCTCCCCAAAGTCTCCGCCCCCTCCCCTGCTTCCCGCGAACATTTGAGTTGCGGGAAGCCTGAAGCAGGTAAGGGGGAGTGTGGGGGGAGGAGGCGCGGCCCAGGCTGTCCCCGGCCCTGGGGTGCCGGCCCCGGGCCCGGCCCCCGGCCCACCACCCCTGGCCCGCCCAGCACTGCGGCCCCCGGCCTGGCACCGCCAGTCCCCAGCCTGGCCCCCGGCTCGGCCCCCGAGTCCCCGGCCCGGCCTGGCACCACTGGCCCGTCCCCCGAGCCCCCGGCCCCGCCGGCCCCACCTGAGCCCCCGAGCCCCTGGCCCGTCCCCGCCGGAGCCCCCGGCCAGGCACCTCACCGCGGGCCCAGCCCCGGAGCCCCCGGCCCGGCCCGGCCCCGCTCTGCCGGCCCATCCCGGCCCCCAAGCCCCCGGCCCGACCCCCGAGCACCTGCACCGCTGGCCGGCATGTCCCGATTTTCCCGGACATGTCCGGCTTTTTGGGCTTTCCCCCCGGACGGGGATTTGGAGCCCAAAAAGCCGGACATGTCCGGGAAAATCCGGACGTATGGTAACCCTATCTTGGAGGAGATGACATATAGAATAGAACACAGTAATACTAATGATATCACTGAATGAAGTGCCTCCCTTGCCTTATTTCTGCTTGCTTCCTTTCTCTTCCCCTACTTCCTCTTGGCACTAGCGGTGAATAATTGCTTACTACCCAGATGTTTCTCCCACTCTGCTCCATGCTACTCAGAACTTTTTGCATAGGCAGTCAGTTGTGTTGCTGCTGCTGTTTTATAATCCAGAGAGAACAAAGAATCCCACATTTCTGATATAGTGTATGTGTGCATGTGGCAGTTCCATCTACTTATCATTGATGTATATGGACATGTGCCCAGTTACTTCTAGCCCTTCCTGCTTATAACTCTGTTTTCTATTACACTATTCTTCATTTTGTTTTGCATATTGGAGCTGACTGTTTTGTTGCTGAGTGTTGCTTTTCTGAATATTGCCATTCCTCTTGGAATATTGCTATTGCTTCTACTCTTCGACTTTTCCCTTTAGTTTTCCTTCTGTATCACTTTTCATTCGTAGGAAGTAAGATAATAAGACTTCTCCCCTCCATTCTTTATGGTTACAAACATTGTGGCTTTGCCTTGAGATTTTTGCATCAAGAGTTTGACATTTGCTCTATGACTTCTTGTCATTTGGATAGTGATACAGCATCACAACGTTGTGAACTTGTATCATCACCAAAGTAAATGAAGGACACTTGGGTTTATATCCTGGAAATGGCATCAAAATTGGACCTTTCTATTTATATAAGGAGTGGGTGGGGTTCCCTGTCACCATGGAGGAATAAAATATATGCTTAGTAACAGGACATGTTGCTTTCTTATGAAGGACACTTTGTGGCTTTCCTGTCATATTTTTTCTAAAATTCATTTGTTTTTATAACAGATTCCACTCTTCTGCCCTTTCTTACATTGTAGGGTTTTATGTACATAGAACAACTCTTGCCTTTCCTTCAATTCTTCGACCCCTTTGCTTTGCCAACAAAACAAACTGGCTATCTAATAGAAATATAACAATCCATGAAAATTTCTTATTAAAAACAAAAAGGGATGTGGAAACAGAAGTCGAGCAATTTAAAATATTGAGTTTCTGTTTTTGGATTGTGTATTTTATATCTTAGGTGCACAAATATTGCAGAGATGGGGTTAAATAAATATTTAGACTAGTGTGTTTGTTTGCTGCTGACATCTTCTTGCTACTTTAAGTTGTCTCTTTGATAGTGAGCTTTGCTGATCATGTGAAAAAGACTCTTATCCAAACCATGTGATGCAGTTGAGTTCAAGGCATTTTTTGCCCATCAGCTCCCCGAGGTATTGTGAGGCATAATTTCAGCATAAGCAAAAAAGAAAAAAGAGACAAATTTCACTTATAAAGCTTCTGGCAAAACTCGCTTCCCAATCCACTATGAGAACTGTATTGACATAATGACATAACTATGAAAAAGTAGTTCTTTCTCTACCATTTGTGAGATGAGTATTGACTATTTTTTTTCCTCTAAAGATGAAAACAAATGTTCAGTGTGTTACCAGTTATACCTCATACTGGCAATGAATTATTGGCAATTAAGTTGTCAGAATTCCATACTTTATCTTATAAATACAAAAAAAAGTTTCAGTAATATTAATGGTGGAAGGCATTACCAAAGACTAAGAAATTGAGTGGCACTGAATTCTCTGCTCACTCCACTGAGCAATAAAAATAAAAAAACACACAGCAAATCAAGATAAAAGTAGAAGGACAAATTCACAGCTGACATATGCCATTGCAACTCTTTTGAGGATCCCAAACCTGCTTTTATAGATGTGGTACACCCCATTGCACATTTTGGAAAACCATCTACTAGTACTATAGTAGATATTCCAAGATATGTGGCAATCTTTGCTGTGTATCTGAGGACAGGACTGAAACCAGTTACTATGTGAGCATGGGGAAATTTACCCCAAATTCAAACTGGTTCTAACACTGTTTTAGCTACACTGGTGTTTGAAATTGGTGGGAGTAACATTATAGACAAAGCATCAGAGTCTTCAATCATTTTTACAGCCATTTTACTTATATCTGCTAAAAAGTAAGTCTAATAGAATGTTTTGGCTGTTTTTGCAGCCTTAATATTGTTTAAACATAGTTGGATTTAAAAAATAAATTTATTTACTTTGCTTTTTTTTAATCTTAGAGACCCTCAGACAAACACATATTCAGGCAGCTGTTTAAAAGCAAGTACTGTAATATTCACTCACTAAAACATGTATTTTTAAGAGACCTGAAAATTAGCAACATACATTTGCGTGGGAGACCAGAACTCCTCTTTGTGAGCTATTCCAGTCCATCATTCAAATGAGCATGTGTGTGTTCTTGGTTTACCAAGCAATAGTTACATGATAGTCGGGGATGGCCTCTTAGAAGCCATTACAATTGGTTATGCAGTTACATAGTTACAAATATTTTTAGAACACAGGGCCATCAGTGTCTCTCTTCTAAATATATATTCAGACATGTAATCTTGTTAAACTTCCCGGGGAAAATAAGTTACTGTCTACTTCTATTTAGAAAACATTGTGATATACATAAAATATTTCAATTGCCACTTCAAGGCTTGATCACATGGAAAATACCCATGAGCTCCTGAGCTATACAGAAGGGTACAGAATTTGGTTCTACAACAGACTGGCTTATTCAAGAGAAGTTTAGTTTTCTAAATTGGAGAGGAGCCTCAGTGTGGTGGGGTGACATGGAAAAGAGCTCAGTGCATGTAATTGAGCTTTCTACACACCACAACTTCTGTCCTGGCCCAGCCCCTGTTGCCACTTAGAGCTTGGATGTCTACAAGGGGAAATTTAGCAATATAATTAGACTGCTGTAGTTATACTGGTATAACTTGCAGTGTGAACGTTCTTATTCTGGAACTCAGCTCTCATCTCTGTTCAAGTCTAGGGGTGGAACTTGATTAGAAACAAACATTTGTGAAGCGATGCATTAGAAGTTAGCGTGTGGCTGAAAATTCACGTCTCTACAGATCCTGAGACTCCATGACTTTCATGGGTCATCAGCCGTGGAGATTGCTTTTTGGTGACAGGGTCCCTTATTCCATTTGCAGGAGCCTCTTAAGACCTCAAGTGCCTAAGCAATGGTATTCTTAAAATGTTTTTTTTTTTCATAGTTTGTCCAAAGCAGATACCTGAAGAAGCGTCTTCCAATCGAGACTCAAGCCTTACTAACACACCAGTGCAAAGCAAGCTAGTGTCTTCCTTCCAGCAGCACACCAAAAAGGCACTTAAACAGGTAAGCTGGTATTTATTGGTAGTCAGGTGGCTTTCTTTTTAATGTGTTGCCTGACTATTTAAACAAGAAATCAGTGAGAAACACCACAGAAAAATGTTAAGACATTTCGAATAAAAGTACCAGCAACTTATTTAGCTGGACATTTTTTTTTCTTGATCTGTAAACATCTGCAATAAGAAGAACTGTTGTGGGGGAAAATTTTGAAGTTTTTGTGTTCTGTGCACTAGTGCTGTAATCCTGCTTATTATTGTATACTTGAGGGTTTTTTTAAATGTCTTCTATGCAAGCGAAAAAGTTTTGTATGCTTTATTGTTACTTCCTAGGTTTTGTTGACAGACTTTTTAAAAAAAAAAAAATTGCAAAACAGATTTCGTGAGAGATTGTAGCACTGAGAGGTGAATGTACTTGCTGTTCAGTTTCTCTATAGAGTGTGTCCCCACATACTGTATTTAATGCAAAAATATAGTACCTGAGAATGTCTTTGTTTTGAATAAGCTGAGTTTGGATGGGTTTGGGTTGCACAATAAATAATAAAGCTTAGAACAAGTGACTGAATATTCATGGTTTGATGTAAACTGAACACTATAATGATGTGAAAAATTGGCTCAAAACAGTGCTAATCAATTTCATTCAGAGCAGATTGAATGAAAAACCATAGAAATGCTTGTTTAAAAAACATCACTCTAATCCTGCTATCTATTTGCCAAACGCAGAAATCGTTTCCATTTCTTAAAGATTTTATTTTATGAAATAAAATAAAACTTTTGTTAAATATTGGTGTAATGAGGTTGGGTTGGTTAATTTTCCCCTTATTTCATGTCCAGGTTACATTTAGCAAATAAAAATGGTAGTTGAAGCCAACTATCTCAAACACTAGGCCATTCCAGAGTTATTAATTTAGGCCACAGCTCAGCAAAGCACCTAAGCATGTGCTTATGTCCATCCCTGTTCAGCAGAACAATTTAGCACTAAAGGTTAAGTCCCATTAAAGTCAATAGGATTTAAGCATGTGCTTGAAGTTAACTTGAAGCACATGCCTACATGAGTTGCAGAATGGGGTGGTTTGCTAAATTGGAGCCTTCAGGCTTCTGGGTCAGCAGAAGTAGAGCGGCGGATGCAGCATGCTTTACTAATTGCGTGGAGTATGGGTGAGTTGAGAGTGAGGCAAACGGTGTCTGGAAACTTCATTTAATTTAGATTTTTTGTAATATGTGAGTGTACTGAAATTTGAGTAAGCCACTACTCTTTTACATGAACTCCTAATCTTTAGAGCAGAAAAGAATCACTATTTATCTAAATACTTAGGGTCAGATTTGTCACTTACTTGCTTTTGGGGGAGTGAAGGGGATGGAAAATGCTGAAAACAAAAATAAAACAAATGAACAGAGACCAAAAGCAATTACAGAAGCTTAATTAATATAAAAATTCATATCCGAGATGGAAGTCCTTGTAAAACTGCCCATAAGGCAGTAGGTTTGCAAGAGCACCAGAATGCTAAGTAGTCAATAGAAAGAATGGAAAGCAGCTTTAATTAAGATTATAGTAATTAGATCTTATGCTTCAAATTGCGAGTTTATTATTACAGCTGTCTGTGAAGAATGTTTTATCCCATGTACAACATTATACAATTGGTTAGGTGTATTGAGGTGATGAGATTTTTTGCACTTTTTTTACTTGCCTCTGAAGCATCGAGTATTGGCCAGGCAAGATGTGTATTTGATTTAATCCAGTATTGTAAATCCTATAAAATAGGTGAATGAACTTTCAATAGCAATTTTATTCAGAAAATTGCTGTTGAAAGTTTATTCACCTACCATCTATCCTCTCTTCAGGGTTTCTGTTGCTGTTATGGACACATAATGTGTCGTCTTCGCACAAAGAAGAGCCTGCAGTATGTTTGAATACACAGAAACATTAGGCAATTGTATGTGACACTCCACCAACTGATATTAACTTACTGGTTCTCGTCTGCAATAACAAGAAGCTAAACCTTCATTGTGCACTTAGTAAGAGCTACTAATGCTGTACAATGTCACAGTGAGCATTTGCCTGGTTGTACATTTATTTTTTCTTTAATAAAACAAATCCCTCACAAAATGACAATCCACAAAGCATTCTTTCAACCCTTTTCCCCCTTCATCATATTAAATAAGGGCAAGATTTTTTTAATTAATAATGATCTTTTGTTTAATTTTTGCCCACTAAATGTAAGTGAAAGTCCAGCTGATAATGTGAAATATTACTTGAAGACCTGAGCTCAGGTGGAGCGGTCTGCTCTGTTAATATAGTTATTAAACCAAACAAATCATATGGCGTTGGCTTTAAAGTATTATGTTGGAGTTTGGGTTGTTTTTGATAAAGATTTCTAGAAATCCTTTGTTTTAGACCACTAAAAGTAGGTTTAGCTTCCCCTGCAACATTCTGCATCTTAGGACATGCTTCCCCTTGTGTACTGGAATTTGTTTCAGTATCACCATGCTTCTGCGGCTATGACTGTAGTGTGAGGAGGAGGGCACCTCTTGAGCCCTGGGTCCTGCCCATGACTAACTCAGAATGGCGGTGGGGGATGGGAACTGTTGCTTAGTCCTTACTGCGCTCTGCTTTTCAGGGATGGGGAGGTTGCAGTGCTAGTCCACTCTAAAAGTCTGTGTCATAGCTCGCATCTCGTGTTCTCATCTTGCAAGGCCTGTGTTAATGTCCCAAGCCCTGGAGCTTTTTAGCATTGCCACCCTCTCTTTTGTTACACTTTTGGGGTAAGTGTTTTGAGTATTTCAGTCTTGGGTGTGTTTCCAGTATGTGGCACATTTGTCTCCCCTTTTGTGGAGGGTGGGGGATTTTCACCACCTGACTTTGCTCTTGATTATAACTGAGTGGAGGGTTTAACAACTTGATCCTAGTTTACGATGGCTTGCTCGAAAATAGTTCCTGAGGTAGAGCTCCCATTTATGTGTGGCTTCTGCTGGCAGGTTCTCCTTTGCTAGATTCTTATTTCTTTCTTGCTTTTGGAGGCAGGTGCATGCTACACAACTCTTCTTACCAATACTATTGGGCAGGGGATGAGGCATGCATTCCCATGTTGTTTTGCCCTTTATGATCTTGTCTACACTAGAGGATTTTGGCCTACTAACCAGTGTGAGCATCTCCTACCATGCAAGTAACAATCCACACATACAGTTGCTACCAATGGACCACAGGTGATCACAGCACTATGTAAGTTGCACTTGCTGTGAGCCAGGTTAACTCAAGTACAGACCTCAAGTTCTGGCATAGCAGCTGCGATGGGCAATTACTCCATCCTCCACTGCGCCTCTCTGGTAAAATTTCTGTTCTATTGATCTGTGTCAAGTTTTCTGCAAGTCCCTCACCTGTACTGAATGAGCTACTGTACCCACTTTAGATCTCATGGCACACACGTTCTCACCAGCATCCACTTATTTGTGATTGCTACATTTACCAAGCTGCTCTTGGGGCTTTTCTCAAAAGAAGCCATCATATGAGCATATCTACCGACTGGTCTGATGCAGATGACACAAGACGCTTGTGAACCACTAGGATGGTGAAGTGATAGTGTCTGCTGAACTCTGTTGTGACCAGGTGTAAAAGCATTTTGCCCAGTAGCTTATCACTTGCTCTGGGACAGTGCCAGGAGAAGATAAAGAGTCTGAAGCTGCAGTGCAACAATGCCTGGGGTGCTAGTAGACCTTCCAGGCAGGGAAGAAAATCTGCCTCATTTTTGGCCCTTTGGAATTAATGGAGCGGAGTTCCTTTTTGACAGCAGTGTGCTGTGGGTAGAAGAGGAGGAGGACGCCATCATCCAGGCCTAGAATCAGAGTGAGGGCCAGGACATGTCTGCGACTGTGCTGGGGCCTCAAGCCCTCTTGATTGAGACAAGTTCCAGAGACAGCAGCCAAGTGGGTTTGGGAGGATGTGATGCTCAGGAAATAAGGGGACCTCCACACAAGGTATGTTGCTGCTGCTGTTTTTACTGCTTTGGGCTTTATCTGCATGCTTGATGGCTGGGTTCCTCTGAGTGCTGCTGTAACTGTTGTGAAATGGGTAGATGCTATCTCTCGTGAGGCAGGAAGGAACCCCTCCACTTGCTTTGTTGTGTTCCGCCAGTGAACACTGCCAGATTCAGGAGCCCTCTCCATATGCCCCACGCACAACACCCCTTTTGTCAGCTACACTTGCTGTTCGAAGTAAGGATACAAGTACTTGGCAAATTCTGCATAGGTGTTTCTGAGCCATGCCACAAGACCTGTCTCAACAGGGTGACCAAGCAGGGAAAACTAAAAAATAAAGTTACAAAACCACAGACATATTGAAAATGGCAAAACGGAATGCTTTCAGAAAGCTACATGATGCGGATTATGGCTTGGTCCACATGCTGCTTTTGGGTAAGAGGACATAAAGCACTTAGCTATTTCCAGCCACTTTTGATGTCTTTCTATCATGTACATGGGACACAAGCCGAAGCTATTATCAGGTAGCAACCTGCTTTAAAGCAGCTATAGGCCAGAGCAGTGAAAGCATCGCTCTGTCAGTCAGCACAAGATAGCGGCCTATCAGATAATGGTGTAATTTAGCCCAAAGTTTTCCAAATCTTCTAAAAAAATATTCTGGTAAAGACAGTGCTGTAGGCATTCATCATTAATTCAGTTTCCAAACTCCCTGGCCCTCATATAAACTCGCTTCACTTTCTTCAGCTCCATTGCACATCCTATGTTACCAATTGAGAAAATAAGTAACAGCAAATGTATTAGCCTCTCTTCCCCTTGCCCCCCTCATGCTCACCTTAATAGCAATTTCTTTACTTTACTACAATCTAGTGCAGAGAGTCTTTCCAGGCATCTTGCAGTCTGCAGTAAGTAACCCAGTATTAGTCTCACTGTACTGCAACGTACATCCTTTACCTCTTACCAGGAACACACTCAGACCCCTTGCAACTAATCCAAAATTTCATCGGGGAACAAAAATAAATGTTAGGGAGACGATCATTACCTCTAATCCTAGCACAGGATGTCTTCCTTGAAAGTTTTGCAATTCCAAAGTGAACTGAAAATTTTTTGCTTGTATTGCATTTTTGGTATTCTAAGGGGTCTAGTGTGTTAATATGCATATTAACCATTTCCTTATATTTCATTTTAGAAACCACCATTGCATCAAGGCCACAATTGGGAAATGCTAGCTCAACATAAGCGGAGAGTGATCAGACATCTGGCAACACAAGAGGCAGATTGCTTGACAAATCTTCGTGTCAACAGGTGAAAAATGAGAAAGATGAATTGTTTCTTTACCTTCAGGGAAACATGGAAAGGGACAGTGATAGAATGTACTAAATGCAGCCAAGAAACAGAAGTGTGAGGAGGACAAACTAAGTTGCTTTTTTGAATGCCAAGACAAATAGGGAAGAGAACTGAGAAGTCATGACTTAAAAATATCATGACAGGAAAATGAGGCTGGAAGCGCAAGTGTTCCAGAGGTTGTTCTTCAGGGAATACATGTAGAACCCGAAAGCAAAGTGCACGGTGTGTCCTTCCATAGGTCCCTGTGCATGGACACCAGCTCCTCAACACAGTGCTATGGTATGGGACAGTAGCAGTATTTATAGAACTTGCCTCCTGGTCATTTCCATAGTACTCAACCCTTGCCTATTGTCAGGAAAAAGAGAACAGGAGTAGGTTCATTCTCTGTTCATGTTGTGTCCAACAACTAACTGTGTGTGGGGTTGTGGCTAATTGTATTGGGTGCTTATTGCAGCTGGCCTGCATGTTTTGTGTTTTAATAAACATGGTTTTCAGGATTTCTTTCTCCAAAATTTCATTAAGCAAAACTTTTTAAGCTTGAAACATTACCGTATTAAATCCTTCTGGGCACCCCTCTCCTTTACCATCTCCCACACCCAAAATCATAAAAATGTATCCTTGTACAGTAACTCCTCACTTAAAGTTGTCCCGGTTAACATTGTTTTGTTGTTACGTTGCTGATCAATTAGGGAACGTGCTCATTTAAAGTTGTGTAATGCTCCCTTCTAACGTTGTTTGGCAGCCACCTGCTTTGTCTACTGCTTGCGGGAAGAGCAGCCCTTTGCAGCTAGCTTGGGGGGGCTTGGAACCAGGGTGGACCGGCAGCCCCCTATCAACGTCCCCTATCAGCTCCCTGCTCCCCTGAGTTCCCTGTGCAGCAGCTGCCTGCAGTTCAGCTGTGTCCCTCCCCCCACTGCCATGTGCTGCTCCTGCCCTCTGCCTTGGAGCTGCTCCCCGAGACTCCTGCTTGCTGTGCTGAGGGGGAGGGAAGGTAGAGGGGGGCTAATGTCAGGGTGTCCCCTTGTCCCCTGCTCCTGCACCCCGCTTACACCATCTTCCATAGAGCAGGGCTCAGGACGGAGGTCTCAGCAAGCTGATCTAATTAACAAGGCAGTGTACTTAAGGGAAATGCGCTTATCTCCCTCCATTCCTGCTGCCTTGCAGAGTGAGAGAGTTAACCCTTGAGGGCTCAGCCAATTGCTAGTTCATCATTTAGCAGTAAGGGAAATATCCCACTCTCTGTTTGTTTAAAACCTATACTGTGTGTGTGTGTGTGTGTGTGTGTATGTATATATATATAAAATAGTCTTTTGTCTGGTGAAAAAAAATTTCTTGGAACCTAACCCCCTCGTTTACATTAATTCTTATGGGGAAATTGGATTCGCTTAACATCGTTTAGCTTAAAGTCGCATTTTTCAGGAACATAACTACAACGTTAAGTGAGGAGTTACTGTATTAGCAACTACCTCAGGTCAAATCCACCACTGCTGCATTGTTGGGGTTAGCTTTTGAGACAGGGAATAAAAGGTCTCCTTCTTTAGAAGTTCTGCAGCCACTGCTGCTTTTCCAAAGTCTCGAATAACTCTATCCACCAGTTGGTGTGGTGGTCTTGTCCCAAATGTAGCACTTGGCTTGACAAAATTCTCTTTTAAGTAACTCATGGAGCCACTTAAGCTAGGATGAGGATGGATCGAGCTTCTCTCTCGACAAACGAGTTGCCCAACATTTTCCATGTACTGTTCATCTAAGTTTCCATTGGAACGTCCCCTGCTGCCTCTCCTGGGCCACATGTAATGTCTGGCCATTAATTTTCATAGCCTCCAGCAGAAAATTCTCCCTGAGCAAAGAATGAGCTCTATCCATTCAGCCTGACCACCATTTTGAAAATATTTTGCAGAAATGGCTGCGTTTCCCAGGGAGATATGGAAGTTGGACCACCTTTTTCCATGACTCCCTTGGGTTCCAAGAAGCCTTTCCAAATCTCTCACAATCCATTACTTTAGGGAGCTATGCTGGGAACTGTGGGATAGGTACCCAGATGGCAGTGTGCCTGCATTATTGACTGGCATGCTGTGTGTGGGCATGGAGCAGGTCTGCAGAGAAGCAAGATGCATTGCACAATTGCTATTTATATTGATGCAATGTCACTAGTTCAGTTAAAAGTGGCATGATACATGTTTTATTTAGGGAAAACAGAGAATCTAGCTGAGCATATCCTTTGTGTGTTCTGTGCACCGTGGTTGGGGAGTTTGGTTTAAAAGAAAATGGTGATTTGGTTTTTATTTTAATAACAAAACAGTCTGCATGGCTCAGCAGTTCAGACTATGTGGCTGTAAATTGCAGCGCGTACTAGCATGCTGCACTGCACCATGTAGACCCTGCAAGTGCGAACTAACCAGTACCTAGATCACATTAATATAGTCCAGTTTTGTTATTAAAATAAAAACATACAACACAAGCTGCTTCCCGTGTAGCTTGTTTACTTTTTGCTAAGTTGGAAGACAGAGTTTTTCCTCCATAGAAGATTTTTCAGTTGATCACTGTTAACCACTTAATACTACACAAACCATTTTTTGTTTTGAAACAAACTTTCTTCTTTTTTGAAAATAAAATTATTAGTGAGTTGATGCACATGCCATCCTTGTCCCGATTCTCATGCAAGTCAGAATGGTTATTTAACACAAACATCAGCTCTTTTGTCTTTCCAGTTTCTTTGTGTTGTTGAAAAGCAACAAAAAATAGATTTACTTTTGTACTACAGTGATCTATGGAAATTGTAGCTGTGAATGTATGATCAAGCTTCTTATAGAAGAAGTAATGCTGGTTTAACACATACGTGCTGCCCTATGTTTTATTACATTTTACCTCCATGCCATCGCTCATGTACACAATGTTCAGTTAATTTGTATTACAGTAGCATATAGAAGCCTGACCAATAATGGCACCCCATTGTGCTAGTCACTATACAAACACATTCCAGAAGAAAGCTCTGACCCAAAGAGCTTGCAGTCTAAATGGACATGACAAAAGGTGGGAATCCAAACAGATACAGAAGTATCGTGCTCAAGGTTATACAGCAGACAAGTGGCAGAGATGAGACTAGAACCCAAGTCTCCTGAGTTCAAGTCCAGTACTCTATCCACTGGACTACACTGCCTCTCAAAATTGTTTCCCATGACTCTTATATACATTATTGATCCTGTTCCACAGGTCTAGTATGGAATAAATAAATTCCTTCCATGTATTTGGATCTTACTCTTGTATTCTGTAGCCGTTTTCATGAGACAGTTTTAACATAATACTATTGTACAAGGTGCTTAGTGTTGCACTTATATATTTATAATTCAACATTTTTAATGTGTGTTAAAAATCTTAAGCATGTAGAAGCCTCATAAGAATGTTGGAAGTATGTTGTAATGCTCACTGCTGTGGGTTTTTTTAGAATCTGTGAAAAAAAGTTTTCGGTGAGATTTTAATTTAATGGAGGAATAGCAGTTGTTATACTTTTTTAATTTGGCTAGCAGAATAGGGGTAAGCGAAGGGACAAAGACTGAATTTATGGTGATGTGAAATGAATTGGTGATACAGTATAAATCTATCTGTTTCCTCTTTTCCAGTTTAGAATCCATGGTCATGGTGTGGACTCATTATTTATTTTGCGTAATAGATTTTCTTCAGCATGTTATAGATCCTGTTTTTCATATGTCAGAACAGAAAAATTCCATAGCCTAACATTTCTGATCCATAATGTGTGAAATTTCAAAGGTTATGTTTCATGATAGAAGTTTCAGAATGTAGACTTGACATTTATAGAACAAAGTAGCAATCCAGGATGATGTTGCCTGATGCATCCAAGTGTTACATATCTCTGTTCTTAATAACTGATTTTTTAACGTTCTGAGAATGTCATGCATTTAATCTCAAATAGAAGTGTTTTTCTATATTCATTCTTTATCTGTGTGCTGCACTGTTTCTTTATGAATTGTAGAGATGTAAAAAAATAAGAAGTCACACAGATTTCAGAGCAGTGTAAGGTACAAACAAACTTGACGTTTTGCTCTTCTGGTATTGGAGGGGAATTTACACCATCTTTAGGGTGCTTGGTTTTTCTTCTCCACAGTTACTGTTTGACTTGATATAATTTTCTTTTATTCCTCCCCTAACGGAGGCATTTTTCAGTTGTTAGCAGGGAGAACAGCCATTTTCCCACCTGGGTCAGCGAGTCTTTGCAACCTTAAAATCAGTTAAATATAATTGGCCTGTATTTTAGGAAATACCACGAAACCTCCAGTGCACTGCTGCTCTCTAGTGGGGGCAAAAAAAAAGCAAGCTTTCCTTCGTGACTACTTAATGGAAATCAGTTGAGAATTAGAATTCTACAGATAGTACAGTGGGCTGTGTATCAAGAAGTTTGTGTTCTCTTCTGGACTCTGCCTTTTACAGCCTTTTATCCTAATTAATCTTAGGATACAAGATTCTTCTCATACCCTACAGTAGTCTTGTATCCTAAAATTGATAAACCTCACGCTAGGTCTATGAAGATAGAGTCTCCACCTTACAAGAGTATGCACACGCTTCTTTAGTTCAAACTTACTCTTTCTGGAATTTGGTTTTACTGGTTACTAAAATAACGATAAAAACATAAACCTCTGACTGAGATTTCTTCCTAAGCTTGTCTCTTCCTACGGTTTTCTTGCAAAAACCTCTCAGTGCTAGACCTCGGCTCCCACTGCCCAAAGGGCCTTAAATCCAACGTGGAGCCAACAAGCTCCATCTGCCGTGATGAGTCAGCAGGGATTAGCATCCCCAGCAAACAGGGTGGGCTGACAAAAATCCTGGACATTGCCTTACAATAGATATCAATTATTCAGTTGCTTTTTCCATATCTTTGCTGTGGGAGGTTTGAGGGAGGACAGGCATGGGTTGAGTTAGTAGTTAACATTTTTTCCTCGCTGGAAACCATATTCTTCATTGGTACTTTTATAACTAACTCAAGTAAAATACAATGTGCATGTAGCTTTATAGCTTTCATTATCCTAGGGCACAATTCTGCACGTATCCACATGTACGGAACTTTACTTCACTTCTTCCAGACGCAAGGAAAGGTCCATGCATGGCAATAAGTTTCCAGGATCATTCCCATTGTTAGCTGCTTGATTGTTAAATAGAAGACCATGGGTCTCAAAACAATAAATTATGAAAATGTAAATTAAAATAAATCTGAGTGACGAAGAGAAGCGTACCTTTGTATTCAGTGCCTAGATACGTTGGTTTACAGGTTCATTAGAAAATGCCTAAGTTAGATCGAAATAGACTAAAACTTCTTGTGGATGGAGAATGCCCCATCTCTTACTTTCCCAATCAAACTGATGCAAATATGCCTCTGTTGCATTTTCTGTATAATATATAGGAAATATTGGTTGCCGTCAGGTTCTGATATCAAGGTTGAGGTCCATGGTGGAGGTGAGTGAGAGTGCTCCCAAATAGCTGTGCTCAGTTTGGTAGGGGGCGGACTCTGTTTGGTCATGTGCACCTACTCAACTTCACTTTAGGGGTCTCCCCAAAGGAGATTGCAGGTTTATAATCTCCTCTCCCTGCAGTTCAACACATATATGAAGCTGCTAAGGGAGCTAATAAAGAGAGAATGGTTGTGGTTACATATGTATGCTGACTGATATCACACAACTTTGCTTCCTTTTCAATTAATCCTTTATTGGCTTCTTTTTTTGTTTTTTTAATTCACTATCTAAATGACATTGTTATTTGGGTAAGTGATATCTGGGTTTAATTTGAGCCAGGCAATACTATGGATTGAGGGAAATGTTTTGAGACAGTTTTTGGCACTGTGTACATGCTAGTATGGCTGGTGAGGTGTGAAATTTGGGATTGGTCTTGACTGTTTTGGTTTCTGCTTTCACTGACCTTTGGGCTAGCCTCATGTGGATCTGAGCAGCTTCTCTCTTTTGTTTGATTTCCAGATGTTTTATTTTGGTTTGTATTGCATGGTGCTTAGATGCCTTTGGATAAGCATCCTATAAATGCATTAATGAAATAGTTTAACTATACTTTTATGTGGCTGAATGTATTTTATAGTGTATTATTATTTAAATGAAACAGATAATTGTTTAGGTTTTTGGAATTGTTCTACCTATGTGAAATATTTTGAGTGTACTGCAGATGAATTACAGAATTAACTTCATAAATCAGGCACTGATGTTTAGTATGAATAATCCCTTTAGTCCTTACAAACATGTCCTCTATTTGAGTACCATCTAAAAAAAAACAAAACACAAATCAGAGAGGAAAAAAGAGTGCAATATTAAGATTGCAGAAAATTAGAAGATTAGAGAAGATCAGTATTGAGTCCAGTGCATTCTGACTTGTTCCAAACTTTCAATTCTTGTAAATATCTTAACTGGCAAAAGTTCATATTCATATATTTTTAAGACCTTTGACTCTCATGTCTTTTTCTGTATAAAACAATCTGGCAGATATTCACTGTTTCTAAACTTTTTATATTTTTGTATTACATTATTAACCCCTGTAGTTGATCCATTTATGAAACACAAAGCACTCCCATTTGTAGAGATTTATTCTTGTATCGTTTTTCCCTGGATTTGCCAGAACACCATCATGTTCGTGTTCTGAAGGTTAATGCCCAAAGTCAAGCAGACAGAAGCCAAGTGCTGCAAGGTTTCCAAGATTAGGACTGATTCCCTTCACAGAAATAAATGATTCCTGCCATGTTCAGTGATTTTGTGCAGCACTACTCACGGCTGAGTGAGTGCATCAATACTGTAGTCCTTACATGCTGTACATACTGATGACACTCTGTGTTAACTTGATTGACTGAGCAGTATACTGGAGAGGATGCACCTGCAAGAGATGTGCAGACACACACATTTTTATTCTGGTTTCAAAACATTTATTTTACATTTATTTTACTTGGATGTCTTAGTTGCAAATTCCATGGGTTATCATGTTGTGCTGCTAAGGTAGAGCAAACGGTTATATGCTTCTTTGTTGTCAAAACTGTATTGGAAAATGATCTAAGGTGCATCTTCTTTCTCTTTAAAACCAAAAGCCTGATTTTATGCTTTTAAAAGAAAATGACATAAAGGGGACTAGTGTGAAATCTGAAAAATCAGTAACTATGTAAAGTAGTTATCTTAGGAGGTTCAATTTAATGATAGGCAAATGTATCATGTAATCCACTTAAAAGCAGTATTTTTGTTGCATTTTTATGTTTTGTTATTTTTATAGGCTTTAAGACAACAGCAGAAAAGAAGAAATGGAGTCTCAATGATGGTAAACAAGACTGTTCCTCGTGTTGTTTTGACACCATTAAAGGTGTCTGATGAGCAGTCGGATTCACCTTCAGGTAAACAGCTAAAGGACTGTGTGAAATATCAGTTCTAGTCACAAAGCCTTCCTCTGAATGAATCTGTAGCATACAAAATGTAGAATTGCTGCAAATAATGATATTTCCACATAGTAGTTTTGTTTAACTTCTTTATTTTCTTACCAAATCTAGTGAGTCAAATATGGGTTTTTTTCCTTTCTTTTATTATTAAAGAACTGAAAGTACATAATAAACTGACAATTGATAGCAGCAGCAGCTTTAAGGGAATGCAAAGTAACATTTCTGTTTGGCTGTGGAACTCTAATGGAAGACCACATGCTGGCATTCAACGCCATCAAAAAACAGCTCCTCTGTGAGTGTGAATTTGTGTCTGTTCTCCATTGCAATACCAGAGATCTTTGCATTAGCTTTTTTGTTCTGGCAACATTCTTATCATCACGGCGCAACCCTGACCTTTAGTTCTGGTTGTTAGCTGCTTCATTTTAAAAGGATCCTACAGAGATGTACATCCACATTTATAACAGATCGATGATTGTATTTTCCAGGTACACCTCTTTTGTAAAAGTTACTTTGCAAAGAAATGATTTTTTTCTCCTTTGATTGCTTTATTACTCCATAATATGGAGCTTAATTATTTTTAAAGATATTTCTTGAGTATCATAGCAGAGCACTATTTATAATGGATTAGTGAACATCTTGATTGACTGCAGTGTTCAGCAAATTTTAGTTTTCACGACTTACTTGATTTATTGAACTTTTCCTTCCATTTCCTCCAGTGTTCAGGAATCAAATCGTGGCGAAAAAGGTATATTACCTTTCAGCAAGTATCAGATAAAGTAGATGTTGCTCTTGATTTAAAAAAAAAACACAAAAACTATTTTTGTTTTGAAGGAGGAAGAAAGTGCATCTCTGTAATATTTTGTTGTTGTTATTTTTAAGGATCTGAATCTAAAAATGGTGAAGCAGACAGTTCTGATAAAGAAATGAAACATGGGCAAAAATCTCCAACTGGAAAACAAACAAGTCAGCACTTAAAGAGATTAAAAAAGTCTGGTTTAGGTGAGTAGGACTTCGGATGTCTAAAGTATTTCATTTGTTTCTATAATACTGAACTTTTTATAAACAATGTAATCTCCCTTTAGAGAGTTCCTTTTGTCACTGTAATATGCTGATGCTGTTATCAATGCAAAAGCAGGCTCTTCCCCAGTAGCATACCTCCTTTGATGGCTACCTCATCCCTGTGAACTCCGCAGGGTTGCCTTCATATAGGAATCTTTTTCCTAGCATGCCTTTCTGCAACTGGCCTTTTAAATTTGACAGAGCCAAGTAGTTGCATCCCAAAGAGGCCATTTTGTAACTAGCTACTGCTTGCTGCATTACCTTTTTTACTAGCTGGAAAGTATTCTCATCTCCTGTTATATTTTCTCCCAATCTTCTCTTTCTTATTCCCAATGAGAATGGCACATTCTTACTACTTGTCAGGAGAAAACCTGTTAACTGAATAACATTTTCATATTCCATCCCATAATGAGACACGATACCCTCATTTTTATGTTGATTTTAGGACCCATGCATTATTTTGAAGCTATATGGCTGTAGTGCTAAATACCAAATATTTTTCATATTGTTCAATTTAGTGGATGATGATCTGTAATTAATGTAAAATCTGATCCTAAGAGGAGATAAAGTAACCTTTCAAAAGCCAGACATTCCTATTCTGTTGTGGAGTGTTCCTGTTCTCTGGAGAACAGTTTTCTCTTCACATACAGAATAGGGTGTTCCATTTCTTCAAATTCTTGGCTCAGCTCTGCTCCTATCCCCAGTTTAGAAGCATCTGTTTGCAAAATAAATCTTTTTTCAAAGACTGGGTTATGTAAAATGGGGTAATAACATACTTGTTTCTTTATCTCCACAAAGGATTGTTCACATTCAGCAGTCAATGTTGAGTCCTTTTGACATGTATTTGGTGAGATCTGTTAGTGAAGCAACCCTCTCAGAAATTAGGAATAAACTTTCTGTAGTAGCTGGCTAACCTTTTAAAGGATTTAAGTTTTCCTTTGGTAGTAAGAACGTTGGTCTCCTTTAGTGTCCTGATTTTGTCTTGTTTTAGTTTTATGAATCCATTTTCTGGAAGGGAAAAAAACCAACAGCAACAACCCACAAGATATTTTATTTCTTTGTTTGCTAAACAACATGTCTTCATATTGATTGCTATAAGTAATTCTTAGGCTATGTCTACACTACCGCGGTAAGTTGACCTATGCTACACAACTCCAGATATGTGAATAACGTAGCTGGAGTTGATGTACCTTAGCTCGAGTTATCGCGGGGTATACACCGCTGGGGGGTCGATGGGAGAAACTCTCCCGTTGACTTACCTTACTCTTCTCATCGGGAGTAGAGTACAGGGGTCGACTGGAGAGCGATCTGCTGTCGATTTGGCGGGTCTTCACTAGACCTGCTAAATCGACCGCTGGTGGATTGATCTCAGAGTGTCGATCCCGGCTGTAGTGTAGATGTAGCCTTAGACTGCTGCTCATAGGTTTACCAGATAGTTCACCCAAGTCTTGCTAAATAACAGCCCATCATCGAGTTATGTGACTCAGTTTCATACATTGTCTTTCAGCAGACTATCCATCAATCTTTAAAAAGTGGCTGGTGGGCCATATAGATGAAATATCATTGTTGTTAAATAAAAAAAATCTTTAGGGTGTTGGAACTTCTGTTTTACAATGCTGGGTTTAGAGGGATCTTGCAGTAATTTTTGTCTAGATGTACGGTTAAGAGAGATTTTTCATGTCCATTTTCTCCAGTATTTTGTCCATTCCTGGCATTGGATAGTTATCAAATGTAGAGATAGCATTAATTTTTCTGAAATCTATGCAGAACCTAATTCCCCTGTCTTTTGGGGGCACGTTAACCACTGGGGAATGCCATGGGCTTCTGGAGGTTTCAGGAACCTTTAATTTGAGCATGTTTTCTTTTTCTTCCTCTGCCAAAGGTTTCATCCATTCAGATATACGCTTGAATCTTTGTCTTATGGGTTTATGGCCCTCGATATCTATTGTGTGAGTAAGTATCAGTGTGTTCTGGGGTTCTAGTAAAATAATTGCTATATACCTTTAAGAGTAGGTCTAAATCCCAATGCTGTGCCTGGTTCAATTCCAGACATTGCTTAACTATCTGAATTCCCAGAGACTCTCCCAATCTCCCATATTTCTTCTATTGCACTCTCTGATTTACTTGTGGGATGCCCTGCAAGAAAACCCTTCTGACCACTTTGGGGTTCATTCCACCCTTTTGAATAAATTCACAGAATATATTTTTGCCCTTGTTTACCAGCTGTGGTAATTGCATAATATACAGGACTTATCAGTCTCATAACTACATGGTCCTTTCCATTTTGCTACTAATTTAGTCTCACCGCTGTGGAGCGGAAGCAAAACTTTTCCACCTGGTTTATATTTAATTCCCATGCCCCTGTTATCATACCATGTCTTCTGGTTTATTGGGACTTGTGTTAGATTCTCCTTTGCCAACTCAATAAACTGAGTGAGTTTCTCTCATCTTTGGGGTGTATTCTATAATTGCAGGGCTCTATTTTTGATCTGACCTCAGTTTCCAGTTCTCTGATAGCTATGGGTCCCCTAGATTGATGATCATAAAATAATTCAAAGGGTTGTTGCCCGAGGTACCTCTCTATAAGCAAAGAAGAGATGTATCATCTCATCTCAATGTTTGGCATCCTCCTGAACACATTTTTAAGCATGTCTTTTTCAAGGTTTCTACCAAGAATATTCTACCGTCACTTTATTCTGGGGATGATATGTTGTGTTGTGAAAGCAATTACTCCTACTAATTCATTAGGTCTCTGCAGTAATACTGAATTGAAGTTGATAGCAGGGTGAAGGCGCCAACACAATATGTGTATACCCCAGATCTGTGAAGATGAAACCTGTTTTTTCTATAGCTTCTTGGGCTATTTGCAATTTCAAGACATCACACCCTCTGTCCACCTCAGAAACTTTCATTCTAGAGAAGATACTATAGTAGCAACTCTGCAGTATAAAACTCATTTTTAGTTTTAGGAGCACCTTTTCCCTTTCCATGAGGTTTTTCCATCGAAGGGGAAGATATTAGCAGGGGAGAACAATTTTTCTCCAATTTGCACCTAAAACATGAAGACAGATGCATCCTACATTGTTAAAGAAAGGAATGTAAACCTGCATTTAAATCATATACATCATACTTACTTGTATTACACTTGGGAATTATGTTTTTTCTGCATGTATAGTTAGTGGGTGGAACAGATGGTGAAGACAATTTAATGTGATGCACTCATTAAAATGAGCACTTCTTCCACATGATTGTCCTTCATAACGGGGGATTCAATGTTTTTAATGGAGTTTTTTGCTGTATTGAAATGCAGGATGTTCGAAGCATATGTTGTATAAGGTTACACTATGCTGAAGACAAACTAACCCTTATCTCATTCAGTCAGTATTACTTGTTGAAAAGTAACAAGAAATTGCAGGAAATTTATGGGAGGCTGTGAGTTTCTCTATTCATTCAAAGGGGAAAACTATTGAACTTGCCAATTGGCTGCAAACTTTTCCCTTTCCATGAGGTTTTGGACACTATCATAGCTTTTCAGCAGAGACCAAACAGTAAGGCTCTTAAGAAACTAAAAAAAAATTAAATTGTAGTACTTGTATTCATATTACATTTCATACTGAGTGACATTCAACAAGTCTCTTAGGGTCTCTTTGCCCAAGTTTCCAGATCTGTAAAATAGGGATATCTACCCTCCCTTACAAAACACTTGGAGATCCTGAGATGAGAGGCCCTGTATAAGTGCTGAATATTCTCATTATTAACAACAATGACAAAAAAATTCCCTTGGAACTCGGGCATGACTCACCTTGTTGCTTGGGTGTGATCTTGCTGAAACATCCCTTTGCAGGACCTTTGAAATATTAAAAGTCCAAGCAAACAAGAATCTCAGGTGGTTGGCCTCAGCAGTTTCTGTCTTGCACACTTCTACTGAACCTTCTGGGTACAAATCTATTCTTTTTTTTATTCTCTGGAACTTGCATGTTCTTTTGGACTTGCTGGGACTGGTCAGCTAATTAATTTAATGAGTCTTCTTATCCCATTTGACAGATTCTTAGTGGGTTAGTCTGCAGTTGCAGTATGCTATTTACATCTTTTAGATTTTATGAAAATTCAGAAAAATATTAATTTGCACAAAATTAATACATCACTAATAAATTAGACAGTCTCTCCTCTGTGATCACGTCTCAAGTTGTGATAATGCACTGAGGGTTTTTTAAGAGCGAATAAAAATACAGAAGAGTGGTAATACATAGAAAAAGCAAATGAATAGGATAGGTGGACAACAATGTACTGCAGGTGCAGGAACACAAATAAAAACTTCACTCTGTGTAATAAAGTTTCACCCACTTGGGCCTCTTCAGGCAGCCACATATGTTTTAACAAACATTCAGTCTTGTGTGAGCTAATTTTGCTTAGCAGTAGATGCTTAAAAATATGTTGGTGAAATGACAGAAAAATTTACGTGTTCAGCTAAATCAAGATATCCTGACTTCTAGTTCAAGAAAGAGAATATTGGTCATGGTGTAGACTGGAACATGGATGCTGTGAAAGGTGAGGAAGTGAACATTGGGATGTATAAAAGGAAGTTCATAGAATCCAGAAGAAACCTGTATTCCCCTTCACAAAGCTCTGTCTTATTGGAATGCACTATACTATATAAAATATAAATAACTTTTGAGAAAAATTATTGTTCCTGTTCCCTCTGTTATCTGTGGTAAAAGCAAATGTGTTGTTTGTTTACTCCAGGACATTTGAAATGGACCAAAGCTGAGGATATTGACATAGAAACACCAGGATCTATTCTAGTGAACACTAACCTGAGGGCTTTAATAAACAAACACACCTTTGCTTCCTTACCTCAGCATTTTCAACAATACCTCCTGCTTTTGCTTCCAGAAGTAGACAGGCAGGTAAGTAGAAACATAAAACATTTGCTTCCTTACTAATAAAACTTTTTGTGTTTTGGAATATTTACAAAGTCTGACTTGATTCCACTCAAAATCATTATAGAATGAAACTTGTAAAATAATTGTTTTTCTTAGCTATTATACATCAGCGAGTTTTAATTAACATTCACTTGTGTCCAGATCATGTCCTGCCTCCCAGCTGCTTCCATTTCTATGACCTCCCTGAAACCCAAGCCACTCAATTACAACCTGTCCAAAATGCAGCCGGTCAGATTACCTTCTTAACCAGTTGAATCCCTTTACTGGCTCCCCTTTGCTTTCTATAGCAAGCTTAGACTTCTTGTCTTTCAAGGACCCACACAGTCTCACCCCACATGTCATTTTTTTCTGTGTTACCCTCAGCCTCTGCACTCTGCCAACAACATCAGCCTCAATGCTTAATTTGTTACCTTCTCTCACTCCTACCTCCATGCCTTCTTCCACACTTCAGCCTATTTTGGAACAAATTCTCAGTTCCAGTGCACGAGGCCTCCAGCCTCACATCTCATTCATATCCCTATTAGAAGACTCGCTTCTTGCTTGAGCCCCACCAGTGCTCACTTCATCTAGTCATACACCCGCTCCACTGGAGATAATGGGAATGGGCATGGGAAGAGAAGATAAATTTTTCAAGTTATTAGTTCGCGTTTCCCAACGTGTGTTGTCCTCTCTGTATCTGTCCTTTAGATTGTAAGCTCCTGGGGGCAGGGGAGCCTCTCTGTATCTTCTCCAGCATATTGTTAGCAGTTAGAACAACAGTAATTTAGGCCAGGTACTTAAACACTTGCCTAATTTAAGCAAATGTATAGTCTCATTGACTTGAATGGGACTACGCATGTACTTACATTTAGTTACATGCTTAAGTACTTTGCTGAATCAGGGCCTTATGTTGTATGCAAATAGTCAGTGAGTTACATTTCCTCTCTGTTCTCAGCCCACAAAGGATTTGAGTCTGTTACAGCCCGAGCTACAGAACCCGGCTCTTAGGTCAAACTGTTGTGACTCATGGCTTTCGCTCTTGAGGTTCTTGGCTCATTCTTCAGTTTTTGTGAAGATGGCAGATGCCAAAAAAACACAACAGAAAGATAGAAAGAACAATATAAGCAATTGATTGACTCAACATCTTAACAAATTATATACTATATTTTAAGGACTCTTCAAACTATATGCTTTGTCAACAGGGAGTATTTGAAGTTGAACATTAAAAGCCAGATCTGCATCAGAAGTTATGTAGAATTATTTATTCTCATTCTCCTCAGATGCACTTAAAATTGCTATCAACAAAATTAAAAAGGACAGTTTTTCATCAGGCAGAAAAACAGATTTAAATTTGCGATGCAGTTAAAATTTTATTGATAGTTTTCAGTTATCTAACAGCCTTCAGTTAGTGATTCAGAAGAGATAAATAGTCTGTTAGATATGATCCTATTTCCTATCCAATCCAGTCGGAGCTAAACATTCACACTTCAATTTGTAAAACTACTGGCATTATTTACAAGCCTCCTAATGTAAAGATTATAAAAAGATAGGGACCACAGTACTGAGTTACTGCCTTACCTTCATTTAAGATAATGTATTCAATAAAAACTGCACTCATGCTCAGTACCATGGAAAATTAATTTTTTTTTTTGAGTTTTGCATGGCTTTTGGCGTGAAAAACAAGAATGTTTGTTGAACTAGGCCCTAAATTACTAAGAATTTTTTCAAAAACATTTCCTTCTCATTCTTGTTTCAATAAACTTTGATATAATACATATGAGTGCAACAGGCACAGTACCACAAAACTAAACTCAACTCCATGGCCAAGAAAAGTAGTTACTAAAAGAATACACCGTCAGCCTCATACTCTTATAGCAATAGTTTTTCTTTGTCTCATGTTTTCCCTATGCCTCTTTCTGTCTTTCATGTGTTTGAACAGAAACCCAGGCTCTTCTTTTTATGTGCGTTTGGAAAGCAGGAATGGTGCATATGTTTGGGAATAGTGGGCAGATTTGGTGGCTGGAAGAATGATCATTTCAGGGTTTCTTGTCTCTTGGAGGATGGAAGTTCCGGAGGCCTGTCCCTGACCTTTACTTTACAGAGGTTGTAATACCAAATTGGGTGTTTCCTGATGTGACATCTGAAAAGGTGCCCCATAAGACATCTTCCTGGCTGCAACAGGAGTGGGCTGATCAAAGTAATGACACTCTCTCACATCTGTCTGTTTGGGGTGAGTGCTGGGCATTGATACACCTCCCGGGGGCAGGAAGGAGTGAGACGCAAGGCCTGTCAGGTTTCTGATTTCCTAATCTCTCCCACTGAGGTAGGCTGGACTTCTCTTGGCAGGCTCTTTTCCACTCCCTGTACCAGCATAGCTTTTTTGAGCTGAGCTCTCTCTGTGTTTTCACAGGCCACACTCTTGTCTCGGTCTCCTCCAACCCCAGAACCAGGAAGGGTATTTGTGTACTTCAAGCTGAATGTGTATGAGTATAACGGTTACACTTCTATTTTTAGTGTGCTATCTCAGTCACAGCTAGTGTGGGTGCATCTCCTCAAATCATGGTTTACCCCTCTAGCTCGAAGTGTGGACATACTCAGTGAATACCAGGGAAGATATTCCTTTATCCCACCCTCCACCTGGGAGTGAGAGGAGTAGGGATTTTGAGGGGCCTAGACAGACATAGTCTGAGGGTGTTCATGTGTCATTGTTTCAGAAGGCCACCTGCTACCAGGAGCAGAAAAGCTAGAGTGACCCTACCTTTCTCTGCAGGGGAAGTGGGAAATTGGAGCCCTGGTAGCCACTTGAGCAGTAGCTCTTGCTGCCCTCATATACACCTGATTTCACCAGTCTCTCCTGGAAGCTTTGTTATTTGGGGGTAGGAAAGCTTTAAGTGCCCAGTGACCACTTCAGCCAAGCAAATGCCTGCCCATTCCCTGCCCATCTCTGGAAACACCTGTACACTTACTTGCTAATGCTGGAGAAATCCAAACTCCACAGATATTTTTTCCACAACTTTTTGTGTGATAATTTCTATATGCAATTACATTTTTTCCCGGCCTTATACTATTGTGCAATCAATAGTTGGCTGGTGTCGTCCTCCCTAGATATGGCTGCATTTCATCAGTGCTATATGGATATACTATATGAAGAGCTGTGATGAAAGATGCTATGTAAATGTAATATATCAATACTATTTGTCTTCATGTATGGTGATCAATGAAATATAGTATTGAGTAAGTGCAGGCTCAATTACACTTTATTACTGCTCCAGATAGAACAACTATATGATGAACGGTCAATTGTCATTTCTGTCACAAACACCATTTTTCTAAGTTATATAACTCCACCTTCTTAAATGGCATTGGGCTGAAACTTGTCATACATTTGTTTATACAAATCCAAACATTTTTAGCAACCATTACTTAAGTGAGTTGCCTTTTTTAGTTAAGCAAAAAATACCCCCAAATTAACTCAAGATTTAATTGTGTTTATACCAACCTCTTGTTCAAAAAAGGCTTAGGACCAAATCCTGCACTTTAGAATAGATGTTCTCAATATGGGGATGAGCTGGTGTTGAGGAATCACAACCACCCCATCCTTCCCTTGCTAAATGGGAGCAGAGGCTTAGGGGTGGGGTCCCTGCATGGAAAAGGTTGGACACCACGATGCTATTGTTGTGTGTACTCTTTCCTATTCTCACTGGAATTTTGCCTGAGTAAAGACTGTATGATTGTTCCCTACATTTTAAAATCATCTTCATCTTAACATCCAGAATGTTTGTTAGAACAATATCTATGTGTGAATGCCATCTGCTATTCACAACTTATATGTTTGAACAGTTCCAAGTTGCATGTTGATTAGGTTCTATTTCAGCAGTAAAGATGCTCATGCAGCATTCTTTGTGTTCAAAATATCATGAAAAGAATTTGGAACTAAAGCTGGGTGGAAAAAAGTATTTCCATTGCCCAGAGGATTGTTATTTTGAAATTAGTTTTTTCTATGATTTGGGAGGGGGGTGGAAACGAATATTTTGAGATTCTCCATGAAAGGGAATTGAGCCCTGGCTCTGGGGCAGTCTGGCTGGTGGGCTTCCCCAGAGCCTTGGTCCCAGAAAACATTTGTGTCCCTGACGTATTGGCAGCCTCCTTGGCAAACTGCTCGGGAGTAGGGAACCTGGTATCTCTGGGGCCCCATAGTCTGCATTGTGGGGCTCCCAGGGCTTCTGCGCTGTTGATAAATTTTATAGTCAGTTGCTTGACAATATTTTGGTTTGTTATGAAATATACTCAAGGGATCTAATAATCAATGTTAGTCAGGTTATTAATATGGTACAGGAAAAAGGTATATGCTACCAGACTCCAAGGAGCTGTCCCTTGTAGCAATGTTGCATGCACCTCACACAGAAGGTGTGCTCCCCCCAGTTACGCATTTGATGGTATTATTTATATGATTTAACAAATGACAATTTAACAATCTCTTTACACTAAAATGCAACCCATGAGTTCCTTCCTTATCTTTGTTTTGGATACTAGCATTCCATGTACTGGTCAGTGAAGGTAGATCAAATGTATCTTGATTTTTGACAAGTTTCTTATCTGCTTATGCCAAATGCTTACTTTAGCAGGTGTAAGGAATTATGGGATACTTAGCGTAAGTGAACAAGATTATTGTATGAGCTAGTTTAAGATGTATCAGTTACAATATTTGTGCTTACTATTGTTGGTGCTTAATGTATACCTGTGTGTGTCTGTATAATATATATTGTGACAGACCCAGACCAGTGAGGTACAGGAGTTTGGTAGAGGGCAAATATACTGGTCACTGGATGAGTAGTTTTCTGTTCCCTGAATGACCAGAGCAGGGGCTGCACTAGAGTAATCAGGAACCTGCTAGAACCAGTTAAGGCAGGTAGGCTAATTAGGACACCTGGAATCAATTAAGAAGAAGCTGCTAGAATCAATTAAGGCAGGCTAAGCAGGGCACCTCGGTTTTAAAAGAAGCTCACTTCAGTTTGTGGTGCGAGTGTGAGGAGCTGGGAGCAAGGAGCTGAGAGTGAGAGGGTGTGCTGCTGAAGGACTGAGGAGCACAAGCGTTATCAGACACCAGGAGGAAGATCCTGTGGTGAGAATAAGGAAGGTGTTTGGAGGAGGCCATGGGGAAGTAGCCCAGGGAGTTGTAGCTGTCATGCAGCTGTTACAGGAGGCACTATAGACAGCTGCAGTCCACAGGGCCCTGGGCTGGAACCCGGAGTAGAGGGCGGGTCCGGGTTCCCCCCAAACCTCCCAATTGACCTGGACTGTGGGTTCTTCCAGAGGGGAAGGTCTCTGGGCTGTTCCCCAACCCACATGGTGAATCTCTGAGGCAAGAAAATCCGCCAATAAGCACAGGACCCACAAGATAGCGGAGGAACTTTGTCACAATATATATGAGAGAGAATAATACATATTTATTTATATGCTTGCCAGCATATATTAGTCAACAGATCTTATCAGCTCCAGAAAATTTAAGACAAAGATGAGCAATAGTAAATGGCCTAGCAGAAAGTAAGTCTCCCCTAGCCACTAAAATAGAAATCTCTTGGTTTGAATTCAGGTCACCTTTACCATTCACGGCAAGAGCTAGGTAGTTAGTAGGGCAAAAAATTCTACATTTAAATACTATTAGGAAAATACATAAATAATATAATTATTCACAAGAGCATGTGAATATTTAAGATTCATAAAAACAAATCCTTGATACTAGATACTACATAATGTCTCCTCTTAAACAAAAATTATTATGAGTCAAGACCTTCCTCAAGCACTTTTGTTTATAGATCAGTGACACCAGAACTGAAGCCTGTCTTGGGAGTCAGTGCCAGTAATAGTGATCTAAGACACTGTAACATCCTGTCATGTTCAGGTCAACTTTACCTACAGAATATTTTGTTTCTGTTTCACGTCATTGACCCACTTGATTGGGTTAATGCTAAAACTCCTTTTGAATGCTAAAACTCTTTTTGAATGATTTATTGAAAAAATGTGCAGATCATTTTTGAAATGAAATAAGTTTGACTTCATATATTCCTTTCAAATAGGCAACGTGATTTAGGGACCAGTCACCTACAAAACTTCATTTTGAAAAACTCTTTGCTTTCGCTTAGCTCAAGACGAATGAATATCTATAAAAGTAACTTCCTTTTTTTTAAAAAAAGCATGTTTTTTTCTGTTGAAATTACCTGTGCTTAGGTTGAGATACTCAAGTATTTCAGCAGTGTTGAGAGAAGGTGATGTATAGTACATATCAGCTACAATATTTGAGCAGAATAAGATGAGACGAAGATGGTTTGGCAGCTCTCACTCTGTCAGCTTGTTTTTGTCATTTTTATTAATACTTTAATACTGTTTTAACATACAGCCCTGCTATATTAGGAGAGAGCAAGTTCAGCTTCTTTTTCACACTGCGTTTTTTAGTAGTACAACCCATCATTTTGATGGCTTTCTTTGCAGCATCTGTACTTCAGGCAAAGGCTTTGACATTTTCTGCAGTGCCTCACAAACCTTTCTGTGTTATGACATCTTTCTATTCAGAATTCATCCTTTGTGTTGTATTGTTTTCACAGTGATTCATTTTACATTTTTCTCTGTGGAATTATTGTGTAACAGATATCTTACCCCAGACATCTTCCCAATTTATATTTGTTTTTAGCTGGTTGTACTAATGCTCTTTTTTTTATTGTTCTTTTTCAATTTTTTATCATTGGGTAGGTACTGAGCTTTCTGTTGTTCATTATAATTGCTCATGTAAATGTTTACCCATTCAAGAACTACACTGAAATAATTTTGAATTTGTGATGGAAACACACAAGCTAGGAGGAAAAATTCATAGTACAGGGTGAAGTGTGCCATATGTCTTGTGTACTTACTTAGGCACAACTGGGCACATTAAAAAAGCCATTAAAATGGCACCCCATTGTGTCCAGTAATTGAAGGTCATATGGTATATTTCTTTCCTTAACTGATTTTTACCTTTGATTTTATTGGTTAGTGTTAAAAGCTTAGCATTTTTCAAGTTTCTTTATGGTACAATTTAGTTTCATAGTGCATGATTCATGTACAATTTTTCAATTCATAGCAGTTACAAAAGTGGAAAAATTCAGTTTTGTATGTGTGTGTTTCTTCATTAATTTTATGGTACATTTTCAAAAACACGGTACGTTGAAAGTCAGTTGACAGGTTAATGGGACTTAGGCTCTTAAATGCCTATGCCACTTTTGAAAAATGTGAATTAGGTTCCTAAGTCAAGTGGGCACTTTTGAAATGTTTACCTTACCCTACAGAACAATGTAGTGGCTGCCTTAAAATTTAATTTGCTGATCCAGTGGTCCTAATCTCAGTACATACTTATCTATCAATGGCTATTGAAGTCAATCTCTTGATAGTGATTTCACACCTGATTGCTTTTCAGTGTTCACAATATTTTGACAAATTTCATATTTCCAACTTGCTCAGATCACTGTTAAGTAACATGTTGGAAAATATACTCATGCCCAGTCTAAGCTAGTCTTCCCACTATTGCTCCCAGTAGTGAAGTTGTGCTAGTGGCAGTGCAACTATGAGAGATTTCTCAAAACCATGCTAGTGGTTTTTTTGTTTTTGTTTTGTTTTGTTTTTTAATGTAAGTGAATGGAAAGACTATAGGAGTTGGCTCAAGCTCTTAACTGGGATAATTGTCAAGTTCAGTGCATTTCAGCTAAGATAAACAATGTGTTAATGGCCCTCTTGCTGCTTTTTAAAAATTATTTATGTATTTATTTATTTTATTTAATTTCGGTAGAGGCCCCCGTCAGGATCAGGGCACTGTCATGCTAGGTGCTGCGCAAACACCATGATGTGAAAGTTTTGTTTAAATACCATGTTTTTTGAGTCTCCGCAAACCTATTCACAGTCGTTAAAAAGTGTGAATCGGTGTTTGCTAGCACACACAGGCTTACTGCTGTGGAAGCAGTTCACTCTGTGCTGGGTTATTAAAGCCCTTGTTGCAAGCTGTCCTCACGCTTCTTTATAACATGTCTCACATCCACACAGGTAAGTGCTTGCTGCAATGCACAGGACTTGAGAGAACTATTGAAATTGCTCCTCGTTGGATCAAGGCTCAGCTTGGTTATAGCCTGCATTGGGGCACTGCAATGTTACAGTGTTAGCTGAAGATGTGCTATTGCAATTGGTCTTGCCAAAGTTGCACTTCCTCCTACAGCCTGTCAGTACAAGCGACCACTCTGGATAGTGTGCCATGTGTCCTGTACTTCTGATTTCTTATTTTGTTTTGAGCTAGTGCAGCTTCTGTCATTTTATGTATATGAGTTTTCTGTTTTATATGGGGCAGAGCAGGCAGTCTCGAGTGTCTTCTTCAAGTGCTTGCTCATATCCAGTCCATTGTAGGTGTGTGTGCTTGTCACATGCATCGGTGCTGGAAGTTTTTACCCTCAGTGGTATCCATAGGGGACTGGCTTTGGCGCCCCCAGAGTGGTGCGCATATGCGCCGTATAAGGGGCGCTGCTGGCCCCTTCCCTGCCTTAGTTCCTTCTTCCTGCCAGTGTTGGGGTTGCTCCTCTTGCTCTAGTAAGTGATTCTCATTCAGTGATTCTTTGAACTTTTTCTCTTGTAAATAGTTGTACTTATTAATAGTTCCTAATAAAAAGAATGAGGAGTACTTGTGGCACCTTAGAGACTAACAAATTTTAAAAAGCAACTGAGAGTCCTGTGGCACTTTTAAGACTAACAGATGTATTGGAGCATAAGCTTTCTTGGGTGAATGCCCATGCATCCGACGAAGTGGGCATTCATCCACGAAAGCTTATGCTCCAATACATCTGTTAGTCTTAAAAGTGCCACAGGAATCTCTGTTGCTTTTTACAGATCCAGACCAACATGGCTACCCTTCTGACACTTAACAAATTTTAGTATACTTTAGTTGATAGTCCCCCGAGTGGTTTAGCCCAGTGACGCTCCCCGGGCTTCAAGCCGTGCAAGGGCTGTAAGAAGCCTTTGCCAATCAGTAATCCCCATCTTAGCTGTTTGACGTGTCTGGGTGAGTCCCACATTGGTGAGAAGTGTCGCATTGGAAGGGATTCAAGGCCGGGATCAAGAAGGAAAGAGACATTAGTCTCCGCGTGCTCCTCATAGAGTCAGTGCTTCACTGGCCTCAGAGCTGGCACATTCGGACTCCTTACCAAGTACTTTGGCATCGACAGGAAGCGCCTCCCCTGGCACCGAGTATCTCCCAGCACCAGTCCATGTTACCAGTACCAGCCAAAAGAGACAGAAATCACGTGGGAAAGGGGCGCTCCCTGGGGACCTGCAATGGCAAGGTTAAGGGAGAAGTTAAGACTAGACCGCTGTCACTGGAGTGCAGCCAGACAGCAGCCTTGCCTGTTGGTTCTAGTCCGCACCACATCTGCCTCCTATTCCAGGGAGTGGTAGAGGCATGTGATACCTCATGGTGCCGTCAACCCTGGAAGCCTTTCAAGTGGCAAAGGACATCTTCTCCCTCACAGTGCCGCCTACTCCTTAGAAAGAGAGGCTCAAGGACCCCTCCCCACCCAACCATTTCTAGGGGAAAGCCTTCAATGGCACCCCTTCAAAAGTCACCCCCTCGGCACCATACTCTGGCTCCATCTCACTCACCAGGGCCGTGCCAACAACCTCCGGAGCCGTGCCTTGGATCACAGACCCACAGCCACTCAGCGAGTTCCCAGCACAGAACGCTGGACTCCAGGCACCGATCCCCCGGATCCCGACATCAGTCACTGGATCCACGGTACTGGGCCACCACGGCATGTCACCGGTCACCAAAACCCCAACAGCGGTCACCTGACAGACGCCTCTCTCCGGTTTCCAGGCGCCACCCATCAGAGCCTCTTCGGCACTCTCCGGAATCCTGGCACCACTCTTCAGAACCCCGTCACCAGTCACGGGAACCCCGACTCCGGTCACTGGAGTGTCACAGACGATTCCCGTGGTCACAGTCACTGGAGCCTGCACACAGTTCTCAAAATAGGTGGCATTGCTCCCCGGATTATTATTGTGCCTATGGGCAGCACTACCAGTCGCTGGATACACGGCATGGCTCAGCGAGCACCTGGTACCGCTCCCGAAATGGCAGACACGAGACCTCCAGATATAGTGGGAAAGCCTACCCTATGGTGGCACCGACATGGTCACCAGAGGAAGATCATTTCTTCTCAGGCTCTGAGAGTAAGCAGTTGATGGCCCCCCCGTAGAGCTACCACCACCTTCACAATCAGCAGGTTTTCCTCAGGGCCAATTACGTGACCTAGGGTCAGTGGCAGGGCCTTGGCAAATGTATAACCCCCGGGCATGTCCCCAAGCTGGGGAACCTTAGGCCCAGTGCTTAGTCTCAGGGGCATCAGAAAGACCTTCAGCCTCGGTGTCTCTCCCGCCAGCGACTCAGATGTCAGGTCAGTCCAGGGGACCCAGGAGCCACTTCCTCCAGCGCATGGAGTTCCCCAGGCAGGGGACGGGGAACCCGCCCCTCATCTTGGGCTGGCCACCTCCTCCTTATCACCTGATGAGACAGTAGCAGGCCCTTCACAGACAGTGCCTCAAGATGATGTAAAAGCCCACCAGGAGCTGCTTAAACAGGTGGCAGTGAACCTGTGATTGAAGGCGGAGGAGATGTCTGAACTAGCGGACTCCCTATTCGATGTGCTGGCTGCAGCAGCCCCAACAAGGGTGGCCATACCCTTCCATTATGGGGTGGTCAAAATTGTAAAAGCCCTGTGGCAGACTCAGTCATCCTTGCCCCCGTTTCTAAGAGCGCAGAGCACAAGTATTACATCCCTGCAAAAGGGTTTGAGTACTTATATACACACCCAGTCCCCAGGTCATTAATAGTCACGGAGGCCAATGAGAGTGACAGGCAGGGGCAACCCAGCTCGATCCCCAAGAATAACGACATGAAGTGACTTGATCTGTATGGCAGGAAAATTTATTCTTCAGCCAGCCTGCAGCTTTGCATAGCAAATCATCTGGCCCTGTTCGGCAGGTATCACTTTAATGTGTGGCAATGCATGGCCAAATTTGCTGACTCGCTCCCACAGGACACTGAGGAGTTCAATGCCATACTAGAGTATGGTAGGGTAATTGCGAGAGCCTCCCTCCAGGCCTTCTCAGATGCGGCAGATTCAGCAGCCAGGGCAATGGCATCGGCAGTATCAGTGAGGTGGATATCATGGCTACAGTCGTCTGACCTGTCGGCAGAAGTCCAACAGTCCATCTAGGATCTCCCATTCAATGGCGCGGTCCTGTTTGCTGAACAGACAGCAGATTACATGGCCTGAAAGAATCAAGGACCACTCTTTGCTCGTTGGGTCTGTACACCCTGGCCCACGCTAGGAAGAGATTTAAACCTCACGAGTACTAGAGGCTAGAGTGGAACTGTATCACAGGAAGAGCAGAGGATATAGGCAACACCATGGCCAACTGCCAGCAGCGGGGCTCATTTGGGATTGACCCACGGCCCTCCTAAGAACAGGCATTCATTTTGAGGGGATGCTCAAAGGTGACCTCACAGCCCGCAACCAGGATTTGTCTCACCCTTTATTTTCCCACTGTTTTTTGCCTTACCTCTCCATTTGAACCACCATAACTACAGACTGCTGTATCCTCAATTCGGTGGCAATGGGGTATATCCTCCAATTTCTTTCTATCCCTCCTTCCAACCCTCCTTCTCCATCCCTCTTCGGGGACCCTTCTCACGAGCAACTGCTCACGTAGGAGGTGCAAGCCCTCCTGTGGCTGGGGACTTTAGAAGAAGTTCCCGCAGAATGACGAGGGACAAGATTTTACTCCTGGTACTTTCTAATGCCAAAGGGGGCCTACGCCCCATCCTAGACCTGCGAGACCTCAACAAATACCTAAAAAAGTTGAAGGTTCTGCATGGTCTCCCTGGCCTCCATCATTCCCTCCCTGGAGACTGATACGCCACCTTCGATCTGAAAGATGCTTACTTTCACGTTTTGATATTTCCTGGCCACAGGAGATTTCTACGGTTTGTGGTCTTTCAGGCACACTACCAGTTCGCTGTGCTCCCATTCAGCCTAGCAACAGCACCAAGAGTGTTTACAAAGTGCATGGCGGTAGTCGCAGCGTACCTCAGACATAAGGGTATCCAGATTTTCCCTATCTCGACGACTGGCTCATTAAGGGCCGCTCCAAAGAGCAGCTGCAGTGCAGTGTCGAGGTATTGTGAACCACTTATCAAGTTTGGATCTGTTGATAAACGAACAAAAATCTACATTGGTCCCAGTTCAGAGGAGCTGTCCTTGACTCAAATCAGGCCAGAGCATTTTTACCACAAACCAGGTTCAGGGCAATGTCAGATCTGATCACCCAAGTCACCGCACACCCGCTTACTGCGTGCACCTATGTCATCCGACATGCAAGGCTGAGGCTAAGACCCCTTCAAATGTGACTGTTGTCAGTCTATTCCCCAGCCAGATCCCTTTGGACAGGCTCCTCATGATCCCACCCTGGGTACTCACCTCCCTCCAATGGTGGTCCGACCCGGTGATGGAAGGTATTCCGTTTGTAACTCCATGGCCCACAGTATCCCTGACGGCCTTGGTTGGGGAGCACACCTTGGTGCTCTCAAGACTCAGGGGCTGTGATTCTGAGAGGAGTTGTCGTTCCACATAAATGTCAGAGCTCAGGGCCATCCTGTGAGGTGTTCCTTTCTCATCTGTCTGGTTGCGTGGTACAGGTGCTGACAGACAACACGGCCTCTATATTTACATAGACGGGTGAGCCCAGTCATCGGCTGTTTGTCAGGAAGCCCTTCGCCTGTGGGACTTCTGCATCCAGCATGCGATCCACCTGGAAGCCTCCCATCTCTCTGGTGTTCAGACCATGATGGTGGATCGCCTCAGCAGGTCCTTCTTCTCTCATGATGACTGGTTCCCCCTCTCGGAGGTCATCAGGATGCTCTTCCAGAGGTGGGGAGCTCCCCAAGTGGACTTCTTCGTCACCAGGCAAAACAGAAAATGCCACCAGTTCTGTTCTCTGCAAGACCTTGACTGCAGCTCGCTATCAGATGCCTTTCTTCTGTCACGGTCGGCACTTTGATGTATGCCTTCCTGCCAATCCCACTGATCAGCAGGGTCCTTTTCAAGATCAATAAGGACAAGGAACAAGTTATTATGATCACCCTGGCCTGGCCTTGTCAGCCTTGGTTTGACATGCTCATGGAATTGGCAGTAGCAGCTCCATAACCTCTTCCCGACCATCCGGACCTGCTCTCAGGATCATGGGGGGCAGTTGCTGCAGCTGAACCTCACCTCTTTCCACCTCACAGCATGGATGCTGCATGACTGAACTCCAAGAAGCAGGCCTGCTCCAGTCAGGTCCAGCAGGTTCTTCTGGAAAGCAGAAAGCCCTCCACTAGGGCTACCTACCTCACAAAGTGGAAGCACTTTTCCCGCTGGGCGTCAAAGCAGAATATCTCTCCAGTCAGCGCATCTCTGTAATCCATCCTGGATTACCTCCTGCATTTAAAGCATGAGCGCCTGGCCTTTTTATCAATCAAGGTGCACTTGGTGGCCATATTGGCCTTCCACCCTCACGTCCACGGTAGATCGGTATTCTCACATGAGATGACGATCAGGTTCCTGAAGGGTCTTGAGAGACTGTTTCCTCTGATCCGGGATCTGGTTCCCCAGTGGAATCTCAGGCTGGTCCTCTCCAGGCTCATTGGTCCTCCTTTTGAGCCTCTGTCATCTTTCTGTCTCTTGCACCTGTCATGGAGGGTCGCATTCCTTCTAGTACCTCAGCAAGGCAAATCTCCGAGATTAAAGCTCTTATGTCGGAGCTCCCATACATGGTGTTCTACAAGGATAAAGTCCAACTGTGTCCCCATTCTGCCTTCCTGCCAAAGGTGATGTCGCACTTCCATGTCAACCAGTACAACTTCCTCCCAGTGTTCTGTCCAAAGCCCCACACATACAATGAGGAAAGGTGTCTACACACCCTAGATGTCATGCTTGCCCTGGCTTTCTACCTTGAGCATACTAAGCCCTTCTGCAGATCAACTCATCTCTTCGTTGCAGTGGCTGACAGAATGAATGGCCTTCCAGTGTTGGCTCAGAGGATTTCGTACTGGATCACTATCTGCATCCATACCTGTTACAAATTGGCACAGTTGGTGCCTCCACCATTAATAACTGCTCATTCCACAAGGGCTCAGGCGTCGTCGGCCGCGTTTCTGGCCCATGTTCCCATCCAGGACTTCTGAAGAGCCGCAACATGGTCATCAGTACACATCTTCACGACGCATTACGCCATCACCTAGCAAGCTGGAGATGACGCTGGATTTGGCACAGCTGTGTTGCAAATGACACATCCGTGAACTGCTACCTGCCTCCGAAGGTACTGCTTGGAACTCACCTACAATGGAATGGACATGAGCAAGCACTTGAAGAAGAAAAAACAGTTACCTTTCATAATTGTTGTTCTTCAAGATGTGTTGCTGATGTCCCATGCTCCTTCCCCTCTGTCGGACTTCTGGCAAGAGGGAACTGTTGGAAGGAGGAAGCCGTCAGCGCCCCTTATACCAGCGCATATGCGCGCCTCTCCAGAGGGCGCCAGAGCCGGTCCCCTACGGGAACCGCTGAGGGTAGAAACTTCCAGGTGTGGCAAGCGCACACACCTACAATGGAATGGACATGAGCAACAAATCTTGAAGAACAACAATTACAAAAGGTGAGTAACCATTGTTGGGGGTTTTTTCTTGTTTAAAAAACAGGGATTTTTATATGGAATATTGAGCCAATTTAATTTTACAAAATATATTATTTACATTTGGAAAATATTAATTTCATGTTTAAAGAAAAAGTTTGGTACAACACTTTTCTAACTGAGAGATGCTCTTCCTACAATCAACCTCTTAAGGGACCCCTGCTAGGAACTGTGGTATAGGTCCACACAATGCACTAGTACCGCAGGAGTAGCAAGTAGTGGAGTGCAGCACTGCATAATTGCAAATTAAACCAGATGTGAAGTCTCAACATGCTGGTACCAGAACAGCGAAAGCTACTGTACATAACACTGTCATCATCGGTGGAGCAGCATTGGGGCTAGATCAGTGTTTCTCAACCTGCTTACCTTTGTGGGACGCATATGCAGCTCTCTGTTATGTGGGCCACATCCACACAATATATTTACTATCTGTATAGCCCTGAGGATGTCCCCAGACCACAGCTGTGTACTGATTGGACTGCAGGCGGCCTGCAGGCCACGGGTTGATAACCACTGGGCTAGATTGATGAAGGAACAATACCCTAAAATTCTTGGTTTAGACACATGCAGGGAGTTATAAGCAGGATGATTTTGGTGGATGATGGACCCAAGCAAACCCCTACCTCCTTCCTAGCCACCCTTCCTCCTTTCATAATAAAGATATGGCATGTTACAATAAAGGGTTGGGTGTGGGAGAAAACAGAATTTACTGTTGTATCTCCTTTATTGTTCCCATGATTAGCCCCCCCCCCCACACACACACACACACACACTGTATTTTTAACCAAAAATTGCAGTCCGTTTATTTTTTTAAAATCTTTGTTGAGTGCTACTACTTTATTTTTTTTTAAATAATTTCCTTTTTTGTGTCTACTCCTTTTTCTTCTGGGTTGTTGACCTCATATTTTCTGTGTCATTTTTCTCTTTTCCTACGGGGACACAATCTCCTTATCCTTGTACGTAGGGAGGCAATGTGATCTAATGGTTAGAGTAAGGGACCAGGGAGCAGGACTTCAGACTACTATTCCAAATTCTGCCACTGACTCTGTGTGACGTAGGATGAGTCACTTAATTGTTTTGTCTATGCTTCCCATCTGTAGTTTTATAACGGGCGTTATAGGTCTAACTATTATTTGTAAAATGTTTGAGATTCCCAGATGAAAAGTGCTTTAGAAGTGCAGGATATTATCATTGTTCTCTCGGCATTGGGTGAATAATAGCATAGGATTTGGGATGTTTTTGTAACTGGAGTTGAGACAATATTTCCATTTTGAACCCCTACAATCAGGCTTTTATATGCATGACTAAATATTTGTACCTGGCCAGTGTGCAAGATCTTCACGGTAAAGCAATTTTTATTTTTAAGAATTTTGTAAAAGACTCACTTTTCCTGTTTAACTTAAAATCTCTAGAGTGTCATGTGAAATTATTGTTTACTTGTTTACGATGTTTATCTGTAATACTCCACAATTCTCCCATTCTCATGGGGAGAGGTATACATGTTTTATTTTTATTAGCAGGTAGGTCTAAAGGCATCTGCTTCTTTACATTTGTTTTCCCCCCTCCACCAACTCCTCTCCTCCTCTGTCTTGCTTGATGACTGTACCATTTCCCATTTTTTCAAATACTCAAAGCCTATTAAAAAGGCTGCTCTTCATTCATGCTTTTGCTGATTATAGCCTACAGCTGATTTTCTTCACCTTGCCATTAGTTTTTGGGGTGGAGGGTGTCTTTAATTTTCCTCATTGTATTATGATCTTTATAAATGTCTCAACTTTGTAACTTGTTCTGAAGCATTTGGTAGTGATACTTGTATGACAGATGCTATATGAAAATAAATTTAGTTGTACTTGTTTAATATGTATGCAATTAAAAGATGCTGTTTGCTTCGGATGTTCTTTTTTTCTTTTAATTTGTTGTAGCTTGGTTTTAAAACCTGCCTTATCTTTTCATTTTGCCAGATTGATTATTCTGTTTTAATTCTTCATTTAGTTTCTTGCATCTCAGCTCCGCCAAGTTGGAGTCCATTGTTGTTTTTGACACTACAGTGTATTAGAATGAATGTAGCTATCCCAATTGACTGCTTGATTTAGACAAATCACATTTCACTTTGAAAATATGTTTGTACTTCTGCAGTCTTACTTGGTGTATTTCCTACATTAGTGGTGGGGTGGGGGAAAGGGAGGGAAAGAGTATCTTTGTTTTGTCGATTTTTGTTGTTGTTGTTGTTGTTAATTTTTTTTTTAATTCTGTAAAAGCCTCTTACCATTTTGTTTTGCTGCATTATAGATCTTGTGGAACAAACAATTTTCTAGCAGAAGCTTTTCCTTAGTTTTCTTTCTAGATCTCCCCTTTGGATTTAGATTTTTAGATCAAGTAATATATTTAGCATTATCTGCAGAATCTGTCTCTTCTATATACAGATGCGGCCCATTTTTCTTGTGTTATGTTGATGCTCTCTTGGGATTGCTTCCTGTTCTGCCTATGAGATAATAACCGTATTCTGGGCTGAATAAACTGTGGCTGAAGGCTGAGACCTCTGTAAGAGACATTGTTACTGAGTAAACAGTAATATTCAGATTATTGTTACACCAGAATGTCAGAGTTCTGAGGCATAATTTGCAATTGTTTTTTTTTTTTCTTGGCATCTAGATGAAATGCGAAGTTGAGGTTGGCTATGTTTGTGAGCCAAAAGATACTTAGTTCTGAGGGTAGTAAAGAGTCATCTGCATAGATTTGCATATAGTATGATTGCTGGCAACTACCTTCGTTCTGAGTCTGTATCTGTTTTGGCATTCTTGCACTCTTCAGTTTTAATGTAGTGTGCTTTATTGTCAAAGAAATGTCCTGATTAGTCACACATTTCCATATGTTCGGTTTGCATAACCCTCTGATTCCTCATTATCTTTTTTTGAAACTCAGAACCTCCCTCTCCTTCTGAGACTAACAATACTTATTAAATATATTTTGACAGTCTCCAGAAAAGATAGGTTTATCTTCAAATTCCCAGACTATTTTCTCTGTATCATAAAAACCCACGTGTTTGTGTGTATATATAACTACACACAGCTTCGCTTCTGTGTTTCAAATTAACCTCTCCTAACGTTCCTTATCTTCAGTCAACGAAATACAAGTTGCTGCCCTTCTGTCTGTTTTTGGCAAGTCTCACTGTTTATAAAATGTTCTGTAGTTTCCAGCTGCCATCATCTCTCTCTCATTTCCACCATCTGACTCCTTGAAAATCTGAAATGTGTGTTTTATGTTATACTTCATAATTTTCTGCTCCTTTATTGTTTATTCCCCATTTTTATTGCTCATCTATATATGTACTTAGCTCTTTCTTTCTCTACTTATTTTCATAGGATGCATTATTCATTTTTTAAAATATCAAATGATTGATGATGGAGACAGTGAAGTGTCATAGTGGAGTTACATGATGAATCAATTTCAAAGGGCACTGGCAAGATTGGTGGGTCTCAACTTGGCTCTGCCAGCTACATTTGATCTGTATACAAATGCCTGCGGTTGCCATATGTTTGCACCATTCTTGTGAGCAAGGATGTAGACTGGTGAAGGGGCTTGACTTTTTAATTTTATTTTTTTTCTTTTCTATCTATGTGATTGGAGCTTTCTTTCCCTACTAACTCTAGCTACTTTGCTTTGAAGTGATACACTGTGAAGGTTGGGGTTGGCTAAACCACCTTTCCACCAAAAGGCACCTGGTATATTAATTTGGTCTCTGGGCATGGTGAGAGGATGACTCCGAATAAAATCCCATTGCCCACCTATTACTTAGGACAGGAGTGGGCAAACTTTTTGGCCCGAGGGCCACATCGGGGAATAGAAATTATATGGCTGGCCATGAATGCTCACAAAATTGGGGTTGGGGTGCAGGAGGGGTGTGGGCTCTAGGCTGGGGATGAGGAGTTTGGGGTGCAGGAGGGTACTCTGGGCTGAGACTGAGGGGTTCAGAGGGCGGGAGGGGGATCAGGGCTGTGGCAGGGGTGCGGGAAGGGGTGCAGGCTCTGGGATGGGGCTGAGAGATTTGGGGAGCCAGGAGAGTGCACAGGGCTGGGATCAAGGGGTTTGGAGAGTGGGAGAGGGATTGGGGTAGGGGCATGGGGAAAGGCTCACGGAGTGCAGGCTCTGAGTGGCACTTATCTCTAGTAGCTCCCGGAAGCAGTGGCACATCCCTTCTCTGGCTCCTATGCGGAGGCGCGGCCAGGTGGCTCTGCTCACTGCCCCATCCTCAGGCACCGCCCCTGCAACTCCCATTGGAGCATGTAGGAGCTGGAGTGGGACCAGGCCGGCGTCCGGGAGTTACATGGTAGAGCCCCGCCACGGCTGGAGCAAGGCTGAGCCACATGGTCTGGCCCTGACCCAGCGTCCCGGCCTGAGTGGGGCTGAGCCACGTGGTGCGGCCCTGACCCAGAGCCCGGGCCGGAGCACTGGAGTTGGGCCAAGCTGCTGGTGTGCAGCTCATGGGCTGGCTTAAAATGGTTTGCAGGCCGGATATGGCCCGCGGGCCGTAGTTCGCTCACTCCGATTTAGGATGAAGAGGCTTATGGCAGAAAGTGCCTTCTGAAGGTGTTGTACATCACATGGGGCAGGTTAAAGAATCTCACTGTAAGGACTCCATTTTTGCCCATAGTTGCTGGGTTATCATAAACTCATTTTGGATTTCCTTGCATCTTTATTTGTTTAGTTTGCTTGCATGTGCTCTATGATGTTGTCCTATGGGAAAGCCTCGCACAATAAATGTCCTCGAGGGCTATTACAGCAGCCCTGGCATGAACGACATCATATCCTGAAAGAAGCAGGTTACACTGGTCTACAATTTTTGAGAAATCGTCTGCTTCAGAGATAAAATGTTCTATTTATTATGTATTTTGATGTGCTGAATTCAGATATGACAATTAAAACAACTAATTGGCTACTGTTTCTAAGATATTTAAGTTTTTACATTTTATGTCTATGTATATTGTGTAGATAGTAGAGTTTTAATCATAAATTGTAAACCTAGGTCTTTTCATGTGTTTATGGTTGCTTTACATGATATTTCACCTGTCCTGTTTATGTAACACTTTAAAAATCATCAAAAGGGTTATATAAATAAAATTTATTATGAAACAAAAGGCAAAAAACTATTATGTACGTAGTTTAGTCCTATTCAGTGTCTACTCGGAGCTTCTTGGCTTGTCTCTTGTATTCATTAAATGGAGCATCTCTTGTCACTGGCCAGCAATAGTCTGCAAGCATTGATGGGCTCCATTTGCCCTGATAGCGTTTCTCCATTGTTGCAATGTCCTGGTGAAATCGTTCGCCGTGCTCATCGCTCACTGCTCCGCAGTTCGGTGGGAAAAATCTAGATGAGAGTGCAAAAAATGTATCTTTAGTGACATGTTGCAACCAAGGCTTTTGTATGCCTTGAGGAGGTTTTCCACCAACAACCTGTAGTTGTCTGCCTTGTTGTTTCCGAGAAAATTTATTGCCACTAACTGGAAGGCTTTCCATGCCGTCTTTTTCTTGCCACGCAGTGCATGGTCAAATGCATCATCATCTCGAAGAAGTTCACGAATCTGAGGACCAACAAAGACACCTTTCTTTATCTTAGCTTCACTTAACCTTGGAAATTTTCCACGGAGGTACTTGAAAGCTGCTTGTGTTTTGTCAATGGCCTTGACAAAGTTCTTCATCAGACCCAGTTTGATGTGTAAGGGTGGTAACAAAATCTTCCTTGATTCAACACGTGGTGGATGCTGAACACTTTTCCTCCCAGGCTCCAATGACTGTCGGAGTGGCCAATCTTTCTTGATGTAGTTGGAATCTCTTGCACGACTATCCCATTCGCAGAGAAAACAGCAGTACTTTGTGTATCCAGTCTGCAGACCAAGCAAGAGAGCAACAACCTTCAGATCGCCACAAAGCTGCCACTGATGTTGGTCATAGTTTATGCACCTCAAAAGTTGTTTCATGTTGTCATAGATTTCCTTCATATGGACTACATGACCAACTGGAATTGATGGCAAAACATTGCCATTATGCAGTAAAACAGCTTTAAGACTCGTCTTCGATGAATCAATGAACAGTCTCCACTCATCTGGATCGTGAACGATGTTGAGGGCTGCCATCACACCATTGATGTTGTTGCAGGCTACAAGATCACCTTCCATGAAGAAGAATGGGACAAGATCCCTTTGACGGTCACGGAACATGGAAACCCTAACATCACCTGCCAGGAGATTCCACTGCTGTAGTCTGGAGCCCAACAGCTCTGCCTTACTCTTGGGTAGTTCCAAATCCCTGACGGGGTCATTCAGTTCACCTTGTGTTATGAGGTGTAGTTTAGAGGAGGAGGATGGGAGAAAATGTGGGTCCTGTGACATTGATAGTTCAGGACCAGAAGTTTCATCCTCTTCCTCTTCCTCATCTGACTCAAGTGAGAATGATTCTGGTGCATCAGGAACCGGCAGTCCTTCTCCGTGGGGTACTGGGTGTATAGCTGATGGAATGTTTGGATAATGCACAGTCCACTTTTTCTTCTTTGACACACCTTTCCCAACTGGAGGCACCATGCAGAAATAACAGTTGTTGGTATGATCTGTTGGCTCTCTCCAAATCATTGGCACTGCAAAAGGCATAGATTTCCTTTTCCTGTTCAACCACTGGCGAAGATTTGTTGCACAAGTGTTGCAGCATATGTGTGGGGCCCACCTCTTGTCCTGATCTCCAATTTTGCAGCCAAAATAAAGGTGATAGGCTTTCTTAACCATAGTGGTTATACTGCGCTTTTGTGATGCAAAAGTCACTTCACCACAAACATAGCAGAAGTTATCTGCACTGTTCACACAAGTACGAGGCATCTCTGCTCACTTTGGCTAAACAGAATTGTGTCCCTTTGCAAAATCAAACACTGACAAATAAGAGAGCATGACACTGTATGATTTCTAGAGCTGATATAGGGCAATTTGTTCAGCAGAGTGATGTAAGCTTCGTTATGATTGCATCATCCATGACTTCTAGGAATAACATGATGCTATTCATATCATATATGACGCAATACCAGCTTCAGATTGCATTATTCATTATTTTGCCTAAAAAGCAAGTACTGTCTAAACCCAGTCATAAATTTATTCATAGATCCAGTCAAAGATGTATTTGAGTCATTTCTGGTTTAAATTGAGATCCCGTCTCTTCATAACTCACTTATCCTCCGCCATTCCCAAGTCAAGGGTCATATATACTGACCCAATAGCATATCTTGAAAACTAGAGCCAATCAACAATTTTAAGCATCATTTTCGTTCTCCGTGACCCAGAATTAGTAAAGTTTGACTACATTTATTTCAGAAGCATTTTGGCTGTAGAGCAGTGTTATCAGCATAGCTCAGCATCAACTGGTACAGGAGCCCTGCTCTTGAGAGGTCTGATTCTGCAAGGTGCTTAGTGTCTGCAACACTCAAAGGCTTAAATGGGCATCGCAGGCACTCAGTACTTTTATAAGGGGTGGTTTTTCAGGATCGGGCTCCAAGTCTACTTGAACAAAACCCTTATAAATTTCAATATCTTGTCTACTAACAGCACAGAGTAAGGAGACAGAGTAAGAGGTTAGGCCCATATAAATGTACAATGACCACAAACACTGTGAGGATAAATACTGGGGTGCTCCAGGGATTCAGGCTAGGATGGATGTTTAATATATTAAACAATCCAGAAAAGCAGTTTTGTCGGTAAAATTTGCTGATGACACAGTTATTTAGGTTAGCAGAGTATGAGAAGAGAAGCTACGGAAGGCCCTGGCTGAGAGGGACAGTTGGGCATGAGTGTCATATGAAATTCAATGTAGATAAGTGTAAGGTGAGGGAGACTGTAAAGAATGATTTGAAATACTCATTGGTGGTTTCTAAGGTAGCTTAGAAAAAATGTTCTAGCCGATATTATGGAAAACTCAGTAAAGACATCTGTTCAATGAACAGGAGAGCAAACAAAATGTTAAGTTGTATATACAGAGAGATGCTGCTGCAAGTATTGTGCCATTATATACATTGATAATAAGCCATCATCTTCAATATTGTATTCAGTTCTGGTCATCCCATCTCAAAAACCAGATAGCAAAAATAAAAAGGGACTAGCACAGGGAGGATTTGATTTCAATCATTATTTAAATCACTAGTTTGGAAGACTCGATTTAATCATGGATTTCAAGTGCATTTTTGTTGGTTGTTATAACCTTAATACATATTCTTCACAACTCAGAGGTAAATGTAGGTTTCATTTTTAGAAGGTACACACTATACATTTTTAAAGTGATTTATTTAGAAAACTTTTCAGATTAGTTTTACAGCTATATCAAAAAATGAATGATTGTTTGGTTATTTCATTTACCAAAGGTCATTGAAGCAGATATTTATGAAGTTATCCAATTCAACAGGTTAATCATTAATATTTGGATTTTCTTGCCGTGCTGTATTAGGAGGAGAACATCACCAGACAGACATTTAAATTGTTTTATTTAACTAAAACAACAATGTTAAGTATTCTGGATTTTTTTCTTTCAACAGCAAACATATAATATTTTAACAAAACAAGCATATGAATTTTTTAATGTAGTTAAACATTCAATTTTTTAAAAATCAGGTGTGTTTTTGTTAAAATTGTTTTTAACTAAAATAGTTAAATGAAATATTAAAAAAAAATTAAATGCACTATGTCAGCCATGTCAACACGAGAAACTTAAAATATTGGCTTCCGCAGCTAACTCAGTCGTCTTCACCTTCATTTTCCTGTTAGTTCATAATCTGGAAAAGAAAAACAAGCTTTCCTGCTTTTTCAGGTCCCAAATGATTTCTCAACTTGGAATGAATTAGTCCAAAGGAAGAAAATATTCTTTCTACACCGGCAGAAGAAACTAGTGCTGTTAAAAGTGAGATTATCACTTCAACAGTCTCTGAATCCAAGTGCTTAATTGACTTCCACTAGTTCACTGGTGTGACTTTCTTTAAAACATCATCAGCAAACATATATTTCTTGAATGGTTCACCCTTAGCTCTAAAGTTTTATAGTTGGCATTATGGAGGGATGATTGCTGGATATCCATATCATAGCCAACTCCTCTTTTCTTCTTCAGCAGTTAAGGTTTGACCCTGGTACCGAGTATTGAGAATATTTGCAAGAAAATGAGCTGGAAATAGTGCTTGTCCCATTTGTTTTTTTTAATGCTTGTAATTTAACTCTGTTATTGCATATTTCTTTTTTTAAGATCTCACTCAGTTCCTTCCAAATTTCAACAGCGTCAGCTGTTTTATTGCTATTTCCCTGCATTTTGTTCAAGGCTACAGAAATAGGCTTCCGGGTACTCAGCATGTGTTCAATGTTTCTATTAAGCCCAATGTTGAGAACTTTGGCTGTGACAGTGCCATCTATTTTTTCACTATTTTGTTCACAAACTGTCATCAGATTAGGCCAGTTCTTGATATAGTGCTCAAAACAGTCCACTACTGAATTCCATCGCACATCTTGTGGGAGAGCTAGCTTGGTTCCTCCCACTTTTTTCAGAGTAGCTGCTGCCAAGTGGTTGTTACGGAAGTATTTTGCAATTTCAATAACATTAGCCTTTATTTCTGGAACACTGAAGTCTTTGGCATCAAATGAACACTGCAACCGCATGTTATTAGCTTGGGACTCTCTTCGCTGTCTTCTAAATAATTTCTTCTCATCTGGGATACATTTGCAGCATTGTCTGTGACCCGGCTGCAAACGAGACATTTGATTTTTTTTTTCACAGTTTGTTATAGCTTTTACTGCTACTTCTTGTAAGTATTTTGCTGTGTGTGCATTTCCTGATGTATCAATTGTTTCTGTAAGGAAGACATTCCCTTCTTCTGTTGTCACACAAGCACGTACAACAGGATCGTTGTGGTCATAGTTCCACCCATCAAGACTCAGGTTAACAATTTCACCCTCTAGACCAGGAGTCGGCAGCCTCTGGCACGCGGCACGCGAGGGTAAGCACCCTGGCGGGCCAGACCAGTTTGTTTACCTGCTGCATCCGCAGGTTCGGCCGATCACGGCTCCCACTGGCCACGGTTCACCGCTCCAGGCCAATGGGGGCAGCGGGAAGCCGTGGCCAGCACATCCCTCGGCCCGCGCCGCTTCCCGCAGCCCCCATTAGCCTGGAGCGGCGAACCACGGCCAGTTGGAGCTGCAATCGGTCGAACCTGTGGAGACGGCAGGTAAACAAACTGACCTGGCCCGCCAGGATGCTTACCCTGGCGAGCCGCGTGCCAGAGGTTGCCAACCCCAGCTCTAGACCTTTGGCACACTGTTCAATTTCTCTTTCATACACTTTATCCAGCCATTTGCTTGCGACATCTGTTCTGTTGGGTGGACTGCATCCTGGTCTGAATGGCTCAACCATGTTCATGAAGTGTGGGTTCTCTATCATACGGAAAGGAGAGTTTTCTTGCGTAAACAAACTGGGCAATTTTTTCATCAGTTACCTCTTTTTGTAATCATCTGGTTCTTATCACAAACTTATCTATGGTTGTTTCTCGATGATGGAGATTTTTCTTTTTCTTTTTGCTACAGCTGATATACTGTGGCTATGTGACATACATGCTGTGACTGAAACACTATCATTGACACTATCATTGGCAGATAACTCTGAAACTATAGAAAATGATGGTGATCTTGAAGGTGGATAGTCTTCAGAATCTTGAATGTTGAGGATGGATTTTCCTAAACAAAATAAGTCAATGCAGTTATTTAATTATTACTACCATTCTGCTCATTTATTACTCATTGCCTTCATTGACAGTACTACTTTTAAAGGTGAAATTGTAAAAGGAAGATCTGCCTATTTCAACTATTTTTTTTATCACAACTGCATTTAAAATGATAGTACCTGCATGTTCAGACACGTTCCTTTCATCCTCTTCAACGCAGCTTCCTCCCGAGAAGGAACACTTCTCATGATGTTGTTTCATTCAGGCAACCAGGCCTTGCATTTCTTTGTTGCACTGTTTGCATTTTGCACGCATTTTGCACGCATGCCTGTCTTACCCACAGATAAACGAACTTCATTAAAATATTCCCAAACTGGGTCTCTTTTATGGCCTGCTGCCATTATAGGTTTTCCCTTCTAGTGAGAGAATGGTATGGAAGATCTCAAATCAATGAAGGCTACACTCAGAAAGACCTCAAGACTTCTGGAATATGCTGCTCACAGTTTCACTTTTGTTTCTACTGCCTGTCCCTCGCTTGTCACATTTATCTCCAGACTTCTTCTCTTTATCCAGATCTATTCCGCCACCAGCAATCTTCTATTCATTGAACTTTTTGAAACTTTGCACTTTTAGAGAGAGGTAAGGGATTGACTTTGTGTACACTAATTTACAGAGGGACGATAGAGTTGAGGTCTGTTATTTCTCACCTCTATTTATTTATTTAAAAACATGTTTGCTGTTAACAAGTATGTTATCTCCGGAGACACAAATCCACAGTTTGAGAACTGTCAAACCAAGCATCTCTGATGGTATCTTCTAGACTGAGCACTGAGTCCCATTGGGTAGATAGAAAGATTAATCTAAGTAATCTATGCAGAAGCATCTGGAGATTGGGTCCCTAATCCATGAGCTATTGAAACTCATTTACAAAACTTTTCTTTAACATTACATGAATATACTGTTTCATAATCCCTATTCCAGGATGAGATATCTTTGAGCAATAACGTATCTTAATTAAAACTATCTTTAGATAGGTTTTCTCCTCAAAAAGCACTTTATCAAAAAAATCCGATTTTGTTTATTTTGTTTATTTTATTTTATTTTTTTTTAATCATTGATTTTTATCCACCCTGGTCCAGCGTAGGGCAACAGAAGCAGTGAGAGGTATGAAAAGAGAATAAGATGAGAATGTAATTTGAGAGGAGAGAAATAAGTGATGACGTGATGGAAGAATGTAAAATAATGAACAGTATAGGGAAGGTAAATCAAAAGCTCCTCTTCAATCTTTTTTTATAATATCCGAATCCAAAGAAATTTAAAAGGCAACAAGTGTAAAATTTATAAAAATAAAGTACTGTATTTTTACACAACTAATACATGGAACTCCCTGCCATACCACAAGATGGTATTGAAACCAAGCATTTATCCGCTTTCATTTAAAAAAAAAATTGATACTTATTTGACTAACAGCATCTACAGTGACATTAAATGGGCTAATCTATTTATAAAAGGTTAAAAACCCTCGTACTTTTAGGCATATGCCAATTAATTCCTGGCATTAGAAAGAAACCTCCCTCTATGGTAGCTTGTCTAATAATTGGCATTTGTGAGGTCTCTTGCACATTCCTCTGAAGAATGAGCAGTCTGATTTTTGCCTCTGTCAAAAACGTGATACCAGACTTGATGGACCACCTAGTCTAATCTGGTATAACCAACCCTATGTTCTTATCTACAGAGAAATCCAATACCTTTGCTGTTGGTAGGTTGTTTAGCAGGAACATTGCTATTTTATCACTAATGCAACCATTGTTTTGGAGAACTGATAGATTTTCAGGGGCAAGTAGAGCAGTTTAAAATGAAAACCATTATTTCGGGCTTGCCAATCATGACCATGTCCTAGTCATCTGCTTCCATTTGTTGCATTCTGGACCCCCGGAATGGGTATAGTATCAGTGGCAGAGTGGCAAACTATAGAGAGGTGACTTACAGAATATTGCAGTTATTTCATATACTGGTTAGAAAATCATAGGATTGATTCTCCAACTCCTTCTTAGCCTGCAGGTGTCTTATGCTGAAGATACTTTTCAGATGGATAAAATGTAAAGTTTTGTAGTAGCCATCCCATGCTTTGATATGGAGAGCTCCCTGACAAAACTGGCTCTCAGGAGATTTGACCAAGGGAAGATCATTGCTCTGCATTATTGTACAGAGCTCAGTCTTAAAGCAATTGAGGCAAAGCTGGTTAGGAATTTCTGAAGACTGAATGTCGGTCTGATTGTTAACAGCACAGAGACTGGCAGGAGCAAATATAGAGCTTGAAATATTTAGGTTCTGTTTGCATAATGAATGTCGTGTTCTGTTGCACTGGCAGCATATTTTTAAAACAGTTGGAATGGGAGAACAGGTGAACTAATCATAATGCTCTGTACGGCCATGCTTGAGATCTGGGATTCAATTCCCAATATTAGTCTCTTGCTTCCCAGTCTAGCAGTAAGGCAATACTCCTAGGCTCTGACACAGGAAGTATCTCACCTTGCTCTTTGGCCCTCTCCAGCCATAGAACGAGAGGTATTGTCATACCATAAGCAGGGTCCATCGCAGCCATTCTCAGCCAGTGGGATAGTGAAAAGCAACAGAGGGTCCTGTGGCACATTTGAGACTAACAGAAGTATTGGGAGCATAAGCTTTCGTGGGTAAGAACCTCACTTCTTCAGATGCAAGATGGGATAGTGAGCGGACATTATGAAGGGTATAAAGTTGAGAAAAATCTCTTGTGTGAGAGAAAGAGAGGCAGGATGGAATTCTGAGGAACAACGGGTTGCATTTGAGGGCGTGCACTTTTGCAATTTAGGGGGCAAAGTGTGATGATCCAAGTAATGTTTAAACAAAGCCAGAATAGTGCCTTACTGAGACGTTAATATTTTCCAAATATTATATGGTCCAGAACATTGAGTGCTTCTGAGATGATTCAATAGCTTTAGTGAATTGCAGTGTAAAGCAGATTGTTATATAGCCTGACAAGAGCAAGTTGGGTACAGTGACTTGAGTGGAAGGTAGATTGAGAAGTTGAAATCAATAATGAAGCAAATGGGCCTGAAAGTGGAATGCAACTATCTTCTTGAGTACCTTTCTTACAACAAGGAGATTTAGCAACTGGTCAGAGGAGCGATGAGAGTAAGCGTTTGCTGTTTTTTAACAGTAGTGTAACTGATGGCAGTTCTATAGGCAAAGGACTGTGATGGGATGTATGGAGCAGGCAGTAGTAGTATATTACTTTTTAATGGGCTATTTAATCAGTTTTAAGGAAGAATTAAGGTTTGTATCTGAATATAGTATTGAGACCTGACAGGGAGCTTTTCTAGTCTGGTAGTATATAACTTTGGTATATTGTGCACTTATACATGAATTTTGTACTTGGAAAACAAGCAATTGCACATGTTAAATAAGTAATTGTGCATGAAATGATCAGTTTAACACATCCAGTACTCGTTTTCTATATGCTACTTTAGAGGCTTAAAAATATGTGTCCTCAGTGTCCATCACAATTATATGACTGCATTGTGACAGTCCCCTCCACTTCACCAATGCTTCATAAGCACTTTTTCACTTTACTTTAAACTGCCACTTACGTATAGAATGCTCTCTTTCTCATCTGCAAAGCAAATACTGTCCTCCTCAAGACCCATCTGTAAGTATGATGCCTGTGGTAAAACTGCCAGCTGGTTTTGGCTAGATGGATGGCTTGTAGAGATCCATTAATCTCTTCTTTTGTTTAAAAATAGCACAGCTTGTTTATTCAACCTCAGGAGCCCATTACTGTTATCCTCACTTCCCTTGCATTGCAAAGAGGTGCATCTTGCAGGCATCTTTTTTTCTTCCTCTAGCTTGTCAGCTCTCTGAGACAAAGGAGTGTCATCTTACGTGTTTGTACAGTACAGTGGTACCCTAATCCTGACTTGGAAGAATCTTGGGCATTATGGTAATAGAAGTAGTAAAGGGCGATAATAAATTAATTAGCTAATAAACCATCACTCACTGGCAATGATCTTCTTAAGTACAGGTCAGGCTGTCATCTGTTTTTTTTTAGAAATGCTAGTAAATTGCTCTCCCTAATGGAGTTATTGGTACTTTGTCAGTAGTGTCCCTAAGTCACTAATCAAAAAGAGTAAGAATCCAATTTGACTATGGTGGCACAGATTTCCTCCTGCACATGCTGAACCTGTGCATGTGAAACAAGCCCAAAATCAGTCGGGACAATTGGTGTGCTTTACTCCTTCTACTCTAAATATTGCTTCAGCAGGGCTTGGAGAAAATGTCTCGCCTATAGTCAATATTTCCTGTCAAGTGGGCTGGTTATTCCAAGTAGCTGAAAATGTTCAGATCTGAAATTGGGAAATAGTAGTCTAAGTAGTTTAGGCAATCTGCTATCTTAAGCAGCTCCATTGGCAGTGACTTTGCAGAAACTATAGTGGAAGTGACGTCTGTCTTAGCATCACTCACTGCCATAGTATAGGTTCTAAGGTCGGATCTGACCTTAGATGATGAAAGTCAGATTTGTCTTTTCCCAACAATGTCATTGTGATTTATGGTGATATTGTCATGTGAAGGGGCTGGTGCATCAATGACTCTGGATGGCAAATGGTTTTAGGGTCCTACCAGCCTCTCTGATTCATGGTCTAGTGTTTGGTCATTGATCATCATCAGGAAATTATGGAAACGTGGGGTCCATGAGCCTCTGAATATGGATTGGCATAGTTGGCCCACCTCATGTGGGCATGAAAGAAGTCCATGAGGAATTGGTCAAACCAGTAGTTCAGGTCCAGGATGTGTCTGGCCATGTGCCTGGGCCTGATGAGCTGTTGGTAGAACACCATGTTTGTCACGATAGACATAAAGTCCTGATCATCACGTTGGAGAAGTCTCTGTCACTATCCCTTTTTACCAGGTTTGGTAGCAACACTCATTCCACTGGGAATTTTGTGGAGCTATAGGGCATCCTGTACACTACAGGGTACTTGTGTTGATTTTGTCCTGGGACTCGGGCAATATGTGCATATGGTCAAATAGATCTGTCCTTGGAATGAGTCCTCTCTTGTAGTGGAGATTGGTTGTGGAGAACACAGACACTGCTCCTCCCTTGACAACTTTGTTTATGTTATGCTTTGTGACCAGCAAAAATAAAATGAGTTTGGCGTGGCACGTCATCTAACCAAATCTGATACAAGTAATGTTGGACCGAGATTGAAAGGTATTGGTCAAATTGCCCCATTTGCACTCCAGGTCCATGGCAACTAGGTCTGCTGGATCCATGATTCATAGATTCCAAGGCCAGCAGGGACCACTGTGAGCATCTAGCCTGACATCCTGTATACCACTGGCCATAGAACTTCCCCAAAATAATTCCTAGAGCAGATCTTTTATAAAAACAGCTAATCTTGATTTAATAATTGAGTGATGGAGAATCTACCATGACCCTTGTTAAATTGTTCCAATGGTTAATTACTCTCTCGGTAAAAATGTAGGCCTTATTTCCAGTCTGACTTTGTCTGGTTTCAACTTGCAACCCTTGGATCGTGTTATACTTTTCTCTGCTAGACTGAAGAACCCATTATTAAATATGTTTGCCATGTAGATACTTGTAATCAAGTCACACCTTAATCTTCTCTTTGTTAAGCTAAATAGTTCAAGCTCTTTGAGTCTATTTCTATAAAGCATGTTTTGTAATCCTTTAATCATTCTCGTGGCTGTTCTTTGAACCTTCTCCAATTTATCACCATCCTTTTTGAGTTGTTGATACCAGAAGTGAACACAGTATTCCAGCAGTGGTTGCACAAGTGCCAAATATAGAGGTAAAACAACCTTTCTATTCCTGCTCAAAATTCCCATCTGTGCATCAAAGGATTGCATTAGCCCATTTGGCCACAGCATCATACTGGGAGCTCATGTTCAGCTGATTATCTACCACGACCCCCGAATCTTTTTCAGAGTCATTGCTTCCCAGGATAGAGTCCCCCATCATGTAAGTATGGCCTACATTTTTTGTTCCTAGATGTATACATTTACATTTAGCTGTATCCAAATGCAAGTATTTTTGCTTACCGCCCCAGCTTACCAAGCGATCCAGATCACTCTGTATCAGTGACCTGTTCTCTTCTTTATTTACTACTCTCTCAATTTTTGTGTCATCTGCAAACTTTATCAATGATAATTTTATATTTTCTTCCATATCATTAGTAAAAATATTAATTAATGTAGGGACAAGAACTGATCACTGTGGGACCCCACTAGAACCACACCTGTTCAATGATGATTCCCTGATTGCAACTACATTTTGAGACCTTCAGTTAGCTAGTTTCTAATTCATTTAAAACATGCCATCTTAATTTTATATTCTAGTTTTTTAATCAAAATGTCACTGGTATGAAGTCAAATGCCTTACAGAAGCCTAAGAATATTATGTCTATACTATTATCTTTATCAACCAAACATGCAATCTCATCAAAAAGAGGTTTGATAGGATCTGTTATCCATAAACGCATGTTGACTGGGATTAATTATATTACTCTCCTTTAATTTCTTTATTAATTGAGTCCTGTATCAGTCACTCCATTATTTTGCTCAGCATCGATGTCAGACTGACAGGTATATAATTACTTAGGTTGTCCCACTTAATCTTTTTAAATATTGGCACAACATTTGCTTTCTTTGAATCTTGTGAAACTTCCCTGGTATTCCAAGACTTACTGAAAATCAGCATTAACAGTCCAGCGAGCTCCTTTGCCAGCTGTTTTCTGGACATGCTGATTTAAAAATGTCTAAGTTGAGTAGCTGCTGTTGAGCATCCTCCTGAGATACCAGTGGAATGGCAAGTGTGTTATACGATATGACTGCATCATCTGTTTCTTCTCAAATACAAAACAGAAATACACAGAAATGTATATTAAACACTTGGCCTTTTCTGCATTATTATTGATAATTCTACCATTTCCATCTAATAATGGACCAGTAGCATTGTTAGGAACAAGTACAACCATTGTAGCTGGTAGCCTGTGTGAAGGTAAGCATTTTTGCAGTTTAAAAAAGTGTGTGTTTCTGAGCATCCACAACTCTGTTGCTGTGCAGAATGGTGGTCTTTAAAAGCTGGTGCCCAGAGTGGTAGTAGAGTGACTGGAGGCCTGCTTTTTAAGTTGGACTTTAAGGCACAGGAAATAGCAGCAATAGTGCAGAGCTACTGGCTAATTATCTCTGCATCATATTTTCCACTTAAATGCTGAAAGATATCATTGCATATTGTGGGTATATATAAATACGTAGGTAAACCCTGATTTCCCTTTCACCTATATTTGGTTGAAAAATATTGGATTTAATAATTTTGGTAGGAAAAAGGGACACTTTTTTCATGAAAAATTTTGCAAAAAGTTTCTCCATTTTTCCAACTAGATGTTATCCAAAATGCCCCTTTCCACAGTCTCAGGGTAGTGTATTTTATGTCCCTACATATTTACAAAAATAGTGGCTGTCCTCAGAGACCTTTACTTGTAATGTAATATAATGTATAATTAATTTTCTTTTAAAAAATTGGAGCTTGTATTGTCACCTAAAACTGCTTGCTTCTTGTCAGTATTAAGTGCTTTCAAAATCAGTTACACCTCAAATAAATAAATAAAGATGACAAGATGTATTTTCTTACAACCCCTTGCCCTCTAGTATGTAATTCCTTTTAAATATCTTTTGGGAATTCTATAAATTATAGGCCTGTTTTTCCCCCAAGACAAAAATAAAAGCACAAAAGGAGTTGAATAGTGGTTTGTAACAAGTGTATAATTATGTGACATAATGCACTTAATTTAGGAGAGCCTTCACTTTTAAAGCTGTCTCCTTTTTTAGTAATGTGAGATACTATTGTCAGATCATACAATGTATTACTTTCTGGGTTAATTGTGCTTGGACGTATAATTTTGTATTTAAGAAATATATGTGGTACTGCAGAGCAGCTATGTAGAAATAATTATTAATAGTTTTATAAATAAATAAGAGAGAAATAATGGATTGGCCAATTCAGTGCCTTCTCAGGTAACAGCAACTGTGTGGAGCAGAATGCACCCATGTGAATATTGCTGTGTCCCTCCTGAAGTGCCAACAACATTCGCATTCTAATGGCACTGCAGAAAACATAACCACATTTTATTGCCGTGCAGATTCTGCAGCGGGGGAACCATCAACAGAGGAGTTAAACTAGACCTTGGTAGAAAATTCCTAGACAGTTAACCTTTGTGTTACTGTTTGCCATTACCATGTCCTGTTATGAAAACAACCACTGAGGTGTGACAATTTTTTTCTTAAATAAAAAATATACTCTTAATTTTCTGGTTTGAATTCTTCATAAAATAATTTTGTTTTAGACTTACCACTGTCATTGTGCGTAATCAGACAAAACAGGAATTCAAACCCTAACAGAAAAAATGTAAAGCTTTCAAGAACTGTTTGGAGTTCCAGTTCATTAATGCACTGTCTCTGTTGGACAACATTTCTTAAAGACCATAAAAATTAATAGTGTATTTAAAAAGTGCTTTATTGGCATGTTTCTCCAAATTCTAATTTAGCTCTAGCTCTTAATTGTGCTGTCTCCATGGATGGGATATAGAAGTAAATACTCCCTTTGGCTTCAGAAATGTAAATTCTTTCTTCTTATGCTTTTGCAGTTCAGGTAGAAATTAATCCTCTGAGATATGCAATACACACAAAGGTTTAGATGAATGATGCACAATCCACCACCTAACACCTTGGGACTGAAGGACTCTCGGTCCTCTTTTTAAATATGGTAGAACATAGGAAATTTCATTCTGATTTCACTTGGTCGTTATATTGATAGGAGGATTTAAAACAATTTTTTCCCCGTCACTGTCACTTGTGACATAGTCTTTTGTTTGGAACTAGAATATTGGTGAGGAGAGTAGGGAGAAGAGGGGATGAGTAACCTGAATTTTTTTCCTCCTAGCAATTGGATTCTTCCTTGTTCCTGGTTTACTCCATTGAAATGGAGGAAAGTTCAGTGTTCTAAAGCAGGACACTACTTCCTTGTCCTGCTGCAATCCTTGAATCCATTTCCTTACTACTCTTAATTAAAGTAGCAATAGCTGGTAGTAGGCTTTCTTATTCATAAGAAATGGAGATGGGAAGCGACTTGGGCTGGTTGGAAAATAAGAATTCTGTTTCACGAAAATGTTGAGGTTTTGGTATATATTTTCATTCTGATATGGAATGAAACCAAGACCTTTTGTGTTTATATATTTTTTTAAAATGAAACCCCAAAAACCAGAGTGGGAGAGGGAACACAGAATAGCAATAGACCAGTGATTCGGGCACTCAAGTGGAATGTGGGACACCCAGGTTCAGGTCCCTTCCTGCTTTGCCTGATTCAGACCAGGGAAACTTGAACCAGCATCGTCCACATCCTATGTGAGTGCCCGAACCACTGGGCTATTGGCTATTCTCTCTTAATTTTCCTGATGAAAGTTTCACCAAAACTTAAGTTTTAAGGCAGGTACTCTGCCTGACTTAGAGCAGGGACCTGGCTCTCCCACATCCCACGTGAATGCCCTAGCCACGTATCTATTCTGGTGCATGCGCTCTCTTCCCCTGGTCAAAACCAGGCAATCTTTCCCAACTAAACCTTTGTTGAAACCAATATGCTTCTGCAAAAAGTTTCAATGTCAGCAAATCTGCATTTTCTGACTAAAAATGTATTGAAAAGTTCCCAACTAGTAATAGAAACGACTGACATGCTCATCCAGTCCTTTTCCTTGGCAGTATGGGATTGTTTCCTACAGTAGATACTTTGTCCAGCTAAGTTTCTGTGTGAAACAGTGTCGTATAGAATACAAATATAATAAATCTGGTGCTCACTGTTTACTAATGTTGTGATTTTTGTCAAAGCATGACTAAATCTTAACAGACATATTTGTAAATGCTTTTTACTTACTGCTTGTAGTTATTTTCCTTCTAGAGACTGAATCCCACACACCTTGAAGTCAGATGGGAGTGTTGCCATGGCCTTTAATAGATGCAGGGTTCAGTTCTCAGACATAGTGATTCTTTCCCCTGTAATAATTGATCTATTGTCTTTCTAAATATAGAAGTTAGATTAGGGTAATTGTCAGGATCATTTTTATTTCCTTTTGGGAAAATCTGTGTCACATTTACTTTTCTCCAGTGTTTACTCCTGAGGTCATTCTGTGCCAAAAAAATAAAAATTCTGTGCACAATATTTTAAAATTCTGCAAAGTTTATTCATCAAATAAATGTGGAAGCTCCAGCATGGCATTGGGGAGCACAGGCCACTGGCTGCACAGAGGTGGGAGATCACTGTGCAGCTTCCCCCTGGGACATGGACTTAGCGGTGAGGCTGCAACCCTGACACAGCGCAAAGACCGGGCCTGCCACTCTGTGCCAAGTGCACCAGGTGTGGTCAGGCAGGCTCAGCCAGGCAGGATCCAAGTGTGGAGGGGCTTAGTGTTGGGGGATCCAGGTGTGGGGTGAGAAGGTTCTGTGTTGGGTAATCTGGGTACAGGTAGCTCAGTGGGGGATCGGGGGGGTGGTATCTAGATGCACAGGGGCCTTTTGGGGGGTTCTGGGCGCAGTGATAATAGACTGTGCGGGGGGTCCAGGTGAAAGTGATTGGGGCTCAGTAGTGGGCAGTGTCTGGGTTTGGGAGGATAGAGCTCGGCGGGGGGTCTGGGTGTGGGGGGCTTAGTGGTGGGTCCAGATGCTGGGGGAGTGGGGCTCGGGGAGGGTTCTGGTGCAGGGGGGTGAGGCTCAGTGGGTCTGGGTATGAGGGGGTCTGGATGCATGGGGGTTGGGTGGAGAAGCGAGGGGTGCAGAAAACGTGGGGGGTGAAGTTTGCAGAGCTTCCTACAGCCGGGGGAGAAATCTGGGCATGGGTCTGACACAGCCCTGGATGCTGTGCAGGGGAAGAGGAAGTCCCAGTCTCCCCAGCCTAGCTCGGACTAGCAGCCCTGCCCGGCGCAGGGTAGGAACCACCAGCCAGGTCTTCCCCAGTCACTCCCCCTGTCCCACGGTGATTTACCTCTCTGCTGGCTGCCCTGGGCACCCAAAACATACTGCTGGGGAGGGTCGCATGACCACTTCTGTGGCTTCACTTTGCTTCCCTGTCAGAAAGTCATTTTTCTGTGGGGAAGCAAAGAAATCTTCAGGGGACATACATTCTGCGTATGCACAGTGGCACAGAATTCCCCCGGGAGTAAATGTTTCAGCATAATTAGATTCAATGGTTAGAAGTTAGAATTTCAACCTTGAAATAAGATGCAGTTTCCTAATATTGAGGGTATTAAACATTGGAACAGCTTACCAGGATAAATGGTGGACTCACCAGCTCTAAGTGTCTTTAAGACAAGTTTATATATCTTTTTAAAAGATTGTTTTAATCCAGCTTCTGGGGGAAAAAATCTAAGGCCTGTGTGCACAAGGGTCAGGTTGGGTGGTTATGATGTTCCCTCCTAGCCTTAGAGTCTGTGAGTCTGGTTTATATTCTCTCACTTCATGGTCCGTGGAGAGAATAGGAAGCTATGCATTGCTCTCATCATGCTCATGCCATTTTCAGATCTGCATTAAGACAATCACTATAAACAAATCTCATGCTTCAGGGTTTCAGCTGGCTGCCAACTGGGGTCAGGAAGAATATTTTTTCCCCGCAGATGAACAATTGACCGACTGCATTTTGGTGTGTATGGTGGTTGGGGTTTTTTTTTTGTTTGTTTGTTTGTGGTTTTTTTTTGCCTTCCTCAGAATTATCAAGAACGGCCACAGTTGGAGATAGGATCCCAGACTGGGTGGACCAGTGTTTGAGATGATGTAAAGAATCCTGTTTCTGAAATGGTTGGCTGGTGTATCTTGCTCATATGCTCAGGGCGTAGCTGATCGCCAGATTTGTGGTCAGGAAGGAATTTTCCTGCAGGTCAGATTGGCAAGTTCCTTGGGAGTTTTCGCCTTTCTCTGTGGTATAGAGTAGAGAGAACCTGCTAGGAACACCTGAGTGTCTTATCAATTCCCTGCCATTCCAGGGACATCAGGCATTGTTGGCACCTTGGTCTCCCCTGTTTTCTGCCTGTGGCATGTAGCAGTTTAATCTCTGAGGACTGAAATGCTTTAGTCTAACCCAATTTACTGGTTCAGCACGGGATTGTGGGTGAAATTTAATGGCTTGTGATTACACGGAGGTCAGACTAGAAGATTTTCTAATGATCCCCTCTGGCCTTGAACTATATGAAATCTTTGTGTATAATTTTTCAGTAGCTTCTAGGTGCAGTAAATTTGTTTAATGCATTTCCTTTATGCTATAGGTTTTGTATCATTAGATCAGATGATCTGCACACCGTGTGTTCAAATTTTTCAAGTATTCCATTATCTTTGTTCTTTTTCAATAGCTAGTTTTACAAGATCTTGCTTCTTTTTTTAAAGTTTTCAGACGTCTCTATTTTTCTTCTTGAATACAGATTTAAAAAGGAGTTTAACATGTCAGCTATTTTTTACTTCTTATTAGTTTAGCCTCTCTTATTCACTTTAACCTCTTTGGTTATCATTAACTCACTCTGCTTTTCTGCCATACTCCTTTTCCTTTAAAACTTTCACTGATTGAGTCTGTTCTTCCTTTTCTGTTCTCAGTACAGATTTTCTTTAACCTCAAACTTTTGAGTGTATTTTATAAGGTCACAGAAGCTGGCCAATTCTTATTTCTTGTATTCTTTTTCAAAAGAAATTTTGACTGCTGTGCCTTAATTATTTTGGGCCAGATCCTCAGTTGATGTGAATTGGTGTAACTCCACAGTGGAGCTATGCTGATTAACACCAGCTCAGGATCTGACTTGTTGTCCTTAGGATTCTACAGCCTTTAACCACAGCAGTGGACTATAGTGCTCAACCATATTGCACTTTAGTAGATTTCTCAAACCCCCAAAATTGGCTTACCTGATATCTGTTACTCCTGCATTATGTCATTCCATTCCTTAATAAAGTGAATCTAGATAGTGGTCACTGGTTCAGTGCTTCCCTATTGTTCTTTCAGTCTCAAACAGTTCCTTCAGATTAGTTAAAAATAATAAATCATGGGCATCTTTTCCTCTAGTTGGAGTGGTTTCACTTTCTGGATCATTAAATTATTTTCTGTGTAATTTAGGAACTGTTTGTTTAATGTTTTAGGGTTATATTTTTTTTACCCAGCAGATGTTCGTTAAATTGGCACTGGAGCCTGAGAAACTAGTCTAGGAATTTTTTGTTCTCTCTCCTGTCCTCGTGATCTCTAAGTGGTGTCCACAGTCATTTCTGCTTTGTTTTTCATTCCTTGCATCTTTACCCAAAGAATTTCTGCAACATATATTTCAGGGATTCTCAAACTGGGGGTCGGGACCCTTCAAGGGGTCACAAGGTTATTACATGGGGGGTCGCGATCTGTCAGCCTCCATCCCAAGACCTGCTTTGCATCCAGCATTTATAATGGTGTTAAATATATTAAAAAGTGTTTTTAATTTATAAGGGGGGGTCACACTCAGAGGCTTGCTATGTGAAAGGGGTTACCAGTACTAAAGTTTGAGAACCACAGATATATTTGGTCATCTAAATGTATCTCTGTAGTAGTATATAGAAACTAAATTCTCACCTTCTTTATCAGTTCCTCTTTCTTGGCTGTAGATCATCTTCTCTCTTTAGAATCTCCACTTTGCTTCATGCTAGACCCTTGAGCTGATCAAAGTAATGCATGACTCAGACCCTTGGTCCCTTTATGTTTGTGGGGTGTAGGAGGTATGCAGCAACAGTACATTTAGCTGTGGAACAGAAAAGGAAATAGCATATTACTTGCCAGCAACTGCTTCTGTTGTATTGACTTTGCACGGAAATGCCATTGCTGTGTTCAGTCAAAAAAGAGAAGCAGCTTAAGGCCCCAGCCCTGCAAGGAGAACCACCCAGACAGACACATGTCCTCACTGAGCCCCACTGAAGTCAGTGGGGGTCCTTTATAGTTTTCCTTTCAGGATTGAGGCACCCAGCTCCCAGACTCCATCTTGATCAGTCTTCCTGTTTTCACTACTTTGTATTTTAAAACTTACTCTTGTGTTCTTTAGTTCATAAAACAGAGTATTATGCATTATTAATCAGCTGTGAAGTGATTAAATTTATAAAACTGCTGGAGAATGAGAGCAGCATTAGTTGGAAATCAGGAAAATAACTAGGTAGATATGGTTAAATATTATTAAATGTGGCTGTGACATCTGCTCCCTTCTCTATTTCCAGATCTGGAATGGAGGAGGGCAGTTGGAGTTAGGTTCATAGTTAAAATTAGTGTGCTGGCATGCTGAGAATTGTGACGCTTTGCACTAGCAGATGACAGAGAAAGCAGTCAAACGTTTATCTCTTAGCAACCTCAAAGGATGTATAATGAACTATACTGAGCACTAGGTACCTTTGACCTGAACAAATTGGCTCCTACTAAAGCCCTTTCTGTCTGGGGTTTTTATCTTTTTTGTTGTTGTTGCTGCTGTTACAGGAAAACTATTATAGATGTGATGTGACCTGTAATGCATTTTATTTATTGATTTGCTTAGTTGATAAATTGTTGTCTACAGTATTTCAACATGAACCCATGAAATTAAAAACAAAATGTGTCCAGTATGCCATAAAAAGAGATTCAATACTAGACTTGTTTTAATCACTTATTGCAGATGAGGTAGTTCAAATAATATTTTCATAATATCTGTGTTTTACATATGTAGAAAGTAAAAATAATTACTATTTTAGCACACCACCATTTTCACCCTTTTGATGCCTGTAAAATTACATTTACAGGGTTTTTGCTGCTTTTGTTTTTATTGATGTTATACTAGTTTTTTTTCTTTCTTTCTTATGTTTTTGTTAAGGAAAATTGTTTTTCTCCACCCTTCTTTGAGCAAGTAGGGTATATTAGATGTCATGGGAACTAGGTTTCTTCAGCACAGAGAAATATGCTAAAGTTACTGCCTTCATTAAATTTAATTAATTTGTTCTGTACTGTATTCCAGGAAGTATTCCAGGAAGTACAATAATGATCTGGATTTTGTGTACAACAATTCTAGGCATATTAGGCTCAAGGTATATGGCTGTGATTTAAACCACATCAATCAGTTGTAAAATGTGTGATCATCAGTAATACTGATGATTTTTGAAGTAGACACATAGATGCTGGATTAGGCCACTTGCATTTACAGTAATGACTATAATGAAAATGCTGTTTTAATACTAGTAGTTGATTTCCTTTGTTATTCCCACTTCCTATCCCTTCCCATTCCCCTTAATTGGAACTCTATTCTTATGTAATCTTAGTTGAAGCTATTTCTGACAGTGTCTTCTGCTACCATCGGCTTATTTTCTAGATGGGAAGTGATGGAGTTTTGCGCCTCAGTAGTTCCGCTCTAAATAATGAATTCTTTGCATATGCAGCACAAGGGTGGAAACAACGATTGGCAGAAGGTAACTCTCTACTTGTTCTCAGATTTACCAAATATTAATTTTTATGAAGGATGCCTTTTTTTTCTTAGCCAAAACAAAAAAAAATGTATACTTGAGAAATACTTTTAGAATGGAAATGCAGTACAGCAGAAATTCAGCAACAGTAATTGCTGATTCAGTTTTGAATTTATTCTAGAGAATCTCTTTTCAGTTAATAATTTTATAGTTCGCTATGGCAGCTTATTTGGGCAGTTTAAAAATAACTAAATAAGCATTTTCATCACTGTCAGCTTTGGAAACATAAATGCATGTGACTAAATCCCACCAATATACTTTGGAAATACCAAAGTTATATGCTAATTGCAATCTTGCAGGTCACACTCACCTTTGTTTTGCATTGAATTACTGTTTGGATGGCTATAACAAAGAACAGTATATATGTGTATCTTTGTACAATATATAATGGTCCCGTATTAGCGTAAACCTTGACAACTTTTATTCAATATGTTAGTATTTGTTTTTTAGGAGAATTTACTCCAGAAATGCAGTTGCGCATCAGACAAGAGATTGAAAAGGAAAAGAAAACAGAACCTTGGAAGGAAAGGTTCTTTGAAAGGTTTTATGGTGAAAAGTAAGTATTGGACCAAAAACCATTTTGTTTCATTTTCTTTTAGAAGGAAATGAAAATATTCTTCTGTGCTTCACATAGTACAGTCAGATATGTTGTAAAACTTAATAAACCAGTTATCAAAGGCAGTAGTTCCCCAATATAAGAAATTGTGGGTAAAATTATAGTGGCATGTCAGCATTTACATTAAAAATGCATTTTATGGGGTTCAGAACTCATCCACAAAAATTCATTCTGTGCAGAATTTAAAATACAGAGTCTGAACGTGGGAATAATTTTTATTTTAAAAGTATTGTAACAAGCCAGTTTTTGCCTGAAATTATAAACAAAGCTTTTACAAAACTGAAAACCAATAGAGATGTTTCTATGACATTTTTTTAAAAAGTCAGTTTAAAAAAATTAGTCTCCTAAGGTGTTTCTGACCCAGACATTCCAGCATTGTGCTAGTGCACACAATAGGTAGCTGAAATTGACTAGAGAATAACTTTACAAAAGTGAAACTGAGTTGTCTAATTCTATTTTCTGAGATGAGGTACAAAAAAAAAACCAAATATCAGCAGAGGGGTAAAGTGAATTAGATGTATCGGGCCAAAGGCTCAGCTGGTGTAAGTCATCATAGCTCTGATGTCACTAAAGCGATCCCAGTTTACAGGAGCTGTTTACAGCCCTTAAATTCTTTCTGTTTTAAAAATCTAATATAGGTAAGGAAATTGGTTAGTTACTGTTTTTTAAACCTGAAAATGTCCTTTTAAATGGCTTTTAAAAAGTCAGTCCAGTGCTCTTTGACTTATGTAGGTGTTAAAATATAGAATTATATTGAGTTTTTTGGTTTTTATGTAATTTTTTGTGCACTTCTAACTTTAAAGTGGCTTCAGTTTATAACTTAGAATACATCCTATGTAAAATTTGTGTGGATAATATCTGTGTTTAATAGACAGAAAAGGTCCAAAGGAGCCATTATAATGTGTAGGATCGTTTACATTTTATTTATTTTAAAACAGCTTTTGTTTACTTAAGCAGTAAAGGACATTCAGAGACCAAAACCTACATCTACATAAAGGCAGGATTATGATAGTAACTAAAGCGGTGTGCCTGGACATTAGAGCATAGGTGCTACCCTGCACAATTCATTGATTTCACACCACTGCAGTATTTTGGTAAAACCAAGGCAGCAGATTAAAGGACTGAATTTCAAGTTTAACTTTACATTTCCTTGCTCGCAGCTTTCTCACAACATAAGCATTATTTGAATACCATTTCATCTGTTAACACTCTTGGATGCCTTAGTGTAACAGAACTGCTCTTTTTGATCAAGTGGCAAAACATTTTCCTTGAAAGCCTGGAGGCCAGGATATAGTCCAACTGTAGACCTCTTCATTTAAATATATGTAAAGCTAGCCATTTGTTTATGGAGTCTAATGACCTTTAATTATGCATGTTAGTATACAAGTCAGAGTTACAGAACTCTGCTCTAAGAGGAAGGCTTTTTTGAAAGGTTGCCGTGGGACTTTCTGCTGTAATTAGAAGCTTAAACACAAACTAAGCAAAATTATTAGCTTATTTTAAAGGAAACGGTGTTCCAAATGCACTAATGAGTAACGTGTCCATAGGGCGTAGTATTAATTATGCTAAAAGGAACCAGCAGTCCTACCCTGCTAACTGAAAGTTGGGTGCCATGGCCAACAGATAAGGTTCAGTCTGCAATGACAGTGACACTGGGCAGTATTGACGGTAGGTTTTTGACTTCCAGATAGTAATGCTGGGTGTCATAATACTCACAATTTCTTCTGACCATTAGACTGAACCTGTTTTTCTCCACTTGTTCTGTTTCATCGGCATGGTTCTTACCCGGCTAATCTGCGGGCACCTGCTGTTTCATCCCTCTAGGTCTCTCTACTGCTTGACTTGTCTCAAGTGTGGTTTTTTTGGTGGACTATGGTTTGTCTGGCAACATATTTACTAGAGTTCAGTCTACTTGCTGCTTACTACTTTGTTTTGACTTGGGTTTTTTAAACTTGTTTTGAATATAATTTGGATTGAGTGCCTTCAAATACTTTGATTCCATTGAAATGGAAGCTCTTGATAGCTCCGATTCTTTATGAGCTATTTCTCAGGTGTGTTGGCAGCAAACTGGGTGTCACCTTGGGGTCTGACCGATTTTCCTCTCCAGTCAGTTTGGTGATTTTTGTTGTGGCCTCAGCTGAGTTAACTGCTTATAAATATTCCATTACCTGGCTCTCAAGTTCCATCGTCTACCTGGAGATGTATCTTTAATAAATTGAGAATCTTTGGGATCACCCTGATTAAACCCCCTTTCAATTCATAGCTTTAGACTGTGCCTAAGAGCCCTACCATCTATTTGCCGGACTCTGTGTATTACATAATACATAGCAAGGTCTCCTTCCTATTGTTCACTTTCATCCATTTTATTTTCTGTTTTCTCCATGTTCTCTTACTTTGAAATAGTAAACCTTTGATCAACTGATGTACCTAATCATGATCAGATGATGTGCAATTCCAGATATATTAACTATTTGCACTTTTAGAAAAAACATGATTGTCACCTGATGAATCTGACCCCAGTGGTCTTCATAGAATCATAGAATCATAGAATATCAGAGTTGGAAGGGACCTCAAGAGGTCATCTAGTCCAACCCCCTGCTCAAAGCAGGACCAATTCCCAGCTAAATCATCCCAGCCAGGGCTTTGTCAAGCCGGGCCTTAAAAACCTCCAAGGAAGGAGACTCCACCACCTCCCTAGGTAACGCATTCCAGTGTTTCACCACCCTCCTAGTGAAATAGTTTTTCCTGATATCCAACCTGGACCTCCCCCACTGCAACTTGAGACCATTGCTCCTTGTTCTGTCATCTGCCACCACTGAGAACAGCCGAGCTCCATCCTCTTTGGAACCCCCCTTCAGGTAGTTGAAGGCTGCTATCAAATCCCCCCTCATTCTTCTCTTCTGGAGACTAAACAATCCCAGTTCTCTCAGCCTCTCCTCATAAGTCATGTGCTCCAGACCCCTAATCATTTTTGTTGCCCTCCGCTGGACTCTTTCCAATTTTTCCACATCCTTCTTGTAGTGTGGGGACCAAAACTGGACACAGTATTCCAGATGAGGCCTCACCAATGTCGAATAAAGGGGAACGATCACGTTCCTCGATCTGCTGGCAATGCCCCTACTTATACAGCCCAAAATGCCGTTAGCCTTCTTGGCAACAAGAGCACACTGTTGACTCATATCCAGCTTCTCGTCCACTGTGACCCCTAGGTCCTTTTCAGCAGAACTGCTACCTAGCCATTCGGTCCCTAGTCTGTAGCAGTGCATGGGATTCTTCCGTCCTAAGTGCAGGACTCTGCACTTGTCCTTGTTGAACCTCATCAGGTTTTTTTCTGCCCAATCCTCTAATTTGTCTAGGTCCCTCTGTATCCGATCCCTACCCTCTAGTGTATCTACCACGCCTCCTAGTTTAGTGTCATCTGCAAACTTGCTGAGAGTGCAGTCCACACCATCCTCCAGATCATTAATAAAGATATTAAACAAAACCGGCCCCAGGACCGACCCTTGGGGCACTCCACTTGAAACCAGCTGCCAACTAGACATGGAGCCATTGATCACTACCCGTTGAGCCCGACGATCTAGCCAGCTTTCTATCCACCTTACAGTCCATTCATCCAGCCCATACTTCTTTAACTTGGTGGCAAGAATACTGTGGGAGACAGTATCAAAAGCTTTGCTAAAGTCAAGAAATAAGACATCCACTGCTTTCCCCTCATCCACAGAGCCAGTTATCTCATCATAGAAGGCAATTAGGTTAGTCAGGCACGACTTCCCCTTCGTGAATCCATGCTGACTGTTCCTGATCACTTTCCTGTCCTCTAAATGTTTCATAATTGATTCCTTGAGGACCTGCTCCATGATTTTTCCAGGGACTGAGGTGAGGCTGACTGGCCTGTAGTTCCCCGGATCCTCCTTCTTCCCTTTTTTAAAGATGGGCACTACATTAGCCTTTTTCCAGTCATCTGGGACCTCCCCCGATCGCCATGAGTTTTCAAAAATAATGGCTAATGGCTCTGCAATCTCACCCGCCAACTCCTTTAGCACCCTCGGATGCAGCGCATCCGGCCCCATGGACTTGTGCACGTCCAGTTTTTCTAAATAGTCCCGAACCACTTCTTTCTCCACAGAGGGTTGGTCACCTTCTCCCCATGCTGTACTGCCCAGTGCAGCAATCTGGGAGCTGACCTTGTGCGTGAAGACAGAGGCAAAAAAATCATTGAGTACATTAGCTTTTTCCACATCCTCGGTCACTAGGTTGCCTCCCTCATTCAGTAAGGGGCCCACACTTTCCTTGATTTTCTTCTTGTTGCTAACATACCTGAAGAAACCCTTCTTGTTACTCTTAACATCTCTTGCTAACTGCAACTCCAAGTGTGATTTGGCCTTCCTGATTTCACTCCTGCACGCCTGAGCAATATTTTTATACTCCTCCCTGGTCATTTGTCCAATCTTCCACTCCTTATAAGCCTCTTTTTTGCGTTTAAGATCAGCAAGGATTTCACTGTTTAGCCAAGCTGGTCGCCTGCCATATTTACTATTCTTTCTACACATCGGGATGGTTTGTTCCTGCAACCTCAATAAGGATTCTTTAAAATACAGCCAGCTCTCCTGGACCCCTTTGCCCTTCATGTTATTCTCCCAGGGGATCCTGCCCATCTGTTCCCTGAGGGAGTCAAAGTCTGCTTTTCTGAAGTCCAGGGTCCGTATTCTGCTGCTCTCCTTTCTTCCTTGTGTCAGGATCCTGAACTCGACCATCTCATGGTCACTGCCTCCCAGGTTCCCATCCACTTTTGCTTCCCCTACTAGTTCTTCCCTGTTTGTGAGCAGCAGGTCAAGAAAAGCTTTGCCCCTAGTTGGTTCCTCCAGCACTTGCACCAGGAAATTGTCCCCTACACTTTCCAAAAATTTCCTGGATTGCCTGTGCACCACTGTATTGCTCTCCCAGCAGATATCAGGGTGATTAAAGTCTCCCATGAGAACCAGGGCCTGTGATCTAGCAACTTCTGCTAGTTGCCAGAAGAAAGCCTCGTCCACCTCATCCCCCTGGTCTGGTGGTCTATAGCAGACTCCAACCACGACATCACCCTTGTTGCTCACACTTCTCAACTTTATCCAGAGACTCTCAGGTTTTTCTGCAGTATCATACCGGAGCTCTGAGCAGTCATACTCCTCTCTTACATACAACGCAACTCCCCCACCTTTTCTGCCCTGCCTGTCCTTCCTGAACAGTTTATATCCATCCATGACAGTACTCCAGTCATGTGAGTTATCCCACCAAGTCTCTGTTATTCCAATCACATCATAGTTCCCTGACTGTGCCAGGACTTCCAGTTCTCCCTGCTTGTTTCCCAGGCTTCTTGCATTTGTGTATAGGCACTTAAGATAACTCAATGATCGTCCCTCTTTCTCAGCATGAGACAGGAGTCCTCCCCTGTTGCGCTCTCCTGCTTGTGCTTCCTCCCAGGATCCCATTTCCCCACTTACCTCAGGGCTTTGGTCTCCTTCCCCCGGTGAACCTAGTTTAAAGCCCTCCTCACTAGGTTAGCCAGCCTGCTGGCGAAGATGCTCTTCCCTCTCTTCGTTAGGTGGAGCCCGTCTCTGCCTAGCACTCCTTCTTCTTGGAACACCATCCCATGGTCGAAGAATCCAAAGCCTTCTCTCCGACACCACCTGCGTAGCCATTCGTTGACTTCCACGATTCGACGGTCTCTACCCCGGCCTTTTCCTTGCACAGGGAGGATGGACGAGAACACCACTTGCGCCTCAAACTCCTTTATCCTTCTTCCCAGAGCCACGTAGTCTGCAGTGATACGCTCAAGGTCATTCTTGGCAGTATCATTGGTGCCCACGTGGAGAAGCAGGAAGGGGTAGCGATCCGAGGGCTTGATGAGTCTCGGCAGTCTCTCCGTCACATCGTGTATCCTAGCTCCAGGCAAGCAGCAGACCTCTCGGTTTTCCCGGTCAGGGCGGCAGATAGATGACTCAGTCCCCCTGAGGAGGGAGTCCCCGACCACCACCACCCTCCTCCTCCTCTTGGGAGTGGTGGTCGTGGAACCCCCATCCCTAGGACAGTGCATCTTTTGCGTTCCAATCGGTGGAGTCTCCTTCTGCTCCCTTCCCTCAGATGGGCATCTAGTCCACTCTCCGCATTAGCACCTGTAGAGAGAACATGGAAACGATTCCTCACCTGTATCTCCATTGCTGGTGCATGGACGCTCCTCTTTCTTCTTCTGGAGGTCACATGCTGCCAAACCTCCTCACAATCCTTCTGTCCCTGCTGTGCCTGCTCTGAATCTTCAGAACATTGTGGCCGTAGAAGCATCTCCTGACGTCTGTCCAGGAAATCTTCATTTTCCCTTATGCAACGCAGAGTTGATACTTGTTTCTCCAGCCCTCGAACCTTCTCCTCCAATATGGAGACCAGCTTGCACTTTGTGCAGACAAAGTCGCTTCTGTCCTGCGGAAGAAAGACAAACATGGCACAACCTGTGCAGGTTACAACAGCTGATCGCTCACCTTCCATATCACCGTCCTCTTAGGAGCTTCCTCAACTGTTGCAGGAACTACTCGGAGAAACCTGCAGATGAAAGCCTCAGTGCGCTCTCCCTAGGCGAACTCCCGCTGTTAGCCTCTGCTGTTCGCCGCTCAGCTGGTTCGCTGCTGACTGTCCTTATATACCAGTCAGGCCCACTCAAGGCCCAGCTGGAACAAAGCACTCCCGATTCACACTTTTCAAACAAACAAGCAAGCAATCAAGCACACGGTCAAACTGACCAACTGTCCCAGCAGCAGACACTCAGATACTCACCAACACAGCCCCCCTAATGCAGCACTTAGCGTACCTCCTCTCGGACAGCTCCCAGGCAAACTCCCGCTGTGAGCCTCTAGTGTTCGCCGCTCAGCTGGTTCGCTGCTGACTGCCCTTATATACCAGTCAGGCCCACTCAAGGCCCAGCTGGAACAAAGCACTCCCAATTCACACTTTTCAAACAAACAAGCAAGCAATCAAGCACACGGTCAAACTGACCAACTGTCCCAGCAGCAGACACTCAGATACTCACCAACACAGCCCCCCTAATGCAGCACTTAGCGTACCTCCTCTCGGACAGCTCCCAGGCAAACTCCCGCTGTTAGCCTCTGCTGTTCGCCGCTCAGCTGGTTCGCTGCTGACTGCCCTTATATACCAGTCAGGCCCACTCAAGGCCCAGCTGGAACAAAGCACTCCCAATTCACACTTTTCAAACAAACAAGCAAGCAATCAAGCACACGGTCAAACTGACCAACTGTCCCAGCAGCAGACACTCAGATACTCACCAACACAGCCCCCCTAATGCAGCACTTAGCGTACCTCCTCTCGGACAGCTCCCAGGCAAACTCCCGCTGTTAGCCTCTGCTGTTCGCCGCTCAGCTGGTTCGCTGCTGACTGCCCTTATATACCAGTCAGGCCCACTCAAGGCCCAGCTGGAACAAAGCACTCCCAATTCACACTTTTCAAACAAACAAGCAAGCAATCAAGCACACGGTCAAACTGACCAACTGTCCCAGCAGCAGACACTCAGATACTCACCAACACAGCCCCCCTAATGCAGCACTTAGCGTACCTCCTCTCGGACAGCTCCCAGGCAAACTCCCGCTGTTAGCCTCTGCTGTTCGCCGCTCAGCTGGTTCGCTGCTGACTGCCCTTATATACCAGTCAGGCCCACTCAAGGCCCAGCTGGAACAAAGCACTCCCAATTCACACTTTTCAAACAAACAAGCAAGCAATCAAGCACACGGTCAAACTGACCAACTGTCCCAGCAGCAGACACTCAGATACTCACCAACACAGCCCCCCTAATGCAGCACTTAGCGTACCTCCTCTCGGACAGCTCCCAGGCAAACTCCCGCTGTTAGCCTCTGCTGTTCGCCGCTCAGCTGGTTCGCTGCTGACTGCCCTTATATACCAGTCAGGCCCACTCAAGGCCCAGCTGGAACAAAGCACTCCCAATTCACACTTTTCAAACAAACAAGCAAGCAATCAAGCACACGGTCAAACTGACCAACTGTCCCAGCAGCAGACACTCAGATACTCACCAACACAGCCCCCCTAATGCAGCACTTAGCGTACCTCCTCTCGGACAGCTCCCAGGCAAACTCCCGCTGTTAGCCTCTGCTGTTCGCCGCTCAGCTGGTTCGCTGCTGACTGCCCTTATATACCAGTCAGGCCCACTCAAGGCCCAGCTGGAACAAAGCACTCCCAATTCACACTTTTCAAACAAACAAGCAAGCAATCAAGCACACGGTCAAACTGACCAACTGTCCCAGCAGCAGACACTCAGATACTCACCAACACAGCCCCCCTAATGCAGCACTTAGCGTACCTCCTCTCGGACAGCTCCCAGGCAAACTCCCGCTGTTAGCCTCTGCTGTTCGCCGCTCAGCTGGTTCGCTGTCTTATCTTGTGGTGACTATCTCTTTTCCCGCTCTGAGATTAAAGTGGCTGTGGTGATGCTAACCGGTTGTTACCTCTAGGCACTGGCTTTAGACCAGTATTCTCTGAATTTTAATGCTGTTTAAAACTCCTAATTAAATACCAAAATAGTCTCACTGATTTCCCTTTAATATGGATTACTGTATCATCCTCTGTGTACCTTTGATGGCTATATTTAATTTCAAGAATGGCTGTCAGACTTTACCAAATAATTCCACACTAGCCAATTAGAAGCACTTTCAGTACAGTGAACACCTTTACCATCAATCTGATACTTTCCATCGGGGGTCAACAACATGTCTGTACACAGGAAAAACTTTGAGGTCTGTGATAATTTTTCAAAAAATTGAATGACTGAATGACATAACCTCCCCTACCCCCCAAGTCCATCACTAAGTACAGTAATTTTGTCAAGTGTCTGTCGCGCAACATGGGGGTGCTTTCCATGTAACTGCAGTCTTAGTGTCTTGCTATCTTTAAAACAGTGGAAAGACCAGGCAGTTGTGCAGGCTGTTATCATCTTAGACCCTGTGATCTTAAGGCTTTCCTTTGTTGCAAGCTTCTTCATCCACTGTTCTCTGAGCCCATGGGAACATCTTTTAAGTCATAATATCAGAAATATTATTGCCCTATGCCTTTACTGAATACATCCCATTAAAAGGGCATTGTCAGTTTAAAAATAATGGGGTAGATTCAGCAGATTAATCCCTCCTGCTTTTTATTTCCATTGTATCTCTTCCCCTTCATTAAAATTATTAGGACGCCTGATTTTGAGTATCGTTTCTGTGCTGATTATGTTCAGCTTTCTCTTGCATTTCCTAATTCTTCAGCTGATATATTTTTTCTATATTACAGTATTTTTCTATTATGTATTCTATTTTTCCTATATTCAGGGGTATTAGAACAATTTTTATAGTGGGGGTGCTGATCCTGGAAACTATGTATTTTGGGGTCTGTTATTGCTACTTCAAGCCAGGGGTATGGCAGCAACCCCAGCACCTCTATTTCCAGCACCACTGCCTATATTATTAAGTGATTGGTAGACGTTTTATGTCGAATGCTCCAGAATGTCCTCCTATTTAACAAGGCTAAAAACAAGGTCCTCTTACTGGCTTCCAGTTGTACAGTACCTTTCCCCCTGCCCCCCTCTCTTTCTTGAGACTGGTTTTGCTTCTCCATTCAAGAGACTGGGAGTTCTTTTTGGTTACTGATTCTTGATTGATTTTTATAACATGATTGTTATTTTATAGTCAACAATGCCATCTATTCAGAATTCCTAAAGTGTGTTACTAAAAATGTTGATTCATTCCATGATTATTCCATACTTGGTGCTGTTACAGTGTGGACCTAAATGAACTTCCTATTTCCTCTGTCACCCTCTGCAAATTATTCAAAACCATTGCTTGCTTAATTTCCTGATATCCTTCGTTCTTGTACATCACTCACTTGTTTATTCAGTTACATTGTCTTCTCATTAAATTGAGGATGGAGATCAATCTTCTGTTATTGGCGTATGGTTCGGAAGACCATCATACCCCTTCTACCACCATAGCCTAGCATTTGTGTCTTCTCCAGCACTCTGGAGTGTCACATTGCTGCTGGTATGGTCACCCATTGCCCACTCCAAAAGGTGCTCAGTATTCTTCAGCCCCATTGTCCTTGTTCAGAAATGAGAGTGCAGGATCATGCTCTTTTTATATTTTCTCTCAATAGCTCTTGTTTCTAAATTCAGTTGTCATTTTTCAACCTAAACCAAATGACTTTTATAATTTTTTTTTACCAATTGTCCGCAATTCTTAGCTGTGTTTTAGTTTTATTTGTCTGAAGCAATAGAATTATATGTAAATTAATATATAATATTTTAGGTAAGAAAGGGATTAAGAAAACATCCTAAAATGGAAGTGTAAGCAAGGGCCCACACTGTGACTTTTTACACTTCAGTCACTTAAAATACAAAGATTATAAACGCCTCGTTTATTTTGTATTTAAGAATGTTAACGATTTTTTTATTATAGAGAAATCTGATGAGTTGTGTATGCATAGACCTAAATATTAAAAAACTGAAAGTTTATCTTCTTAAAATAATGCTGCCGCATATGCGTCTGAAATAGAATGGAATCAAAAACGTGAGCTTGCCACTGATATTTTCTTACTTTGTGTAGTAGACTCTTGATTGGAAAAGAAATGAGGATGAAATGGGATTTTTTAAAATTTTCATTGCAAAAACACATGAAATTATTAGAAGTTTCTAAACAGAAAAGAAACAGTTCATCAGCTGGAGGCAAGAATGAGTTTCTGAAATGCAGCTTTTCCTGCTAATTTAGGCAAAAATGATATTAATAGAAATAATTTTTCTGAACTGTTTTTAAATTTCAAACCAAAACTGTTTTCATTGAATTTAAACAATTCTGCAATACTTGCAGTGCTATTATTGCAGCATTGTGCTGGCATATGAAAATCAGAAAGGGAAATGGAGTATAAATAAAAGTGAAACCAAATAATCTGCATTTTATGTGCAATTTGAATAAAATGCCAAATGGTTAAATAATAAGTAAATTGCATTTTTAAAATTCCTGAAGTTTTACTAATCAAAGGTAATATAAGTAATACAGGTAAGGAAATTTGTTTTCCTAAATGTATAAAGCCAGATCCTCAGCTAGTGTAAATTGGCATCACACTGTTGAATCTACCCCATTATTTTTTATATGACAATGCCCTTTTAATGGCATGTATTCAGTAAAAGCATAGGACGAAAATCAAGTCATTGTTTAATTCTGTCTGTGATTACATGACATTTTAACTTAAGTGGTTTGTATTTTAGGTTGGGAATGTCAAGAGAAGAATCTATGAAGCTCACTTCAGTACAGAACAGTGATGAAGATGAGAGTAGTTTGCTGTGTGGATCTTCTGGTATACCTGGTCCTTCTAAACAAACAACTTTTGAGGACCATGAACAGAAAAGCATGAAAATTCCACCTCTTCCTGAAAGAGATTTCTGTCAGTCTCTTTGTAATGTGGAACAGGTTCCAGTCAAGGATCTAATGGCGGAATCAGATTCAGAGGATATATTGGTACCTGACGAATCTGTAATTCAGGAAGAGATTGCTGAGGAGGTTGAGACAAGTATCTGTGAATGCCAAGAGGAGAACCATAAAACAGAACATGAGTTTTCTGAGGAGCCAGTAAGTCCAGCTGGTACTAATGAAGAAGTAGAAGCAGTGCCACTTGCAGACAACTCAGCATCCTGTGTTGTGATGAATGATGTAGTTGATACTTTGTCTCACATTGAAATTAAAGTGGAGTTGAAATCAGAATGTCCTCAGGAAGAAATGTCAGTTGTGATTGATCAGCTGGAGGATTGCTTATCACCTGCACAATCTGCTTCATCTACGAACTCTGTCAGCGATACAGCAGAGAGGGATTCTGAGTCTACAAAAGAGCTAAGTGCTCCAGAAACACAAAACTCTGCTCTAGAAGGCTCATTGTTCACTGATGGAGGCATTGCTGTTGATATGGAGCTACAGAGTGACCCTGATGAACAGTTATCTGAAAATGCTTGTATTTCTGAAACTTCCTTTTCCTCTGAAAGCCCAGAGGGACCTTGTATCAGTATTGCCTCTCCAGGAGGTGACACACAGTCCACTTCAGAGGAACCCTGTACTCCAGCATCTCATGAAACGGCTTGTTCATCTGAGGCAGCCAGCAGTGAAAATATTGAACCTGATAGTCAGCAAAAGACCATTGAAGAAAGCCTGCACACACCTTTAATGTCAGAAATATCTCCAGTGTCCACTTCACCTGTAACCTCAGAAGCATCTCTGACATCAAACTTACCTTTGACATCAGAGGCATCACCAGCTTCTAATTTACCTTTAACATCAGAAACCTCTCCAATGTCTGATTTACCGTTAACATCAGAAACCTCTTCCGTGTCTTCTGTACTTCTAGCTTCTGAAACATCTATGGCAACCAGTTTACCTTTTCTGTCAGAAACATCTCCAATTTCTAATTCCCCCCAGAGTGAAAGACTTATTCTGCAACAAAGGAAATCACCATGTTTATCTGAAGAATCCCTCTCCCCTTTAAAAGAAGAAACTTCAACCATTCCTAAGGCATCTCAAGAGGAAAATCTTATTGCACAAGAGAAACTGATTCAGAGTACAGCTGAAACTATGAAAATGGGTCCTCTAGCAAATATACCCGAAAGTTCAATATTGGAAGAGCCCCAGAGCAAAAATCTTACTCATCAATCATGTAGATCACATACTGAAATTGAGAAATCTTATATTGCTTCCATTTCAGAACTCTCTTCTCCAGAAGTGATCAAAATTAAAAATCATCATGTTCAGCAAAGAATGGAAAAGAAAGGTGTGCTCTCGCCATTAGAGATATCTGTCGTATCAGAAGGGACAGTGGGCAAAAGCACTGAACTCCTTCCAGTTAAACCACATGATAAAGTATATACCTCATCTCTAGAAAAGACTTCATTCTCAGAAGTGTGCAGAAGTAAGTCACACAAACAACAAAGCAGTGCACAGATACGGCTGGAGAGTTCCCATTCTTCTAAGTTATTAGAACCCACAAAATCACCTGAAGTAAGAATTGAAAATAGAGATGCAGAGATCCCAAAGCGAAAGACTGCAGAGCAGCACAGTTTGGGAATCTGTAAAGAGAAGAGAGCTAGAATAGAAGATGATCAGTCTAATCGTAATGCTCCATTGACAAGTCCATCCGAGAAAGAGCAGCCACCTAGAGAAGAGCCCCGAGTCCCACCCCTCAAGGTAAAGTGGTAGTAAATGCCTACTGCGTCAGAAGGCTAAAGATGAGTTATCTGCTGATTGCTTCTGGATTTGTTTCTGTTTCTCTTAAATGTTTGGTATAGGGAGAGAAAGATAAGCAATTTCCAATACCTCTCTTTCTGTGTTGCACAGTTTGAGTTACCTCTTTTTTGTTGCAAAGTTACTTTCATGTAAGGGAAAACAATCCAAATATATATGACTTAAAAATAAATCCGTGGACTTTTCCATTGTTTCTTAGTATAGTTGCTAATTCCCCAGTCTTCAATATTCAAAATTAAACAAGGGCCTGCTCTCTCACAGTCTGTTTTTCTTTCTAGTTGCTTCCCCAGGGAAGTTGAAATAGTGAATTTGTTACAACAGAGTCATTTTTGTTATAACTGGTCAATTCCTCAGTCCTGCAAAGGGATCCAGATTGAAAGCAGAGAGGCTCTATATGCAGTCAACAGTGTGCCCTTGTTGCCAAGAAGGCTAACAGAATTTTGGGCTATATAAGTAGGAGCATTACCGGCAGATCGAGGGACATTCCACCCTCTCCGGCATTGGTGAGAACTCATCTGGAGTAGCGTGTCCAGTTTTGGGCCCCACACTAAAAGAAGGATGTGGAAAAATTGGAAAGAGTTCAGCAGAGGGCAACAAAAATTATTAGGGGGCTGGAGCACATGACTTATGAGGAGAGCCTGAGGGAACTGGCATTATTTCGTTTGCAGAAGAGAAGAATGAGGGGGGATTTGATAGCTGCTTTCAACTACCTGAAAGGGGATTCCAAAGAGGATGGATCTAGACTGTTCTCAGTGGTACCAGATGACAGAACAAGGAGTAATGGTCTCAAGTTGCAGTGGGGGAGGTTTAGGTTGGATATTAGGAAAAACTTTTTCACTGGGATGGTGGTGAAGCACTGGAATGGGTTACCTAGGGAGGTGGTGGAATCTCCATCCTTAGAGGTTTTTAAGGTCAGACTTGACAAAGCCGTGGCTGGATGATTTAGTTGGGGATTGGTCCTGCTTTGAGCGGGGGGTTGGACTAGATGACCTCCTGAGGTCCCTTCCAACCCTGAGATTCTATGAGTAATGGCCTGTGCTTGCAGATCTTTTTGCAATACTGGGACACATGATGGCTTAAGTACAAGATTTCCCTGTACAGTTAGGAGGCAGAACCTTAGCTGTAAGGGAGAAAGTCTTTGAGAATGCACATATCTTTACTAGCAGCAAAGCAAAGGCAGCAAAATACTAGCTAGATAAATTGTTTTGTACACATTTGTCTTTTTTTAAAAAGTTTGCTCTGTTTGGAAAGTTCTTCTTTTTAACATGTGATGACAATAGATTTATTTAGTCTGTTTTGTGATGTCTTGTCCATCTTAGTTTCGTACATGATGACATTGGCCAAAACTTAGGTCCAGTCTACTTAACTCAACCTACTGCCTGTGCAGTGTGAGTCCCCAATTATTCAGAGCTGTCCCTTTTTTCCATTTATTTGTAACTGCTATAGTCATTGAACATTGCTAATCTGGCCAAGAGGGCAAATACAGTAAATGTTTCAATCACTAGTACTACAGCATGGACCAGCTAACAGTAGTTGATGAGCAAGAATACAGTTGGAAGCTAGTCCACTCTAACTTTAGTGGTATTCTTGGGGGGTTTTTTTGTTTTGTTTTGTTAAGACTCCAGCCTCATATATAGAATTCTAATCACTATCTAATTACAAAGAAAAGTAGATCACTAGGGAGAAAAAGGTATCATAATTCTAATTTTAAAAATTAACAATCAAACAATAGTTACCATTTTATCAATATTGATGTTGCAAAGTAGGATTGAAAAAGATCTGCTTTTGAGCTGGAAAGCAAAATGTTTCAAAGTAGTGTTTTAAAGTAGCAGTGTACTTTAAGAAATGTGTTAATGTAAGTGTTATTAACTCAACTATTAAACTAACCGATGTTTTTAAAAAAATTAGAGGAGGAACAAAATGATTCAAGAGATTATTTCTAGATGATGGAACCTTTTGTCTGTAGGTTGCTAGTTCAAACCCAGATGAAATCAGTAGTGTTGATTTTTAGTCACTATCTGCTGGGTATTCATTGGTATATGTGAAATTAGTTTGATCTCATTCCATTTCCCAGCTGAGAAGTTTCGACATTACAAAACCACCACCATAACTAGCACTAATTGGCAGATTCGGCAGACAGGCCAAGAATTGAATTGGCACATAGAATGAATTGCTCTTTCCCTCAAGGTCAGGGTTGAGGCCCGTTGGCAGAGCTGTGTGGGGAAAGTTATACTGACACTCTCTGTGCTGTACTGTGGAGATAAATAAAATGGATATTACTACAGCACTGGAACTTTGAGTTCCACTGCTTTCTAATAGAAAACCAGATTCTTTCAATCCCACACTGCATCATCAAATTGGTCCCCTCCTGGGGAAATGGCAGCTCCAACCAATAGAGACAGCCCCAGAGACATTGAAGGGAGATACTGAAACAGCAGCAGGCATTTCTAAAATTTATTTTGGAAAATCATGTGTTAATCATTTCTTTATTTAATCAGTATTTATCTCTATAAGATGGTGCCACTGATAATGGCTACCTTTTCTTATAAGAATGACCCTGCCAATGTCCCAAACCATAAGGGCTCTTTTGTAGCTTTGACTTCCCTTAACTCACATTTATCACATAGCTACTTTTCCTATAAATGTTACATAGCTCATCTCTCTGCTACTGTCCAAAAGAAAGTCACCTCACTGATCACTGAGGCCCCACTAACCTGGACAGCTGAAAAATGTGTCTATTTTAAGAGGTTAAAATACTATTCTGCCTGGCTCGATGTGTTTAATAGAAGTGCATTCCACTGATTGTTGTTGGAGCTTGTCTTGGGTATGACCTCATGACTCTTACACCCCAATCTGCAAACACCTGTGCATGTGCTTATGTTTACATATAATATGAGTCATCCCATTGATTTCAGTGAGATCATTCATGTACGTTCATTAAACACTATAAATATTTGCAGGATTGGGGTCTCAATACACAGTAGTGAGCAGGTGATGCACCAGAAAGATACTACAGTAGGGGTCCTAAAATTAGGGCACTAGGGAGGGAAAAAGACATTTTTGTGATTCACCCCTTTTAAGTCACAGTTAGGGATTGATCCTTGGTATGGTATGAATTACAGACTCAGAGGAATTTCAGATTCCTCCTAGCTGGAGGAAAGGTTTTTTGGTTGCATTTGATATTACAATAAATGTTTGGTGTAACGAGGGAAAGGTTAAGTAGTTACCAAGGCCTGAATGCTTTGGAGTGAGGAGCAAAACTACTATGATTATTATTTTTTAAACATTTGCAGTATGTGTTAACTAGGAAGCCCTTTTCCAGTCCCATTGCATTGGACAGGTTGATCTCCAACTAGATACAATGGAGATTAGGAACGTGTGATGTATTATATCCGATAACCATTATATTTTATCACATTCGGTCAACTTTCCTTCTCAACAAAAGGGTAGGTCTATGGAGGCAAATTCAAATACTCATTACGTCTATTAGAGAATGACCAAATAGTAAAATGAGCATATCGTTAACTTTTAGCATTTTTCTGTGCAACTACCCTGCATGGTAATTCTAATCATGGAGTTTAAGGCCAGAAGGGACCACCTGATCATCTAGTTTGACCTCTAATTCGCTATCATGCGCTGAACCTTTTAGGAGACTGCAGAGAAATTTAATATGTATGATACCCCATTGAAATTGTTTTCTTTTTTCTTCTTTTAGATTCAACTTTCAAAAATTGGGCCACCTTTTATTATCAAGAGTCAACCTGTTTCAAAACCAGAACCTAGGGTTTCCCAGAGTACATCAGTCAGCAGCGGGAGGAACACTGGGGCTAGAACTCTTGCAGATATCAAGGCAAGAGCTCAGCAAGCTAGAGCCCAGAGAGAGGCTGCAGCTGCAGCTGCTGTGGCAGCAGCTGCAAGCATAGTCTCTGGAGCAATGGGGAGTCCCTGCGAAGGTGGGAAGACAAGAACACTGGCACACATCAAGGAGCAAACAAAGGCCAAACTATTTGCAAAGCATCAAGCCAGAGCCCATTTACTCCAGACCAGTAAAGAAGCAAAGTCTCAGATCAGTTCAAAGGAAGGTCCTTCGTCCGTAGAGACCTCAACTCCTTCTGACACAAAGATTGAAGTTTCTACTGGTGTCATTATAGTTAATCCTAACTGCAGGTCTCCTAGCAACAAGTCTGCTCACCTCCGTGAGACTAACACTTTACTGCAGCAGTCACTTAACACAGCTGCATTGCCAGAAACTGCTACGGACATATCTGTGCACAGTTCTGATGAAAACATACCTATGCCACATTTGTGTGAGAAAATTATCTCATCTACCTCCACTGAAAATAACAATGTGCCAGTGCTTTATAGTAAAAATTCAGTCCCTGCGTCTGTTTGCAGCACTGCTATGTCGGGAACAATTCAAGAACTTCCCTTTGCAAGTTCTCTTGATAAATCCTCTGTTTTAATGTCTGTTGACAGTACAAACACAACAATTTCGGCTTGTAATGTAAACATGCTGAAATCCACCCAAGGGGTTGATACTCCATGCATTGCCATTGTACCAAAATGTATTGATAACACTATTGTTCCAACCTCAATAGACAGTACAGTCTTATCAAATTCAATTGATGAGAAAAGGTTGCCAGTATCAAGTAGCAGTGCAAATAATGCAGTCTCCAGTCAATATACCACTGTGCCGACTTCGTCCATTGCAAGTAATTTGCCAAATCATCTCCCAGGTAGTTCTGTACTGATTCCCCCAGTGGGGACTACTGCTAGATTTTCTTCTGATAAGATAGCCATAACTGGATGCAGTGAGCAAAGTACTGTATCCATTAACACTACTGTTAGAACGGCTTTAAGTTGCAGTGATGCGGCTGCAGTAGTAGATTCTGTTGCAAGGCCACCCATTTCAATGTTTGCTGGTAATATGGTGACAATAAGTTCTTATGACAACACTGCTAAATTAAGTGCTGACAACTTGGAAAAAAGTTCTGGACCACGAAACCGAATAGATCTGTCCAGTAAATCTCAGCCAGTGAACTTTACACAAACAGCCATGAACCGGTCTATACCTTGTAAAGTCATTGTTGACCACACTACGACATTAAATTCCAGTTTGTCACTGGCTGCTTCCATTGAAAATGCAGAAAACAGCATAGATCTGCAGAGCAGACTTGTGAGGGCAGAAACTGCCTTACAAAATATAGCCTGTCCTCAGGTGTCTGTAATAAGCAGGCCTGAAATAGTCAGTAATGAAAGCCTTGAGCACAGTTCCAGCTTCATAACTGTTACAGCAAAGCAAGAGGGCAAAACCTTGCAGGCAGCTTGTACAAGTCTTCAAGAAGTGCCTCTTACTCCTCAAGATAAATTAATTGAGGTTGTTGCCCCCAGCCAAGGTTTTGTGGAGCAGTTACGAGGCCCTTCAGCCTTTAAAAGTGAAGCAGATGCTGCCTGTGTCAATCAGTATAACACTAATAACAGAATTTGCTGGCATGATGAAGAAGCAATGCACACAGACCAGCCAGTGGTCAGCCATCTTAACCCAAATAAGCATAAAGAATATACAGAGCAGAACTGTTTAAAAAATGTCAAAACTGAACCTTCAAGTTACACGCAAATGTCAGAGTTGCAGTCAAGGAGTCTTATGACAAGCATCGCTGTTCCTGTTAAATCAGAAACTACCGAATCTGACAAGTGCTTTAGGATGGACACTGAAGATTTTACCGGACCTGAAATGCCTAGTCAGACTGCAGAAATAGCCACAAGTGCACAGCCGACACAGACCTCCAAGACATCTGTTACGGATTCCATGGAGGACTCTTTGTCATTGACAACAGAAACCCTAAAAAGAGTTACAAGTGCTGGAAGCTCTAGCTGTCGTTTGTCATCAGTTGAGGCCAACAATCCTCTAGTGACACAGTTACTGCAAGGCAACCTGCCTTTGGAAAAAGTGCTGCCGCAGCCCAGATCAGGAGCCAAACTAGAAATTAACAGGCTTCCTCTGCCTTTGCAAACTACCTCAGTGTGTAAAACATCAGCATCTGAGAGAAGTATGGTTGAAAATCCTTCCAGCTCACCCAATCCAGATGGTAAAGGATTTACAGCAGGCAGCATCGCCCCACTGCAAATTAGAAAGCGTGAAAACCATCCAAAAAAGCGGATAGCCAGGACTGTGGGGGAGCACACTCAAATGAAATGTGAGCTTGGGAAGCTATCAATGGACACAGATGTTAAAGTGGCTCCTTGTGTGATCAGTTCCAACATGAATCAACTAGGGCATGGTCAGCCATTTAAACAAGAGTGGCTGAGCAAACATGCAGTTCAGAACAGAATTGCACACAGTCCAGAGATCAAGCAGCAGAAGAGGCCACTGCCTTCGTGCAGTTTCCAACAGAACTTATTTCACATTGACAAAAACGGCAGTTTTCATGCAGAAGCTAGTACCTCACACAGACAGCATTTTTACCAAATGTCCATGGCTGCAAGAGGCCCCATTCCTACGGCAGCTTTGTTGCAAACTACTTCAAAAGTCCCATCTGGCTGCAATGCGTTTGCTTTCAGTAGGCACCTGGAACAGAAGGGTTTGGGAGAGGTCAATATTTCTGCAGCAGCTCACCAGCTGAGGCTAGGAAGTGTTTTTTCCCCTAATATTCAAATTAAGGAAGGTGATGACATTGCTAGTGCCTCACAAACTCTCCAGAATAAAACATTAGTGCATCCTCCTCCTCCTCCCCCTATTCCAAACGCAGAAGTCCCATCTGATCAAAAACAACCGACAGTTACTATGGAAACCACTAAAAGACTTAGTTGGCCTCAGCCAGCAAGCATCTGTAGCAATATAAAATCTGAACCTGTTTCTTTTGAGGAAGGTTTAAGCAGCAGCTGCGAACTGGGCATAAAACAAGCTTCCTACGATCAGAATGAAGTAAAAGAACAGTTAAAAGCATTTGCATTAAAAAATGCAGATTTCTCTTCCTATTTACTTTCTGAGCCACAGAAGCCTTTTACCCAATTAGCGACTCAGAAAATACAAACACAGCACCCACAGCAGCAGCAGCTCTGTGGAAATTATCCAACTATACACTTTGGTAGCACAAGCTTCAAAAGGGCAGCATCTGCGATTGAAAAATCTATTGGAATTTTGGGAAGTGGCTCAAATACTGCTACAGGTCTGTCTAATCAGAACGTTCCGATTCCGGTTCAGAAATTTGCTGACAGCAGCAATGCAGATGAACTGGAACTGAAATGCTCTTGCAGGCTGAAAGCCATGATAGTGTGCAAAGGCTGTGGAGCCTTCTGCCATGATGACTGCATAGGCCCTTCAAAACTGTGTGTAGCTTGTTTGGTTGTACGGTAGAAACTGAGTCAAAGATGCAGTATCCCTTCTCAGCTTGGGAGAGCAGAACAAAGAAGTGGAGAAATTGTAACATTTTAGGTCCTTTTTTTTTTTTTTTTCTGGTGATGCTTTGTTTCAGAATTTAGTTATTTCTGCTTGCATGACATTCCCTGGAAAGAAGAAGAAACCGTTAGAATTTCTTTTTAAAAAATAACAAACTTGTTACTAAGCTTCTATGAGCTTCCTTGCTGTTTAAAAGAAAAGGTATAAACATGTCATTCCTAGCTTCTATTTATTTGCACAAAGTGCAGCACACTATTTCCCCACTAATCTATTATGATAGCAGACCCTCTAGGTTAAGGATAACAGGTTAGTTGTATTCTCATGATTTCTAACTGCCGGGGTACTGCAAGTGCAGAGATAACAAGATGATTAACAAATTGAGTAAAGACTGCTTTGGGTAAAGTAGCTTGGTGTTCTGTTACAAATCACCTTCAGAGCTACTAAATTAACTTGCAATTTTTCTAATGATGATTGCTTTCTTGAACCCACCTTTACCATCTCACTCCTACACAAAGCATTATGGAGGTAAGGTTTTAATTGTCAGCTGTTCTTGTTGATTCCCTGAGAATTAGATTTGTAAATGTGGTTTGATTAGCTGGACCATGTCTAGAATCTCTTGGCTTTAATGGAGTGTAGAGGAAGTAACGACTTCTCTTAGAGAGCTGAGCACCCTCTCTTTTTCCCTCTTCCCCAAACCTTCCCTGTACACCTATTGTGCTATCTATCCCAAACACATATATGGGTCAGGTCTAGGTAACAAATAGGTTCTGGATTTCAATAGCATTTCCGTGGCCTAAGGTTGATCCTAAGGTATAAATAATAATTTGAGGACAGATTATAATTGTGTGTTGAGGTGAATAGTAGAAAATCAGTTATTTTCCCTCCTATATGCTTTACTATCTATTTAAATATGTTTAAGTTTTGACTTTTTTAAAAAATTATTTTCAAAAATGACTTAACACTACCTTTTTCTGTTAAAGGTTTCAGACCACCTATAGTATCTTTTGGAGAGTTGGGAGTAAAGAGGTGGCGGGTTTTAAAGGGATACTGCATCTTTTAAATAATCTTCAGTATTTATCCAGTACTGTATTTATGTTGAGGACTACAGCTGCATTCCAGATGCATTAGCCACCATAACATCAGAGGACAACAGCAGTAATTTTGGGGCCCTGTCCACCTAAAAGAAAAATATTATAAAGGGATAAAGCACATGCAGCTGTTGGGGACAGGAAAAAATCTTGCTGTTGTTTTTTACTCCAGATTCAAGAACACAAAATGTGCAGTACGAGTACCCCATATGCTGACATGCGGCTGACAACCCAAACAAATATGAGCATAGAGAACAACGTAATTTTTACCATTGCAGTAGAACCTCACTAATATATACACACCTTACCATCTGCACAAAAAACAGACATTCTCTCCCTAGTTCTTAGTGAAACATGTAATAGCAGTGAGTTGAGGTCTCGTATTAATCAGATTTTAGTATTTATACAAAACATAACACTACACATTTACTGGTATATCTGGAAGTATTAACATTAACAATAAAACTGTTAAATGAAAAAAGTACACTATATGATCCATTATACTTGTTTATTTATGATCTTTTCTTGCTTACTAATTTATAATTATTTAATTTGTAATCGGTCTCCCTGGCATCAATGCATATTAGTGAGGTTCTACCATATATGCAAATCCCATTTATTTTCTTTTGGAACCATTTTCACAAACATAAAATATACCATTCCTTTTGATTGTCTTAAAAAATTCGTTGGAACATTGTAGGAAGTACATTCCTGCCATCAGAAGTTCTGTGGTGCAACTAGAGTTCTGTTTTACTGTAGTAGTGACATCTAAGTATTAATTATGGACACCATGTGATCCAAAGCTATTGACGATTCCATTAACAAAATTGTTGCTGATACAATAATATATTTTCTGTATACAAAAGCACTCCTTTATGAAAGGTGAAAATCCCACAGATTTTCCACTTTTTCAGACCTTTCTGTGGAATGAAAAACAAACCAAAAATAAACAGTTGAAAAGTAATTTCCAGTGGTATGCTGATGGCTACCCAAATGGGAGCTATGATAATCACATGGGTAAACATGAGTATATTGTAGTCATGCATACCAAACCATATTTAAGGAGCCTTCTGTATTGGACTTATATCCTATTGCATTTACATATGGTAGAGGTAGAATTTATTCCCTTAAATAAACAGATTGGCCAGTTCTTAAAATCATGATAACCTGTATTTATATGAACCCTCTGAGAGCTCGGAATCTTTTTACTTCTGGCTCAGAATCCCTTGTCCACAGCACATATCAGTATCTGTTTTTACTTGCAACTTGAAATATATTCTACCCATGACTGACATGGTATTGAAAGAAAATGTAGCATCCAAAAATGTTTTATTTTGAATGACGGATGAGGGAGTAAATAATATAATATGAATTCATGTCAATGGCATCTTTGTTCTATGGTTGCAGTTTGCATATTTGAGATAAGATAAAATGTTATATAAAACTGCTTTGGACAAAATGATGCTAAATAATATAATACAATTGGCCAACCCCCTTCATGGTGCCATTGCATTGACTTCTATTTGACATCAGTGGAGTTGCTTTAGGAATGAATTTGACCCACTATTTAGAAACATCTGGTGAGTGATGTAAGTGATTTATAGCCATGGTGTAAAATTCCAAAAGCACCTAACTGATTTAGGAGCCTGAGTCTCCTTTTAATTTTAAAATTAGTCTGACTTTTAATTTGAAAATGGGACTTATGTTCCTAAATAATGCAGGTGCTCTTGAAAATTGTACCCTCCTAAGGGCTTGTCTACATTACCGGCTGGATCGACGGGCAGCTATCGATCCAGTGGGGGTCAATTTATCACATCTAGTCTAGACGTGATAAATCGACCACCAAGCACTCTCCCATCGACTCGGTACTCCTCCAGGGCAAGAGGCGCAGGCGGAGTCGACAGGGGAACATCAACTGTCAACTTACCAATGAAGATACTGTGGTAAGTAGATCTAAGTACGTCGACTTCAGCTATGTTCATGTAGCTGAAGTTGCGTAACTTAGATCGATTCCCCCCCCCCTCCCTTAGTGTAGACCAGGCCTAAGATTAGAACTGAATTTTGGATTGCTCCTGTTTTTGTCTAATTTTGTCCCAATTTCAATCCCCATGTCACTCTGTTTTGTTAGTGATCGTGCAGTTTGCACTGTTGAACATTTAAGGTTTATGCACTGAAAAGTGGTGAGAATAAGCATTACTTAAGAAGACACCTCTGTGTGTTTGCGTGTGTCAGTCCATCCATCCTTCCCGCAGGAATAATTTACACACATGCATTTTTGGAAAATATCCAAAGTTTTTTCCCTAGTTGCAGCACTTTTGGGAGAGAGGAAGAAATACTCTTGTGCTCCTTCCTTCCTTTTTTTTTAATCTGCTTATTTTTGAGGTGTGTCATTAACATTAGGGCATTTGTAGTGTGTATGTTTGTCTGTTTCTGTGCAGAACTAATTTTCCAGTCAGAAATTCCCTTAGTTGAAATACTATAAAAAAATTGGTGAACTGGGCACTTCATTTCAGCATTCTGTTTACTTGCTGAGGTTTAGCACGTGAAATGAATTAACTTAAAAATAAGGTTGAGCCATAAAGCAGAATAATATCCCTTTTCTTGATGAGGGCTCTGTGTTGTTAGGATAAGTTACAGAATGTTCAGATTTTTTCAGGGTCCTGGAATTCCTTGCACAGTTTATAAACTGGTGCATATGGTGCTTTGTAATGCAGTTTCTGAAGTAAAATTATCTTATGCTGCACCTCCCTTCCCCTTACAAACACACGCACAATTTCAGAATAGTTATTGTAGCCTCTGGTTTAGCAGTTTTACCAAGGTGTGGTGAAGTACCAGGATGAACACTTAAAAGCTCAAAAATGTCATCTAAAGGGATCATCTTAGCTGACACATGCGAACGGCCCTGCTTTAAACACTGAATGACTTTCTACAGTTTTGTGACAGCAGCACAGTGGTTTTTTATCTGTGTTTCTGTAGAACTTTGAGGGAAAGCAAAAAATAATATTCAGTGTGAATAATCATGGACCTGTGAAGCTAAATGTTTCTGAATCTAAAAATCCTGTTGTCTTCAGTAATCATGCTTTTGTCACTGTAAAACCAACAAAAACATTTTTAGTCTAATTTAAAGGAGCTGCTTCTTTTATAGCACATAATATTTCGCTTTGTACTATATTTGATAGTTACAGAATAATTTAGTCTGTAGAATAACTTTGTCGTATTTGTACTGTTCATGAATGTTACAAGAAAAGTGCTTTACTTTGTTGCCATAATTCTCTTGTACTGCTGTAAAATATTTCTTCTGCTTTACAGAAACCTAACTCAATTCACAATTTCAGTACAGGGTTTTTTGTGTTTTTTTTTTTTATATTATTTTTTATTTGTCAGTGTTTTGAATGTTTACATCTGTTTGACATTAGCCATTCAATGCCTTTTTAGGGCAGTATTACTCCTGGAGTGTAACAGCAATGTGAAATCAACCCATATTTAACATGCATGAGAAATACAGATTTAAGGGGGAAATCCCTGACATGCATAGATTTATTTTTTTTTCCATCAACATATGGAGAAGTAAAAACCCTCCTTCAATCCTCTACCAAAGAAAACATTATTCCCACAGGACAAGCTCAGAAATGGTTCTCTGAATCCTCGGAAGGGGGAGTAGTTGATTTCAGTGGGGTTGCTACAATTTAATACTGTTATGCTTGCTTTGTTACCTGACTAAATGTGACTGAGTGCAAGAAGCATTTTAACAATTTTTTTTTTAAAGACAGTGTTTTCTTTAGAAATCAGGGATCATGCTTTCTTTAATGGTGCTCTTCATTTTTTATTTAAAAAAACAAAAACAAAAAACATTTGTTGCCTACAAAAATGACCACTCACAAAACCATAAATTAAATACATTGAGTTGTCTCCATATTTTCTCTCTTCTCCCTCTCCTTTTTCCCTTCCTGCTCCCCTGAAAATAACAACATGGGCTTCAATATTAAAATATTCTGGAAAAAAATAAAGAGATAAAATATATTTGTCATATGTTTTTCTTTTATGTTCAGTGCGTTATGTGGGGTATTCTGTCTGTGCTAGTTCATTGAACATTCCAGTCAGTGAAGGAGAAACAGAAGCGGAAAATCTGTACTTTTAAAAGTTGATGACCATTTATTGTATGATTGAGATTGAGCAGTATCTGATATAGCATAGGTATGACCATATTGAAATAATGAAAATAAAACTGGGTGTTAATATTTTGAGTTTTAAGTAGAAGATTTACAGAACATACAAAGCAGATTAGCTGCATTGTCTTTCAGTGCAACTCCTAGGTATGTACTATGTATTTTTGGAAACCTGACTCTCAGCACACATGAACAGCACATCCTCTTGTGATCTCCCCCTCCCCTTTCCCACCAACAAAGAACACCTTAAAAGTCCATACCTCAGTGGCCCTTTGATAACAGGTTCCCAGTTCAAACCTGTTACCTAATGATGAACCCAGAGTTGGCTTATAAACTCTGCTAGACCAACAGGAGATAGAAATAGAGTGGAGAATTCATTACGTTACAAACAAAATATTTCTAGAAATTTTTCCTTTGAAAGAGCTTTGCAAACATAAGCCAGTTGTTAGGGTTGAGGGATAAGAGGGTGGACAGCAAGTAATTTTTTCCACAGGCCTGCTCAAAAATGCTAAGGCCCGCACTTCCTGAATCCCCAATGCCTTGCTGCACTTTTCCACAATTATTATTAATTACTATTTGATTAGTGGTAGCACTTCAGGTCCCCAGTCATGCATCAGGACAACATTGTGCTAGGCACTGAACAAACAAAACAACAAAAAGACAGTGCCTGTCCTAAATAGTTGTTAATCTAATGACAGTTACTGTGATTCCCCCACCCACCTGACGTGCACTCCCACCTCCAGTGGTGCTTTGCAGGTTATCCAAGTCTGCCAGGGGTCTCAGCCAGGGTCTTGCAAAGCTTGGGGCTAGCCTTGTTTTATTTAATACTAATTGTTCGACCATAGGCTGCAATAGTTTTTATCTTAACTCTTTAGGTGAATGGAGGAACTCCAATCAGAATTTCTGTACATTTTAAGAGCTATCTGTTTACTGTTGCACCTATGTTAATTTTAAAAACCTTCTAAAATAGCTTTCTGCAAAATGTTATTTAAACTTTTTAAAATAACATTTTATAGTATTTTGTATTTCTAGAATATCTTCTGTCTGCACGTCCCACTCCGTGTTCCCCAAACAGTAATAAATTAGTCTTCACAACACTCCTTTGAATTATCCTCACTTTTACAGTTGGGGAAATTGAGCCCCAGAGAAATGAAATGACTTGCCAAGGTCACACAGGAAGTCTGCAGCAGAACTGTGAGGGAAAAATCATGTATCTTTTGCTTCCTAGTCCAATGCTTTAACCAGAGGATTATTTTGTATAAGTTTAAAATAAATTATGGATCATTTTAAAATAAAGGACAATGGGTCTTAACTGTCTGCCATAGTTAGTGGTGGGGAAGAGAATGAGAAGGAAGAACATCTGACTTTTAAAATAGCAGCAGTACAGTTTAATGTTCATGGAAAACTCGGGGTGGGGGGATTTGCCTTCCACTGCAGCATGGGTTATTTGCAGGTTTAAACTACTGTAAATGGTAGATTCTTTGTAACTGGAAGTGTTTAAATCATGATTAGAGGACTTCATTAACTCAGCCAGAGGTTAGGGGTCTATTAAGGAGTGGGTGGGTGAGGTTCTGTGGCCTGCAAAGTGCAGGAGGTCAGACTAGATGATCATGAAAAGTCTGAGTCTACAGTGCAGCAGAGGTTAATATTTATCCTGATTCTTCCAACATTGCTTTCTGTCTATCCATAGAAACGATATCTGTACTACCAGCAGATGGAGACAGGAGAAAATCTTGTGCAGATTATCTAGGCCGGTAGAGTGCTCTTCAAGTGCGTGCTCATGCTGATTCCATTTGAGGAGTGTGCGCACCCATGTGCACAGTCATTGGAGATTTTTGCCTTAGCAGTATCCATAGGATTGGCTGTGGCGCCCCCTTGAGTGCCACACTCATGCACTGGTATATTAGGCACCACCAACCTTATACCCTCTCAGTTCCTTCTTACTGCACGTGACGCTTGATCGGACCGCCTCATCTTGCATTGCAAGAGCGTTAGTGGTTCTTTACAGCCCATCATCGTGCAACAGGCCAATACCTATTAGTGACCCCCCCCCCCACGACAGCTGTTTGAAGTGCTTAGGGCAGTCCCATAGCAAGGACAAGGGCAGAATCTGTAAACTATGCTCATACTAACTATTCACAAACAAATCACAGTGAAAGGCGGATGGGAGACAAATGCATTAATATTTTATAGGAATGGCTGAGGTGCTCTCAGTTTTCGTGGAAAATACTCAAGAAACTGGGTGGTGGATGCCACCCTTCTAAATCTTAAATAGCACTTTGCTCTGCCAGCAGTTCCATTTACTTCAACTGGGCTACTCATGGCGCAAGTTAGCACTCCTGAATAAGGCATCAAAATCTGGCCCAAAGAAATTACCACTTGGCTAGTTTCTCCTGATGAATCACATGTAGCTGGCTTGTTTAACTGGAAAGTTAATTGGTTTAGTCGCCCAGGATGAAGTTGGGAAAGGACGTTTAATGTTGGGTTGAGAAACTGGGGGAATGGAAGGATCATAAGATTCCCAAGAGAAATAGAGAATGTGAAAATGTGGTGGGATTGTGATGTGTAATAATTTAAACACATACACATCCAGGCATTGTTGTAGACACCAAGGGGATGTGTTGTGCACATTGCAGGGAGTATGGGCTGGAACCATGTGGGTCTCACAAAAAAAGACCCCTTCCTCAACTGGGGTGCATGTCCTGACTAGCAAATTATTATGGGGAAGTGTTTTTGGTGGGTGAGATGGCCCCTGTCATGTGCATTATCAACCATCCAGTTCCATGGGAGGTCAGGCAGCTGTTTGTAGCAGATTAGGAAGTATGGATAATATTCACAGCTGTCAAAGATCATGTAGATGGCGGGTTAGTCCATATTGTCACACATGATATTCCAGACCACTTAAACAGGTTGATCATAGTGAGTTCTTGGCAAGAGATCAAATGGACAATAAAATGTACAAGATCAGTAATGATTGGTGACTTCAACTACACAAGTATTGACTGGTGAAATGTCTTACTGGGATACAATTTAGAGAAACAGTTTCTTTACATCTCAGTCCTTCCTGTTCTTTGCCTGTGTTACGTAATAGTATAGCATCCTGTGGGCTTTAATACTTCGGTCTCATTTCGGTGGTTGGATTTGGTGTGCAGATGCTGAGTGCATTGGTGCCCTGCGTTGTATAGAAGGTCAGTCTAGATGAGCTGGTGGTCTATTCTGGCCTTCAGTTCTATAACTGACACCGTAAATATTAACATAATGGCACAACTTCTCTGAAATACACGAGGGGCTGCTCTTCACATAGTCCTAAACATCAGAGCAAAATTAGCTAAAGAAGTAACTATAATACAGCCATTAGGTAATTGTGATCATAATATAATTAAGTTAAACATTTCACTAGTAGGGACTGTATCGAAAGCTATAGCACCAAACTTTAGGAAGACTACTTCAAAAAATAAGGAAGTTATGAATGAAGTGGCTGAACTGCTAACAAAAATATGCAACCTGTCTTTAAAATTAGCTGATATACTGATTTTTAAATTAGCTGATAGAGGACTGGAGAATAACCAACGTTGTATCTGTCTATTAAATAGGCCCTAGTTGTAATTTTGGGAATACATACAAGTTATTTCACTATCAAGTAAATTAACTGGAGGTGAGCAGTGAGGTGACATAATCTGTGAACAATATGAAATTAGGTTAGCTGAGATTATAGATTGTGAGGGTTTATAGAATAACCTAAGAAAACCTTCATATATATATTTCTCAGTCACAACAGCAATATGGGTCTGATTCACTGCTGCTTTGCACCTTGTGTAGTTATTGACACTAGTGCAAAGTGGGTGTAAAAGGCTATCATCACAATGGTCATGCTTGAGGTCCACTTTGAACTCCCATTATGCTGGTGCAAATGATTATACAAGGTGCAAAGGAGTGGTGAATTGGACTCTCATACTTAGTGATGTGACTTCTGGGAGGCTGATGTGAAATAATTGCAACTGGGAAATAAAAAAGTAATATTTTCTTTTGTGCACACAGGTATTCAGAGAATCTACTAAAAAAAATCAAATTGTGGTGTGTGTGTTTTGATTGACTAGCTATTTGCTTACAATGTGCTGATGTTGGATTTCAATCAGAATTACTGTGCAGAAGGAATACATAATGACCAGGAATCTCTGCACACTTAACCGGTCAACCAAAGTGCAGAAAGATCATACTCATGCTGTTGATAAAAGCACAGTGCAGTAATGCCCCCTGTCAACTGGCCAAAGAGCAGCTTTTGCTGAAGAAGAAAATTTTTTGTCATTACCTAAAAGAGCAGAGCCCAGGTTTGACAGACACTGTATTGTAGAGGAAATTAATGTAAATAATACATTTTAAAAATCCTTATCTTAAAAAATCATTATGGTGTTGGATGCTGAGCATTCCTAGTAAATGTAAGTGCATTTTCAGGTATGGATTTTGTTGTAAATTTGTATTTGGAAATTATAAACAGTGAGGAAAAGTTTTATACAGGTCCTGATTGCTAGAGACAGTTTTTCTTTGGGTATACTCAGTTTTGGATTATAATGTCCACTTTTAAAAATTTTAAATGTCACTAGTAAGCTGTCTGTGTTTGCACCCACAAAGTAAGGCCCAGACTGTAATGCCAAAGTGCACTCCATGAGTAGTCCTATTGAATTAAATGGGGATGCCTCGAATAACGTTACCCAATGTGAGTAACTTTGCCACAATTCTATCCCTAAGTAGTTGGGTGTCCACTCATCTTTCTTACTAACTTCTTGCAGTTCCATTTGGATGTGAAATTGACTAGCAAAGGGTGGGTTGAAGCCTGGCTGAAAATCAGACCCATAATGCTGGACATATATAGCTTAGGTTCAGATCAGTGGTAATGGGCTAAATCAACAGTAGGGATTTTATTAACCCTTTGATACAGGGATATGGATTTCCCTGTATATGTAGAAAAACTGGAATTGCAGGTCTAATGCAGCTACGGTTTCATCATCATCTGTTTCATTGCATTTCTCATTAGTCTTGTTGTTTGATTACTTGTCAAGTTTGTTCTCTGAGCACAGAAACAGAAAGGTTGCAGCTTTCACTGTTTTCTCCAGAGTTACTTTTTGCTGTCTGCCTTACTGGAGATAGAGATATTTCCAATGCACTTCGGTTCTTTTTTCTTCTGACTACACATATAGTATCTGTTAGTCTCAAGTCTGAAATGCCAAATTCTGCCTTAGAGTAGACAGGGAAAAAAGCAGAAAACTATGACTGGGAGAGGAATTGCTGACCCCACTGTGACAGGTCGCCCCCCTTAGGATGCCACCTGATGTACTGGGATAGCGCTGAGCCCTCATGTTCTGCCAGCCAGAACATCCTTTTTCCCTGTCTTGCTGAGCCAAGCTATCAAGCCTCTTCCAGCACACACACAGGCAGGGCCACACCCAACTGCAGAACGACACAGACACTGAGATCAGCTCTGGGAAGACTCAGTTTAAGGGACTTGCCCCAGCATTCAGGTGTCCACCTCTCTTGGAATGCAGACTCAAAGGTATATTATGAAATCCACCTCCTCCCTCAATGTGGAGGAAGGTATGCACAGCCTCTTACCCTCCCCCGAATTATGAATTGCATGAACGGGGTTATATTATAAACAAGAAATAAGTTTATTAACTACAAAAAGTGCATTTTAAGTGGTTAAAGAGAGAGCAAACAGAACAAAGCAAATTACTAAGCAAATAAAACAAAACACACAAACTAAGCTTGTTTCACTAAAGAAATTGGTTATCAATAGTAATTTCTCACCCTTGATATTGTTGCAGGCAGATTACAGAAAGTCTTGAAAGGCAGCTGCACTGGTCTCCAGCTTGAGAACTTGGGTATTATTACTCACAAGCTAGACGCCCTTCCAGCTTGGGCTCAACCCTTTTCCCCCCAGTTCAGTTCTTGTTTCCAGGTGTTTCACAGTGTCTCTTTGGGTGGGGAGGCAGAAGAGAAGCTCAATGATGTCACTCTCTTGTCTTATATAGCTCTTGTGTATTGCGGGAACCCTTTGTCTCCCGGTGGAAGAACACTGGCATTCCAAGGTCTGGGTCCATTACCAGGTGACTCAGCCCCATGTCTCTGCAGGGCTGTGGCAGCCATTACTCATAGGCTGTCTGGAGTGTCACAGGAAGACTAAGATCTTTCATAGGCCATTGTCTTTGCTGATGGGCCATTGGCCCTGTCTAGCTTTTCCATGGCTGTACCTGAAGGGCTAATTGGGGGTGACACCCAAAGTAACACATTTGAAATACAGATACAGAAATGATTCCGGCATACAAATTGGATAATCACATTCAGTAAATCATAACCTTTCCAATGATATCTTACATGAGCCATCTTGCATAAGGTATATCTCAGTTATGTCATGTCCAGATCATAAGCGTATTTTCATAAAGAATATGGAGTGAAACATCACAGCCACTATTTATGAATCTTTTTGCAATTTCATCTGTTTTCTGCATAATCTAAGTTTCTGACTTTTTCATGAATCAAAACATTCAAAGTATAAGTACTTCCATAGTGTCCTTATTAATGCAGCCACTTCTCATGTCTCCTTTCCTTCTCTGCTCCTCTTTCCTCTGTCTCTCCTCCATAGCTGCTTTTCCCCTTGCTACCCTTTCAAACTGTGGCCGCTTCTGTATATCTTCAGTGTGCCATGAGCCTCTTCTGTTACATATGCTTCAGCTGAGCTGGTTCCTCAATTCTGTTTTCCAGGTTTGCTGGCCTCCTCACTGTCACTCATATTCTGGAAGCGGCAGAGGGATTTGGTCTTTTAGGGTATGTCTACACTGGAATTAAAAACCTATGGCTGGCCTATGCCTGCTGACTGGCTTGTGAAGCTGTTTAATTACAATGGAGATGTTCAGGCTCAGCCTGAACCCCTGCTGTGAGATGGGAGGGTCCCAGAGCTTGGGCTGCAGCCCAAACCTGAATGTCTACATCGCAATTAAGCTGCCCCTTAGCCTGAGCCCCGTGAGCCCAAATCAGCTGGCATAGGCCAGCCGCAGGTGTTGAATTGCAGTGTAGACGTATCATACCCTTAGGGTATGTCTATACAGCGTTTTGGAACCCATGAGAGCAAGCCTCCCAGCCTGGGTCAAACAGACTCCAGCTAGCAGGGCTCACTGTGCACTCTAAAAATAGCTGTGGAGACACTGCTTTGAAGTTGCACCTCAGGCTCTGAAGCCTAGAGAAGGGGGTGACCTTGGCTGGGAGGTTCACCCCTGTAGGCTCAAAAATGCTGTGTAGACACATACCCTTAGAGAATATCTTCATGGTGAATAATTCTGGAATAGCTATTCTTGATTAACTCCTTCTGTGGATACTACAGAATAAAAGTGTCCATCCATGGAGTTAATCAGGAATAGCTATTCTACTTTAAATTTACACCCTATCTTAATCTGAATTAATTGATCTGTGTTGACAAACCCTTAATATAGATCCCTATGATTACCAGTCTTTCACTGCTGCTTATACTTAAAGAATGATAGGGGGAAACTCAGAGCATGGTGTTTTGGGGAGCAGAGATGGTTCCTATATGGACTGGTATGTTACACCAGCAAAATAACCACTATGCACAACCACATATGCTATACCAGCTTAGCTTGATCTCTGGTTACATTGTTTTGTTTCCTCAGCACTGTCATATGACACTGGTAAAGAATGGGGGGGAATTGCTTTCTTCCAGCACTGAACTAGAAACTTTATTTGAATAAGAACAAAGCCATTCTGTCTCTCTCCCCCTCCCACTGTCTTTCATTATAAAGCTTCTGACAGAACCTTTTCTAGCCCTTGTGCCTGGCTCACTGCTACAGACTTAAAGAATCTGTACCTGTATCCTTGCAAGTTCTAATATAATATTTAATATTATTGGATTATACCAGCCACAAGAAAATAAAATCTTATCCGTTTCTGTCAAAAGGGTATGCAATGAAGAGAGAAGTGGAAATCTTCACTTGATGAATATACCTTTTATGCCATCTATGGCCTTTCTAAGGAAATGTGTACTTAAATAAGTTATGTAAAGTAAACAAACTGTCTTCCTGGTAATTTATCTCCACAACCCATCTATCAGTCCTGCCAGTTGGTGATTAACTGACCAGCCAAAAAAACCTAACACCGTTTGCTTGAGCTTGAGAATGGTGTATGATCTAGCCAAATGGGTCAGTCAGAATCATGTTTTTCAGTGAATAAGCAGAGGGATAAAGGTTTTATTATAAAAATAGAAAAATAATCTAGAATTTTGATAAGTGCAAGTTTCTTGAGCAAAACTCACTTAAAATAATAAAAGGCATACAACTTTGGGGGAAACTATTTAATTGAGCCTTAAATGACTTAGGTACCACATAGACATCTGTAATGGCTAGTAATGTTAAATGTCTTTCCTGAAGTGCATGCTGAATGAGGCAAGCTTCCTCATTATTTTCACTTCTTTTTGATACCTTGCTATAGCTGTGTCAGAGGTGATTGGACTCAGGAAGGTTTATTTAAATGGAGATGCAGATATAAAAAGCAACTTTTTAAATGGCCAGTCACAAGTTATCTATTACTGATTCTAAGTAACCTCGTCCTAGGGTTCTCAATTTTATCAAGACATTTGGAATTAGAATTGCAATATAAAAATAACTTCTCAAAATTAAAAGTTTTACTGGCGGAGCTCTGTCCTGGGCTAAAGATACCAGAAGGCTGATAGTGAATAATTTTTGTGCTCCTTTTCATTAATTAATATATATACTCTATATAAACTTAATACATGTCCCTTAATAAAATAAACATGAAGTGTTTTACATTGCTGGCTAAATTTACCAGTTACATCATTTTTATATGCATGTCATTTTTAAGCACATGGCTTGCTTGCCCTGCATTTATCCATTTTATGGACTAAAATGTGTTTTTAAAAATGGCATCTGAAGTTGTGCCTGCAGAGTTGTTTGTACACATAATCTGTGTTTATTTAAAGAAGTTGACTTTTTCTCATGTAAATCAAGTAACTGCATATCTAATGTTATGTACAAATGCTGGTTTCATGCAAAATCTGCAGGCATAATCCTAAAGGCCAATTTGAAAATCTAACTCTCTTCAATATATTACCATTCAATTTACTAGAGTGTGTGTTTTGCTTGTTTAATAAATTACATGCAGCTTTTACTGATAATATATAATACTGGTTGGATAGAAACTGGTGCATATCTAAAACAATTTGTAATAGGATCATAAAATAATATATAACTAATATAAAAAGGGGAAGCTGATAGCTTCTAATGTATATTAATTGCTAGGAATTGTAGAAAATTGATAAGGGAAGCAAAAGGACACAAGGCAACATCTATGGCCAGCAGAGTTGAGAACAATAAAAAGGAGTGTTTAACTGTATTAAAAACAAAAGGTATCCTAACAATAGTATTTATAACTAGATGAAAATGGTAGATAATCCAGAAAAGGCAGAAGTGTTCAATAAATATTTCTGTTCTCTGGTGGGAGAAAAAGACAGATACTATAGTAATATCATGCAATAATAATCATGATGAAATATTTTCCCTTCCAACAATAATTCTACAGGTTGTTAAACACCAGCTTCTGAAGTTAGACATTTTTAAATCATCAGGTCCAGATGACTTCTAGTCAAGAGTTATAAAGGAGTAGGCCAAGGAGCTCTCTGGATTGTCAATGTTGATTTTCAATAAGTTTTGGAACACAGGGGAAGTTCCAGAAGACCAGAAGAAAGCTAATTTTATGCCAATATTTTAATCATGTAAAAGGGAATTGTAGGTCTATCAGCATGATGTCGATCCTGGGCAAAATAATGGAATGGCTAAAAGGGGACTTGCCTGACAAAACAAATTACAGGAGGGTAAAATAATTATTGCCAATCAATATGAGTTTATGGAAAACAGATTTTGTCAAACTAACTTGATATCTTTTTTGATGATATTGCAAGTTTGATTGATAAAAGTAAAGTATTTAGATTTCTGTAGGGCATTTGACTTGTCATTGTATGACATTTTGATTTAGAAACTAGAACTATATCAAATCAGCACGGCATATATTAAATGGATTAAAAACTGGCAAACTGATACGTCTCAAAATATAACTGTAAAGGGAAAACTTTATCTAGGGTGTGTTTCTAGTGGGGTCCAGGAGGTTGGTTCTTGGCCCTAGGCTATTTAACATTTTTTTTCAAAAACCTGGAAGAAAATATAACATGATTACTGATAGTTTGCATGTGACACACAAATTAGGGGAGAAGTAAATAATGAAGAGGACAGGTCACTGATATAAAGTGATCTGGCTCACTTGGTAAACTGTGCGCAAGCAAAAAAAATGTGTTTCAATGTGGCCACATATAAGCTTATACATTTAAGAAGAAAGAATGTAGGCTATAGTTACAGGATAGGGTATTTGGGGATCATGTGGGATAATCAACTGAACCTGAATTCATAACGCAATGCTCTTGGCCAAAGGGCTAATGTGATACTTGGGTGTATAAACTGGGGAATATTGAGTAACAGTAAAGAGGTTACATTATCTCTGAGTTTAGCACTGGTACTATGGGATGCTGTGTTCAGTTCTGTTGTCCACAATTCAAGAAGAATGTGATAAATCATTGAGTTTTCAAAGAAAAACCACAAGAATGATTAAAGATTGGAAAACCTGCCTTATAATGATAGTCTTAAAGAGTTCAATCTATTTAGTTTAACAAAGAGAAAGTTAAGGGGGAGGCTTGATCACATAAGAACTTACATGGGGAACAGAAATTTGATAATAGAGGAATCTTCAATCTAGTAGAGAAAGGTACAACATGATGCAATGGCTGGAAGTTAAAGCTAGACAAATTCAGACTAGGAATAAGTTGCTTATTTACTTTCTCCACACCAATTATGATTTTATAGACCTCTATCATATCCCCCCTAGTCATCTCTTTTCCAAGCAGAAAAGTCCCAGTCTTATTAATCTTTCCTCATATGGCAGCAGTTCCATACCCCTAATCACTTTTGTTGCCCTTTTCTGAACCTTTTCCAATTCCAATTTATCTTTTTTGAGATGGGGCGGCCACATCTGCACGCAGTATTCAGGATGTGGACGTACCATGGATTTACATAGAGGCAATATGATATTTTCGGTCTTATTATCTATCCCTTTCTTAATGATTTCCAACATGCTGCACATTGAGTGGATGTTTTCAGAGACCTATCCACAATGACTCCAAGATTGTGACAGACAATTTAGACCCCATCATTTTATATGTATAGTTGGGATTATGTTTTCCAATGTGCATTACTTTGCATTCATCAACATTGAATTTCATCTGCCATTTTGTTGCCAAGTCACCCAGTTTTAAGAGATCCTTTTGTAGTTCTTTGCAGTCTGCTTGGGACTTAACTATCTTGAGCACTTTTGTATCAAATTTTGCCACCTCACCATTTACCCATTTTTTATTTTTACCCCTTATATCATGACAGCTTACTTTGTGTAAGAGCCTTTGGTGAGGGACCTTGTCAAAGGCTTTCTGAAAATCTGAGTACACTAAGTCGACTGGATCCCCCTTGTCCACATGCTTGTTCACCCCCTCAAAGAATTCTAGTAGATTGGTGAGGCATGACTTCCCTTTACAAAAACCAAAATTAACTTACATCATTTACAGATTTATAGTTACTGTTTGGTGGGACAGACATCATTTGTTAAATTCTCCAGCTATCCTTTATTATTACTAGTAGTCTGCACAGTAAAACAAATAAGAGCCTTTTGAGATACCAGGGAGAGAAGTGTTATGGGGAAGCAGCATTGTGCAATGGTTGGAACAAGGGATGGAAAGTCAGAACTTCTGCATTTTATTCTCACCTTTCCCATCAATTCACTCTGTGAGCTTGGACAAGTGATGTGTCAGTTTATCCATCTGGAAAATGGATGTAATACTACTTACCTGCTCCCACTAAAGTTAATAGCAAAACTTCTGTTGACTTCAATGGCACCGGATTGGGCCATACGCCAATAGTGTTTTCGTTCATAACATTTTGAGAATGCTAAGAAATTCATCTTTAAAGATCTCAGACTCATAAGAACATAACATAAGAACGGCCATGCTGGGTCAGACCTAAGGTCCATCTAGCCCAGTCTCCTGTCTTCTGACAATGGCCAATGCCAGGTGCCCCAGAGGGAATGAACAGAACATCAAGTGATCCATTCCCTGTCGCTCATTCCCAGCTTCTGGCAAACAGGCTAGGGACACTCCCTAAACTAAGACCTCAATTCAACAAAGCAGTTATGCATATAATTTACCCTTAACATGTGCTTAAGTGGGTCCCTCTTCAGTAAGACAGTTAAGAATGTGCTTAAGTGGTTAGTTGAATGGAGGGCTCAAATCTCAAAATACATGTTTGAAATTGTGCTCTGAGTTTCTGAAATGAGTTGCTTCCTGAGGGCCAAGGGCCAAGTCCTTATACAGGCAAAATTCCCACTGGATTCAGGTGGAGTTTTACCAACACAAAGACTCTACATTTTAGGATTTGGCTTTGAAACATTATCTTCTTGAAGTTCTCTTTGTAAATATTTAATAAAATAATTCAGAGCATGGAAGAAAAACATCAGCATCCTCCAGCATAATGTTATTTAGGAACCTGATATATGATTTAATTTCAAACTGCAGATTAAATCCCTGACCTGCACCCAGCTACACAGAAGGTTTATGCAATTATCGTTATTGTGTTGTTGTTTATCCATGTGTGGATCCAACTCAATTTTAAAATTCTGTGCTATTAAAAATACATGCCAATTAACATCATTTTGGGAAGAGAAATGGAAGAAATATCCATATTCATTTTAACTTGATTTATTTCTTTGGATTTTTATTTGCAGCAGCAATATTTGTAAAAAATCCAAAGATAGAACATTGCTAAGGGAAAATGTTTATATCCAATTATTTTTTGTGCCTCTGGATCTAGGGGTGGCAGGCTTTTTGTCTGTTAAATTCTACCTGGCAAATCTATCACCACATTTTCCTCCTGAGGGCATTCTGCACAAAAAAATTAAAAATTCTGTGCACAATATTTTAAAATTCTGCAGGTTTTATTTGTCAATAAATAAATGCAGAGGCTCCAGCATGGCAGTGGGGAGCATAAGCCACTGGCTGCACAAAGGTCGGAGATCACCCTGCAGCCTCCCCAGCCTGGGGACACAGACTCAGTGGTGAGGCTGCACCCAACCCTGACACAGCACAAGGCCTGGGCCTGCCCCAGGAACACTTTGGGGCCCTGTCCCTTTGCACCAGGTGCACCAGGTGTGGGGCAGGCAGGCTCAAACAGGCAGGATCCAAGTGTGGAGGGGCTCAGTGTGGGTGGATCCAGGTGTGGGGTGAGGGGATTCTGTGTGTGACAATCTGGGTGCAGGTAGCTTAGTGGGGGGATCTGGATGCACAGAGGCTCGCTGAGGGCGGTTCCAGGTGGAGGGGCAATGAGACTCTGCAGGAAGTTCCAGGGGAAGGTGGTTGGGGCTCAGCACAGGGGTCTGGGTGTGGGGGGTCTCAGCAGGAGGGCCTGGGTGCTGGGGGAGTGGGGTTTGGTGGGGTGGGGGTGGGGGTCTGGGTGCAGCTAGTCAGGGGTCAGTGGCATGGGGGTCTGGATGTGGGGGCTCAGGTTGTGCAGCAGGGTGGGGGTTTGAGTGCAGGGAGCTCAGTGGGGGGTGGTCTGGGTATAGGGGTGGGGGCCTGGGTGCACGGGGCTCCAGATGCAGGGATTGAGGTTCAGTGGGGTGGTGTTTGGATATGGAGGGCTGGAGGGCTGGGTGTAAGGGGTGAGGCTTGGCAGGGGATGTCTGGATATGGGAGGTCTGGATGCACTGGGGTTGGGTGGATGGGGGAGCAGCTCCCCTTACAGTGACCCCTCCCCCCCGCAGCTGAGGAGCGATGTGGGCAGGCAGCAGGGGAAGATGCTGAGCTTCTTGCACTGGGGGAGGTTTCTGGGGGTGGGTTTGACACAGCCCCAGCCACTTCTTGCAGAGGAAGAGGAAGTCCCGTCCTCTCCTGCCTCCAGCCCAGCTGGGACTAGTAGCTGATCCTGGCTCAGGGTAGGAGTCACTGACTGGGGTGCCCCATCCCTGCAGTGATTTACCTTTCCGTCGGCTGCTCTGGGTGCCTGAAAGGATGTACCTGTGCTGCTAGGGAGCGGTGTGTTTTCTGTGGAAAAGCAAAGATATCTGTGGGGGACACTAATTTTGCACATATGCCATGGTGCAAAATTCCCCCTGGAGTAACACTTTGGTGACTCGGTTATTTTTAAAGGTGTTGTGAAGGTTTCCTTTGAGGACAAGTATTGAAAGATCAGATATGGAGTGATCGCTTTACAAAACCTGGTCTACCCTGGGTGATATAATGTTTTTGTCTTTTACTGTTATTCTGTGAGAGTTCATTTGAGAGTGTAGTGATGGTATCCTAATATGCCAATGTCTTCATGGGTCTCCATGAGGAAGAATTTCTGGAAAAAGGCATGACAAAACCAACGGTATACCTGAGATATAGTCAATTATATTTTATCCTCTGGACAGAAGACCTAAACTCCCTCAGAGGTTTTCACCACAACTTCAGCAACTATCTCTAGGAGTAGGTGTAGGAGTGTTCTAAACTTCCTAGAAGCCACAATTAGTTTAAACAATCGAACCCTACAACCGACTATATACAAGAAACAAACCAATGACCACACTTACCTTCATAGATCTGGCAACCATCCCACACACCCCAAAAAATGTTATCTACAGCCAGGCACTTAGCTACCACAGAATTTGTTCCAAAGAGAAAGTAGAGGGTATACACACAAAACGCACACTTAAAACTGCCTTCACTAAACAAGGATACTCCACCAGAGAAATAGAAAGGGCCACCCAAATACCCCTGCTACAATGCAGAAAAAAAAAGAAAAAAACAGACTGTACAACCCCTAGTGGTCACCTGCCACCCCACACTAGAATCTATACAGAGTAACATCAAACAATCACAACCCATATTTGATAGGGACCTGTGATGGGGTGGACTTGGTCCAGAGGCCCCCACTGCAGGCCTCGCAGCCCAGCCTCACCCTGCCCCAGAAAAGAGCAGAGAAGAAGTCCTCCAGGTGGCCTGCAGGGGAAGCAGCCAAGGGGGGCTGCTGGAGCGGCCAATCAGGGACCAAGAGGGCCATAGAAAGCAGCAGAGACAGAATTTTCAGTTGCTGCTTGGAGCTGGAAGAGAGAGGACCGGTTTCCTGGCTGACTGGAAGAGCATCAGGACCATGGACATCTCAGTGCTGAGTCCAGGGAGGGTTGCCAAAGCCTGGGAGTGCTATGGACCGAGCAAGGACTGAGCCTAGAACCTAGCCAGACCAAGCAAGGGTACCATGATGGGCCCTGTTGGACTGTTACAGAGAGCAGTGTCTCCAGGGAGGAAGCCTTGGCAGAAGGTAAAGATTGTATACCCCGGAAAGGGTTTGTGCTGTTTCACCTACAGACAGTGTGCGTGACTCAACCAAAGGGCTGAGTCACTGAAGACCCACCAAAGAAACCATCAACCAAGTAGGGGTGCTCACGAGAGATGGGTGCCACCTCCTTCCAAGAATTAAGAAACAGCAGGCTCACACCTGACCAGAATGGGGAGCTCACAAGAGGTGAGGGCACCTCATTACAGGACAACATCTTGAAAGAAATCTTTCCTGAATCCCCACTTCTGGCCTTAAAACAACCTCTCAACCTTGCCAATCTCATCCAGAGACCAGGCCATACCAACTCAAAGTTGCACCAGACCCTGCCAGAACAACAGATGCAAAACCTGCAAACATACCCACTGCTATGATGATCAATACCACCCACAACACACCTTTTAAGCCCAGTCGGTCCTCCACATGCTTATCACAACGTGTGGTGTATTTCACCAGTGCATCAAATGCCTCAATAACAAGTGTGTGGGTGAAACCACACAATCACTATGTTCTTGAGTGAACTCTCACAGTAAAATAAGACAAAAACACCATATCACCCATGAGTGAACAGTTTTCTCAGTGATCACTCCATAGCTGATCTTTCAATACTTGTCCTCAAAAGAAATCTGCATACAATACCTTCAAAAGGTGAGCCTGGGAACGTAAATTCATAACTCTGCTAGACACCAAAAAGCATGGACTTAACAGAGACACTGGGTTTATGGCTCATTGCAACAATTTGTAACACATCCTATAACCTGCCACCTTTAATTGCCCCACTTCAGACCCTTCATGCATAACAGTCTAACCCCCAATTGCCCACTTCAAGTGACTGCCTCCAACATGCCTTCTGCTTAACAATCTCTTCCAATTTGTATCTAGTTCAGAGACTCTGTATCCTTCCCCCAACTGAAGAAGAGCTCTGTGTAGCGCGAAAACTTGTACCTTCCGCCAGCAATAGTTGGTCCAATAGAAATATTACCTCACCCATCTTGTCAATAATAATATCTTACACTTACTGTAGATAGCATGTTTTGTAAATCGTCTCTCTCTCCCTTTTACAGATGGAGAAACATAGCAAGTGAGGTGTTGATTTTCTGAAACGCACAGTAAATCAGTAGCAGAACTGGGAATAAGTTCTTGTAATATTTTAAACATATAAATAAACCATGTAATCCTTTTGATTGTCTGCATGCTTATAAGATGGACATTTTTAACAGAAAGGGTAATTAACAATTGGAAGTTTGCCAAGGGTCATGGTTGATTCTCCATCACTGCCAATTTTTAAAATCAAGATTGATGTTTTTCTAAAGTATATGCTCAGGGAATTATTTTGGGGAAGATCACAATGGTCTCTTCTGGCCTTGGAATCTATGAACTTGTAGACAGCAGTTCTGCACCTAAGAAATTATTCATTTGGTAAGACTAAGATAGTGAGAACTTTTACTGATGATATGTTCAGCTTTTTAAAAAAAGAACTGCACTACAACTAACAAGCAGCATTTCACCATGATCTTACTCTTTCAGTCAAACAGAACTTATAAGGCTATTTGTAATATTGCCAACTGGTGAATACCAGTAATGCTACAGTTGTTATTCCCACTACTCTGCTCTAACAGCTAGACCACGTTTCCTCCGACGAGGAAATGAAAGACTGAGCTTAATGAAAGGATGCCGAAAAATTAACCTAGTGCATGTTCATAGACACACTTCAACTCTGTCTTTCTTGTTTTAAACCTCCATCACATCTAATCCTGCCTGAAGGATATCTTATGTTCTGATGTTTTCTATTTTGCTTCTCAATAGTGAAGTGGTCCCTTTACTTACTGGAATGGAAGCTACAGCCTCCTCCACTTGGAGGAAAAACAAGATACAGAACATTTATTCTCACTCCATCATATGGATCTGAATTAAAATATGTTACTGAGGGGGACCATTAGAGCATTTGCATAATTGGGGTAAAGGTAATGCTGCCATAGTGAATATTTTTCTGTTTATTTATATGTTTAAGCACTTGAATGAATGATTCTGTAAGGAAGATTTGTAATGTATTTCAGTGCAGAGAGACTTACAGTGTAGCCAAGTCGCTTGTACATATGTTGCTGGAAGAGAAACGTATTCTGTTCATTAAGTGGATTCATGCCAAGTCTTCTAAGTGGGTGATTTTTTAGTTTACTATTTTTCCAGCTCTCTCTTTGTCTCTTTCTCTGTTTCATTTTAAAGATGCATCCTGTTGGCAAGGACTATGTAGTAGATTGAGGTCTTTTACTAGAACTGGGACCATATTTGCTCAAGCAGAGCACCATTAGCAAAAGAAACATAACAGTACACTGCTGTACATAAATGGTTGTACATGTCTTTAGTTCTAATAACAGCACTTGCAGGGCACCGGATTATTATTATTATTTATTTAGTGAAAATAGTGTTAGAGTAATGGTGGTAACGGAATACAGGATACTAAAGTATTGGGGGGTGTATACATGTTTTCACATTCCCCCCAAAAGAATCAAATTTATGAGGGCCTGGCCAAAACTACTTCAGAGGGTCTGACATATGCACAATATTAAGGGTGGTACATGAGTAGGTCAGAATACTCTTTTGTCTGGAGAGAGAAAGCACTTCTCAGGTCAGGCCAGGTCCTGGCTGAGGTGTTTCTTTGTGTTGCAGAGCAGCTATCCAGCTCTACCGTGATGTTTGTTATTAAGAACAAGAGAGGCTGTGCAGTAGGAGAAGATGGAGTTTTGGACAAGGAAGGTGGAGGAAGCTTATGTCAGAGTTTAAGGGCTAGAATGCTGGAATCAGGCAGAATTGGAATAAAGTCCTGGAATATAGGTGTTCCAGCTCTGTGAAGCCTTGGTGAAACGTGTGTGCCAATTTTGTGCCCGGTCTAAAGGGCCTGTGTATATATTAAGAAAAGAATGGTCCACTCGGTAATATTCACACTCTTGTTGGCCAGATCCAGAGCCCATTAATGTCAATAGCAAGACTTCACTGGGCTTGGACTCAGGCCCTAAGTCACTAATTTGTCTCCAATGAGGAGCCTGCCATCTCTAAAGTCCTACCTAACTGAGCAGATGGGATGGCAGGACCAATATGAATTTAGTCAATATGAGGCAGCATTCCCAGTGGTTTGGGAATCTCAAATATACAATCAATTTGTCAAATAAGTTTTATATTATTTCTTGTTTTGGGGACCAAAATCCTGTTGACCAAGATCTAACAGCTTAATCTGTCTTGGCATACCTAGAAGTTACCAGATTGAAACAACTGAGTTGTGTGTCCTAAGAAGCTCTCCTGATCACCAAGTGCTAAATAGAATGGTGGTATCTTTCTTATTTAAGTAGCCAAATACTGAATAAAAATAGAATTGTATAGCTAATATAAAATATAGTCACAGACAGAAAAGTCTGGGAGTTTCAAATAATGGTTTAATTTCCAACTTTAAATAAAGATCAGACAATCTTTCAAGGGAGCAGTTTTATGAGTCAACTTACCAAATCATTAATGAATAATTTAAAATTCATATTAGATTTAGAGGAGTGGAACTATATTAGCTAAGAAGAAAATTAAGAAAAAATAGTAACCAGTAAATCATGAGATAGAACTAGATTTTATTTCTGCACTCTTAGTGCAGCAATTCTTGAGTGATGGGTTGGTTTCCTTTCATCAGAACAGAGAAACAGATGGATCAGTCATGGCTAGAGAAATATTGGGTCATTTTTTAGCCCTCTGGTGACAGCTTCCTTGTTGTTGGTTTTCTCTATCACTTAAGTCGTCAATTGCAATTGCAGTTACTCTGTGTTTTTTTATTTATTTATTTGTTTGTTTGTTTCTAATCATTGGGATTCTTTGTCGTTATTGTTTGGGTTTTTTCTTTAAAAACACTGGCTGTTATGATCTAAACGAGAAAGAAGTGTGGGGTACACTTGTCCCACTGCAGCTGCCTACCTGTGGACCAGTCTGCAGCTTTGGTACATTATGGCTTTTCCGGTCACCAATAAGAGAGCGAAAGAGGAAAGCAAAGGGGAAGCAAGTGAACAGTAGGGTGGCTTTTTCTCAATTCCAAACGTTATTTAAGACTCTTCAGTGAGGGTTCAGCACCAAAGCTTTGGTTCTTAGGCATTTGGAAAGCGGCCATTACCATAGTGTGAGTATGCAAGTACTGTTTCTTGAAAACTGCAGCAGGAAACTAGACAGGTGAGCAGCTGGGGACGATTCTTGTCAGAAGCTCTGCAGTGAAGCACAGAGAGAGGCAAAGTAGCTTTAGAGATAATACTATTTTCCTTATTCTGATTAAGTTCTTTGTTCAGTGTTACAAAAACATGATTTTTTTTCTGTGATTCTTTGTCACCTGGCCCATGATATCTAGGTGTCGAATCAGTCTTGGTGACCCCTGGTAGAAAGCATTTGATTTTTATCCTTTTTTTTCTTTGCAGAAACAAAAGTTTTTGGTGATTTTTGTCTCTCTCTTGATCCATAATAGAATTCTGAGTTAAAAAGGGAAAGGGTCCAAAATCTTCTATGTACAGAGAGGCAATGAAACTAACCAGGTTACTATGGCACAAAATCCTTTAAGTTTTCTGAGCCATCCTCTAAATCTAGTAAGTGAGGAAATCCCATCACCAGAACCCAGGTTGTTGTTAGGTGGAGTCCAGGAAGGCTAGCTCTAAACTGCTTACTGTTAGCCAAGAGGATAGACTAACCAAAGAGTCAGACTTCAGGGTGAACAAAGCATCCAGTTACTGAATGTTGAACCGGAGGCATCAGAATCTCATACGGAGGGTAGTTCCCTGCTTCTGCGGTAGAGTAGCTCAGCAGAGCTCAGAATGAGTGGTGGAATGGCATTCTACATTTTGGAAATGGTTCAGGTGGACCAGTCTGAGATGCAAGAGATTTCTGCCAGAACTTTCTACTGTGCTGAAGAATAATTTTGCTATGGCCTGTACTATCTCAACCAGTTTTATTCAAGAAAATATTCCCAGGGCTTCATCCACAGCACTGGCAGAGGCCTTCCCTTAATGGGCAGGTTTCCCAGAAGACAGATGCCTCCATCTGTGAAGGCGGTCTGAGAAAGCTGTTCATCCCAGTAAAGAGGAAGCTAAAATTGTTGGACCAAAAGAACATTTCTGCAACCATGTTTAGTACTCAAATAGAATCTACTCATGTGTCAAATCTATTGTCAGTAGGTAAAGGCATAGACTCTATTTTTAACTCTCCCTGAAAGCTTTTCTGTTCTGTATTTGATTTTTTCAGTCTTATATCCTCTTCCTTGGCCACTCAGTATGCCTGGGTTGTGTGTAGTAGCGGGTGAGTGGGTTGGTTGGTTAGTTAGTTGGACGGGGGAGGGATAGCTCAGTGGTTTGAGCATTGGCCTGCTAAACCCAGGGTTGTGAGTTCAATCCTTGAGGGGGCCACCTAGGGATCTGGGGCAAAATCACTACTTGGTCCTGCTAGTGAAGGCAGGGGGCTGGACTCAATGACCTTTCAAGGTCCCTTCCAGTTCTAGGCGATAGGATATCTCCATTAATTCGTGTTCAGAAGATGCCTGTTTTGGAAGGACAGGATCAGTTAGGGACTCATTTTCCAATTAAGTTTTGATAACATAATTCATTAGTATCATCAGGGCCAGAGCAACTTATTAGGTGACCTAGATGGTCACCTCGGGCGCTAGCATTTGGGGGGGCGGCATTTTCTTTGGCGGCGACCGCAGCGGCCAGATCTTCGGCCACCCCGGTCATCGTCAGCATTTAGGCGGAGGGAGCTGGGGCAGGGGGGCACGGGGAGGGCCGCCTGCAGCAAGCAAGGGGGGGGCGACACACTGGGGAACTCCCCGCCCCACCTCACCTCTGCTCCGCCTCCTCCCCGCTCTGCTTCTCTCCCTCCCAGGCTTGCTGCACCAAACAGCTGATTGGCGCCACAAGCCTGGGAGGCAGGAGAAGTGGAGCAGTGACAGCGTGCTCGGGGAGGAGGTGGAGCAGAGGTGAGCTGGGGTGGGGAGCTTCCACACGGCTCTCCGGGCGGGGAGGAGCTGCCACGGGAGAGGTGCCTCAGGGCGGAGGGAGGGGTGGGGACCTGCCGCAGGGCTCGGGGAGGGGGCAGAACAGAAGTGGGGTGGGGAGCTGCCGCACGGCTCCCCAGGTGGGCGGTGGGAAACGCCATGGGGGAGGCACCTCAGGGTGGTGGGGGTGGGGAGCTGCCATGGGGGAGGTGCCTCGGGGTGGAGGGGGGGTGGGGAGCTGCTGCAGGGCTCAGGGAGGGGGCAGAGCAGAGGTGAGCTGGGGTGGGGAGCTGCCACATGGCTCCCCGGGCTGGGGGGGGGTGGGGAGCTGCCGCAGGGGAGGTGCCTCAGGGTGGGGGGGGGCGTGGAGCTGCCGCAGGGCTCGGGGAGGGGGGAGGGCGCAAGGTGGAAGTTTCGCCTAGGGCGCGAAACATCCTTGCACCGGCCCTGAGTATCATACTATATATCATGCTGCAGGTTCCCCCATTCACCCCACAAGGTTTGCCCTTCTGTGTAGCCACTCCCCACCCCTCTGGGCTTCCTGAAGCACTGTTGTTTGGTGTCTCATTGGAGCTAAGGCACTGTGGGGAGCCCTGGATGCACCAATTCCTTAGTATTGCTACCACAGCTATCCTATGTCTGAGTGTGATTGGGAAAAACTGAATTGTGGTTAGAATTGAAAGGGAGCATGTTGTGGAGCCAAGGATTCTGAATGTATATTTGTGTACTATGTTGGTCCAATGACGAGGGCACTAGCCTAGGATTTGGGAGACATTGGTTCATGTTCCTGTTCCACCACAGACTTCCTGTATAACCTTGGGTAAATCACTTAGGTTATGTCTACACTACCCACATTACAGCGCAGCCATGCTGTCACGGCAGCGCTGTGGCGTGGGCAGTGTAGACATGCTTTATCACTGGGGGGAGAGCTCTCCTGGTGACTAAAAAAACCCCAACCCCGAATGAGCAGTGGTAGCTCCCGGTGATAAATCACTGTCTATACCGGCACTTTATAGTGCTAAAACTTTTGTCGCTCGGGGGGTGTTTTTTCACACCCCTGAATGACAAAAGTTTTAGCACTGAAAGTGGCAGTGTAGACATATCCTAGGTCTCTCCCTGCCTCAGGTCCCCATGAGGATAGTAGCACTTTGCTTTTCACAAGGATACTGTTTTAGATAAATACTTTAAAGATTATTAGATACTCAAATACTGTGGAAGAGGGCCCCAAACAAATACCTAAAACAGATTATGTTTAAGTGGTAAGGTATATTAACTGAGGTTGCGGTGGGTGTGAATGTTGGCTTAATTTGAGATTTCCTGGGTTTTTAATGACTGTTGCTAGGGAATATAGTTGAGCAACCATAACCGTACGTTTAATGTGTTTTGTGGGGGATATACACAAAGAACGGCAGGCAATCCTATCTATAACTTGGGAAAAGAAATAAATATTACACCACTGCAAGCAGCACTAAAATCCAGTTTTAAAATGCAGTCATGTAAACATTTATAAAACATAATGCATGTGAATCTTTGTATTTTAATCAGTTTCCAAGTCAGTGAAGATGTCAGGATATATGTGAGTGTTCATTTCTCCAGAGCAATGACGAGCAATATTTGCTACTACAGGAAAGGAGATCACTATTGTTTTGTAGCAGTCAATGGCATTTGTAGCCTGTAGTAAATTTAGACAGTAAATTACACCTACTATTCTATTGACTAAATTTGTCCAATATACCAGCTTTGTGCTACAGTATGTCCTCTGGGTTATTCTACATGGTAATACTAGCATGTGCTCTATCTTGTACATGTTAATTTTAAATTATGTTTACATAATGTGTGAATGTAAATCAATTGAAGCTTGACATCCCATTTCAGAGTAGGAATAGCTAGTCAATATACGCTCATATTATTGATTGGGCTATTTGTGTGTCTGATATGCAAACTGTACAGGTAATGAATATCAATATGTAAGAGCCTGCACAAATATCTTACCGTCAAAAGTATGAAGAGTTCACTGAATGTGAAAGCCAGTCTTCCATGTTGAAAGTCAGCTGCCAATATTTTGGTGTAATACATTCCTCTGTCAGGTAAAGTATATAAAAAAATGCAAAATACTCAGTGTTCAAGGGAAGACAGGATGATTCACAATACGCTTCCAAACTGCAGTGTCTCTCAGCCCAGCATTCCTTTGTTTTGATCAGATGCATGCTATGTGGAAGGAATTTGTGATAGAACTTCACTGGAGTTGGAACCCAGCATATAGCTTAATTTACTAGGAAAAACCTACCCAAGAATTGGATGGTATGTCATCATTCTAAGCCATGCTTAGAGTTCACTTCTCCTTAATTACAATGTGCACAAAAGAACAGGCCAAATCTGTTACTGATAGATAAATATTAAGACTCTTACTATGGGCTCAGTTGTTCACTTTGCCACAAACCCTGAGTAAGATACAGCACGTAGCTGCACTGCCCCAGGAGCAGACCAGAACCTAGTGTGAGACTTTGAGAATCAGTCTGGTTCCTTGTTCCCCCTTGATTTCTAGAGAAATCAATTTGTTCCAGTCCTACACCTAGTGCTGATGTCTTCCCCTGGTGTTGCCAGCTAGACTGCACTTCCTGGCATGTGTGGTGGTGGTCGTACCCCTGGCTCTACCTACCTCAGCCTAACAGAATAGTTATCTGGAAGCTGCAAGTTAAAAATTGGAATATGTTTCTGAGTTTTTTCCCTATTAACAGCAAATTGATCTGAGGTACAGGTACTATGACAGCATGCCACCAGGGACAAACACAACTTTGAAGAAACTGTGTGGATCTGACTTTGCTCAACCTGTCCTCAAGCTCTGCATGATTATAAAAGTGCAAAGCAGTGGAATAGCAGGCCTTGTATTTTTATGTGCTCTACCACAAAATAGACTGCAAGCTTAATTTAAAAATAGACCCCAGAGCTGCAGATGAATGCCTTACATCATCAGCAATATTGCTAATATGGTTCCATGTTACCTGGTGTGGCCATTTATCTTTCTGAAGTACTAGAAGATTAAGGGACAAGCAGTTTTATTTTTAATTAGTGTGCTATGGCCAGCATAAATACTGAAGCACTTTGGATCCTCATGTGCCTACCGAGTTTAACTGGCATGCAGAATTACAGCCTTTTTATATTATTGCAGACAGAAATCTGGAACACAGATGAAAATATTGATTTCCTGGAATATCTGCACTATTTCTAAAGGAGAGAATAACATGATAAATAAATACATCACCCAGAGTCCTAATTTTTTATAGTTCAAAACATAATTAAAATTTAAACTGTTCTTTTGTGTTCGTCCATTTTGTCACATTATTTTGCCTGGCTCTGTGTGTGTGTCACTAGGCCCAGCTCTGTAAAATTTTGGAGGAAACATACTACATAGATAAGTAGATTAAAAACTATACTTGGCAGGAATTTAGTACCTTATTATCCAGGCCAGCAAAATATTGGAGGAAAAGTTTATTCTGTGTTTTTTTCCAAAGGGAAAAAAGAGGAGTGTGTGTGTGTGTGTGTGTGTGTGTGTGTGTGTGTAGTTAGCAGTTGCTGGTGTTTCCAAAGTTTGTGGGGGGGGGAGGTTATGTACAATGGTATTCCAATTGGGAGAGAGTCTGTTATAGTGACTACTAAGGCCTGGTCTACTTACAATTTAGGTTGACATAGCTATGTCAGTCCGGGGTGTGAAAAATGCCAACTTAACCCCCAGTGCACACACACAGTTAGGTCAATGGAAGAATGCTTCCATCAACCTAACTATCGTCGCTTGAGGAGGTGGCGTTCCTACACCAATAGAAAGCCCCCTTCCTTCTCGGCAGGTCATGTCTACACTATGAGGTTATGCTGGCATAGCTACAGTGCTATAGTCCCCATAGTGTAGACATGGCCTAAGCCTATCCCAAGTGCATTCCCCATATTTATCACAGCCTGATTCAATTTAGTCTGAGTGAAAAATGGGTTTTCTCTTATAGGGGCCAATCCTACCAGGTGCTAGAAACTCCTGCAAAAGGCTTAGTAACATCTCCTGTCATTAGTGTCAATGGAAGTTGATGGTACTCAGTACCCTTCAGGAGGTTCTCATTAACAGATCCATAGGATCATATTAGTCTGGAAAGTTTTCTCTTTGTTAGCTATTTCCCTTCTCCTGCACACATTCAGGAGGCATTTGATTAAAATAGAGTATTCGCTTTTCAGCTTCATCTATTTCAAGGAACAGAAGCAGGATGGAAGTTGCCAGTAAAATTTTGTAGCACCTGTGTTGCCTTTCAGTGACCTCCATTTCCAATTAACAGTTTTTTAGAATTTAAATCCTATCAGTTGTTTAAAAGAATCCATCCATTCACCAATCTTTACACTGCATATGCAGTCTGGGCAGCACGTGACGCCTCCATTTCTGGAGGCTGGGTGTGCCTGGACAGTGGCCCTGTCTCGAGGCCCATCCCTGCTTGGCCTCCTCCCTCCAAAGTCCTGCCCATGCTCCATCCCCAGCCTGCTGGTCCCCCTCCCTTGAGGCCAGCCCCTGCCCACCTGCCGCGCATGCCTCTTTGTCCCGTCCCTCCCACAAAGCCCCCACCATTGCACACACCTCTACACACACACACACACACACACACACACCAAGGCCCCTGCCTGGCTGCTTTGCATGCTTCTTTGCCCCCTCTCCTGAGGCTCTCCCCCCCACCTGCTAACAAGCCAATCACCACTCATGCGTGCCTCTTCACCCTCTCCCCCGAGGCCTCCATGCGGGCAGAACAGGGATGAGAAGAAGCGGAGTGAGAGTGAGAAAGAAGGTGAGTGGGAGTGGGGCCAGGGCCCGGGCACCCTTTTGACAGTGGTGTGCTCCAAAGGTGGCAGGCCAGCTATGTGGGGAGGCTTAGCCTCCCCGGGCCTCTTATGCCTGCCGCCCATGTATGCAGTCCTGTGCCTCCCAGTTGCTTAGCATGCCAGGAGAAGTGTGATCTATCTGGTAATGAGTTGGACAAATGCAGTCCAAGTCTTACGTCCAATCCAAGAATTTCCAGCAGTTAACACAGTGCAGTAATTAGGACATTCAAGATAAATAATTTAGTGGAATTGTAAGCTTTTTGGGGCAGAGACAATTGTTTTTGGTATATGTGCATGCAGAGTGCGTAGCACAATTGTGGGGGGGGGCTGGCTTCTTGTCTTTAATACAAAAAAAATGCTTATAAAGGATGTGGCAATTTGACATTTTAAAATATTGCATTGTTAATAATGATCCTCTGCTATATTTTATTGTTTAGAAATGCTACCTATACTTCAGTTGAAGATGATAGATATAGATATACACACAGAGACACGTACAGCACGAGAGTACAGAATTGCAATAATACAATGAATATATAAATGACTTACATGGGAGTTTTGGATGTGCAAGAATGCAGGACCTAGCCCCAAGTAACTCTCTCTTTACAGTATATTGCACCAATCAGTGTAAAATGGCACCAAATACAGGAGTTTTAAACTTGAGTATTCTTTCTCCCCTTAAGGGGTAGGGGAGGATATATTCTTGGTGTGTTTTGTGTATCATCAGCTCTACTAAAGGAGACTGATGAATCTTGCCTTGTTTCTTAAAAGTGGATAATCGTGTTCATTTTTCTCTCCTGAGGCAGAATTCTTTACCTGAACACTCATGGTTGAGAATACCTTGACCCCAGCTCTGGGTATCAGCAGCTGTATTATACCTGGTGATCACAGCTTTTTAGGGTGGAGTGAAGAAGGAGGTGGTCTTTCAAAGTAACTGGACCTTAGTCGATTCAGGACTGTAAAGATGAGGACCAAGACCTTGAATTGAAGCCACTGTGGAATGGGGAACCAGTGTTACATGTTGGAACAAGGTTCCTCTGTTCAGAGAAGTTATGCAACCCTCTAGTCAGTGTGTGTTATGTGGACCCCTCTATGCCTAAGCTATGGAGCATGCGAGTGAGTTACAGCACCTAGCTACAGTGCCTAGCATTTTAGCTCAAACTGTAGAGACTTTTAGATCCTATTCAATATTCTCCTGTTTATACAGCCAAAGATCACATTTGCCCTTTTGGCCACAGTGTTGAACTGGGAACTCATGTTCAGCGGATTATCCACCATTGCTCCATGTTTGTTTGTTTTTCAGAATCACTGCTTCCCAGGATAAGAACCCCCATCCTGTAAGTATGGCCTGCGTTCTTTTCTTCCTCTCTGTTTGACTATATTTGGCCATATTGAAATACATATTGGTTGCTTACACCCAGTTTATGAAGTGATCCAGATTGCTCAGAGTCCATTAACCTGTTCATTATTTACCACTCCCTCAGTCTTCCTGGCACCTGCAAACTTTATCAATAATTTTATGGGTTTCTTCTGGATCATTGATAAAAATTTTAAATAGTGTAGGGCCAAGAATCGATCCCTGTGGGACACCTCTAAAACCACACCTACTCCAGGAGGATTTCAATTTACAATTACATTTTGAGACCTGTCAGTTAGCCAGTTTTTAATCCACTTAATGTGTGCTATGTTAATTTTCTCTGTCTCATTTCTTAATCAAAATGTCCTGCAATGTCAAGTTAAATACCTTACAGAAATCTAAGTATGTTATACGAACACTATTACCTTTATCAAGCAAACGTGTACTCTCCTCAAAAAATGCTATCAAGTTAGTTTGACAAGATCTATTTTCCATAAGCTTGTGTTGATTTGCATTAATTATATTACCTTCCTTTAATTCTTTATTAATTGAGCCATGAATCAGCCAAACCCTTATTTTGCCTGGGATCAATGTCAGCCTGACAGACCTATAATTACTTGGGTGACAATTGCTGGCAATTAAACCTGTTGCATCTCACAATGTTTCCTGAAGCCTCTGTGTGATTGTGTTTTTGGTGAAGGGGAGAATCTGCCCATCATGACCTTCTGAGATCTGTCTCAGAGAAAGGAGCAGTACACTTGATTCCTGCTAGGCACTACAGACAGGCTAGTGGTACCAGTGAAATATCATGTCCAAGGAGCGAGAAAGGTCCATTAAATACAATATGAATCTCCTACTACTGTCCATGGCCATAAGGAGACCATCCACTAATGCAAATGGATTCAAGACTGGACTGTAGCTAGCAAGATCATTTGCATCCATCAATATTTTTGAGAATTGTAAAATAATGCAAAATATGTTTTCAAATATTTTAAACAGAATGAATGACAGTCCTTAAAACTGCAGCAAGTGTCTGTCCCATAAGTCAGTTGAGCTTGGTACTGAAGAACTCTTCTTGTTTCTGCTATAATTATAATTCGGTTATATGCTGAGACAAAACAATCATTTGTCCACCTTTTCTGTCAGTAGATTTCCCTCACTCTCCCCCAAAGGGCTTATAGTCTCTCATGACCGCTTGCTCCTTTTATTCCATACAGTTGTAAACTCTTTTATTGTCAGTCTTGACATCTCTTGCAATTATCTTTTTATTTTTCTTAGTTCTATTGTAACAGGCCTTTCAGATTTCACTTACCATCATATTTTCTTCTCCCGCCTGAGCTGATGATCCAATCTGTATTCCTATAATGATTTTGCTTCTAGTGCGGCTTCTAATTTCCAGCCATAATTCTGTTTCCTCTGCCTTGAATGTTGTCACCCTCCACTTTTCCCCTAGTCTTTTTGACATATAAAATTACCCATCTTCCCAGTCGGTGTCTTTTAAATAGCCTATAATCCCTCAATGTTTAACACTGGTCATTTTCATGCACCTCCCTGCATTATATTTCACAGATACAGCTTAGTCACCATTTTCTGCAGATATTTTTAATTGCTGTTTTCTGGCATTTGTGTATAAACAGTGTAGGACTCCCTCCACAGAGTACTTTTGTTTATTTGCTGTGCTAGGAACCCCTTTCTTTGTATTCTGCAGGAGATCAGACTAGATGATCATAATGGTTCCTTCTGGCCTTAAAAACTATGAATCTGTGTTTCTTCTACTTTTCCCTCTCTCTGTCACTTTCCACACAATCACTGATTTAATATTCACCCCACTCATCTTTACCCTTCAACAGTACATTGGGTTCTCTCTTGATCAGATGAAGGCCCTCCTGCTTGTGAGTCCCATCTGTTTTGAAGGATGCCTCAATGTCCCAGTAAGCTAACCTCTTCCAGAAGCTACTCTCTTCATTTCTGTTCTGTCTTGTTTTGTTCAATGGGTGTTGTAGGGTGAATACTTTTGAGAAAATGGCCTGCCTCTCTCATTCTTTCCAATAAGACTTCCATTTTCCCTCTGCTTGTGTCATTGCTATCAGCATTAATGACCACCACTAATTTCACCACTTCCCCATGTGGAGTCTGTTCATCCATGCTGTGCTCCAGTTGGCCAAATTCATCCCTGGCATAAGCAGACACAACTCTGATTGGCTTAAAAAATAAACAAACAAAAAACCCTTCTCCCACCAAAACAGCAACTCTTCCCCCATTCTCACAAACTTTAGAATTTGAAAGTGTGTGTTAAGGAGCCCCATGTCCATCCTAGAAGACAGATTCAGGACTAAATTCTGCCATTAACTTGAGAGGCACTGAGAAACTACAATGATAAGGACCATATAAGTACCTAGATAGATAGACCATCCTGCCTCTTCCACTTCTCTACTTTTCTTTGTTTCATCAGTCAACACTTTTCACTTCCTTTTTGCTCTGTTTTCATTATTCTCTCTCTCCGTGCTCATACACTAGAAGAAGGAGACATTTGTAGAGTGTTAGGCCAGCACTATGCGGGAGGAGCAGCTTTACTTCAGATTTTCTATTTTTTTGGCCAGAAAGTGGAAGATCATGACTGTCCTGGATGATGTCTGCTACGTGTCCCTCTGTAGTGGTTGGTCCCTGTAAGAGGATAAGAGACTGTTAGTGCTACCAGATTATGTCATTAATTCTTTTGCTTAAATTCTTTTAGTGCTGAAGGTCTCAGTTTCAATCTGTATTGATGATCCATGTTGGGGGGAGGCAACATTGTACTTGCATAACTGATAAAATTCCATTCTTCCTGCTTTACAAGTCATTCTGGAGATCTAAAAATATATGAAAATTAGTCCTAGAGGGCACTCAAGCCAAGCAGTCACACGAAGCAAAAAGGAGAAAAAGGGACTGTTACAGTCTATCCCATGCCCCAAAGTATGTAGAGCACTGTTCTTGTTTGGCCATTAGTGGCTCCCAGAAAGAGTTAAAATCCCTCATGACCTCTGTATCTAGTTACATATTCTAACCTTGTCGTATTGTTCCACGCTGTAAGAAATTCTCTGTGCTGTTTTGACTATGGGGCCAGCCACTAGAAGGCAATGTAATCACACAAACTAAGCCAAAGTATCGCATAAAGCTCCCACTGAAGTAATTAACCTGAAACCAACACATCTCTCCCAGTAGAACCATTTTTGTTACCTGTGTGTATGATAGGGAGGATGACATTAAAAACTGAACATTTGTGTTTCTGCACTGATTCCAGTATTGTGGTATTTCCCAGTCTAAGTATAGGAAGATACTGTGACTGTTGCAGGTACCTGGACATTTCAATGCCGAGTTTTTAACAGCATCTAGTGTATTTAATTTAAATACAGTTCAGTATTGGGTTTGCAAACTGACTAGCTTATGGCAATTTACTGAAAAATAGTAAATTGCAAGTAATAACATTTATTGAGAATTGTTACTTGTTTCTCAGAAGTGCAGCTCTGAGAAAAAAATAATTGGTTCTGTAGAGTTGCTTCCTAGAATCATTAGTAATAAATAAATAACTTCCCCATCCGGAAGTTAATGCAGCCTGAGACTGATTTCTACAGATTTCTATGGGGCCAAAATAACATAAACAGGTAAAACGCTCTGTTGTTTTTGACCCAAAGCATAATTTGGATCCGTTACTATCAGAGTTAATACATCCCTGCATCTTGGATTTTTAAAACAGAAAACAGGCACTATGCTCCTGCTTCATTCTCTTTTCATAATCTGGCATATCTAGTCAAGAGTCCCAGCAGATGGTCCTTTCTGTTGCAATTGTTGTATGAAGGCTGCTTCTAAGTATTTTTTTCTTTTTAATTTCCAATGAAACATTTAAACAGGGAGAAATGGGGGAAGTCTTGCTCCATAGATCAAAAGATTGCATGATTCTCTGTCTTATGAAGAAACTGAGTGTGTTGCCCGAGAGCAAGTCTATGTGGATAGTCTTGATATTTTGTCAACTGTTTTTCTGACTGTCACTTGGAATGCCTCTCTCTTTGCCTTACCAAGAGTTCCTCTCCTGCAGTTTGTCCTTTGTCTCACTATGTGGATCTTTGCATGCATTCTCCTTTTTATTTGTGGTACATGTGCAACACCAACAGGCACCTGTCACTGGTTGAAATCTGAAATAGATGCTGCTGTGTGGCTCAGAATGTTTCATTTCAAAGAGTGAAAAGGGGGAAAAAATCTTCCTTCAGCTGGTAAATAACCCTTCCCTTGGTGCTACAGCTTCATTGCTGGTAATCCTGCTGGTTTCAATTAGTTCATGGATCGAAACACCTTTGTTTGTTGTAGAAACTCATTCGCCAGACATTGAGATTTCATTTAGCTGCCCCTGATTGCATGGGGAATTATAAATGAATTTCTTCATAGTTTTTGAGACAGATCCTTGTTTGGCATAAATCAGCATTGCTAGCTCCATTGACTTCAGGGTCAGTTTACACCAACTGAAGGTCTGGTCCTTCCCCCCTTTGTCCTTGGAAAATAAAGGCTCTACCGTGCGTCAAACGGATGGGTGTTCAGAAACACCTTGTAGCTGTTCTTTGTTCTATCAAGGTACCTTACAAAGGCTTAAGCAGTTTGATAGTGTGCCTCAGTCATTTTTTCTCACTACATTGTGCCTTTATGTCTGGGAGTTTGTGTGTGTGTTGAGAGAGAAGAAAAATCAGCCATAAAACAGAAATCTAATTAGCAAGATTTTCACGTTTCTTGCCTGAATAAAACACACTCAAGAGAAAGGTAGGGCACATCATAGCAGAGAAAGAACAAATCGATACTGATAGACTCCTACTAATCCCCAAGGCCATTGTGTATGAGGGCAGGCGGGCAGAGTTACCTGAGTGTCTCCTGATTGGCCGAGAGTGAGGTCAGGGTTTTGTTCAAGCAGGTGCAGAACCTGTTGTTTATTTAACAAGGTTGGCAGCTGTTGCTTCAGAGCAATTAAAGAATGTGTTGTTCAGTAGGAGGTTGCCAGGTGCTGGCTGTCCTATATGCTATGACAAGTGGGGCAAAATTTCATGTAAACACCTGCCAGCATCCCAGGCAAACATATACTAACGGGCTATTATGTACCTGCCATTAAACCATTTGTGGGTTTTGCTCATAGCACATTGTGCGCGCTAGCTATCACAGTAAGGGTTTGAAAAGATAAGATAGGCAAGTGCTTCCTTACTTTTGACGGATGCAAGACCAGGATGCTTGTGAAACCTAATGATCGTTTCAGACGTTACCCTTTTATATGATGAGAGCCAGATTCCCAGCTGTTGTAAACTGGCATGACTTCATGGACATCAGTGGAGCGACACTGATTTGCACCTCCCGACAATCTAGCCCGGAGTGTGCACTGCAGCTAAGGCCAGGTGACCAGCCCTGGGCTCCATTTTTGGGGAAGCACATTGGTGCTCAGAATTGCTTGTAGTCCTAAATCCTAGCAGTTAGACATCTAACTGATTGGCAGCTGCAATATTTAACTGACATGTAGGCACAGGTAGGTATTTGTGGGCACAAGGTCATGACTGGAAAAACAGAGGTCTCTGTTGCAATTTTGGCTTTTCACATACCTAAAGCTAAAGCTTAGGTTGAGTAATAAAGTTTTGAGCGTGCTCTGTTACGTTTCTTGCAGGTTGTCTGCAGCATTCCATCTCCACAGGGTGTAACAAAAGGAAGAGGCCATGAAGGAGTCAGTTGCAGGGCCCTGATTCTCTGTGCTGGTTCTGTCAAAGTTTAGAAGAGCATTGTGACTACTCTATGCTATCCCAGGTATGGCCATCAAAGGGCTCAGCCCCCACAGTTGAAAAGAGCTAAAGCTCAGTAATGCTTTGGCTCCACCCTTCCTGATCCCAGCCAGCCTATTCGCTGAGGTGAGGGCAGGGCCGGCTCCAGGCGCCAGCTTAACAAGCAGGTGCTTGGGGCGGCCAAGGGAGAGGGGCGGCACCTGTGGCAATTCGGGGGCTGCAGGTCCCTCACTCCCTCTAGGAGCGAAGGACCTGCCGCTGAACTGCTGCCACCGATCGCTGCTTTTTTTTTTTTCCAATTGCCGCCACCGATCGTGGCTTTTTTTTTTTTTTTTGTGCTTGGGGCGGCAGAAATGCTGGAGCCGGCCCTGGGTGAGGGTGGTATGGTGTAGCGGTGATTTAGCAGCGAACTATGATGACTTTGTGTGAGCAGAGGATTCCTATATACTGAAGAATTCCCTGCTTATGAGAGCTGGAGAGAATCTGGCCCCAGAAATAGCAATAGCCTGACAAAAAGTCCAAACGTTGACTGAAACATGAGGGAGGAACTGATACCAAACAGGAGTAATTGACTCTTAGGCTTTTCAATTCACTGATGCTAAGCTGATCCACATCGAAGCCTGGAGTGTTTTCTATAGAGTCTGAAGGGCTGGTATACCTGATAATCACCTTATTGCCAGATAACATTCTGAACCGTATTCTTCATTGCAAAACAAGAACTACTCAAAACTTGGGAGGGAGGAGGGGATTTAGGCCGCTATCATTTACATAACCAAGATTTCTTTTTTATCAAAAGTTACACCAACACAATCTGCTCCTGCTTTTGCAAAGATGTGATTCCACACGCAAAACACACCATTGCCTGGTACCCATCTACATGTACAATTACTCCAAAGTGTGTTTTGTGCATGCTAGCCTGCTTGCATGGGTGTTTGTGTATTTTGGGGGTACAATTGAACTGCAGATATTTGAAAAAGTAAATAATTATATGCAATTACATTTGTTTTGCAGCAAAAATCAGACCTGTTGTGTATAAATACAGCATGAACATCATAGCCATATTTCTAGATGGGGAAGGAAATAAGTGGGGAAGAGAAGGGATTCATTTTGGGCGGGGCTCTATTTTCTGTGAATGATGTAGGTTTGCAATTACTGTGTACACACTTTTCTTGTTTGAGAGGAAAACCTACAATCTCTTGCCTTCTTTAGTGAAATGTAAATTACTTATTCCTCCTGTGAAAAAGTCCTTGCATTTTATATCCTCTCTTCTCTTGCTTTTTCCCCCTTCCAGGAATGTAGTTCACAGCTATTTGACTAAATTTGCTCACATCTCAAAGTTAGTTTTATTAAGTTCATCAAGTTCAGGTGCCCTTCAACATTCTGTTTTATCTGGTGTAGGACTTTCATTAATATGCACCATTTGGGATTAAGGTAGCATCTAAAGGACTACCGCAGAGGTGATTACATTTCAGACGAATCACTCTACTACTTGCCCATGAAGTCCAGATTTCTGCTGTGACCTGCATTGCTTTTACTGAAACTGATTTTTAAAGTGTTAAGGTTTCTTTTCAATCAAGAAAAGTGTTATGATACAAATGTGCCTTTTTATATATGACTTCCTGCAGTTCCTGAGCATGGTTGGGGGAAAGATCCAAGGGGAGAACTTTTCACATGAAAGTTGGGGCAGCATGTGAATTTCAAATGGAACAAAAATAAATGCTCTTGAATATAAAAATTCATTTACTCATAGTAACTGAATTGTTTCAGTCTCCTAAGTTTAGAGCATAACTGCGTTATCTTAGTTACTAATCTGTGGTAACAGTGAGTAAATGCTCATTCCTTTAATGGTGCCTGCTCTCAGGGCCGGCTTTAGGCCGATTCCCCTGAATCGGGCCCCGTGCCTAAGAGGGCCCTGCGCCCAGCCAGAGCGTGGCAAGCCCGCAGCCCTGCTCCCCGGGCCGGAGTGCCAGCTGGAGCGCTGCAACCCCCACGGCCCCGCAACCCGAACCGGAGCGCCGGCCTGCGCGCGGCAAGTCCCGCGCCCCTGTTCCCCCGGGCAGAGTGCTGCAAACCCGCGGCCCCACTTCTCCCACTGGAGCATGGCAAGCCCCGCAGCCCCACTCCCCCGGATGGAGCCCAGCAATTGCAATTTGAAAAAAGAGTCCAAAATGGTATTTTGGAGATACATCCCTTGGGCAAAAATTAATTTAAATAACAAGCAAACAATAAAAGAAAGGAGAAAATAATAGGCATCAAAAATGATTTACAAAGGTAATGCGTCAAAGAGGAGAATGAAAAGGGTCAATAAGTAAAAGACTATAGGATAAAAAAGTCAATCAGAGGAGGGATAGACAGGTCAATCAGAGGAGGTGTAAATGAAGGACATTGTATAGTAGGTGGGCTCAATATTGTCAAGAGGAGAACAGGAGGCATGGGCATCAATGAATACAGCAAAAGATTCAGTATACATCCCATGAGGGCCAACACTTTTTCTTTGACTTCATTCCATTTCTATTACTAGCATGGTTCACAGGATGCCGCCTTGTGTGTGTGCTGCCAGCTGACCTGACGCCAGTGCACAAGTATTGCAGCCCCGCTAGGGCGATGAGGCAGAGAAGGGGCAGCTGCAGTTGGTCACTTTGGCAGATGACTGGGCTTCTGGATGGCAGTGATCGGCATCCCATGGAATGGCAAATATCAGTGAGAAAAGGTTGGGAGGTCTGTGATCCACTGGAACATGGACAGAAATAATATGTCTGACTCAGGGTAGGAAACATGGTTAATTCCATAAAGAGTTGGACCAAATGCTCAGCACTAACCTGTGCATAGACCCCCAGGTACTATTGTTTTAGCTACCTAGCAATACAGGGGTGAGGAGGAGAACACCAGCTCCACGGAGTGGGCAGACCAGCACAATGAGGACCCAGGTTGGGAGACAGAGAGACATGGCTGGGCTCTCAGATTCTAGTTGTAGTGACATGGGATTTAGCAACTGCAACAAAGATAGCAATTGAGCCAGTGTGGCAGGAGGAAGAAGATAAAGGCCCTTCTACACCAGGTATGCAGCTGATGATCATTAAATGGGTTGATTTTGCAGGCTTGGGAAAGAGTGATCTTGTGAATACTGCCATTAGTGTTTGTGAAAGGGTAGCTCTAGCCTCACACAAGGGCAGAAGGATCCATTGAACAATAGGCTCTGGAATTTCCAGGTGAGCAGACTCTGGCAGCAAGGTAGAAAAAGCACACGGCATAAGAGGGGAGAAAGATCCAGGAGACTGACCAGGAGAAGACCGTGCTAAGAAAGGAGCCATGGAAGGGGTGGAGGCAGATGCAGATAGTGGACTAAGCAGTTAGGCAAAAACAGACAACAGGAGGGTGAGGAGACAAGGAGCATAGGAAGAGAGGGGGGACTAAGGGGGAAGAACTGGAGGAAGTGTACGGGACATGAGAGAAGCTAGGGTTGCTTCTCTTCCTCCCCAGACCCTACTCCTTTGAGATACCATCTTCACTTGAAAACTGAATGGGCAAACTATCCCTAGCAGGGGATTGCTTTCCCTTTCCTCACCCCAAATTTGTTTGTTTCTGTGCAAAATATCAGATATTGTCCAAGTCACTCATTTTTATAGATGTACTAATTTGCATATCTATTTGCATAATTTGACATATTTGAATACTGGACCCGGCCACCATCTCCCCCTGCAATGTAAAATTCCAGATACAGTCAGAGGCCAGTAGATAAGTGCCATTCAACTATGGGCTCAGTTGTTTATTGCTGGTTAACATGTTAGAAAATGGTTGGAGGTCACATACAGGGAGATTAGTGGTGGCTGGTGCCCAGACTAACTGCGGGGCTACACACATCAATCTGCTCTCCTTTCCCCTGCTTGTTTTCAGTGACAAGCGGAATGCTGGGCTGCAGGGTTTCCCAGGGAAGTGACTTGGGGGGTGATAATGGATGGTAGTGGGGAAGTGAAAAGAGGAAGGGTCGCTCTCTTCCTCCCCCCTTTTCAGAATGGAAAATTAGAACACTTTAAGGGCAGGGTGGGGGGGAAACAGTATTAAGCCTTCATGCTTGCCTCGGTCCAGCTTCTCCCCTTCTGATCTAGCTCCCACTCCACCATTGCTCGCTCGTCCCACCCCTACACACTATCAAATAAACATGACCTCCTTGACCAATTGACTCATTTCCCCAGGCACTCCCACCCTGCCTGTCCTCCTCTCAGCTCAGAACCTAGAAGACTAGGGCTTTTGAGGAAAAAGAAATCAACTGCTGGCTCAGGTAACACTGGTCAGAGAGAAATGCTGTAACAGTTGCTTTGACATGTTCACTTTAGAAAGCGTGGCATTCAAATTCAATGAAATGAACTGTACATTCTGATAATTAAATCCGCTTTTCTTGCAGTTACATCAATTAGCATATAACACAGTTAGGGAGAAAAGCATTTGTCAGGATTTTGCCTTCAGCAGCAAGCAATACAATATGTTCAGCCATCACATCTTCTATGTGCAGATTTTTTTTTTTTTTTTTGCAGAGCACTCAGAAGAAATGCAAAAGAGCTCACCATTAAACCTCTAGCAAAGAAAAGCGAGTCAGAACTTTAAGGTACAGGGGCTGTGCTTCAAATGTACCTTTTATGCCGCTAAAGAGATCCACAGTGCTGTGACCAAAATCCCATTAAATGGAGCCGTTTCTATTTAAATCTTCCCATGACACTTTCTGATATTGCCCTACAAGCGAGGCACAGAACTGTCAGGCTTAGAGACTGCTCTTCTTTTCTTCCTTGAGTGGGGCTGGAGATTCAGACTGTCATTTTCAGTTCAGACACTCAGGCTGAGTGCTAAACTTTTAGGCTGAACAAGGCAATACGTCTGCTTGTGGATGAAACTCGAGCTACTGTACCTTACCTGAACAGAAAATGTAGGCTTAATGCTAGGGTCAGAAAAAGTAGCCTTTCAACTCAAGGAGAAGGCAGATTCAGAAAAAGACCCACAGTCTGTGCTCCAGAGGCTGGGAGAATGCTGGCATCATATAATGTGTAGCCCCGTGAGAGGGAAATTGTCACATTGGCTTTAGTGGACGACTTACAGAATTCCCTTATTGGCAGGTGCATAGCTTGTCCTCAGCTGGAGGAAAGGCTTCTGGCACCATTGACCTGGCCTACACCGAGTGACCAGAAATGATTCAAATGAGACGCTATTGGTTGCTGCTGTTATAATAGTGTCCCCTTTGGGCATGTGAGGCATGCTGTAGCTTCTGAAGTGCACAATACTAGCTTCTTGTATATTAAGTGAAAAGCAATCATAAATGAGAGAGAGTAAATTGGAGTGGTTGCTATTAAAATCAACCTTCCCCCATTGTTACCAAATAGAGGTATCCCGTTCTATGAGGGAGATTGCAGCATCTCAGATATCACCACATGGGAACTGTTGATAAATGCTGACTTCTTAATTGCAAATGCTGTGTCCCCACAAGGCATGAGGGTCCTTCAAAAGGTTCAGGATTTGATTGAGAGAAGCATGCAAATGGTCAAATGCCTTATTGCCTCTTTTTAAGCCTTGTCACCCAAACCCAAGCCATAACCGACACGATAACATTTAATATTTTTTAATGTTCCTTCTTAATTCCTCTTAACTTCACATAATAGTTACTGCTTTGTCCTCTGAAAGTGTTTAAAACAATATTGCTTATAGGCAGGCAAAAATTCTCACTCTCTTTTTTTCAGTTCATGTGCTATCGAGTAGGTGTGATTTACATAACGTAGACAACTTTAGCACCCTTTTCATATTTACTTGGACTGTGAAGTATGTGGAAAAGTAATTTACCTTTAGTGCTTTCGTTGTTGGTATAATTTATTTATATGTATACCAGGATATAGTATCAGTAGCTCAGCTGTGTTTAGTGTATTGGGAATATTGTTGCAATTTCCTATATTGGCCTGATTTTTAGATGTCTTGTACTGAAAGTTGTACCACCAATTTTGTTACATGCTCAGAGGATGGCTTATATGCCTGGTAATGGTGGCGTATGAAGCCTCTCACCTCTATGTTCTTGCTTCAGTCCAAGTCAATAATGCCTGAACGATGTTATCAGCTCTGATAGATATCCAGTAGTTGGTCTAAAATTATTTGAGGGTCCATTGGGAATTTGACTGAGACAGTGTCCACATCACAAACTACTAGCAGGGTTGGCAATTACAGCAGAGACACCAAGGATGAAATAGTTAGAGCAAATGAACTGCCCCTTAACTCCCAAAGGTGGTATCTCCACATCCTGGGTTCAGCCACATTGACTGGACAATGCAGAGCTGCTTGTACTGCTGACCTGTTCTGACTCAATCAGACTCCAGTTGTCCATTAGGCACCTTACACAAGAAGTAAATCTAGTAAATAAAATGAGAAATAAATACAGTGAATGGGAGTGTGACAGGGCATCTGGGCCACAACCCCCACCCACTCCCTTTCTTCCATGATCACAGACTGTTCTGTGACCTTCTTTCTTGTAACCACCGCAGTGTAGTTTGGTTATTGTTTTAATGCCTCCACAAACAGGTGCTGCCACAACTTTACACACTGTATCTTAACTTCCTAACTCCTCCTTCAAAACGGGAGGGGGTAAGGTGAAGCTACTTGGAGGGCTCCCTTTGTCAGGCTCTCCTAGCCTTGTATTTCTGTCCTTTTCTTCACCCCCATGCCCTTTTCTACAGCTTCCCTGTTAAGGGGCACATGGACTCACTAGCCGTAATGTGGCCTGGTAACAAAGTACACCTCTGACCAGTTATGGGAACCTAATAAATACTAATAGCAGCCACAGTGCTGGCTCAGGTGCTAGCCCTCAGTCACAGGGGGGAAACCTTTGAAACATGATATCTCTCAGGTAACTGGGTCCAGAGTTTCTTTCAAGTGTGTCCAGTAGGTTTCCTTGCCCCCTGTTACTATAAATCAAAGCTCTTTGTTTAAATAAGGCCTTGCTGCCTCACAGCCAGTCCGCTTGATCCTGCAGTGAAGTCACTGTGCTGAATTTAAGACACGATAGTAATTACCACACACAACTAACTGATGCCAGAAACACACAGTTGTGACTAACAATACAGAAGCAAGCAGAAAGAGATGATAAATGTTAAGGGGGAGGAGGGGAAGTCTCCTATTCAAACAGGAATGTTCGCAGGGTAACACTGAAAACCACTGGCAGTGTAAATAGCGTATTGTATAAGTGTCTCTTCCAAGTTTGCTCCATTGTAAGACTCCCTCTCAAGGTACAATATTGCTATGCTGAAAGGCACACAGAGAACCAAACGCTTAGTTGTAGCAAACAAATACTCGTCTCCTGCTGGGGCTTAATACTGTAACTTTTATTAGCAACAAGTGACTGCAGTTTAGCCTGCCTTCTTTTTCTAGATGATTACATTCCTAAGCCGATTGCCTGTGTTGACTAAAGGCGGCTGTTGAGCCACACTTCTCTCTTACACACACAATGGCACATGAAGAAAAGAAATGCCAGATTCGGTATGTGCAGGATAAGCTTAAGATTTTGATTGCCTGAGTGGAGGTGAGAAATTGGTTACTGTCTCTCAGGAGCTTGGGATCTGTAAGGGCACAATTTCCACATACATGCAAAAGAAAGTGAGGTTGTCATGTGTTTGATAACCCAGACTTGAGATTTGCTTTCCTTGTACCTTTCCCCTAGATCACGGTTCTCAGAGGTGAAGGGGAGGCGTGTTCCACCTTACACAGGGTGATGCACCATGTATCAGAGCTGGGATCTCAGGGTCTCCAACCTCCTGAAGGAAAAATACAAAGGTTGGTGAATCAAACATAAACAGCTTGTAACTTTTCTAAAGGGTCTAATAACATGTAGAAACACATGTAAAACTGAGTAGGTTTTCACCAGTGAATCAGTTACCTCTTTTGCAGCTGCTGCCATTCAGGTCCTTTTTCCCCCTTTATCAAAGCAAACACTTTTTTCTGTATTCAACAGCCATCAGCAAATGCCCTGGCACTTCTCCAGTAGCCATCTTGTCTGCTTCAATGCAAGGGTGCATCATTAGTGAATAGGACATGGCTCTTCACGTGAAATTGAAACAGTGCATGGATCAATTGATTGAGCTTGTGAGTAATGCTTTGAGCACCTAATCTGAACAAAGAGCACTGCTACACTATATAGTGTCTGGATAAATTGCACTTTTCTATTCCACACACCAGGAGTATTTGGGTGAGGAATGTACCTGTTAAAAAAGACACCAATCCCCATAGAATGAACAGATTTAAGTAATCTGGCTTGCATTTGAATTTGTGCACAAGGGTACACAGGAGGAAGGGCTCCATTACCTGTTAGGTTCACTCCCTCTGGGGCACCTGGCATTGGCCACTGTTGGTAGACAGGATACTGGGCTACATGGACCTTTGGTCTGACCCAGTACCGCCATTCTTATGTTCAGTGAAAGGGATTGTACCAGGCAGATTGATTGTACTATTTACATTTTGTTTGAGGAACAATGTTCTTCACATATCTCCTTTACCTGATCTGGCATCATATTAATGATTCAAGAAGGATTTATAAGGGGAGTTTTCTGACTCAGCCTCTGTTTATTGGGTTTAGCGCAAGGTAAATAAGCACAAGTTGTGTCAATTAAAAATCTCTGGAGAGGTGGGTCTAGTGAGGAACCTGCTGCAGCTTTTAGACCTCAGAAGCAATTTGATGCTGGGAAGAGTACACCAAAGCAAATTCGGTAATGAGGAGTCCCATCTTACTCTCTGATCGTACACTTGCAGCAAGAAGCAAGCGAGGAATGGTGGGACAGTTGCTACACAAACACAATAATCCCCCTAGTTTTCAGCCGTGATGGGTCCAACCTACAAAACTCAGGGAGAAATTTCAACATTTTCCCACCTTGACAAAGCCATGGGGTGTTTGGATGCAGCTACTGGTTCAAAGTCATCTCTAAAGCATCTGGCAAGCACAAGCCCTGTTCACAATGTTCTGTACTGAGAAATTCCAAAGTACATATATATGATATGTGTAAACCAAACAAGGCTTCTGAGCTGTGATTGCAGCTTTTAATAATTCAGTCTCTACTTAACTAAGCGTTTCATAATTTTGGCTGACTTTTATTGGTCCACAGCAGGATTTCTCTACTTTCATTGCATGGAGACACCCTTTTGACACAAAAATTACTATATGATCCCAGGAAGGGGGACCAAAGCCCGAGCCCTGCTGCCCCAGGCAGGTGGACCAAAGCCCAAGCTCCGCCGCCCTGGGGTGTGTGTGTGCAAAACCTCAGGCTTCAGCTTCAGCCCTGGGTGGCGGGGCTCGGACTTTGGCTTCAGCCACAGGCCCCAGCAAGTCTAACACCAGCCCTGGCCACCCCATTAAAATGGGGTCCTGACCCACAGTCTGAGAAACACTGGTCCACAGTAATTTGCTATAGATCTGAGATGCTGCCATTCTCTGGCTTTTCCCCAAGAGAAGAACAATAGAAGAAAATGTGGAACTGTAGAACCTGAATGGAGATTCCCCAACCCACTGTGCCTGTGCAGACAAAATGGCTCTGAGAGCCCCTGAGGGTGGCATACTCAGCCATGGCCCTTACTTACCGTGTGCACTTTCCCCTACAGCTACTGCCAGATGAAATCAGAATATTTCAAAGCTGCTGTGTAGCAAATTCTTTGCATCCAATTCTTTCTTTCTTTGGGTTAAGCCAAGAGCTGTGATACCGACTGCTGAACTGACCAGTTCTCTGCGTTACAGACTGCAGAATGTTTTAGTAATTTGCTCTACTTTATTAATAGGTGCAGTGTTTAAAACCTCTTGGTTATTACATGTGAGTTTTCCTTTAAAAGGCTTCACAAATTGAAGTGACATTTACGTTTTTTCAAAGCCAGTATGTGCAAATGAAGAATACGGCAGCAAATTCATCAAAGCTGGTGATTTTCTTATGACAGAGTTAAGAAGCTGAGGAAGAACATTCAGTTCTGCTATAGGCTATGTAACAAATTTAAAATTACTATTCATTTCATTCAACCCTCCTTGTTTGAGATTATGTTCTTTTTGCCATTAGGAATATTTTTTTTTAAAGGGCAAGTCCTTCGTATTTTAGAGCCTGGCCTATGTCCCTTCCTTAGGTGAATAATTGATTTCGTACAGGCTACTCCCATGAGTATGAGTTGTGGGATCGAGCTGTGGATGAAGATGAAGCTTGGAATTCAGACTTGTCTGAAACTAGATAGAAAGGATGGCTCTTGTCCCTAGAAATACTTTAAAAACTATATTTGGTCCTTGACAGCCCCACCTAGAGCCCTAAATCCTGATTGGCTTTATTTATTTGGAATTTGTTAATATTAAATATTTAGGGCCTGGTCGAGTGGTCACTGAAAGCAATGGAAAGACCCCATTGACTTCAATGGGCATTGGACCACTCCCTTAATTAGAATAATTTTTCTTTTCTCCCACCTTTAGTTCCAGTGCTCAAGGTGGGGCTGGTCAAGGACCAAATATCTCTAGAAATAATTTTAAAAAATATGAGAGCCATCTTTTATATCTAGTTTCAGACAAGTCTGAATTCCAAGCTTCATCTTCGAGCTCGAGTTTTAAGGATCCAACCATGACGAAAAGTGGGTGCCTGACACCCTTGCAGCAATTTAATAAGACAAGAGGCCAAAACCTAGAATAGAGCTCAAAAGCTTGAGTAGACATAGATAACAGCTCACTGGTAAACCATCACGTGGGGCCTGAAACTGTCACCAATGTACAACAGATAATATCTATCCAATAATGAAATAGGAAAATACACCAGTGAAGCTCAACTTTTTAGCAGCCTTAAAAGCTGTACAGATGTAGGTCAGAGTAGAATCAAATGGACAAATCTGAAACAGGCTGGTAAGAGTGGGTACTAAGGAGCCTGAATTTAGAAGTGGAGAGATATTATATATATATATTTATATGTATATATAAACACGCTCCATAACATTTCATATAACTTTCTAAAATGGTGTTTCTGTATAAATTTAGCACATAGAAAATAAATGGTGCCGGGCTGTGGTATAATTGGCCATCTCAAATTGATGCCAGTAAAGCTTTCCCACCACCCAATCCTGCTTTCTATACATGTTTGTGCGTGTTTGTGCACCAAGGAAGAACAGAAGCCAGTATAAAGGGAATGGATTAATGTAGGTAAACATAATTGTAGGGCCCAATTCTACTACCCTCATTGAGTGGTGCCTTAATTATTTTCTTACACTGTTATTTTTAAATTAATTTTAAAATACATTATCCTGCACAGAATAAGCCTGTAAAACCCTTACCCAAACACAAGGCAAAGTTGTGGAAAGCAATAGCTTTAGTGGTCAAATGTCTACCGTTTCTTCGTTGCGCTTGTCAAGTTAGAACTGTATCTTTTACATAATTATTTCTTCTCCTTTTAAAAGGAAAAAGAAAAGTGCAAATGTAGTTTGCAGGAAGGGAAAAAACACAAGCAACTTAAAAACCTGTCTCTTGATTAAGACTGAACGGTGTAGCATTATTTAAGGAGTTATACTTGTTTCTATTTTTGGTTGTCTCTGCCAGTAGGTGTCATGATACATCAACCTGTGAAACTGTTCCATATTCTCAAGGGTTAAATGGCTAAATTAAGACTAATAATTACCAGTGCTCCCTAAATTATTAGCTGGTGCTGTTTAAAATAGTGGTTAATTTTCTTAAGGGCCCCAGTGTGGGATTCTGTTGTCTGGGTGATGCTGTGTTACAAATAAAAACAGCTGTCACTACTGAATAATTTTCTCTTTAATGCCTGTGTAATACAGTCATTTCCTCCTGTACTAGGCATCTGCCTTAGCTGTTGGTGGAACATCATAAAAATAAGGGGGGGGGGGTATAAAATGGAGACAACATCCTAATCCTTTGTATTAAATAGAAGAGTTTAATGAGAGGTTAAAGATTAAATACATAGATACACGGGGCTGGACACTTTAGGTGCCGAACTCCCAGAATCAGGCCTGTCTAGGATTCACAAAACTTGATGGCGGTTGATGGTCCCCAACCCTCGTAGACACCTACAATCATTGGACAGCTAAATGTTTGCAGTGAAAGTTCCCCAGATTTCTGCCTTTGCGCATACACACCACAGCTCCATGCCAAGTGTCTGGATGCTAAGCCCCAAAGCAATGCAAAAACCAGAAGAATGTTCCTTTGCCTAACTCACCTGTGGGACTGGATCCGGTAAGCATGCTCCGAGCTCACCTGCCAGATTGGGCTTCTATAGATGAGCTTACACAAAAGGGCTTAGGGGTTGAGGGGACAGGTTACTCACCTGGGGTATGAGAGACCCCAGTTCAATGATTCTTTATTTAGCAACAGTGTAACAGCTTCAGTGGTGGGCCAGAGACAGCAAGGACACATGAGAATAACACTGGAGCCTGCTGGGTAGAGCGTTCACCTGGGAGGTGGGAGACCCAGGAGCCAGGCCCCACTCCAATGACTTTTAAAATTATTTCACCACAGTGGAACAGCTTCAACCATAGAGACAGATGGACCCTCACACCAGAATATCCTACTAGTTAGGACACTCAACTGAGAGGTGGCAGATCCCAGTTCAAATCCCTTCTTGTCCTTAACTGGAGGGGGAATTTGAACCCCGGGTCTTCTGCATCCCATGTGAGTTCCCTAACCACTGAGCTAAAAGTTATGAGGGAACTCCTGCTTTTCCCCCATCCTGTGGCTTCTTGGAAAAACAGTGCAGGCACCTACCACCGAAGAGGGGCGGCAGCTGAGAATCCCAGGCAGAGAGAGGTGCCGTCCTGCAGCCTGGACTTAGATGCCTGTCTTAAAGAGGGGGGGGGCAGGGCTCAACACACACACACCCCACCCTTGGCTTGACACCTTCCATTGGTTACCTTAAGTGAAATGGCTCCTCCCCTGCTGGCTTTTGTGAATCCCATTCTCAGGCACCACTTCCCACCCCCACTGTAAAGGGAGTCAAGGTGCCTAACTCAGACTTTGTGAATCCCAGTGATTTTCTATGCACCTAAACTTTCGGTGGGGTGACACTGAGAACCTCCATTAATTTGACTGAAATCAGCGAGGCTGTAGGTGTAACTGAGAAGAATGTGGCTATCTGTGTACACAGCTGCATGTCATATTCGCCCGGCAATCCCTGCCTCCCCACACGGATGGGGAAGATAATAAAGTTACATGGCTGCAAGCGCTGGGAGAATTTCACATTTTACTGCCTGTGTTCAAGACAGGGCCGGCTCTAGCTGTTTTGCTGCCCCAAACAGCAAAGAAAAGCGCCGCCCCCGAGCCCCCCCGCCGAGTGCCGGAGCCCGCCCCCCCCCGCACCGAGCCCCACCGGAAACCGCGCCGAGCCCCACGCCGCGCCCCCCCCCCCCCCCCGTGCCGCGCCGCTGGAGCCCGCCCCTGCCGAGCGCCGCTGGAACCCCCCTCCAGCGCCGTGCCCGTGCCGCACCCCCACCGAGCGCCATGCACCGGAATCCCTTCAAGCCCCGCGCTGCCCCCTGATGAGCGCTGCGCCGCTGGAGCCCGCCCCCGCCCCCCCGCCGAGCGCCGCCGGAACCCCCCTCCAGTGCCGCGCCCACGCCACCCCCCTCGCCGAGCCCCGCGCAACCGGAGCCCGCCCCCCCCCCAGCGCTGTGCTGCAGGAGCGCCCCCCCCGCGGAATGCCGTGCCGCGCTCCCCCCGCCGCCCCTTACCAGGTGCCGCCCCAAGCATGTGCTTGGGTGCCTGATGCCTGGAGCTGGCCCTGGTTCAAGAACAAAATAGATGACCAGCGTATGGGGAAAATTTTATATGCAGCTGCACCCTGGCAGTTAGAGACATTGTGAAACTGAAAGTAATTCACAACACTGGGCACTCGGTTATCACTTAGTCGACAGGGCTGGCCTTACCATGAGGCGAACTAGGGCAGCCACCTCAGGTGCCAGATTGGGGGGCATAGATGGGGAGGGGGCGCCACTAGGACCCAGAGTGTAGAAAATTGTGTCTGCTAGGTGCTGCTTCCCAGGAGCTGCCTGAGGTCAGCGCCGCCCACAGCCTGCGCCCCAATCCCTTGCCCCAGCCCTAAGCCCCCTCCCAAACTCTGAACCCCTCAGCCCCAGCCCAGAGCCCCTTCCTGCACCCTGAACTCCTCATTTTTGGCCCCACCCTGGAGCCCACACCCCCAGCCCAGAGCCTGTACTTCTCCCACACCCCAACCCACTATCTGAGCCCGGAGCTGTCTCCTGCACCCCAAACCCCTCATCCTCAGCCCCACCTCAGAGCCCTCACCCCCTCTCACATCCCAGCCCAGTGAAAATGAGCAAGTGAGTGAGGGTGGGGGAGAGCGAGTGATAGAGGGAGGGGGGATGAGGTGAGCAAGGGGCAGGGCCTAGGAGAAGGGGTGGGGCAGGGAGCCGGGCAAGAGTGTTTGGTTTTCTGCAATTAGAAAGTTGGCAACCCTAATGCTGTCTGGAGTAGCCCAGTGCTTCATTTGTATTGAAAGAGGGGTCAGGGCTCGACCAATTTTTTTTTTTAAACTTTCATAACTGATGTGGCAAGCCCAGAGCTGCTAGGTCTATGAACTGCCAAGCCTAGAGGACCAGGACTCAGCCCTGGCATAAATTAAATACTGGAACAGCCCCAGCACTCATTGCCTAAGGCGTCACGGCCGTGGTCTACCCCACCCTGGGGGCAGGAAGCAGTATGGGAAGGGGTGGGAGTGCTTCCTCGGCAGCCTGGCTTTGGGCCGCTTCCTGCTCCTTGGAGCTCTGTCTGCCTAGGTAGTCTGTGGTGTAAATCTAATGGTGCCTAAGGTAGAGTGGGCTCTGCTGGTTGGGTCCACTTGTGGGTCCTGGTGCGACTGCACCATTTGCATTCTTGTAGCTATGCTCCTGTACAGTGCAATTTCTGTGTCATTCCTAGCCCTCAAATATTACTGTTGGGAAAGGAAACGTACATGCAATTATGTTACTCTTCAGGGAGAGAAGAAAATTGGAGCAAAACATCTCATTAAGATGACTAAATATTCCAGCCTCTATCTTGCTTCATGTTCTCTGGATAGCTCTTGCTTTAAGACCGGCGTACAGTTTAAATCCAGTCCCAGCATTATCAATCCATTCACAACAGGCATTTTGGAGCTGTTCCTGGGACACCCCAATGCAGAAGGCAGTTGCACTTATGGCAGAATCTCTGGAATCAAAGGGTTAATATGGCAAAAAAAAAATCATCAAGTCTTATTAAATAAGACCAAGCCCCAGGATTGATGGAAGCAGAACAATTTAAGAAAAAATCCCTTTGTTAAATAATCCTAAAAGATTCTTATTTGCTGAGTGCTGAAAGTGAGATGCTAAAAATAAATACTATTCATATAAAAATAAAAAATAAACACACCCAGAAGCTCAAAAGGTCAAGCAACAGAGTGAAAACAAAACATCACGGGGTTAATAAGACACAGCAGATACGTAGGATGTTTATTATAAGGAGCATTTGGAAGCCCACAGGGGATGTTTATACTGCAGCTGAGAGTGAGTCTCCCAGACCAGTAGATGGACGTGTGCTAGAGGGGCTTACGTTAGCATGCTAAAAATAGCATGGCTTTTGTGGCACCAGCTCAGGTCTGGGCTAGGCACTTGACCCTGGAACCAGGAGGGGTTCAAGCTTGGGTGGCTACCCTGAGCCTCCATCAGTGACACAGTGGCCACACAGCTAGTTTTAGCACACTGGCAGGATGTGTCTATCCTCCCACCCCCTGTAGAGTTCTCAGCACAAAGTTCAGTTACTGTGGCATTGTGTAGACAGCATGAATTCAACCTTGTCTTTCTTTACTGGTGGGGAAGAGGAGGTGATGACACAGGAGCCAAGGTTTGGAACTTTTTGCTTAAACAATATTCTTAGTTTCTATTTCTTGTTCCCGTCTGAAAACAGGGAAGGGTTATCCTCTCCTTAGCCCTGGATTGCTCGTGTTCTGAGGGCCTTATTTTCGAAGGTGCAAGGAACACACAGCTCTGATTACCTCTGCAAACCAGGCCCTTATCTTTTAGTTCCAATAGTGCTATAGAATTTAGAATATTTTACTTAACTCTAAAGCCTCCTTGATTTCAAGTTAAGCTTTTTAATCGGAGATTGGTGCCACACCTGTGACAAGAAGCTAGCATTGTGTGCATATTTAATTGTCACAAGTGATGCTCACGTCAACTTTGAGTACATTTTACCCTTCATTATTCCTCTGTCTACTACCCTTTGACTAGATTCTCCAAGTGAACACACAACTCCAATCAACATGGTTATCCTGGATCTTTGCCTCCAAAAAGAGATGTTTTTACCTCTTGAACTAAAGGAGAATCGGCATTACTTGTTAGCAGTAGTAAGGCTTTTATCTTTAGACCCCAGCCAACCCCCAAGAAAGCAAAATACAGTATGTATTTATCAGCTAGGCATGACTGCCAGGGGAACCAATACTGCAATCTGAGAAAAGCACAATAATTTGTGCATCAGCCCCAGAGATATAAAGAAAACAATTATTTAATTTTTACAGAAGTCTGTACAATTCTGATTCTGCCCTTTCACAGGAGGCCCTGGAAACTTTCCTTGCTAAAACAGAAATGCCTCTCTGTGGTACAGTAAGAGAGCTTGGATGCTCTGTTAACAGCAACAGAGCTTCCCGGCACCCTGAAATCCAGGACATTGGGTAAGGCTGCTAGCTCAGCCAGCTTCTTTGATTTTGATAAACATTTTTCTGACCCCCTTGCAGGCAAGCTGCTTACCCTGTTCAGTGAGTCCCTGGAGGAGGGTACTTTCCCCTACACCCTGAGAGAGGCTTGATTTCAGTGATTCCCAAACCAGTCAGGATCTCATGTGCTTGAACTATAGAGCAATTTTCCTAATTAATAGTGATGTGGAAAATATTGGCCAAACTTTTGGCAGTGAGGCTGGAGAAAGATGGAATTTAGGAAGACAGGATAACATAAGACAGTTAGTAGATACCAGAGCAGTGTAGCGTAATAAGCCCAACCCCCAGTTACTTCTAGATTCGGACGCTCAATGTCCAGTGGCTGTCAAACAAGCTAGCGATGTCAGGACCCATTAGAAAAGAGTTTGATAATAAGACAGAAAATATCACAATGCTACTATCTAAATCCATGGTACTCCCACGCCTTGAATGCTGTGTTCAGTTCTGGTCACTCCAACTCAAAAAAGATATAGAATTGGAAAAGGTACAGAGAAGGGCAACAAAAATGGTACAGAGTAGGGCAACAGCTTCTATATGAGGCGAGATTTTAAAAAGATTTGGACTTTTCAGCTTGGAAAAAAAGAGGACTAAGAGGGGATATGATCATGACTGTAAAATCATGACTGGCGTGGAGAAAGTGAATAAGGAAGTGTTGTTTACTCCTTCGCATAAGACAAGGACCACGGGTCACCCAATAAAATTAATAGGCGGCAGCATGTTTAAAACAAACTGAAGTACTTCTTCACACAATGCACAGGAAACCTGTGGAACTCATTGCCAGGGGACGTTGTGAAGGTCAAAACTATAATGGGGTTAAAAAGAGAATTTAGTAAGTTCCTGGAGGATACGTCCCATCAATGGCTATTACCCAAGATGGTCAGGGATGCAACCCCATTGCTGTGGGTATCCCTAGCCTCTGACTTCCAGAAGCTGGAAGTGGACCACAGGAGATGGATCACTTGATGATTACTTGTTCTGTTCATTCCCTCTGAGGCACCTGGCATTGGCCCCTATTGGGCTAAATGGACCTTTGGTCTAACCTAGTATGGTTGTTCTTATGATGAAGAATACAGAGATTTGGTTTTAGGCCTGTTTTTGAGCATGGGTTCAACTTCTATAAAAGGTCTCCACATCTCATATCTTAACCATTGGCATAATTTCAGTCTCATTTAACTTCCTCAGAAGCCCTAGACAGGATTGTTCATTGTCCCCGCTCCTGTTTGATCCAGGCTGAGAACCCATGGAAATTGCCGTAGGCTCTCACTCAAATATTTGAGATATCAGGACTGGCCCATTGTAGTACCATTTGATGTTAACACCAATGACATCCTTTTGTTTATAACATATCCCCAAACCACAATCCTTGACCTAGCATTAATCCAAGATTTTGGCTCACTTTCAGGGTGAGGTAATATCTTTTATTGGACCAATGTCTGTTGGTGAGAGACAAGCTTTTGAACTTACACCAACCTGAAGAAGAGCTCTGTGTAACCTCTGTGAAGGTTTCCCAGACCTGAAGAGCTCACCCACCTTGTCTCTCGAATATCCAACATGGCTACGACGACACTGCATACAACATAGGTAGTCAGAGACAATTAAATACTTGGAGATAAAAATACCAAGGAATCTTGAAACACTTGTAATAATGAAGTGAGCACCAACCTTGCTACAACTAGCCGAAGACTCCAGTTCCTGGCAAGAGCTTTCTCTGAGCCTCTGTGGGAAAATTAACACAGTTAAGATGAATGTCTTATCTAGATTTTTGTACATTTTGAGTAGACTACCCATCATCATCTCACCATCCTATTTTAAAGGATTTAGTAAGATTATCAAGACCTCCATATGGGGCCTAGAACAATGCCCCATACTATCTTGGTGGATGCCTCAACTCCCCTTGGATAGAGGTAGGAGATCCAGGAGTTTGAAGCAACTCGATCATGTCCTGGGCCTCCATTGGTTCCAACACAACCACCACATCCCCTTAAGCCAATCTGCCTGCCAGGGTTCTTGGGATCCTCATTCTACAGAGAAAAACAGGGTGCCCTCTGTAGAGGCCACCTGGAGAGTATTGTCCCTTTTTGACCAATAGATTCCATACAAAAGCCACTATTTGGAGTCATTCTGATTTACAGATTGACAACCAATCATACGAAGAGAATGGACAGAGAGAGGCATTACATCCTGTCTCATTTGGTTGATAATGTGGACATAGTTCCTGTCCATGTCCTGCAATATCAGTGTAACCTCCCAGCCACAGCGATATGGCACTATATACAGCTAAAACATTTATTGAGCTAGCTCTTTGGCCCAGATGCCCTGAGGCTGCCCAACACTCCTGAGAACTGAGTATAATAGACATGTCCCTCAAGTCCATGCATGCTTTTTTGATGGAAAAAGATTGAATCTTGACTTTATTACTAAAATCTGGGATAAAGAGCTGGCACATCCTTTAAAGGCTCCACAATGGTCAAATGCATTATACAATGCTATGCTTCTATAGATTTTTGATTATATTTAATTAAACAAAAACATTCTTTAGAATATATTGGACACCACAGAGACTACATAAGATTGAAGCTGTTCCTTTGTATACATGCTGCAGCTGCAGGACAGATAAGGGCTCCCTTCTCCAGCTGTTGTGGGAATGTCCTCTAGTTAAACATCTGTGGAAAGAAGTTGACAATAGAATTAAAATGATTTGGGGATTTAGCAAGCAAACATCACTCAAGAATTACGTATTAGGTTATTTACCCATGAATTTGGGCATTTGCAGTTTCTGAGAGCAGCCAGGATCATGAAGTGAGTGATTTTACAGAAGTAAATCAATGCACAGAATAAAACAATGGTTTTCAGACCTCTCTGACCTAGTGAGCAAAGAAGGGCCACCCTCTGCCACAGAGAGCGCCTACAAGAAATCTGGGCTCCAGTTTTAGAAACATTTGACTAAGGAACACCCTGGAGCCCAGTGGCCATTCCAGACCTCCTTCCTTTTCCTCCTTCCCCCTTCCAGCCTGGTTTTCACACTTCCCCTCCAATGCCTTGCCTCTGATTTCCTCCCATTAATTGCAAAGTTTTGATTTATTTGATTTTATGGTTTAATATTAACGTTGTAAAATGTGTTTTGCATATATATGTCATGGCTATGCTGTACATTCTATATGCTTACTGTGAGTTTATCATTTTTATTTGTGTTTGCTTTTTGTATCGTGATGTTTTATTAAAAAGTAAAAATTAATAAGAAACCCTTAATTAAAAAAAAAAAAAAAAAACCACAAGCCAAACCCCTAGCCTGATTGTACTTACTGAGTGAGTGACCCGGACAGTATTGCAACTGAGCCATGAACTCAGAACCTTGTAGTTTGCACTTTGCAGGTAGCAGAGCCAGCGAATGAACTAAAGTAAAGCTGCCTGCTGGCTAAGCCAGCGGGGGCTTCTCTCAGCTGGAAGCTGCTCTTCCATACTTCAAATCCTACCCTCCCTTTTATGGAAGATGAGAGGAAATAAGTAGGTCAGGATCGTAGTTCTACACTTCTCAGATTTTGTAATGAAAAGTAAGTAAATAAATAAAGTTGATGGATCAAAAGTCTCTCCTTCTCTTTTTCCCCCTCTATGTTTCCAATATGTTTTCCCCTAAAACAAGTGCTTCAGTGCTCTTGCTTCTAATTATAAAGAAATGCCAGCAACTAAGATTTCACAAGCAACCCTACAATAATAAACCAGCAGGCATGTGGGATGGAGGAAAAAATAATCAGTTTTAAGCTTCCATGGGGATGTTGTAAACAACTTCAATCAAAAATGATTTTTAAAACCTTGAAATCACTTTGACAGCGTCCTTTTAATTAACCACTGTAATCCATATCCCTGCTGCTTATGTGGTTGCACGGAGTCTCAGAAAAAGATTCAAGTGACGCACCTACACGCAGTTGATATATTGTAACCGTCCCTCAATTTTCTTTACAGCATCATTTTACTAAGATAGATAAACAGGGTTCCAAAGCAAAGATGTAATTACAAGATGAATTACATACATTCACAATTATTAGGAGCCTTTTCAAGTTTGTTTCCAGACATTTATTACTGGGAATAGGGATGAAAAACGCTGACATAAAGATCTCGCTCCACACTGAAGGAAATTAACTAAATTATGTATTACACTTTAAAGCCGTTATCATAGACTAGGAGACCAGTTCTTCATTCCTCCCAGTCTCGTTGGCTGCTCCAGTGGGGAAAAGAGCACTCAAGAGATTTCTTGGTCAGCAGAGAGCTCAAAACCACCTCTTCATTCTCCTCCCCCAACATTTGTTCCTGCTACCAAGGAAGCTCAGTTAGAACAGAGAATTGGACTCCAGGACTTTACATACCGGACCTTGCACAGGGCAGTGTGGATGAGTGGATAGGATACTGGATTAAGAGTCGAAAGACCTGGCTTCTCTTCTGGGTTCAGCCACCCCTCTGTGTCTTTGTTTTCTCCTTCTATATTGTAAACGCTCTGGGGCAGGGTTGTCTCTTACTATGTGTTAGCACAGAACCTAGCACAATGGGATCTTTCAGGTCTAGTTCAATATAAATAATAAACCACCACCACCATATGGTTGAACTGTGCCACCACTCACTTTTTATTAGTGGTATAGTTTTATGTTTTATTAACTTGGTTCTTCTGGACTCAGGGGTTGGAATTCTCTGCTGGGCCCAACAGCTTCTGTAGGATGCCAGCTTTCATTTAAGAAAAAATTTCTTTCCCTTGTGATTGCCAGGCTAACCTTCCAAAGAAGTTTGCAGTGAAATCTTACCGGAGCTGCTGACAGCCTAAAACAGTACCACTAACTCAGAGGAGTCAATTCCTCTTTCTTTTCAATTGAGTCCTGACACTGGAGCCTAATAATGTTTTGTTTAAAAAGTCATCAACATTTTCATTGGTCGTTATAGCAAAACCATATGGCTCCTCTGGGATTGGGGTGGTGTTTAGGATTGTGGGAACACCCTGAGGAGAGCTGGCATCTTTTTTCTATTTTGAAACCAGCATCTTTTTTCTATTTTGTGGGCTGGAAAGTATTTTTCCTTTTTTCCACGCGTGAACAGGTAGATCCTAGTTTACTAATTCTCATTCAGAAAGTTCTCCAGACATGGTGGGCATGCAATGATGGTTTCTGTCTTTGAACCTCTGACAAAGAGTCTAAACACAATAGACACATTTTCTTACCTGCCAATTGATTTTCTGTGGCTTATCAGGTGCCCACAAACAAAGCCCATGAAACAGTCAGAGCCAAAACTTGGATCTGCAGAAGCCACCCAGGGGAATTTCCAGGATATCTGGTAAGGAGGCCTTCTTAGCCTAGGTTTGGTGCGACCCATACCAGGCAGAGCAGACAGCCCATGTTCTTTATTGACTTGAAACGAGCTGGTTATTTATTTACTTGAAACAAGTGTGTAAGAACATGGTGGACTCCTGGCATTTGGGGAGGATGCTGAGAGAGAGAGAGACAGACAGATGGGTGGTGGATGGGGTTTTGATGAAAGGGATTGGGTCTGTCAGAGAGCAGTTGGATCGTCTCTCAGAGCTGCAGAAGGTCAATAAACTAGATGCTTCTCAGCACTCTGCAGTAATTCAGATAATCTGGCACCCATTGCTCTGTGCTTTTACAACCTTGCAGATCTGTGGGAAGAGGGCAAATGTGTTTGACAAACTCCTTTGTCCTGAGGACAGGGAAGACATGCTGAGTACAGGATTTCAGGTCGGGATACCTACTGCAATAACTGGATATTGGGTGGTGAGACTGGGATTCAAAAAGATCCACGGAAAAGAGGAAACAGCATTCTGAATGAGTTTCCTGTGAAGTGACCAATAACCAGGTGAAGAGGTGGGGACGGATAGCTCAGTGGTTTGAGCATTGGCCTGCTAAACCCAGGGTTGTGAGTTCAATCCTTGAGGGGGTCACTTGGGGATCTGGGGCAAAATCAGTACTTGGTCCTGCTAGTGAAGGCAGGGGGCTGGACTTGATGACCTTTCAAGGTCCGTTCTAGGAGTTGGGATATCTCCATTAATTATTATTATTTATTATTTAAGAGAGATCTACTTAACTGGAAGATAAGTAGGCTGGAAGTTCTGTTTCCTCAGGAAGTGCAAAGCTTTCAGGGACAAGATGCATCTGAGAGTGGTACTGAGCCCAGGGAACCAGATTCTAGCAAGAAATTTGTATATCCATTATTCACATGCAGAAATGGATGGTGAATTATAACTTGATTAGAACTCCCAGATGGTGGTTTCAGGATTCTTTTGTGAAAGAGGAAGGCTACACCTGTAGGTGAGTCTGACTGTTCCAAGATGCATATGTTTTTGTAAAAGAATGGGTGAGCTTTTCTCTAGGTTCACCTCTAAGGGCTAAAACTGCTGTAGGAGAATGAGAGACCACCCAGAGTGAATCCTGCTGGGACTTAGCCCAGATGAGTTAGTTTCCAGGTAAGGAATTATAAAACTATCCTCCTTCCTGAAGGCCACCACTATCACGGATATGATTGTAGTGAAATTTCAGGGGAACAACTCAGAATTTAGGTCATATGGGAGACAAGTTGTCCCTCAAAAGAAGTGGGCGTAAGTCTGGAGGGTTTTAAAGAGGGATAGGGACTTGAGTTCTAAGTAATTGAAGGATTTGATTCCAGTATGTAATGAGTCTGAAAAAGATCCCTGGAGATTCCTGAGAAGGGGATCTGTGGTGGAGGGACATGCTTGTTGAATGTCTATGAGGGATGGGATGGGAGAGAGACCTATGCTCTTCAAAGGGGAGAGAGCAGGAAGGCCTTGAAGGCTCCACTGAGACACAAAATAGTGCCAATAGTGCTTCTCTCTCAAAAAATAATATCAAATCAAATAAAAAAAGAATGACGGGGGAAGGGGGTTATAAAGTAAATCCCTTACCTCTTTTCTCTCAGCTGTCCCTGACATCCAGTCGAGCTCTGGCTTTAGCATGCTGAGCCCCGCAGTTTTGGTTCATTCCAACTGGCAAACAGCTGGGTGGACAAACTGCTCAGTTGCTGCTTAGCTGAACATTTGAAGCACACCAGCCCTGCAAGAGAAGACTAGGGAAACTGCAGTCCTGGCACCATTACAACCTCCTTCTATATGGAGGGTGAAAAGCCTGCATTAGCTGTGCTCTCTTCTAAGGCTCTTATGGTTGAGGACTAAAGACGTTACCTCAGGAAGAGTCACTTGCTACCTCCCTCACTTCGAGGCAGGAAGATGCAGAGGAGTCTGGAGATATTGGCTGAAAACATAAGGGACTAACATCAAATCTCTTGCTCCTGATTGGCCCTTCAATTCCTGACGGATACCAGAGGAGAGGAACAACACACTCTCTACACTGGAAAGCAAAGCCACAGAACATTTTTGAAGAAAAAGGCGAGAACACTGTGTTAATTACAGTAGGAGAAAATACATCTATTAAATGATGGGCAGCAATTAACAAGAACTTGCTACAGTATTCACACAGTCAATGGCAAGTGCCTTTAAAGGACACTTGATAGATTTTTTTTTAAGAACAAATTTTACCAGTTAGATTGTGTTGCCTCAAGCCAGGTTTAAATTGTGAAGCATTAGTGACTTGGACCTCATGATTTATGCACCGCCTCTCCGTGCTCTTATTGAAGAGATTCTTCATTAGAACAAAGCTCTAGCTAGAATTATCCAAATGGATGTACTCAATATTTTTGAGAACTGAGCTGTGGCGACTCCAACAACTGGCATGGAAGTCCCCTTTTCCTGTTTAAAGAAGACAATGCTGATAACTGATTACACACTATGTTTGTTTAAACGTTATAATGTTTCACAATCGTTAAACACAGAAATCTGTTTATTTACCCAAACAAAACAGAGGAAATAATTCCAGCCCTCAGTTTTTGAATTTTCATTTAAACTTGTGAACAGTAGTTCACAACTTAGATAGATGTTTGTGTATCTATGTACCTTCAAAATACTCATATTTCATAGCCTTTTTCACATTCATATTCACCAACAGTATCACAAAAGTTCTTTTTTTTCTTTTTCGTTTTCTTTACATAACTGTAAGCAATAGTAGTTCTAGAAACACTAGAGGGGATAAAAGCATATCAATGTCCCACATTACAAGAAAAAGTGCACATTACTGGGTCACAATCACAGTCATTACTTGGAAAACTATATGTAACAAGTAGCTATAAAATATCACTGATGCCTTCAACTCATTGTCAAAAACTGAATTACATAAAATTTTGTACATGAAATAAGGCAAATTCAGGAATGCACAAGGAACTTGTTAGTCAACAAAAGCTAAACAGAACAAATCGTACAGTAAGCATGAACGAAAGTACTTGTCTCTATATATTCAAAAATAAGCTTGCCTTAGTGCACAAAAAAACACCATTAATGTGTATTCAACCTTATAAAATAAGAAATAGGGGATGGGAAAAGTTGGGGAGAGGAGAGAAGAGTTTAATTAAAGTTGCAGCTGCATCCATTTATCATTTTTGTACAGTTTTCAGCTAGGTGTGGGCATTACACAAGTCACACCAGAAATGTCAATGGCCTTTTTTTCTGTACTTATTTTGTTGAAAGGAATAAATAAATAAATAAATAAACACAAGAGTGCAAATTTTCAGATTGTCACTTGCAACCTCTTAACATTCAATCATCTACATCCAATCGCTACTAAAGGGACTTGTACAAGACAGCAGCAGCGATCACGGAGTTAAATGAGCTAGCTGTAAGAAACCAATTTTTTTAAAATGATATGTCTTAAAAAACCCCTCATCTCTATTAACTGCTAATAAAGCTGCAATATATTACAGGATGGAGGTGAGAATGGCATGAATGTAAGGAAATGCATGCTTCCTTTCAAAGTGATTCCAGAGATGACAATTTACAGTACACAAGGGAAGGGTTATCCAGCATCGAGAGTTACTTGTTGTAGAAAGAATATGAAGTTGGGGAGAAGGGCAGGGACAAGGGGTTCTGGAGAGGAAGAGGGGGACTTACAATATCTCCTCAAAACATTTTTAGGACCAGTGAAAAAGTTTACCAAAGTAAAAATGAAAAATTTTGAATGAAAACAAAAGTTTTTTTCTGTTTTGTTTTTATAAAAATTACATTTTTGAAAATACAAGATCCTTTCCATTGCAATTGTGTCCTGTGGCAACAGGACTTTTGGCAACATTTTGCCATATACTGCAGCTTTAAGTCCAATGAGTCAGTAGCACATTCCACTAATATTGCACTTGGATCTTGAACCAATTTTTACCACCACAGCATCGTCTCTTTCCTCCACTTGTTAGAACGAGTTAACAATCTCTAGCCACTTTTTTGATATTTATGCTGACACACTAAAACAAAAAGCAATAGGCTGGACACATTAAAGTACCTCAGAACTATCGGAGGTCAAAGTTCACTTGAAGCACCTTAACACATCACTTTATGGATCAAGAACAGTGTGGCATTATGGTAATTAACTCTCCTAAAAAGACTGCAGTAATTGAAGCGTCTGCTCTGGGAACTCAAAATGTCATTAGCGGAAACTCCGAGATAAGACTAGGCCAGAATGAAGGTCATGTGACTCAGTTCTGCTGCAAAATAAGGTTTTCCAGTTCATCTGCAGAACGCAATAAAAATGCTGCTGATTCTCGATACCCTGCAACAAGCTGCCGCACTGCATTTATTTCAGTTGGACTCAGCTGGGGTCTAGAGCTTGTACTACTGGAGGATCCGGAGCTGGTTGCTAACTGCCTCTTCATACTGAGATCTGTTGGACCTGGAAATAACGAATGGAAAAAATGGAAGCATTAGGTTTTCCTGCCAGAAAAAAGTTTCACTACGATAGATTTGTAGACACAATTCAAGAGCAACGACAAACTGCTCGCAGCGGTTTATCAGTAAAAGGTGAAAAGTAGCAGCTATTCATAGTGAGGGCATGTTGCAGTTCATTTTGATATGTAACAGGGTTCATTCACTCCTTGGCTTCTGCTAACATGGCCCAGGGTATGGGATCACTGGTGGTGGAAATGTCAATCTCAAGAGTAGGAGTACTTGTGGCACCTTAGAGACTAACAAATTTATTAGAGCATAAGCTTTCGTGGGCTACAACCCACTTCTTCGGATGCATCCGAAGAAGTGGGTTGTAGCCCACGAAAGCTTATGCTCTAATAAATTTGTTAGTCTCTAAGGTGCCACAAGTACTCCTGTTCTTTTTGAGGATACAGACTAACACGGCTGCTACCCTGAAATCTCAAGAGTAAATCTTGTATGTGCAGGGGGCAGAGCTTTTTCAGCAACTGGACCACATATGGGACTTGCTTCCTGAAGAGATTGGGATAAACACCAAGCTCCAGAACAAAATGCAAAACCAACTTATTTCCAGCCATTCTGCAGTAACGCCAACAGAATCACAGTTTAAGGGGTCAGGGGGAGGGGAGGAACAACTCCCTACTCAGTGGAGGAATGGAAGGAAGGGAGAGAGAGAGAAGCTTGATTAAAACAATAATAGATTTGTAAGACCCTGGAGATGGGAGCGGTAGATAAACAGATGTTAGCAGACGGGCTAAGAGCTATACCGATTTACATCAGTTGAAGAAATGGCCCTTAATGTTCCTTAATTCTATTTCCTTTTTGGCAACCCTGAGATAAAGCTACCTGTAGATAATGCCATATTTTTGTGGTCACTGAAGTCAATGGCAAACTTCCCATTGACTTCAGGGAAGTGCAGGCAGAGTCAGGTACACAAAAAAAGACTGGTCACACAGAACCTGCACCGTTAAACATTCTTACTTCGAGATATGGAATTGGTAGCACGAACAGGTGAACTATAAAGACAGCCTAGCCCTCCATTCACATTCACCAGTTTTACATTGGTATGACTGCTTTGTTTTAATAGTTACCCCGATACACCTGGGATCAATGAGAGAAGTAGGCTAGTGAATCTACCTAATGGTCATCATACATGATAGGGCAAGGACGATGAAGCTCAAAAGGAGAACTCTAAGGAAGTAAAATCTCAACACAGCATACTGAACAAGAGTATACAAATCATAATGTCAGCTTAGCTGAATTGTTGTAAGAAGCCATTAAAGACTTCTATATTTATTGTGCCAGTCCTGAAAAGTTGGCCATTGAAATATTGAGGGCATCATGCTCCAGATGAACCTACTTTAATTTTTATGTTCTTCCCTGGACTCTCATTCATGTCACAGCCAAAAACACACAGAAAATATATGGCAGAGGAAAGTTTCTGTAGCAGAACAAATCTTTTTCTGAAATGAGAATGAATGGTTTTGCTTCTCAGCAATCCAGATTTTTAAATAGTTGAATAGAATATTAAATTTATTTCATCAGTAAGTACAAAATGTTGTAATGTTCTCCTTACTTTAATGGGCTTTTTCTTGCAGTATTTCAGCACAAGCAGTGAGACATCTCTCAAAGGAAAGCTAGAAGTAGGCCTGATGCACAATTGACATAAATTGGTGTGGTTCCATCAAACCAACAGAAGCTGAGGATCTAGCCCAGTATCTGTAAATGTGCCAATTAACCCCCACAGGGAGATTTTTAACTCCACAGAGTGTATTTTTTCTAAAATCCTAACGGAATCTGGAAGGAAAATTCTATGCCAACTGCAACCAATATCCACACACTGCACATGCAATGGATCATCAAAACTCAGTCAGAATTCACCTGAGTCTAACAAATTAATAACATAAACTGAATGCTGGTACAGAGGATCACTGAAGATGTGGGAGCTCACTCTATACCCACATCTATACCCAATTGTTCATTTGTGGCATCTCGGTCACCTGGGACTACAGCTCTTCCTGAGGCCCTTTTGATGATCTTGGACACATGTGGGACAGTTACCCCACCTGGTAAGAGAAGAAGAGATGCTAAGGGAAGCAGCTGGATGAGCTGCAGGCTTTGAATCCCCTGTGTAGAGAGGAGATTGAGCAGAAATTGGTGACCCAGGTTACATCCTGGAAACAGTTTGAAAAATAAAGATGAAATCTAGAAGAGTTTTAATGCCCCAAAGAAACCAGATACCCTCCCCTCTTTTCTTTTGCCTTTATTTTAAATGTTCCCATCTTAAGTGAAGCGAATCACCCCATCATTGATGTTTGAATCATCTCTTCTTAAAAGGCAGAGCTGAGCCCTGTGCCACTGAAAGCTATAAGCACTAGGCACATAATGTTTTCAAGTCATGGAAAACTTTCGGCACCCAATCAGGATGAAGTTCCATTGTGCTATGTTCTGTACAATCACGTACCAAGACTTGGCTCTACCCTGAAAAGGAAAGCGACATATGAAGCATAGGAAGAGAAAGATAAAATATCTGTTGGGTCTTTTTGGATGACTATAGCTCAGTTAAGGGCCAGCCAGTCCCATCTGTCCTCGGCGTGTCATGGCAGAGGTGGCAGTGTTGCAGGAGAGAGTAGTAGCCTTACAGATCACTGCAGGGAGCATTGTCTTTGTGTAAGGGGCAGTGTGGAAGAGGGCACAGAGCCACGTGTGTGAGAAACCGATATGAGCAAACAAGGCTGTCATTGGCGGTAGACAACAGCAGGTTTAAGGCAATGTGATAGATGAGAAGGACAAATAAGGACGGGCAGATTTGTGAGGGGCCCATAGAGGTCAGGAAAAGAAGCTTGAACTTGATGAAACAAAACACGGGGGAGCTAGTGGAGGAATTCAACATGGGAGAAGATGAGATTGGAGTGTCAGGCAAGACAGACAGCCTGAGCAGATGCACTGTGTGTGAACTGAGGGGAAAGCTGGGGCAAAGTGTGATCCTCCCAGATCAGATGAATTCCTACAGATTTCTATCAGGACAATGAAGGAGTTATTTCTGTGCCAGATTACAGCTTTCTGTCCCCAGCCATTTTGAAAATAAGTTGCAAGGATTTCTTTTATAAAGGGGAAAGTATTTTTCTTTCACTCTCCTTGTACTCAGAAGGAGCTGAACCACCCTTTTTCTAACTTTCCAAAAGGATCAATTGTACCTTTCAGCACAGCCTAGCGCTGAGGCCAATACAGAGCCACACTGGCCCACGGGAGCTCCAGGAAACACAAGAAAAGTGCCTGCTGCTACCCTTTTGTGGGATGCAGCGTTCTCTTCTCTCCCACCCATGCCGCAGAACAGCGAGGAGTGAGGGAACAGTCCGTGCGTTCCCTTGAATGCAGGAACTGCAGCTGTGCCCAATCCTTATCTGGGTTATGAAATGGGGTTCTTGCACCGTGCCTCCACGGCACACCTGGGTAAGGGCCAGGCACAACTTACCTATAAAAGTTTACTGTGGGCCGGAGACCAAAGCTAGGTAATTTCATCCTGAAAGATTCAAGTTTCAGAACATTCTGAATGACTGAAAAGAAAAAGGGCTAGAATGGGAGCATGTACACAGCCTCATCTATAGCTGTCACTAGCACTCCCTGGAGACTACATATAGTGCAGTGATACTTCCATTTGTGCTAAATCACTGCCCCACTCTGAAAAGAAATGAAGTGGGTATGACACACAGTTTCAACACTAAGTGTTACCCACACCTAGTAGTATATGTTAAGAACATCATAACTCATTTGTAGCTTCATTAGTTGTACTGGTTTCTTCGTGAAATAAGGCATAAATGTATCACACACTCTTCACTGTCTGTATTTTTTTGCCTATCCATATGCAATGTCAAATACTCGGAGAGCAACCTGAAGCTTCAGTAATAAGAATTAATCTATACAGATTTATATAACCAGGTGACTAATTCTATAAACATAAACCATAATTTATATATAGGGATATATCAGGGCTTTAGGCGCCTAAAGTGACAATTGGCACCTGAGTCTTTTTGTGACTCTAATCCTGGGTGTACTCCAGTACTGAGCAGTACCTGTAACTACTGGGCTATAAAATAGGCTCATCTGAGACTTCCTCAATTTGTCCTGTTGAAGCTGTTCCACTGTGGATAAATCATTGGCTCAGGGAGACTGGATCCTGGATCTCCCACTTCCCCAGTGAGGGCTCTAACCAGCAGGCTACAGTGTAATTGTCATGCTTACTTTCTCTGGCCCAGTGTTACTGCGCTGTGGCTAAATAATGAAAGAATCACAGCTCTGCAACCATTCCCGGGGATTCCTCTCTGCACCAGCTTCTCTGCAGCTCCTGGGCTGCAATGCAAAAGAGCCTGGCCACTTCCTGATTCAGGGCCTTTCCCCTTGACGGGCCAGGAGGAAACCAGTGTGGAATGGACTGATGGGAGTTGTAGTCCCCTGCTTAGCAAATCCATCGTTTATTTCTACGTGCACACGAGTAGGTCTTTTAAAGTACTTTTAAATAACTAGTTAATGGACTGCTTTCATGGACCTTTATCTCCTGAAGCCACCAGTACAAATGATTACATCTGGTGCAAAATGGGCAGCTTAGAGAGAGTTTCTTATACTATTTTCCCCTTCCCTTATGTGGAAATTCATTTCTTAATAACCTTATGTTCTCTATTGTTGTGATCAAAAACACCCACGCAATGATTTTAGTTCAAAGACTCAAGCCTGAGGCCAGTTTATTGACATACATACCAGTGCACTGGGGTGCAGTCCGAAGACTGACACCCCGAGGGCCGCTTGCAGGCGGGTTTTTATTTCATTAAACTGCAAGTAGAGTACAAACAACACGTCATGAGTTAAGAAATTAGGGTTGGGGTCAGTTCCTCCCCAAACCGCGAGTTAAGAAATTAGGGTTGGGGTCAGTTTCCCCCCTCCTCCCCTAGGTACCGTCCTCATTTTTCCGAGAAGTGGATGTTTATTTGGGTAGAGGGGGCGCTTGGTGGTTTTCCCCAGGGGTGGTACTTGGCACCAGTTTGGGTACATTTCTCAAGACACATGTTATTTTCCGGGGCCTTTTGGTTAAAGATTGGGGGGGGGTCCATGGGACGCCTAAAGAAGATCTATGATTGGCTATTTTTGTAGATAGCTGGAATCATGGAGAGGGTCACAGATCACCCAAAGGAGAAGCTGCATGAGTCAAGAAATTGCATTTAGCTAAAGTTACCTATTGCTTCACACAAGTGGTTATTATATTTCATTAGTCATGAACATATTTAATTAGTGCTGCTGCTGGGGCTTTTCTTCTATTCTTTCCCTCCTTGCCCCCCACTCCTCTGGTCATGACCCTTGGCCGAGTTTGGCTGGGAATTGTGCAGTCTAGTCTAGTTCAGGCCCTGGCCTGGACCCTGGCCTGTACTGCTTTAGCATAACAGATCTCTGTTGGAGGGTTTATTTTGGGGCTTTCAGATTCACAGCTCTGGCTATTAAAAAGAAGGCCCCCCTGCTCTATTTTCCCACATTATTAACCTGGCACTATGCCTGGCACTCCCTTTCATTAAAAGGAAATAATAATCTGCATTATTTGCAATTAACCTTTCCATTTAAATTTCCCCTCGAGTATACCAGGCCTGCACCTTCTGGAATACCCTGACCTGTCACAGAGTATTTCATGACAATGAAAAAATCTTGATATACAAGGATGATCAGCTTGCACAGTAACTTTGGTCTGTGGCAGTGTGCAAACAAAGATTAAGCACGTACTGGACACCTGAAGACAGGGTCTGTATTTTTTGTTCCTTAGTACACACTTTTATAAATCAAGACTGCTACCTATCATTTTCACCATAGCACAGCTTCTTAAGCAGTGAATTAGACAAAGTGTTCAGACAGAGAGTTTTCTGAGGGCCACAGTGAGACTGATGGATTTACATTTTAACTTTAAAGTTAGGGAGTCATTCCAATTACATTCACCTCATTTCTTTTGCAAAGCTTAATGGTTCTAGTTTAATTAAATCATTCAAAATATTAAATTTTTTTAATAGGAATCCTCTCTTCCTAGGAATCCTCTCTTCATGCACTAAACAATCATTTATCAGATTAGCTGCTGAATAAATCTAATATTAAATATGCTGTTGGACAAACAACTTTACTGTAAACTGCAAGATCTATAAGTGAACTAATTATTGCCTCATACACTATTCACTGGCAAGGTCAATTATTTAAAATTTCAGCGTCAGATGTATGATATGACCAATGATAATATAAACACTGATGGCTCACGAGTGGCAACACCATATGTGAGTTGTCTCAACAATAATCTCTTCAGAATTGCACGCTACCAGTGGGTAACTACCAATATGATAGTTAATAGCCTGCTGAAAGCAAATAATGCTCTAATACATTTAACATAGACTCTCAAATTGGTCGTTATTATTGTAGGCAATAATTATAACAGCAATACCTCATTAAAAAAAGACTGACATGCATTTAAGCGTGTGTTAAGATGTCAAATTACTTTACCCCATGACAATTAACCAACTTTTTTCATCTATCAAGATGCAAAAGGCAATGGCATTTAGCTATAACAAAAGGCACGTTCCCAAGAAGCAGGGACACTGTCCATACCTTGAAATCTATTATGCATAGTCTTTTTACTGTGTAATTTTTATTCAAATATTTTTCTTCAAGTGCCACTGCAAGTGGTTAACATGCATTCAGATTGTTTCATATCCCATTCCAATAAAATTAGACTTTAATAGTTGTTTTCTATTTATGTTATTTTTTTCCAAGTGAGCATTATTTATTATGATTAGAAGTATGATTTATTATTTTATTTTGCATCTACCATGTTTCTCCTCTTCCTCTCTCTCAAAAGAGGGCAGATATGTGCGAAGCAATAATTCTCAGTGCTGGGACATCTCAGGCCAGGGTAACAGACACTAATGAATTGGACTAAGTCTTTTTTCTCCATTCTGCTTCCTTTCCCTCCCTCAATTGCATGGGAAACAAAACACTCAGCTAATTCAGTTAATGGAAACACAGCTTTGTTGCTTGAGGACGGAAAAGTTAGAAAAGAAAGATGTCTAACTATTCACCATCATGCATTTTCAAGTGACAAGCACAAGACACTTGCTTGGAGATGGAGGTGATGACTGAGGCCCACCAGTGTCTGCCCCTGCTATCACAGGAAATCATCATGTGGAATACACCAACCTCATCCTAATAGATGATCCCTGCTCTACTATGCCGATAAAGGTGCAAAATAATGTACCCTTCCGTTATACCCTGTCAGAGACATTTCTTCCTGATTCCAAATGTGGGGGTCAGTTTAATTTTGAGCATGCCAGCCTGAATCACCATACATAAGGATGGTGGGGTCCATACAAAGTAGAAAAGAACAAGCGTATTGGAAAACTGTTTCCATCGCTCTCAGTAAGAGGAAGGAAGGATGATCATAAGACGGAAGTCTGTCGATAATATAGGGAGTCAGGAGACTCCCAGCTCTGCTATAGAGCTGGCCAAGTTACTTAACTTCTCTGAACCTTATTTTTCTCTTTTGTAAAATGGGGCGAATAATACTTGCCCAAGCTCTTGCCCCTGTCCCACAACCCTGCATTTCTTCCCTTTCCCCCCACACCTCCCAATCCTTACCTCACACATCTAAGTCAGGCTACTTCCTCCTTTCGTTCCTCACTGTCTGGATGCCAACACGGGGAGCATTTGAAAGCACAGGAAAGACAGTCTTCCTGCTTTCAGTTCCTGTGCCTGGCAGCACAACAGATCCCACCAGCCAGGACAAGCAAATACATGGAAAGTCCTGCTCAGCCTCTACAGCCTTGGTCTGGTGCATGCTCAGTCACACTGTGGGGACGGCGCATGCCCTGTCCAATTGGCAAGTCAGAATCTAAGGGGATGGAGCGTGCTCAATGCAGACAGAATCTTTGGAGAATTTAGCTGCCAAACTCTAACAACGTCACCTGAGCATGTGTGAACTGAAATTCTTCAGAGGCTCAGAACCTGGCCAAATCTGGGTTAATTTTCATGGGGATGGCAAGAGTCACGTTCCTGACACCAGGATGACACCCCCTTACCAAATGTCAAGCCCCTGCTCCAAAGAATGGAGGTGCTAGAGCTTCTCATTGAAACAGCTTGAGATTTTTTTTTAATGTGGGAAAAACAATGTGTTTTACCCTTGATCTTTTTCTCGGAAATGGCTGAACTGTTTTAGCTGAAACTTCCCCAAAAAATTCAGCCTGAGGTGGTCACTTGACATGGAAAATTTCTGCTCATACAGTTTAAGTTTGGCAAACAACTGAAAACAGGATTGCGTTATGAAAAGTGTGGGGAAACATTAACTATAGTCATTGCTACCTGTGCTACCTATAACAATAGTATTGTTTATTGCAATGAATATAGGGCCTTATGCGCCCATTCTAGGGTTGTTGCCAGGTAGGGAAGTAAACTCAGATTGTCCCTTACACTAAGGCCCCTTTATACTGCTCTGGCAGTGTAAATGGGTTTTAACATGTGGTTATATTACATCTACTCCTACTTCAAGGCCCCTTTATATGACTACAGTCAGTCTGCAGAATTTTTCTATTCAGTTGCATGGTAGGGAAATGTGTCCCCTAAAAGTCTGGAGGGTTCAAACTCCTAAAATTGCAGTGCCCCTTTCATCCATGTGGGGTTTAGGGACATACGAAAACCAAAGGCAATCTGCTTGGAGGCTTCTAACGGCTCTCTGCTTCCTTGTGACAGCCTGACTCATACAGGGGCTGTCAGGGTCTCTGCCAACCCAGAGAGCTTCCAGGGAGAGGGAGAAGCCATACATGTTATTGCAGACTCCATGTAAAAGAAGTTGAACTTATTTACCCTGCGGGTTTGAGGTGGGGAGAGAGAATTTGGCACTTTCTGCCTAATTCCTTTCCTGTTCTGCCCTCTCCAATTCCCTATGTAAAACCGAGATGCCTCTTGTTCAAGCTGCTGCAGCCCCATCCTCCCTTTCCTTGACCATCCTTGCTTTTTATGCTGAGCAGTTTCATGGCTCCCCACCCCCTACACTTGTATAAGGAACTAATTACGATACTATCATTAGACATGTGGAAGCACAGGCTGAGGAGGCAAGCACAGCACAGCAGGGTATAGACAGGTCCCTGATGAGCAGTGAGGCATGAGTAATTGGGCCAGGGGATGCCTCGATTTGAAGGATGGGATCAGAGAAGGGAGGAAATTTACAGGGCAGGAGGCAACCAAATTAAACGAGTTACGTCATATAAAATACACATGTCGATAATTAAATGAGTTACGTCATATAAAATACACATGTCGATTTGACTATTAGATAAGAGAGTTAATTGGAGACAGTAATTACATTACTGTAGGAAAATGTCCAGAAATAGATATTCAAGCCATGAGTTTTTGTCCAGCTTTTGCAAAAGGCTTTATTTTGTAGCAGATACAGATGACAGTATGTGTCTATACACCGTCCTGAATAAAGTGTGGGCTTGTTTTTACACTGTCAGAACATTTGTAAACAAGGCAAGAATGTCAGATGGGGATTACTGAATTCAGAAGAAAATGCTTTTTCAAAATGAAGACTTCTTTAGTAAAGGAAACAATCAACAAGCAAATTCTGCTCTACAGACACTAACCCTTCCCAATGTACTCATGTAAACGCTAAAAGACAGCAGTGCAGCTCCCTGCAAAAAAGAGCCATTGGAGCAGAGGAACAATTGCCCACAACTTCCCTTTGGGCTCTTTTGGAAAGAACAGCGCCACTCCAGAGCAGTCCCATCCACCCCAATTAGTGCCCATAAACAAGCCAACAAACTCTCATCGTTAATTGTATCAAACGCTGGTGACAGATCTAATCATCACAGGCACTCTATCTTCTTCCATTGCCAGGAGGAGACCATCAACTAATGCAGTCAGTGCAGTTTTTACCCTACATAAATGCCTATAATCAGATTGACTGCAATCAAGGAAATCTAAGGAATCAAGAAAGTGCCAGAGTTGCCTTGCCACAACCTGCTCAATTATCTTTCCTAAAGAGGAAGAGCTCTGAATGGCCCAAAAGCATGTCTCTCTCAGCAACAGAAGTTGATCCAATAAAAGATATTACCTTACCCACTTCGTCTCTCTAATTTCCTAAAGGCACCAGATGGGACTCAGGCCAATAGTTAGCCAGATTGTCAACAAGTGTTGGTTTCTGAACTTCGGTGTATTGTTCTTGTTGGTAAGAGGAATACAGAAATGGAGCTGGATTAAACAATTTTTCTCACCAGCTGACTCATGCAGGGGATCCTGAGGTAAGTAATAAGCTGAGAACAAATTCTAATAATTTTCAGCAAAAGGGGTGGGCACACTTGTGCAATCTTCTGATTATGTACCAGCCTGGGCCCAAGTGGGGAAATGGTTTGATAGTCATCAGGGCAGAGGGGTGAATGGCTGACCAGCTTCTGGTGCAAGATACACAGTGGTAGTGGGGCCATGGATGTTGATGACTCAGTGGGCAGATGGTAAATCTTCATGTGGGACTGCAGAACCCTGGCCTCAGGCAACACAAGCATACACCACAAAGAGGCTGCAGTACTCCAGTGAATTTAATAATGCTTGGTTTCTTGGGTCTATTAGTTGTGCAGTGTCAGGAAAGCTCCAACCATTGTTTCTCCTACAAGGCCCATTAGGGTCCCTAATTGTGCCATACCACTTGGCACTCACAAATTAAAGATACAAAGAAATTAAAAAGAAGTTCACCATCACAGTTGCTAGCCAAGTAACCACTCTTTAGGATATTGACAATAGTATCTAGTTTTTTTAATTGCATACTGAAATGAAATAGAATACTTCTGACATAGCTGTGCAATTCAATGAAATATGGAAACAGCAGCAATATATTTTATTATAAACTGTGTGAAGAAAAAAGCACAGTTCAAAAATCCCCTGTTGTAGTTAACCAGGACCTGGCATTATGTAAAGTGTAACAGGACAACAATGGCCGATGGCCTCTGTTGAGTAGTTAAGATATGGATAACTGTTTAGAGGCCCAATTCTGCTCCTATTTAAGTCAATGTCAAAACGCCCACTGACTTCAGCAGTGGAAGCTGGATCTGTTCTCATGTGCCCACAATTTAAAAATACATTGCGAAAGTGAACAGTGTTTTCTCAAGAAAACTAGTTTCCAGGGATGTCTTATACTTATAAAAATATTTTCTCAGAGAACCTTTTCAGCATCTTAAACACGTCTTCTGTGCACATGGAAACAATTACAACTGCAATTTTCCAGCTTTGAGTTAAGAGTTTTGACAGCTAAAATATTGTCATTTTAAAGACTTTCAAAAACTCAGTTTAAGTCAGACTCCAATGTTAGAGACAGAGGAATATTTTCTTCTGGTCCCAGGGACACCACATTCAGGCTCACTGTTGCAGCCCTCATAACAGCGGTAACAGTTTGAAAACTCTCAAGAAAACTAATTAGCATAAAGAAAACTGAGGACGAGACTGAACAGTTAATTTCTTGCAAAACTAGGCCTACTGATTACCCTGTGCACCTGAGGCACCACTTTCCTCAACCAGAGAAGAATCACCCAGGACAAAAGCCAGTAATCCCAGTCCTCTGAGACATTCTGTAAATCCTCCTTTTGGATACAAGAGGCCCATTGTCTTTCAATGTAATCATTTTTTACTGACAGATAAGAGCATACTCCTGTTACCATTTGGGGCAAAAATCATTTCCTATAGTCTATATCCATAGGCAATCAATATTTTTTACTATTCCAAACAAATGATACAATTCTTGTTTGTTTGTTACTGTTATCTGCTACTGTAATGAGAAAGAAACCTTGGCTAACCAAAAGACATCACTACTTTTTTTCAGAGGATCCTGTCACCTCATGGTCACACAAAATTACCTACGTTATTTTCAGCTCCAGGTAAACAGGAACTCAACATGTCTATTTTACAGTTGTCATGTCCAGTCCTCAACCTGGGGTAAATCACTGCAGTCAGTGAAGTCCATGGAGCTATGCAGACTTATTCCAGCTGAGAAATGGGCCCAAATTCGTTTAATTTTGAAAGGTAGAATATAGTATTTTTCAACCTCTAATTAGAAAAATGCAAGCCAATAGCCACGTTTTGTGCTCTACTTAAAAGTAGACATAACAATAGACCAGGTCCTCATGAAGCTGTGCCTATTTACACATCAGTGGAGGATCTGACCCAATATTTGTACTCAGCTTTGTTAAGGACTTAGGACTTGATCTTGTCCTGTTGTGAATAGCCCCATTTAAGCCACAAGGGGACTACACACAGTACTAAGCAGTATGCCCAGCAGTTAGCAAGGCTGGGCCCCAGCCATGTAACCGATACGAGCCTATAGATACAGCACCCTTTAGATTAGTTTTCAGTATTGTGGGAGGTAAATGCGTCCACAAACACACAGACACACACATTGGTACGGAAACTCACCACTGCTAGAAGCATCGCTGAGATTTAGCAGCCCACTTCCCAACCCTCTGTAACTATGGTAACTGTAGGTCCCATTTCCATTGATGTACAACACCTCCTGTGTGCTGGAAACAGCTGATGTTGAGTAAGTGACCTGGGCTGGCTCTTGTTTATATTGTTTGTCAGCTGGAGCAGCTTCATCCTGCCAAAACAATGTTTCATTGTAAGGTTTCAAATAGTTGTTAAAGTTCACCTTGAATGAGAGGGGCTATTTTATTGTTATTTAAAACTCCCCAAGTGTTACTTTCACAACAGTGTAATAAACAAGAAACAAGCATGTACATGTTTTCAACTGACAGTTTATCAATTGAAAAGAAATCATGAGAATAGCCACGAACATAGATTTCCTACAACCATTGATTTGCATTTTGCTAGCAAATCACAACATGATGGGTGCTGTCCAAACACACAGGAAGACACAGTCCCTGCCTGGAAGAGCTTACAATCTCCTGAAAAACTCAACTCTAAATCAAAATAAAATGGAAGGAACTGAACGCAAATGATTATGCTCTGGCATTTAAAGCAACCCTCTTGGTGCAGAAAATCAGTTTTTTCTTGTTATGATAAAGCAACATAAAATGCATTGGCATGTTCTCTAGATGGATTGATCAGCATCAAGGATACAGGAAATAGAGTGAGTGTGTGTGTGTGTGTGTGTGTGTGGGTGTCTGTGTGTGGGTGTGTGTAAAAAGAATGAAATAATCTTTTCCATATCTGGAATGATGTGGCATTACGACACAGGAAACCAAACCTTTCTGAGCTGGAAGCTTTTGTTTGTTTATTTTGCATATGAGTTTGAAGAGTTAGACACAACCAAGATTATTCAAGTGAAAAAATTGTATTATTGAGAGAAGCTTTTAAAATATGTTGCAGCAGAATACTGAGAAGTCAGATAATTAATTGCACAGGCATTGGGGACATTAATTTGTATTGAGGCATATATTTGCATTATTAAGATACTTAGCTGTACTGAATTCCACTATAAGTTCTCTTCAATAACATATAAGAATCCAAATAAAGGGATAAAAACTGCAATGTATTTTTGCCAAAAGTTTAATGTAATTTACTTTTTATCTTCAAAGGTCATGCTGTCTATTATAAAGCAGAATGGATTTTTTTTCCTGTGAGAAAATATTCAATAAGCTATGCAGTAAAGTTTTAGCTTGGCAAGAAAGCTTAAAACATCATCCATTCCCTAAAATTCCCAAAGCTGCTGCCTTATTTTCTGATTTGATATGACGACTTTCCCTAAAACTAGATGATATTTCCATTCACATACTCACTCAGGGTCTGATACAGTTCCCAGCAAGGTTGATGAAAAGGTTGACTTAAAAGGGAGTTAGATCGGGCTCTCGGGGCTCCCTCGTGTTTTAAAAAGCATCAGTTTCCTCCTACTTTGTCCTTGCAATTGTACTTTGGATAAAAGATCCTCTCTCTGTCTATCTAGGTATTTACACCATGTTCTACAACAGATTTATTCTTTCCTTCAAGTGTCTTTGCTTTTAAAATTTGGAAATGAAACAAGCTACAGTGCCACAACTCTGAGATATTTGATGTTCTGCACTAGTTGATCAATCCATTCTTGGTAGGTACAAACAGAACAACTGGTAGTCTTTGCTTCCGTTTTTGCAACACAGGCCTGTATGGAATGAGGCCTGTAACCCAGTCTGCGGAATTGTTTACATTATTCACTGAGGAATATTCAGTATTCTGAAAAAGACATTGAATGGTAAAACTCTAGTAACATGTCTGAAAAGAAAAGGATGCTATTTTCCAAGAACCTAAGCTTACTCACTACTAAACACATGTGGCTAATCTCTGTTTCCCAAAAATATTGGGAACACAACTCAAAGGAGCAGTGGTCAGAGTATCACTTGCATTGCCACATATTGAAATTTTGTAACCCTAATTTGCCTACATTTGCACCAGTCTTTTCCCTTTAAACAGGCATGTATATTTTTAAAAACAGAGGAATAGATAGAGCTGTATACAATTTTCCTACAAGACAAAAACATTTTTGGCCCATTATTTAACCAATAAATAAATAAAATAATGCTAGTACAGATTAAAACCAACAATATAAAACAATACTAAAATAAGCTTGTGTTTCTGTCCACTTTGACTAAAACCAAAATTTTTAAGTTGTTGAAAACAGTAGGAAGGAATCTGATGAACATACAGTAAAGGGAAACAAGAAAATTGAGTTAAGCCTGTAAGATTCTGCACTGAAGCCGCTTCTAGAGCCATTGTTTGCAGGAGTGAAATCTACAATTACAGGACACTACCAGCTCCTTTTAATTGTTTAAAAATGTATTTAAAAATTGTGGATTGACAGAACTGGAGACTATTTTATTCACAAAACAAGTACAACATACGCCAAAGTACAGCATAAAGACTGACTTAGATTTACTGGCCAGATTCTCAGCTGGTATAAAAATTGGCATTGTTCCCTTAATTTTTGAGTGTGCTCCAATCTTTATATGCATTCCATCTTTGGCTTCTTCACTAAGACTGCCAACAAAAGTGTCAACTATTGCCAATAGTGGTTGCGTTTTTCGTGATGCACCCAAAAATCATGATGGGCATATTAAAATGCTGACATGGGTCACACTTTATATTAAGGACACATTTATAAATAGATTACAAAAGGTTAATAAATGGTTAATAGATGTTTTAATAAATGGGTAGTCAATGGTTACAACACGCTACTCCTGTCTGTAACATGGTTATAGAACCTATCAACCATTTAGGAACCCTTTCTAAACTATTTATAAATGTACTTTTAATATCAAGTCTGATCCACTTATGGCGAGACACCTGTTCATCTAGCATTTGACTAAAATCATCATCATTTTGAAAATAAATGAGATCACATCCTTCTAAAAGTGTTTCTTTTTCCATTTGGTAAAGCAAGTACTTAGGACCTGAGCACATTGTCCAAGAGCTGTTGGAATACACGGGTTAGATCAGAAAAGAGCATAAATACCTTTCTGGCACAATTCATGCTAAGAAATAAGTTACTTATTTGTTTTAGAAAATAGCAGCCTACACAAGTGCTTGGTAAGATCATTACCATGGCATTTATCACAATAAGTACATTTTACTTATGAGCCTAAGTGTGTAATGAAGGAGAAATTTTTCCTAAGACAGTAGGCATAAGTATATTTTCTAAACACAGAAGTGATTAAATATACATAAAAAGTAGTATATTATTTGAAAAATGTACATGTTTCTGTAAAACTGCACAAAAACTGCACTTTAAATTCCAAGCAGCTGAAGACTAGCTTAAAAGAAAAAACACGCACAGCAATATGGGTCAAACATAATCTCCACCAATCACTTGTGAGTACATAAAGTAGGGTTACCAGGCTTCTGGTTTTCGACCAGAACGCCTGGTCAAAAAGGGACCCGGTGGCTCTGGTTAGCATAGCTGACAGGGCCGTTAAAAGTCTGGTTGGCTGCAGCAGCCAGCTCCATGCGGCTCCCAGAAGCAGCCAGCATGTCCCTCTGACTCTTAGGTGCAGGGGGTTCCATGTGCTGCTCCTGCCCGCGGTGCAGGCGCCTCCCCGAACGCCAACTCTGCAGCTCCCATTGGCCAGGAACCATGGCCAATGGGAGCTGCGCCTGCAGACAGATGTGGCGCGCAGAGCCCCTTGGCCATCTCTGCACCTAGGAGCCAGAGGGACATGTTGCCACTTCCCAGGAGCTGCCTGAGGTAAGCACCTCCCAGAGCCCGCACCCCGAACACCCTCCCACACCCAACCCCCTGCTCCAGCTCTGAGCCCACTCCCACACTCCGAACCCCCCCCAGCCCCAGTCCAGAGCCCCCTCCCACACTCTGAACCACTCATTTCTGCCCCCCCAGCCCACACCCCCAGCCCAGAGCCGGGATCCCCTCCCATACCGTAGCCCCCTACCCCAGCCCAGAGCCCCCTCCCACACTCTGAACCCGTCGGCCGCACCCCCCAGCCTGGAGACCTCTCCTGGACTTCAAACCCCTCATCCCCGGCCCCACCCCAGAGCCCACACCCCCAGCCAGAGCCCTCATCCCCTCCCTGACCCCAACCCCCTGCCCCGGCCTGGAGCCCCCTCGTGCACCCCAAACTCCAAGGTTTACAACTTGGCAAAATTTGAGTGGATTTTCCTGGTGGGAGCAAAAAGCTCATCCCTGGCATATAGACCACCCCCTGCCAAATTTGAAGCATGGAAGTGCTAGAGCTTTTCAAAGAAAAAGTCACCAGAATTTTTTTTAACATGTAAAACAATAGCCTGATTGTTGCAAACAGCAGAATAATTTTGGGTGAAATTAAAAAATCAGGCACAGAAACATTCAGCTCAAATTATTAACGTTTGGAAAACTTATAAGCAACTGAAAACAGGGCCTTCCAATGGGACACGTCAAGCAACTTCAATAACAGGCATTGCTAACAGCTCTGTCTATAGCAGACGTGGGCAAACTATGGCCCGCGGGCCACATTTGGCCCACGGGACCGTCCTGCCCGGCCCCTGAGCTCCTGGCTGGGGAGCCTAGTCTCCAGCCCCTCCCACGCCCTTCTCCCTCCCCTGCGACCACACCACCGTGTGGGCCGAGTTCTGGCCCACCACTCCTGCTGGGCAGCGTGGGGAGCGCAGCTGGCTCTGGCCGGGTGTTGCGGCTGTGAGCTCCTGCTGCTGGTAAGGGGGCGGGGGGTTGGGTAAGGGAGTGAGGGGGTCCTGGGGGGCAGTCAGGGATGAGGGGGCAGTTGGATGGGGTGGATGTTCTGGGGGGCGGTCGGGACAGGGAGCAGGGGGGGTTGGATGTGTTGGGGATTCTGAGGGGGGCAGTCAGGGGGCAGGAAGTGGGAGGGGGTGGATAGGGGGCGGGGGCCAGGCTGTTTGGGGAGGCACAGCCTCCCCTACCCGGCCCTCCATACAGTTGGGCAACCCCAATGTGGCCCTCGGGCCAAAAAGTTTGCCCACCCCTGGACTATAGTATATATTGTCCTAACACAATACTATGCTTTATATTAGGTTTATCACATCATAGAATATCAAGGTTGGAAGGGACCTCAGGAGGTCATCTAGTCCAACCCCCTGCTCAGATTAACACTCTTAGGTTTGAATTTTATGAACAATAAACCTGGAAACCCAGATAGCAGAATAATACTTTGCCATATCATGGGGGCAAAGTTTTCCTTTTATTTTAATTTGAATAAAGTTGTTGAATGAAAGTGATCGGCAGTGACGAAAATTTTATTTCCGAAGAGGGCACAGATGTGATTTTGTTTGGCTTTAGTTTTGGTTCCCACTTCATTAAACCCCACTAACAATGTTTGTTCTGGAATCACTATCCACTGAACAAGAAAAAGAAGTATTTACCCCCCTGACAGGCCTGAACCAAATAAATGCAGGCTTACAATGCATATAGAAGGAGTTCAACGTAGGACTCAGGCATAGGCCTTGTGTGGACCCTCTGTCTAGGGTAAATTTAAAGTATTAATTTTTTATATTCCTTTAAGATGAATTTTTTTTTTTAAAAGAGTCTAGGCCAGATACTCAACTAGTATAAGTTAGCATTAGTTCCACTGACTTCAGTGAAATTATTATGATTTATGCCAACTGAGGATCTGTACCCGAGTGCATAATCACAACATTCTCAGAAAGGTCCATTTGTATGGCCTGTTTTCAGTGTTGTACAATGCTTTCATGCCTCTATATGAAAGGCATGTCTCACCAAAGTTTCCATTCCCTGTGTTCGGGGGTAAATAACTCAACCACAAAGTTTACATCTGGCTAAAACTTCTTGTACAAAATTTCCACTGGAAGCTGAACCTTTGAATTCTTTGCAGTCTCTAAGGTAAATCAGATATTTTAAAACTGAAAAAGAAGAGGTTATGTACCCTGTGATTCTTCGAGACGTGTGTCCCTATAGGTTTTCCACTCTTGGTGTCGGTGCACCCCATGCACACTCGATAGGAGATCATAGAATCATAGAAGATCAGGGTTGGAAGTGACCTCAGGAGGTCATCTAGTCCAACCTCTTACAGGAGGTCAGACTAGACGATCATAATGGTCCCTTCTGACCTTAAAGTCTGATTCTTTAAAGTCTATGACTCCTGCTCAAAGCAGGACCAACACCAACTAAATCATCCCAGCCAGGGCTTTGTCAAGCCGGACCTTAAAAACCTCTAAGGATGGAGATTCCACCATCTCCCTACGTAACCCATTCCAGTTCTTCACCACTCTCCTAGTGAAATAGTGTTTCCTAATATCCAACCTAGACCTTCCTCACTGCAACTTGAGACCATTGCTCCTTGTTCTGTCATCTGCCACCACTGAGTATGTAATGAAGACCATATAGCAGCCCTGCAGATTTCTGGAATGGAACATTTTTAAGGAAAGCCAGAGATGTAGTTTGTGATCTAGTCAAAGTGTGCCAAAATGCTGATAGGGAGTGGGATGTTGACAGCCTGGTAGAAGGCTATACTACACTCGGAAATCCAATTAGAATCCTTGGGTGGAAGTGGCGGAACCCTTAGATCTGTCTGCAATCAAAAGAAAAGTCTATTGGATTTACAAAATGGTTTAGTTCTAACCAGATACTAGGATGGTACCCTCCTGACATCTAGAGTGTGGATAACGGTCTCCTGGTTGGAAGTATGCAGTTTTGAGAAGAAAACCAGCATGTATATTGTCTCATGCAAGTGAAATTCAAAGTCACTTTAGGGAGAAAACTGGGACGCTGCCATAGGAACACCGTACACTTGTGAAATGTTGTGAAAGGGGGTCTACCATTAAAGCCCCAATCTCTCCAACTCTGCAGGCTGAGGTAATCACCACTAGGAAAGCTGTTTTCCTTGATAAATTCAATAGGAAGCAGGTGGCCATTGGTTCAAACCTGGGCTTTGTGAGGCTTTTGAGAACAAAATTCAGGTCCAAAGCAGGAGTAGGAACCTTTATCTGTGGGAAGAGATTCACTGAGCTTTTCAGAAATCTTGTGGTTGTGTATGTGTGTGTGTGTGTGGGGGGGGAACAAACAGAGAAAAAACCTTCAACAGTAGTATGAAAGGCTGTTATGGTTGCCAGGTGAACTTTGATGGAATAAGCTGTAGTGGGTACTCCAGAATCAGAGGAAGAGGGGCAGATTCAGGAGCAGCATTGTGGAGTTCGCATGAGTGGCTGAATCTTGTCTGATTCTGGAGGTAAGTAGTCCTGGTAGAAACTTTTCTATTATTTAATAGTATGTGTTGTGTACCTTCACAGAGCAGGATGACTCTAGCCCTGCAAACATCCAGAAACCAAGCCTTGAGGCAAAGAATGCCCCAGTTGGCATGTGTCAGGTGTCCAGCACTCAGAGAGGAGTTGAGGGATGGCTGGAAGATCTATCGGAGGACAGAAAGCCAGGTGAAACAGGTAAGGGAACAACACTAGCCATGACCACACCGGGGCTATTAGAAAGACTCTGGCCTTGCACAGATTGATCTTGTTTATCACCTTGAGGATGAGCAGCATCATAGGGAAGGCATAAAACATTCTGTCCATCCAAGGCAGGAGGAAGGCATCCCCTGTTGAATTGTGACCTAAAGCTCTCCTTGAGCAAAACAGGTGACATTTTTGGTTTGCTATTGTAGCGAAAAGGTCTACTTCTGGAAACTCTCAAGTCTGAAAGATTCTGGGTAGAACCCAAGAGTCCAACTCCCAGTCATATTCTTGGGAGAAGCACCCACTGAATGAGTTGGCCATGGCATTCTGTATGCCGGGCAGATACATTGCTGAGATCCTTATCTGATGCCTTATGCACCAATTCCACAACTTGATTGCTTTGGCACAGAGGAAAGGGGGTCTCGCCTTTCCTTGACGATTGATATAAAACATGCAGGCCATGTTGTCTGTTATGACTTTGATAGATCTGCATCTGATGAGAGGAAGGAAATGATGACAGGCATTTCTGACAACTCTGAGCTCCAGGAGATTGAGGTGATCACCTGCCCTATGCTGTCAGGGAGCCAAGGTGCCCCCTCCAACCCAACAGAGATGCACCTGTGGTTACAGTCACTGTTGGGACTGGTTGGAGGAAGGGGACCTCTGCCCCTACATTGCAATGAATCTTCCACCAGTCTAGGGAATGCTTCACCCACTGTGGAACTGACACCTGCTTGTTTAGACTGTGTTGTTTGGTTAGTAAACCATTCTGAGCCACCCCTGGAAACAGCAGAGGTGTAACTTCACATGCTCTGTCACAAAAGTATAAGCAGCCACGGTTTCTGACTGAGGTCTGAGGACTGTCTTGAATTATTTTGATGAGGCTCAGTAATGTCCAAAACCTGTCCATGGGAAGGGATGCCCTGGATACCAGAGAATCCTGACACACCCCTATGAATTGTATATTCAATAGGCATTAGTGTGGATTTTTCTATATTCAGCTGGAGGCCCAGGTCCAAAAACGGGGAAAGCACTGTCCTTGTGGCAGACAACATTTCTTGGCAGACAACAATTCAAGTAGCCAGTCGTTGAAGTACGGGACTACCACTATAGCCTGGCAACACAGGTAAGCAGCCACTACTAACAGAACCTTTGAGAATACTCTCTGAGCTGGGAAGAAGCTGAAGGGAAGCACTTGATACTGGAAACTATCCTGGCCTACCACAAATCAGAGGAATCTCTTGTGAGGTGGGTGCATTGCTATATGGGAATACATATCCTGGAGGTCAAGGGCTGTAGCGGGTACTTACCCTGCTCCTGTCTGGAAGGGCTTAAAGCAGCCCTGCAGAGGGCTGCAGCTCTAACCCTAGCTGGGCTGATTGGGGAAGTAGCCACAGCTGGGCCACGCCCCAATCAGACCACAGCTGGCCTGTATAAAAAGGCTGTGAGCCAGAGGCCAAGAGTCTCTCTGAGTGCAGAGAGAGAAGGGCCTGGCTGCAGGGAGCTAGACACAGAGTACCTGGGTAGAGCAGAGCAGAGCAGGGCTGGGGAAAGGCTGAGGAGCTGGGGAGCTCCAGCTTGGAAAACCCCAGGCTGCGGCTTAGGAGTAGGCCAAGGGGTACTGGGGGTTGCAAAGGGCAGCCCAGGGCTAGGCCAAGGCAGCAGGTCCAAACCCCCCTTGCCAGTGATGAGTGGCCTATACTGCAGTCTGCCCCAGAGAGTGGGGGCTAGTTGGTGACTGGCAGTGGCCTTATCCTAAGGTGAGGTGGGGATAGTGGGTGCGGGTTCCCCTGGGAGGGGAGACCTAGCATGTGGGTACTGCCAGGGGGCAGCACCCAGAGCAAAGGGCACCGGGGTCCTGGGAGGGACATGGGAGTCGAGAAGGAGAGGACAGGTGGATCACCGGCCTGCAGAGGACGCTCCAGAGGCTGGAGAGCTAATTCCCTGGACGACCAGCAGGAGGCGCCACAGGGGTGAGTCTGGACCTCTTACAAAGACCAAAACCCAAGCCCCTGAATCTAGAGAAGGAATTATAGCTGCCATCATCACCATCCTGAATTTCTGGGGTCTCACAAATCTGTTTAGGAGTCTCAGATCTAGAATTTGTCTCCACCCTCCATTCTTTGGTAGGAGGAAATAGTTTGAATAGAAACGTTTCCCCCTATATAGAGCAGGTACCAGTTCTATTGCTTCTAAATGAAGAAGGGTGTTTAATTCCTGCTTTAGCAGTGGCTCATGAGAGGGGTCCCTAAAGAGGAATGGGGAAAGGGAATGAGGAGGTGGGAAGGAGGTAAATGGATGGTGTCGCCTGATGATATTACTTCCAACACCCATTTGTTTGAGGTGATACACTCCCATGCAAGCTGAAGCAGGAGAGTCAGTTTCCAAATGGGGGAAGGTGGGAAAAACACTGGCAGGCTAATGAGTGGTGGGAATTCAAACCCTAGACTATCCTGGCAAAACTGGCATTTTGATGATGATGCCTGGGGGCTGAGCCACATCAGATGGGTTAGGGGGTCTCTTTCTCTGGAATCTGTGTCTCTTCCTGGGGGAGGAGGGGGAAGTTGTGGGTCTCTTGAATCCAGAGAATTGTACAGGGTGGGATCTCTGAGCTGTTTGTGATCTGCTGAACTTCCATTTGTTTGCAGAAGTATAGGTGCCTAATGAGCGAAATGTAGCCCTGGAAACTTTAAAGACTCATCAATGTTCTTTGCAAACAACTTCCGTCCATCAAATGGGAGAGCCTCAACCGTTTATGAACTTCCTGGGGAAGCCAGATAACTGCAGCCAGGATGCCCTACAATGAACTGCCAACATCACCATCCATCATCAAAGGCTATAGATGCTAACATTTGACAAGACATGAAAGTCCAGGATTGCAATGGAAAAGAAGATCAAAATAAAAATGTGCCATGTGGAGGAGAGGAGGAAATGGACCTCATGCTTCTGCATTTCTGATAGAAACACAGCTGTAGAGTGAAATGTTTAAGTTAACATTAAATAAAATGTGAATGTTTCCACATCAGTGTTTCAGTCTTGTTCTTTAGTCACTGCTACTTCACCTGCCGAATGGAAAACCTTTTCAGAAGAGGTGCTGATTATCAAATCAAAATGATCATAACAGCAAGTGTTGATGAAATGCTTTTGGTTGAGCAACAGCACAGCAAAGGGATCATCTTTCATGCCAACATCAGCTTTAGCAAAGTTCATTATCCACTCTGATAGCTGGAGAACAACATACAATCTCCTCTTTTGACATTTCAGTTTCAGTGTGTGGACAACTCTGGGACCAAGTTACTGGAGAAGGAGAATTTTTCTTGTTTTAAAGAGCAGGGCCTCTACGTTGTCAAATAAAAAATGACAAATCTTTATCAGTATCTATACTGTCTGGGAGAAGTCTGCCATTCTTTAGTGAGGGTCTAGAAAACGGGCTAGTATATTTGCTTTGCCCATGGCTTGATCTTTTTCCACCAAATGGACAAAGAGATGCAAAAGTCTTTCAATTTAAAATGTGTGGCTGAATTTAGTGCTCACAAAGGGAGAGACTAATGACAGATGCTTGAGCCAGGTACAATGGGGCAGGTGCTTTGCAAGTTAATCCACTTAATGCTGCAGCCCCTGCTACTTTAGTATTGAGCTGAGATGACCGCCTTGCCAAATTGTTTAGGGAGACTATATGCAGGGACATGGCTGAGGTCTGTGCTTGCTTTAAAGTTTTGAACATGTGGACGAAGTGGATAACTTAACTAATTAACAGTTTCAGCACTGATTTCTTTGGCAGGAATTGCAAATGGTTTCCAGCAGGTGTTCCAGCATGGCACATTGAGCAGAATGAAAAACAATGCCTCCCTGATGAAATTTTAAATGCTGTGTGTCCAAAGATTGCTATTTTCTGATTAAGAATATCTTCAGTCAAGTAGAAGGTAGAATTCCATCTGGTATGCATATTTGGAATGAACCACTGGCTCATAGGTCTTTGGATTCAGGCTAAAGCCTCAGAGTTTTTGTGGAATGATTAAAATGGGCACAGCCCTTTAGTAATGTACCTATTATGATCATTGCTTCAATATTCATTGTGAAGAAACTCGGGCATTCAAACTAAGGCAGCAGCTGAAGGGCTGCAGTGCTGGGAGGAGAATAGTTTCCATAGCTGCTATGCCCCGGCTGCGTAGATGGGCAGAACGGGGCAGGCAGCAAGTGGAGCCTTGGCTCCACCCCCAGTGGATTAGTTAGTATAGCTGGTGTATCGGGAAGGCATGCTGCTCTGGGCACAGGCCTCATGCAGGAAACTTCCTCCTAAGAGCAGTGAGGAGATATGGAGGCAAGTTATGACTCTGAGTCACAATCACCTTCTTGGGCAGACCCAATGCAACACAACAATGCATGGGGCCTTGCTCAGGGCTCATGCTAAAGCCAAGATTTAGCCCTTGGTTTGGTAGGAGTGTCCTTTCAGGATCTTCATATATTTTTGCCATTTTAACTTCACATTGTGACCAACCTTCCCTGTGCAAAGAAAGGCTAGATGCATTTCTCTCCAGAGACGTGCACTTACTCTACCAGCCTGCCAGAGGTGAGCAGTTGGTGGGGGGATGTGAAATACTCCTTCCTCTGTGCTGCCACCACAGAGCTCAGAGCCCAAGGTGGATTGGAAGCAAGGGAATATGGGAGCAGGATTATTATGTTACCTGTAGACCACCAGGCTAATAGTATAGTCATTGAATGACACATATCATAAAAATGAGGCACTGGATAAAGAACTCCAGCTTCCAGGACATCTCTTATTAGAATAAAAGTAAATGAAAATCTGAGAATAAAAAAACTCCAGATGAAGTGTTTGTAGCAAAGGAGTAAGGGTTTTGCTTAGGAGAGAATTGTGTGGTTTGGTGAATCCTCCAAGGGCCTTCGGGAGCCAATATCATCTGCAATGGACAACTGCTTGCAGAACAAGGATGATGATCATTTTTTGCTACTTTCCAATTTATGGGCAGTGCAAATGGATGAGTCTTTAAATATCTGACCTTTCTTCAAAACAAGGTCAAACTGAAACCCATGGAAACTGTAATCTTTTCTCAACCCGTGAACAGTTTTGCCTTCAGGTGATGAGTTGGATGAATCAATGTACCATTAATACTGATGTATGACGACAATTATATAGTATTTACTGATGAACTGTGATGCAAAGGAGGAGGAATCCCTCCTTTCCTAGTCTACTGTTCTCATTCAGCACAAATTTTGCTATGTACCACTTAGCTCTTTGAGCATGGTACATGTACATTTGAAGAACACAGAGTGAAATACTGGTGTTTGATTCAAATGAAGATGTCTCATCCTAGCGATCCTAGTTAGACCATCAAACTCTTTTTAATCTAATATATCTACATTTTGCAGTGAACGTGATGGGCTAGATTTTCAGCTGCTGTAGATTAGCATAGCTCCACTGAAGTCAATGATACAATGACAGTAGCAGTGTCAAAACCGAGAAATTTTAAAAGTGTGAATCAGATTATTTAGGGATGTTTTGGGGAAATATGTGGGACTCTTGGAGCGCTGCTTGTGCCAGTTTTGCAGATTTTATAATTGCAATAATATCAGGGTTACCACAGTTAAACCTCTTACTGCAGGTCTCTTCACTGAGAGAATTGCAATTCCTATAACTCCCACTACTGATAGCACTTTTTCTTGACACCAAACAGCTTGCACTATGCCTACTAGATCTAGGGCTTGGAGAATTAAATAAACAAAAGACATTTGTTGAAAAACTGTGGGGTAACATTACATGTTGCATCAGCTCTAGCTTCATCTGCTGTATTGTGCCTGCTTATAACTGGACACTATTTCCAACCTTCATGTTACGTATGTTGGAATATGCAGATTACACTGTTAAAATCAGATTCTGAATGAAATTCTTCTTTATTTAGAACCAGAAGACGACAACCTTGACATGAAGAGTGAGACTGATGCTGGTTATTTGTTTCCACTAAATTAAAATGCATATATATTAGAGAGTTTTTTCTTTAGAGGAAAAATAAGATTTGTAGGAGTTTGAGTATTGAAAAGTTTATGTAAATTGTCTCCCTAATGGGTGAATTCTGGTACCAAGTGACTGATAGCTGTCTTTACAAACCTATTTCTTCTGACCAGAAGAAAATAAAAAGTGAGCAAGCACTTTTTGAGATACATTTGATTCCTACTGCCTGTCTTCAAACACAGGCTCACATATTTATTTTATGGATTTACAAGTTATAAAGACTAAATGAAAGAGTATTTAAGGGAAGCTTTGCTACTTACATAGTGTGCACATATACTGTTCGCATTTAGCAATTTCAAATTATTCTGCTATAAAGTTAAACAGAACAAAATTCTCTGCAGAGTGAGAAGCCATCTGGAAAGCTTTTAATAGCTAATGTTTCAAAATTATTTGTATGAACATAGTGAATCGTAGATACTAACGTGTTTTACCTTTTATTTCATTATGGCTGTTTGATATGTAGTTAGTGTATTTCAAGTCTGCCTTGTTAAATTTGAACTGTAAATCTGTGAAAACTAAAATTTCTTGCATGCATTTGATGTGTGCTGTCTGCTTTCATACACTGCCTCCGGTATAACCTGACTTTTATAGTTTAAAGAAAAAAAATCTTAGAAGTAACTACATACATTCTGGAGAGTTTAAAAAAAACACATTTACTGGAAGAGGGAAATATGGCCCTAAGAAAAAAGAAATTTCTCCTATTATGAATTTCACCTTGACCTGCTACTGTGCAGTATGTGAGCCAAGACCCAAAATCATTACCTTTGATAAAGAAAGCTTTTTACATTTTAAAACAAGAGTCAGTAGATGAACAGGAGATGCTTTTGGGGTATGACCCTCTCATTCCCTAACGGAGAGTCAGTGAGTTTTCAAACTAGAATGCATAAACAGGAAAAACAAAGTAGCAACCTTTTAACGGCCTTAGGAAAGTGCGGGTTCTGATTTGTTTAATTAAAGGAGCCAATAAAGAAGAAGGCTGATAAGAAATATCAAAAGTAACAAGCAGTGGCTTTGTGCATTGCATTAAAGATCAGTACCCCAAATTTCCTTATTCTAGAAAAGGATTCTTCTGGCACGTTGCCTGGGCTGCAGGCCGCAGCCTGCTTGGCTGCCTTGCGCCATGCCTGGCATCTAGCAGCTGGTGCTGTTCTGGGGCAGTGTATTTGGTTCATTATTTTTACTTTGAAAAACAGTCTTAGTTTGGGGATGTCTGGCCAATGTTTGGATTATATAAATACCCCCCCCCTGCTGCTGCATATAAATAACTTGTTGATATATGGAGTGTTGCACACGTCTAACTAAATGTGAATTTTAAGCGATCTAGTTAAACCCCATCTGGACACTTATTTTGGTTTATGCGTGGTTTATTTCAGTTTAACTTCAGTTGATTAGGGACAGGTTTCAGCTAAACTGAAATAAACCATGTCCACACAGGGGTTTTTGTACTGGTTTAACTAAATCAATTTAACTAAACTGGTGCAAGTTTGCATAGACAAGGCTTCACCCTCAAAAACATAACTTCCCCTCTGTGCTACAGGCAGCCGGACTCCCACTGCAATACCTATAGGTGACCATAAGCAGAAAATAGAAGATGAATAGGCTCTTAGACGCTAGTCTCAACCCAGTCAAGATAAGGGACTATTGGACTGGCTTAAAAATAGATCATATTTCATTTGGTATATCCACATGAAAGGATGGGGGAAGAAATGTCTCCATGCTCCAGCTTGCAGTGTGGGGGAAGGAGGAGAAAATGCCCACCTCTGCTATCTCCATTTTTGGTTCTGGGTAGCAGAGATCCATGTTTCCTTCTTAACTGTATGGTGGGGAAAGAAGAATCCATGATCCTTACACAGGCTTAGGGGAGAAGATTAATGCGGCCGCCTATTCACACCACCCTGGCTCCAAAGAGGGGTAGAAGAAAAACTCCTTGGGCTGCTATATAGATATTTCCTAGGCTACTTTCACCTGCCCATCCAGCCCTCATCCTTCAGCTCCAAAGGGTTCAGATAAGTTTTGATATTAATTTTAACCACTTCAAATATTTTATTAAACCTCTGGATCTTTAGTGCCTACGCTGAAACAAGCAGCTTCTATTTCAGCTGTACATGCTCAGATTCTGCTGCGTATGGATCCTTCTGGATAACCCTAAAGAGAAATTACCACATGGAAAAAACAAATCCATAATCTTTCTAATCTACTAAAAGCCATGTTTAAATAAAAAAAAATAGGTGTTCACCCTTAGGCCTCACTGTGTGTCCAAGGCATGAAATTATTTGCTACTGCATGATTGGTGCATTATTCCTGACAAATATATGTATCAAATTTAATACCTTTTGGACTGAGGAATATTTTTGTCTGCAATAGCCAATATTCCATTCTAACGCCATCTATTAATAACAAAGAACCCAACCCTGAACCAGTGAAATCACTAGTTTTGCCATTAACTTGAAAGGCAGCAGGATTTAAATTACAATGCTGCTTATATTCCTACTCTTGACAATATGGCTATTGCATTGTGGGTACAAAGCTAAATTTCTCAATGCTTGCACATAATTTGATTTCTCGACAATAATCCATACCCAGCTAAATTGTGCCTGCATAACATTTTGTGCCTCAGTGGTTAGAACATATAATTTGGAAGCACAAAAGGAAATTGTAGTTCAACTTAGAAGTGAAATAATCATTTGGTGGGGATCTGGAGGGAGAGGAAAAAGGCCTAAACCAAAAACTTGTGTGCATGCACACATGTGTCTATGTGAGGATGCCAAATTATTCTCAGAGATGGTTTATTAATCTATGGTCAAAACTGTCCACTTTGTATACCTGAAATTAGATACCTGAATCCCTATTCAGACAACTAGTACTTTGCTGCATTAATCTCAGGTTTTCTGATTTTTCGAGGTGCGAAGTATTCTCCAGCTTCTATTGACACGCACGGACTAAAGTTTGAAACTTCCGGCCGATTACGTTTGTGTTAGCATTCCTGTTTTTAATAGGCTGCTTTTAATTGCCTCAAATAGAAAGGATTTTTCTAATTGCTCTTTTATAGTCTAAAAGACTCAACAAACCTCCCATTTTCAAATGCAAACATTTTGAGCCTGATTCTGCTAGTTCCTTAAGCAGATGCACAGTGGAGTGATGGCTCAAAGAGCCTTCCCTCCATTCTTTGCAATGCTGTCATGCACAGGCCAGGCACAATTGCAGTGTCTTTTCGGTCTGCTCTTCCAGGGGCACTTGGTGCCCCAAAGGGAGCCAGGAGGAGGCAAGGCCTTAGTCCTTCCACACCAGCCTGCACAGAGGGAGTGGAGAAAAGCTGCACCTATAATGGGAAGTTGTTCCCCATGCATGCTGAGGAACTCTGGTAGGCATTGTTAGTTCCTGAGGCGGAACATGTCCCATGCTCCCACTGGGGCAGTGTAGCCTCATACCATTCTTTACTATAAACATTGCCTTAAAGGCACAATCTAGCCTTTTGTTAGGAGGTATTTTTGCATGCTTGCTTTTTCTGTAGCAAATGTTGCCCAAATCTGCACTTGATACAGAAATGAAGAATATAAACAACAGAATAAAAAGAGGCACGTAGGAACCCTGCAATTTGTTTCTTCCTTCCTCCCAGGAGCTGCAGTGCACATTTATCTGGAAAGTAAACACCACACATAAAATTATATATCCCCCATCCTCTTTTCCTACTGTCTGAACTGTAATCCAGGAGATAACTGCTCCCTGTCAACATTTAAAACCAATGCATTAAAGGCAGTGCTGAGATTCTAACTCTCAGTCCTTAAGTATAAAGGATTAGAGGCCTTAATTCTTTCTCCGTGCTGAAACCCTGATACAATGGTCCTGGAACGGTCCATTCCCTCATTGCCATATAAATTAGTTTCTTCCAAAACAGTTTTGCAATTATCTATAATTTGTCCACAGATAATTTCTTCCTTTCTTAACGGCGATATTGGCTGTTCCTGGTGTGTAGCAGCTGGACAGCTCTTTTGTTAACAAAACTGTACTTGAAGAGTCTTCCCCAAGCATCAACCCCCTTGTTACCACGGAGTCACCTCGAGAAAAGGCGCCACCAATTGGCCAAAGGTAGATCATTAACAAACTTCCAAACCTGAATTGATTTAAAAGTGAACATTTAGGAATTAGACAAATGGAATGAACTACAAAAGCAGTGGCTTCAACTAAGTGGCAGTATGTGTGCATTTTTATTAACATTCAGATGTATTGCATTAGTGCAGAACTTACATCCACTCTGCAGCATGCATTTGTATCAAGCTGCTCTATTCAGGCTGCTGCTATGACAACTATCCAGAGGCAAATGTCAGGTCAGCTCCCAGCAGGTGTGTCTAGGCCATAATTGCTTTGTCAGAAACCTAATAGTCATCTACTTCTACTCCTCTAGCAGCTAAAAGCAATACTGTTAAAATTACTAAATGAAGCGAAATTCTTTATCCCTCCACCATGTTATAGCATTTAGATCTGTAGATTTGTTTCTATTTTGCCAAAAACTGGAATGGCGGGGAAGAGGAAGGCAGAGGTTGTTTTTTTAAAGTCTCCACATCTTTGTCAATTTATCTTTCATTTATGTTACTCTGTACAGTGTAGACCTGGGATTTTCAAGCATATACCTCTTCTGGGTGCTGGATATTATCTTTTAGTGCCCCGGGACATTACTAGTCGGTAATCTGTGTGGCTACAAATCACATTATGGAAATTCTTTCGTATGGAAAGCTGGTTCCTTTTTTTCGTATGGAAAGGTGGTTCCTTTTTTCAAAATGTGCGTAACAGTTACAATAAAGCACACTATAACTTGCCATACTCAAGAAGCAATGAAAAGGCTGAATAATTAACAGATAAAGTTATTTTTAAATTACAGAAACTGATGATTTCCACGGGGTTCAGAAATGTAACGTGAAAGTCCATCTTAATGTTGTGACTAAATCAGAACTGATTTAACTCTTGGATAAATAGATCCTTCTTTGGTACTTGAAGAAATAATGAAACTAGAGACAGATATGAAGAGATTAACACTGAGTTTTTTTAAACTATCTCAAGTGTATGATTCCATATCAAGAATTAAAGAAAATCTGAATATAACTGGTTTCTTCACTGGAAAAGAAATTGTCTCCCATGCGCATATGGAGACATACACATATTCTGACAGCTTCATCGTACTACCTCACATTTGCCTTATAGGCAATAATAAATAATAGTTGAATTAAATCAAATTCAACTAATTTGGACTTCTGGCTTTTGCATGACAATTATTATTATGGTGTTTCTGTGTAGGGAATATATGATGACATCAGCTATGGCTGGCTAGGAAGCTGTCTGATTTTTATTACTCAGAACTGGTCTCTGGAATTAAAAGGAAGCTGTACCCTTTATATTTACTTTTTTAAAGAGAGGAAATCTATAAAAGCCTACTTCTTAATTTGTACATTCTGTACAATATTTCAGCTCAGCACTCTCCGAAAAGTCGGCTAATTTAAAAATCACAGCTCTTTAGTCATAATGAAACTAAAATGACAAAATGATTTCTCATGAAATAATGAATGCTTGCTGGTCTAATATCAGGTTGAAGATTAAAAGTAGTGAATATATAGTGGGCTAAATCCTTGGGTGTGGCAAAGGAGCACCCAGTGTAGTTTGGGGATGAATGGAGTGCAAAGAGGAAGTTAAAACACCTTTGTATTCCCCTGATCCTGGGCTGTCTATGTGCTGGACCTGTCTTCTGGCATAATGGAGAAAGATCTGATAGTATCCTGTCTTCACACAGTAACCCTGGCCACAGGGTGGGAAACTGAGTCCAAACCATTGTGCTGGTTCTACACCCTAGGATCCCCTTGTGCTAAGGGGCTCCTTCCCATGATAGGGTACAGTGACTTGAAGGTCACTTTGCATGAGCAGCACACAGCAACCTGAATCCAGAGGACAATCTGGTCTGCTATCTTCAGAAATAGGTATGAATATTATTCACATACACAATAATGTGTGTGTAATAGGACAGATCCTTATCTGATATAGATCAGTGTAGCTCCACTGAAGTCAGCAGAGCTACATCAATTTACAGCAGCCGAAGATCTTGCCAAATATGTATATTTGTATAGAAAGAGACCCATACACTCATCCAGACATAAACGTTACAAGTTAGACTAGAGCTCACACACTGAACGAGCTGTTTTAACTTGCTATCTTTCTCTTTCCACCTTCCCCTGCCCTACTCCCCTATCATGAGCCCAGATAGGGGCAAGTTTTGGTGGCAAGTTTCCTCTCGCTTTTTTGCCTCATTTAAAAACAAGCAGTATTTTGTTATAAAATAAAACCTACAATGTAAGCAAATGGGAAAACTATAAGAATTAATTCTAAATATAATAGAGAAAAAAGGTGCATAATGTTATATACAACATTTGTGTCCAAATAACAATAAAGATGATTTTTTCCAATATTGTTCTCATTTCCTTATTTTCCTGTTTTGAAATCATTCTTCTCCTCACTCTCTCTTATAAAAAGGAAGGGCCGGTGCAAATTACATGCAAATTAGTGACAGAGAGAGGAAGGGAAAAATCCTTTTTCCTTTTCATTCTTACACGGATGAAAAGAGAACCACTCTCATCCTTCCCTGAAAGCCAAGAACATCCACATATTTTGGGAGATTCGTCAGAGGTCCAAGGCTCCCTGCTGGCAGCTCCTAGAAATCTGGTTAGCCCTCTCTGCTTTGGGTGGAGAGGATCCTGTGGCCAAACCCTAGGTCTCTTTTCTCACTGGGAACCACATGCCAAAGTTTTTTTTTTTTTTTAAATTAAATCAATGGAGATATGCCATCTCCTAGAACTGGAAGGGACCTTGAAAGGTCATCAAGTCCAGCCCCCTGCCTTCACTAGCAGGACCAAGTACTGATTTTGTCTCAGATCCCTAAGTGGCTCCCTCAAGGATTGAACTCAAAACCCTGGGTTTAGCAGGCCAATGCTCAAACCACTGAGCTATCCCTCCCACAGTTGCTCCAGGGCTGCCTTTATGGAGGTGTGGGTTGGGGTGGTGAAGACCACACCATGCCCCTACTATGAGCCCAACCCTTGATGTGCTAAAATGACGCAAAGTCAGAAATTGCTAAGATTTTAGATCACACAGCAGCGCTATCAGGCCTGTGACTGAGCTCCAGCTATGTGGCCCAGGATTCCACAGCAGGCACCTTCCCTCAGAAACTCCTCAGAGGGTTCTATAGTGAGGCATAGGTACTGGAACTAGAGGAGCTGCCACACCCCCTGCCTTCAAGTAGTAACAACAACCCAAATACATGGCTTCCGCCTTCAGCACCCCCTATAAAAACTGTTCCAGCGCCATTGCAGTGAGGAGGTAATGCATGCAAAAGTTCATGCTGCCATAGTCATCACAACTTTTCTGCAGATTGCCTGTGTGCTTAGTGAGGAGACAATTAGTTCCACAGTTTATTACACATACCTCTCTATTCCCTATCAGTCTAATCAACCTAGTCCTAAGTTCCTAGTATGAAGCATACAATAAAAGAAGCTACTGTCACTGCCACGTGCCTATTCACCATATGCAATGTATTTATGCAAATGTGTTTTTATTCTGTCTGTGCTAAGTTTCATTCAAAACTCTCTATTTCACAACACGCTAGACCCTACAACTCAGGGTAATGGCTTTGCATTGCATTTCACCACAGGTGCAATATGGCCCGTAAGCCAGTTTGATACTGACTCAGGGAAGATCACCCCATTGGTAAACATGATCCTTCAGTGGCACAGAGGCTCTGATGATGCCATATTCCCTCCCTGCTGCAAAAGAAGAAGGTTAAAAGGGCCACACTGATTTTCAGCTGTAGTTTTGGCCCCTCATGCCCATTTGCAGTCAACCTAAATTAGAGAAGCCCTCAGAACATAGGCTGGAAGCAATTCCATCCAAAATCCAGCCCAGGGGTCTGATCCTGAACGGAGATGAGGCAGGACCAGGGTAGTGTAAAGGTGAGGTATGTACACCACCTCCTGACCTGGGCTCCAGGCAAATCAGCTAGACTCCACCATCTTGTCCGTAATCTTTTTTTTCTTGGGGCAGTTATCAGTGTACAGCGGGATAAATCCATGTACTTGCAACATATAAACACTAACAGCTGGATGACTAACACAAATTGAAATGACAATACTCTGAAGTCAGATAATATTCATCTCATATGTAAATCCTCTGCACTTATTCAGGTTTCAGACCAACCACCTGAGCCTAACCTCAAGGTAATCTAGATGCATTCAAGCTAAAAAGAGCAGTTGGGTAACATCTAACACAGTCAGACAGCTAAGCATTATAGCCCAAGCTACCATGATCTAGTAAACATGTTTGTATTACTTGCAGGAAACAACTCCACAACTGACTATGCTTTAATATTACACATTCAAACATTATGGAAAGATGCTGGTCTCTCCATCGGTAAGGTTGAAGCTAGTTTCTCATTATGAGCCTGATTTTAATAAATCACATATTTTACTACCTTATTTTCGAAAATTGGATTTTTACATGGAGGGCATTAGGGCTTCAATCTAGCAAAGCATGAAAGTAGTCACATGGCTTCTCCCATGCTTCATGTTAAGCATAGGCTTGAGTGCTTTTCTTTATTAGGGCCACATTTATCATTGTCTTTGTCAGAATACAGCAAGGAAGTTGCTCATAAAATGAAATATTTGTCACCGTCACACAAAAGAGTACACAAAGAGAACTTGCATCTTTATGGTGCCAAGATGGGGGATTTTTTTTTCTTCCTAGTGGATAAAATGTTACATGTGGATACTATAATAAAGCACTTAAATACAAAAGATAGAGCATTTGAGGTTGATGCCTTCTCTTTTAATATCTGGGAGTGAAAGTAATTAGTATCATCAACAATTCTGTTTGTCTTTAAGAAAAATTAAATAACTAAAACCAATTTGGGGTTACCTTTGATTTGACTTTTGCATTAGATCTTTTCATTGACTTAAACTGTTGTTGGGCTGATTAGGCATCAAAACTGTTGTTGAAATTAACACTGTTTACCAAATGGTTTTTAAAATACTTGTCTTGGAAGGCAAAATATTTTAAACCCTCAAACTACTATTTGAGATTGGTATATAACAGTCCCAACAGCCTGTTATGGGGCACATTGTGCCTGAGGGGACAGCAGGGTCAGAGAGAACAGAGTTCAAGAAGTCACCACCACATATGCCCAGTTAGGGGCCAGGCACAATCCCAGTCCTTGTGCTCAGGGAGTGCAAGGACTCTGTAATTCTAGCATCAACAGTGGTAGGACTCCCTGAAGTATGTGGGGAGAGGCAAGGAAGGGTACCCGCCACTCTCCACATCTACTAGTGGAGGTGGGTCCATGCAATGGGAAATGAATGCTCACTCTGAGAGGCAATATACCTGCCTCAGGCAGTTTTCAGAATAGATGGATACAAGATTTCTGCATAGCTGAATTTATATATCGTAACTATGGTTAGGATTTGCTTAGGAGTCTAAGCGAGTTAAGTGCCTAACCCCCTTTGGTTTGCAATGGGATCTGGTTGACTAACTCCCTGAGGTTCCTTTGAAAATCCCATCCCATATATTATACATATAATATATATGTATTTTACATACCTGTAACTAATCGACCTTAAGGTGTATCCATAACATTAACTGAAATGTCACAAAAGACAAAATATCATCAAAAAGACATAGCAATATACATTTCCAGACTCTTAGCTATCAGCAATCTAAGGATAATCCTAAGCATCCACTGTTCCAAGAAATGCTGTGAAGAAAGGCTACAGAAAGTAGATAAAGGCAAAATGTCCATCCCTTTGGAAAAGTCCATACAAAGAAAAAGTTTATCAACCATGAGTTTAAGTCAAGTTTCAATACAGTTGTGGTGTCTTTGGGCTTTTACTTTACAATATCATCAGATAAAATAAAACACACTTATTTTTTTAAATAAAAAGGTCAGACATTCACCATGATCTTGGAGCAATTAAATAAGCAAAATCTAAGACTGGCTACCACTTTGATTTTAAGAAGTTGGAAAGGAAGCATGATGTTTCCAGCAAATAAAAGGCAAACAGTTAAAACTCTAACATACAGTATACTACATACTGAATAACATAAGAATAAAATAAGATAAATATTGATATGAATTTTAAAAGACTGATTTACAAGAGAACTGACAGTACAGTAGTTTGGGAAATATCTCAGTAACCTTTCTACTAAAAACAAATAGGTATTTCCACCCTTCATTATATTTATAAATTCACACACAAAGGAAGATTATACATATATAAATAATGTTAAGTATAATTGTATAATTGTATATACATATATATTTTATGCATGTTCTGTACATTATGTATATTATTTGTATATATAATATATACACATACAATACATAAAGTACACAACTATTACACACAGATGTATGATAATCTCTTTATCCATCCATTCACACTAGATATGCTCAACACATTTCTAAACACCTACACAATGTAATTACAAGGCATTTTCATGTATTTATTTAAAACAAAATCCATAGACATTTAATTATTTTTGCTAACAGTAAGTATAAGAGATGTACCACCCCTCTGCGTGATACCCTATGTAAATTACTCTCACTCCGTTAATTATAAATATGATGTGGTAGACCCCAAATAACAGTACCTGCTGTCTATCCAACCGCATTCTTTTTGCAGCATTTCTACTTTCACTCTCACAGGCTGAAGCCAGGATACTCTCTGCTACTGCTGAAGTAAGGTGTGAGGGAATAGGTCGTGACTAAGAAAGAGAAAAAAAAAACAAAAAAATTATTACTAGGATAATAACCAGACCTGCTGTTTCCTTATCGGAGCACACAAAACTGTCACATAGGCTGGAGAGTCCATTCATTGAAATGTAATTTATATCAACAAAAAGGGGAAATGGAAATTGTAAAGATGAAAAATGAAAACTAGTTAGAGGTTAAAGCTGCAGTTGATCCACACAGATCCATCAAAAGCGCTTTCTTTCCCCACAGCTCTATTGTCCATTGTATTTAGTCTGGCTCATTAGACTGAATTTTGAACAGACAGCGGCATATTCTCTGTGTTTCAGCAGCACCCTGGCTGTCTGATTCTTGCTAAGAAAATGGAAAAGACTTTTATCCTGTACAGCATATGACAGAGATGAGCAGTGTTTTTAAACTTGTAAAAAAAAAAAAAAAAAAAAAAAAAAAAAAAAAGACAGGGTTGAAACATCACTCAAACATAACAGATTGTCAGAACATTTCAGAGCAGTCCATATGTAATGTCATGAACATTTAAATTTCTTGCTGCAATATGATTGATGTTATTAAAATGATTTTTTTTAAATCTATATGTATTTTGACACAGTAGCATATGTCAGGCCTCTATCAATTTACGTAGCTTTCAAGGTTCCAGCTAAATTCTGAAAAACTCACATTGCTAGTTTTACAACATTTACATATTTTAGATTTACGTTGCATATACATCAAGTGAATCCTAAAGTTTTATTCGCTCTATGGTTGGCTGTGAATGCAATAAGACTTTCTATAACAATTAAATAAGGACAATCACATACTATTTGCATTCGTTTCTCTGTAATGATGTGCAAAAATCATTTCACTGAAAGATGAAGCTCATAATGAATATCTCAACCTGTTTTCTTAATTAAGCTACATACAAAGATAGATCAGAAATTTCAAGAAAATAAGCTATATGAGGATGATGCCGTACACATTGTTATGGATACAAGCACATTTTAGGGGGATAAAACATATTGGACCAGATTCTCAGCTTGCATAAATTCGTATAGCTTCCTTTCCTGCTGAGTAAATTGCCTGCCATTTATTCTCTATAGAATTTCATCAAATTTTAAGGCAACAGAATAAATATGTACCTGCTATGAAATACCACTGAGTATCAGAAACAATTTTAGGCATTTTCCAAACAAACTCAGAACAGGTTCTTTGAATTGGCATACCTGACTTCAGATTAAGAACAACATGTTACCAAGACTTCATTTTTAACCAATAGAACACAACACATCATATTTCTCAGCTTTGGCTAACTGTACTTTAACATGTAGTATCAATTTAATATCTGATATTGTACCTCCTATAATGGGTGGAATATATCCTATCTTTGCAGAGAGATGGAATGAGTAAACATCAGGGCCTGCTCCAGGGTTTTTGCCGCCCCAAGCGGCGCAAAAAAAAAAGAGGTCCTTTGCTCCGAGCGGGAGTGAGGGACCGTCCGCCAAATTGCCGCCGAGTAGCTGGACCTGCCGCCCCTCTCCGGAGTGGCCGCCCCAAGCGCCTGCTTGGCAAGCTGGTGCCTGGAGCTGGCCCTGGTGAATATATATGTCTTTTCCATCTCCAAATACTACAGACTTGATTCTCCCCACACTTACAGCAGAATAAATCAAGAGTAAAATCCATTGAAATCAGTGGTGTTCCTCTGGAGTAAAACAAATGTTAATATAAGACAAATTAGGTGTTGTGATCCTATAATAGAATATACATTCTGCCATGTCAGTCCAAAAGTCACGTTCAAGAACTTGTTTTCCCAACATAAACAATGAGTTCTCATGTATGTAGGAGGAAAATCATGTTTAAGACGAGACTTGTGTCTCTGATGTTAAATCCTGGTGTCACGGACAATCAAACAATTTTAATATTACAACACAAGTAGATGCATTTCTCTGAGTTCTAGAGCAAGGCAGTAGCCTTATTAGAAAGGGATGTTTTAATGATGTAGAACTATTGCACTAATTTAGTCTTCTAGAGTTGCTAGATTATTCAGAGAGCATCATTGCTTAACTTGGCCATGATACTTTCATGCTATGTCCCCCTATGTATTAGGTGGGAGTCTCACTATTAATACCACTGTTTTATGAACTCCTCAAGGAACACTGACTATGGAGTCTTCCAAAGGATATGGAAACAGTCACACCATGGCAAACCTGATTTCCAGAGTACCAGAAGCCAAGAGCATATATCTAGCAAATTCCTCCAGGTCAAATAGTTAGTTTGAGCGCAAACAAACATACCTCCATGTGGAGTCCTATGGGCAGATAAATGGGCCAGAAAATTACATCTCCAACCAGATATTAAAATGACTCCAAATCCTTCCAGATTACGTTCCCATAAAGGAAACATAAGTTCACCGAAACATTTGTAAAACAATGTTTTAGCCACCAGTAATATCAAGCAGTCAAGTGATCACGGACCCAGAAAGTGGCAATAATGTCTATCACCTAAAATACAAAACCTAATATTTAGCATCTGGAGAGTCACAGGAGACCTTTTAATCAGAAAACATAGTGGGTCCTGGGGGAGTAGAAAAGGGAACATTTACTGTTTGCAAGATGTGCTATTAATCCCCGCCTTTTATCCTGGTCGCTATGGATGAATCTTGGTACACTAGTGTAAAGGATAAACTGGGGAAAACTTATCAGGAAAATTCAGCGTAAGCCTGAATCATCTGAGAAACAAAAATATTATAAAAATAACACCATACGGGAGGCTGTTCAGGAGGCTAATTTAGGTTCAGATTCTGCTGATTTTAATCTGGTTGAGTAGTATCTTACTTTGGGATTGATTCAATGACAGCATTAAGTCTTTTGTTACTGATAGAACATACTTAGCATTGCTGTTTCATATATAATAACTCTTTCTGACTCAAGGCCAGGGCTTAGTTCTCTTTACACTTAACACTGGTGTAAAAAAGAAAAATTCCACTGGAGTTACACAAGTGTAAAATGAAGGAGAATCGGGCCTCCAATCTTTTTTACACCAACAAAGAGGACTCAAAGGGCTATTTTGATTCCTGTGATATCAAGTAAGACAAACTGATTCAAAATGACGAAGAAAATATAAGCTTTAGAACATGGAAGAGTGGCAAGTGAAAATATCAGTATCCTCCTTTATTTAGGTTTCAGTAATTTTTAAGATGAAGAGAGAACATTGATGGATAAAACTTGAGGAGGATCTTAAGAGCAGTTTGGTAGATAGACTCTTGAAAACTAGCATATACCTCTGTCCATCACATGACAGTTGTATTGGAAATACAGTAACTCCTCACTTAACATTGTAGTTATGTTCCTGAAAAATGCGACTTTAAGCGAAACGATGTTAAGTGAATCAAATTTCCCCATAACAATTAATGTAAATGGGGGGGTTAGGTTCCAGGGGAAAAATTTTCACCAGACAAAAAACTATATATTATATGGCTATACACAAAGTATACATTTTAAACAAACAATTTAATACTGTTCACAGCTATGATGATTGTGAAGTTTGGTTGAGGTGGTGAAGTTAGAGGGTGGAAGAGAGAGGGATATTTCCCAGGGAATGCCTTGCTGCTAAATAATGAACTAGCACTCGGCTGAGCCCTCAAGGGTTAACACATTGTTGTTAATGTAGTCTCTCACACAAGGCAGAATGAATATGAGGGCGGGCAGACAGCATAGCAGACAGAGACAGACACACACCTTGTGTGTGGGAGAGAGAGAGCGAGAGATGCACACTGCCCCTTTAAGTAAGCTGACCCACTCTTAAGTGCATTGTCTTTTTAAGTGGCTCAGGAAGTTGAGACAGCAGCTGCTGCTCCAAGCTCTCTCTGTCTCTCTCCGTCGGTGTCCCCTCCCTGCTCTATATAGAGAAGGGGTAAGTGGGGTGCAGGAGCCGGGGGCGGGGGACACCCTGACATTAGTCCCCTCTCTCCCCCCGCAGAGCAAGCAGGAGTCTCTGGGAGCAGCTCCAAGGCAGAGGGCAGGAGCAGCACATGGCAGTGGGGAGAGGGACAGCTGAACTGCCAATTGATAGCCTGCTGGGAGGCTGCAGCACAGGGAACTTAGGGGAGCGAGGAGCTGATGGGGGGCTGCCAGTCCACCCTGGTTACAAGCCCCCTTCCCCCCAGCTAGCTGCAACGGGCTGCTCTTCCTGCAAACAGTGGACAAAGCAGGTAGCTGCCAAACGACATTAGAAGGGAGCACTGCGCAACTTTAAATGAGCATGTTCCCTAATCGATCAGGAACATAACAACCAAACAACATTAACTGGGACGACTTTAAGTGTGGAGTTACTGTATCCATTTGTTCACTTGGAAAATTAAAATAGATACTCATATAACTAAAACAATAGTAATATTTTGCATGTGTATATACAATAGAACCTTAGAGTTACAAAAACTTCAGGAATGGAGGTTGTTTGTAACTCTGAAATGTTTGTAACTCTGAACAAAATGTTATGGTTGTTCTTTCAAAAGTTTACAACTGAACATTAACTTAATGCAGCTTTGAAACTTCACAATGCCGAAGAAAAATGCTGCTTTTAACCATCTTAATTTAAATGAAACAAGCACAGAAACAGTTTCCTGACCTTGTCAAATCTTTTTTTTTTCCCTTTATATTTTTAGTAGTTTACATTTAACACCCTGCTGTACTGTACAGTATTTGGGTTTGGGTTGTTTTTTTTTTTTTTTTTTTTTTTTTTTTTTTTTGTCCCTGTTACCTGATTGCCTACTGCCGGAACCAAATGAGGTGTGTGGTTGCCCAGTCAGTTTGTAACTCTGGTGTTTGTAACTCTGAGGTTCTACTGTAGTGCCTTCCATCTATACAGCACTGAGGGCAACAGCCAACTTGTGCTGAGCATGTAACACAACAGAGGAGTAAGGAAATGTTGGCCCAGAGCAAAAGGATAATCTTTCTATCCTTACACAAAAGATCACAGGTTTGGGTCTTTGGCATCTACATAGAATGGATCTTGGGTTTTAAGGTCTTCTTCAAATGACTCACATACACTAAGCTTAATGGAACTCCATTTACCGATCTCAGAGAGATGAATAGCCAAGTCCATCCCTGCAGCATTGGAACCTGTGATTCCAGGGAATTCACTCCTGATGCTTATACCACTAAGGAATATTAAACAGAGAAAGTCAATAGGAATAATTTAATCTTTATTTCTTCAATTGCAGAAAAGTCCCCAAATGCATCTTGCAGAAGGATTAAGAGTAGGGATGATACCTAGAAAAGTGTTGTTGATGGAACACTTGTGACCCATTTCTGTTATTGGGGTAGCAGAAAAATGCTCCGTACCCCCGACTAATTAAATTGCCAATATGTTGCTTCATTTTCAGGCCACATTCTGCGATAGTCGGAGGTAGCTTCAATATTGCTTCTGTCTAAAATATTATCTGTATTTAAAGAAATGACAATTTCACTATGTGAACACAAAACCATTGTATTAACCGTCCAAATCAGAACCAGAGGTTGGCACTAGCATGAAGATGCTCACTCCCCTTCATAGTCATGCACCCCCACCACGCCTTTTGTAGAAATCTTACAAAATACTGGAAGCAATATTTGCAGATTTCATTGTACAAAATTAAATTAGCTGATGGCATTGCTCTGTAACAGAGAAGGTCAAAGAACTATGGGCCTGATTTAAAACAATTTGAAGTCAATGGACTAATGGAATTTGAATCAGGCATTCAAAGATGGTAAATCAATAATCAATAGTATATTTAACTAATTAGGCATACTTTACCAGTGGAGAAGCACTGCAAGGTGGTTGATTCTTTTACTAAATTGAAACTTGAATAGCGTGGTCCTGAATCACAAAAAAATTGGCTTACCTGTGTATGCGATCTGCTTGCTTAATATAACAGATTGTCATATTTCATATTAGGGATATAATATAAAACTATTGTGCAAGTCACCCAAATATGAGATAGCCATATTCTCAGTTTAAAGTGATGTACATAAACAGTATCTTCATGGAAAACATAAATATCTTTTTTGCCATATAAATACAAACCCCATATTTCTATATAAACTAAAAATAGGCCATCATGTGTTAGGTTTAGATACAGTTATTGGTGAAAGTCTGACAAAATTTAGATAATGATTTCCTGGAAGACATTTGTTTAAACTGAAAAGGTCCAGATATCCCTTGTGGAAAAGTTTGCAATGCTACTGCACATATTCTAAACAGAGAGCTGTAGTCCGTAGGATTACTATTTTAGCACATTTCACGAGGGCTTATATTAACTTAGAGCACAAATAAATGCCTACCTTTTCATACAGAAATTTGGTCTAAGTGCTCTAAGATGTATGTTTCACAAAGGTCTGAGTCAATTCATAAAAAAGCATAGAGCTAACAATAAAGAGTGGATGAGGCATATGTGAAACCTCCTGCTCCCTGCTGAAAAACTGAACTTTAGATCAGGATATTTGTACAGAAATACTCCTCAATATTTTAGGGCAATTAATGTTGAAAACTAGAATCTCCAAATACCAGGTGACGTTACTTGTAAACACAGACCTGCGCGCACTACTTTCTCTTTTGCTTACAGACACCAGTACAAATGTATGGATGGGAATGAACCTTAAATGTTACCTTAATATAAAAAGCATATGGGCTCAAATTTTCAAAGGTATGTAGGCACCTCAAGATGCAGACAGGTACCTACTCAGATTCTCAAAAGGGCCTAGTTGTCTAACTCCACTGATTTCCCACTAGGTGCCTGTCTGTATCTTTAGGCACCTAAATACCTTTGTCCCATAGTGCACTAATTGTACTTCAGCTCTTATAATACATAGCTTAAGACTGGTTTAATACTAACACACACATTATTAGTCACAACTTTTTCACCGTAATATATAAGATCCTCTACATATTTATATTAACACTTAGCACTTATATAACACTTTTCCTATGAAAACCTTTAACTGATTTACAAGAGAAAGTAATAATCATCTTCAAATGACAGATTTTTAACCATTTTAATTGTATACTACAGAACTCTGCTATATTTACATTTTGTCTCATCTCACACTTTTTTCAGCCTACACAATACTGTGATGTCAATTAAATAGAAAAATCTCAACCGTAAGAGTACCACATAACTTATACTCACCGACATCTTGTTAAAGAATTAAGATTGCAAAGGATTCTTGAGAAATGTGTTGGGTTTTTTTCTGAAGCACTCACACACACTAGGAAGCATGCAATTCAAACCTAACACAATAGGCTTGTTTGAGCTTTATACTGTTTATAGACTGAAGTACAGTACTGCACTCTATTGGATGTACTGGTATAATTTTTATTTAGCACTAGCTCTTCGTAAAATATGAAGAATTTGATTGTCGTTTTAATGCTTGCAGCACTGTATTTTTCCTTGAATTTTGACATATTTTACTTATTCTTTCAGTCTACATAGATGCTATGATAAGTATCCAATTCCAACATCTATTAGTGAAATAAAAGAAACAACTAGAAACAACTGGAAAAAGTAAAAACCAAGGGGACTTTTGTGCATGCCCTGTGGAGGTCAGGTTATTTTTCAGTTTTCAGAAGTATGTTTAATTGAATTATCATATATTGCCATTTGATTATGACAGTGTCTAAACTACAATGCCATATTCCTGTCTGCACATAATATTTTCAATATGTACTGGGAAAAGGCTCACTATATGCTCTTTGCTACTCAGAACCCAGTTTGGTAACAATGTGCAGGAGTATGTGCTGTAGATCCCTAGGAGTAGCTCAGACTTGCAGTACGTCCAGAACAAAAAGGAAGCAAAGTCCACTTAACATTTCAAAATGGCCTACATTGCCCCTTAAGCACGCCCTGCTCCAAGTCAGAGAGGTCAAGCTATAGTAACAACCACTTGTGATGTGTTTGCAGAAAAGCATGAGGGGATAGAGGCAACCAAGTGACACATGCCAGCCAATCACAATTCTCCTCCCTTTGGTTGTTGGGGTTGCCAGTCCTCTAGGATTGTCCTGGAGTCTCCAGGAATTAAAGGTTAGAGATCTTTGGTGGATAGGGGGAATGCGTTAGACATAATATTACTGGACTTCAACCAGGCTTTTGACACAGTCCCACATGACATTCTGATAAGCAAGCTGGAGAAATGTGGGCTTGGCGGAACTACCATTAAGTAGATACATAATTGGTTAAACTGCAAACAAAGAGTAACTATTAATGGAATGATGAGGGATTGGAGGGAAAACTCAAGTAGGGTTCCACAGGGATCTCTTCTGGCTCCAATGTTGTTTAACATCTTTATTAATTACCCGGATGTAGGAACAGAGAGCATGCTGATCAAATTTGCGGGTGACAAAAAGGCTGGTGGGGGAGGGGGAGAAAGTTGCCAATACTTAGGAGGATAGGGCTATGATTCAGAGGGATCTTGGAGAACTGGGCTATAGACAACAACAAGAAATTCAACAAAGACAAATGTAAGGTGCTACACTTGGGGAAGAAAAACCAATGACACAAATACAGAATAGATGTTAGTTGGCTTGGCAGCAACACTGCTGAGAAGGATCTGGGAGTTGTGGTGGATCACAACCTCAACATGAGTCAGCAATGAGAGGCTGTTGCAAAAAAAGCAAGTGCAATTTTAGGTGGCATTAACAGACGCAAGTCACAGGATGTGATAGTATCGCTCTACTCGGTGTTGGTTAGGCGTCAGCTGGAGTGTTGTGTCCAATTTTGATCACCATTATAAAGAAAGAATGTGGAGAAACCGGAAAGAATCCAGAAATGAGTGACAAAGATGATCAAAGGGATGGAATACAAGCCATATGAGCGAAGGCTGAAGTAACTGGGTATGTTTAGCTGGAAAAGAGGAAATTAAGGGGGGACATGATAGCAGTCTTCAAATACTTGAAAGGCTGCCATAAAAAAGAAGGAGAAAATTGTTCTCTTGCCACAGAGTGCAGGAGAGGAGGCAATGGGTTCAAACTACATCATAGCAGATCTAGATTAAGTCTCAGGAAAATATTACTAACTGTGAGAACAACAGGACAATGGAACAGACTGCTGATGGAGGTTGTGGAAGATCCTTCCCTGGAAATTTTCAAAAGGAGTCTAGATAGCCATCTATCTTAGATGGTTTAGATACAACATCTTGGCAGGGGGTTATTAAACTAGAAGGGACCGCAAGGTTATCTAACCCTAGGATTCCATGATTAATATTTAATTAAAGATTATGTCATGTGATGGAACCTCCAGGAATATGTCCACCCAAAACTGGCAACCTTATCGGTTGTGCATACACAAAGGGCCAAGTCCTGCTCCAATTACTCATGAGTAGTCTCAGTGAGGTCAACGGGACTATTTGCATGAGCAAGGTGAGCAGGATTTGGTCCTACATGTTAACTGGTACTTCACAGGGGGAATGACAGAGGGGTTTAAGGATTGTTGGATGTCAGAGACCACTGACACATACAATTATATACCTACAGGTATGTCTATACTATGAGTTAGGGGTGTGATTCTCAGCTTACGTACACACACTTGTGCTAGCTCTTACCTGATCTAGCACATTAAGAATAGTAGTGTAGTCACAGTAACGTGGGTGGCAGCAGCATTGGCGGCATGGTCTAGCCATCCAGAGTACATACAAAAGGGGTTCAGGCAGTTTGCACTTGACATATCTAGCTTGAGCCACTGCTCGCCGCTGCCCACACTACCATATCTACACTACTATTGTTAGCATGCTAGCTTGATGAGAGCTAGTGCACGTATGTGCACATGAGTTGGGAGTCACACCCTTTACTCATAGCATAGATGTAGCCTAAGTGTTTGTACCACTCAAGCTGTAGTCTTCTCCTGTCACTCACTTCTAGATATAAATGAGGCGTTGATGACATACACAGTTTAGGTGGCCTAGTCTGCTGCTGCACCTCTTTGGATCAGTGCTTTGGGCTTCCATATTAACTCCATATGATCTTATGGAAAGCAGATATATGAACAATATCGGTGATTGGGAAAGGGGGTGGGAGAGGAGACAGAGGGGTTTGGCAAAGAGCCATCAACTAGACAAGAACAGATAATTAGTGCAAAGAGTACAACATGCAGGGGATCAGCTCCCCCAACTTGACTAGCCCCTCACATGGCTAGGATTCACACCTCCCTCATGGCCTGATCCAAATCATTGATTTAAATGGATTGGGCTTTCAGGCAGTAAACAGCTGGGCATCAACACTTCAAAGAGCCAGGAAACATGGAGTTTGCCTTACTTTTATTTCTTCTTTGTCTTAAGCAAATGTATTAAACCGGGCCCCCTAGGTTATACTACACATATATGTCCTAATAGGACAATACAGCTAATAAAATACTATTTTAGCAAAGAGTCTGACATGAAACCAGATCCACAATCTAAGAAAAACTAGAAATATGTCATTTTGAGCTTTTCTGTATAGCTCATCAAAACTTTTAAGTCCAACCTTTTTCTGGTGAAAAATGACCTTTTTCAAAATGAAAACCCTGTTGCAAAAAGCTTTGTTTATTTGTCTGTTTGTTTGTTTTGCTTTAAATTCTAGACCTTCATTGAAATTGACAATTTCAACATTTTGATTTTTCAGCTTTTCCCCCTGCCTCCCTTTTTGTAACGGAATAAAATAGAATAAATAATGTCTAGGTATTGGGGTTTCTTCATTTTTTTTAATTTTTCCATGCATGATTCTAACTTCTCAAAACTTCTTCAACTTTTGCAAGGTTACTGAGGAAAAATGAAACTAAATGAAACCCACATCTGAAGAAGTGGGTTTTTTATCCACGAAAGCTTATGCCTATATAAATCTGTTAGTCTTTAAGGTGTCACCGGACTCCTCATTGTTTTTGTGGATACAGACTAACACAGCTAACCCTCTGATACTTGAAATTAATTATGTTACTCAGTAGCTTTTCAAAAGTTGGAGAAGTTTTGAAATGTTAAAGTAGCAAAAAGAAAATAAGAAAATAAAAAAAACAAGTCTGATCATTATATCATCATCATCAGTTGTATTGCACTACGGGGGAAAGGGGGGGGGGAAGGGGAGAATTTGAAAATTAAAGAAATCAATTTAAAAAAATTGCAACTATCCCCAAAAAGTTTGTTTCAAATTCTGGAAAAAATTCAAAATGTCAAAAATTTTCACAAAACTGTTTTTCCATTTTTTAATAAGCTGTATTTATCAGGCTTGTTTGAACTACTCAGAGTTGCCCTTTTACTACCTTAATCCTATCATTCTCCAAGACAAGAATTGTGTGCTTTGAAAAGGCAAATGATGGGAGTGGTAAAAGATGGAACGATTTAAAAAATGGAAGCTGTCTGGTTTTTGTTGTTGTGCTGGGATGGGGTGTGCAGGGGTGGTCGCTGTTAAGGTCCTAACTGGGAGAACGTGTTCAGGCATTCTGTTTCTCCTTTCTTCCTCGTCCCTGCTGTCAAATCCATTCTTGAGCTCACATAGGGAAAGCCATTTATGATTAGCCTGTACTTGCCAGTTTGTAATAAATAAATAATAATGTGCCCTTTGATATTATTAATTTGGTCTCAGTCAGGATCAGGGCCTCATTGTGCTGGGAACTGTTTTTTCCTGTATTTTTTTCACAATCTCTGCCTCAAAGAGCTTGCAGCCTTGATCTTGCACAGTGATGGATGTGGGTGGAAAGGTCTACCCACACATATCACATTGCAGAACGAGAGCCTAAGTTAAGTCTGGACACAGCAAGTGAGAGTAACAATAGGTGAAAAGGGGAGGAAGGAGAAGGGTAACAATAACAAAACCACATAGTTACTTAGGCTATATGTGTTTTCAGATCATCTATAGGTTTGTTTCTTTTCTGAAATATAAATATGTAAACAGACATAAGGAAGCACTAGTGGTCTTCTACGTAGACTTTCCCAGGTGCCAGTTTCCCACAGACATGTAAGCAGAGGTGAGTCTTGAGAAAGGATTCGAAGGAGAAGAGTGTAGTAGCCATATGAATCAGTTCGGAGAGGCCATTCCACTTACAGAGTACTTTCCATTGGAGGACCTGAAGCAACTTTAGATATATTAAAGAACTTAGCCTTTTGATCACTCCCATGAAGTAGGTATGTATTATTAGCCCCATTTTACAGGAGGGAAAACCAAGAGAAAGCAATTAAATGACTTGCTTAACATCATAGAGCACTTCAGTGGTAGAGCCAGGACTACAACCCAGATCTCCTGATTTCCAGTCCCACTAAACAACTTCCTTCTTCATTAAATGGTAAGATTAAGAAAACACATTATCTAGTTTCAATCTTTCAATGGATTATTATAAACCAAAGAGACTGGGAGGAGAAATATGATTTTACAATTGACAAGAAATACTTTGACAATGTCCTTTTAATGGATATGTTTATGTCAGAACAAAAATGATGGTGCACATTTAAGAGCTAAATAATCAAAGGGCGAAAAGATTCCAGACATGGAAAACTCTTTTCGCTGAATATTTTTAACAGGAAACTAAGCAAATGGATTTGGGGTCCATGCAATGGTCAGCTGTCACAAGTATAAATAGGGTAACTTAAGCAATCTTTTAAAAACAGGATATTAATACTGAGAAGCACATTAGCTAGCAACATGAACACTCATGAGACCAAACCTTTTCTAGTGCCTCAGAGCTACAACTGGCCTGTTATGCAGTAAGAGGTGTTGTTTGGATTACAGATGGCAAATAAGTGACAGAAGCAAGCCTCAGGCATGCTTCATATTCTTTACCACACAGAGTCTTTCACTAATTAAACTTAGTGTTTACATTTTCTCTTAAACACCATAGTACCAAGCTGTAGATAGCTGTGCTATTCCACAATTATTGCTGAATTGTCATATGCCACATACATTATCAGATTATTCTGTTTCCTCTTGAAACTACATGCTCAAAATGTATCATTTTTGCCCTGAACAAAATGAAAGATAAGTTATATTAAATACATGTAGGGTAAAAAGGCATCTCCTGTGGAGATCATTATCTGACATCCTATTTAATATAATGACAGTAGCGCTATAGCTCCTGAGGATACCATTATCCTGTTTTGCTGTATTTCAGCATAACACCTGATTCAAATCAACACCAACATGTCTTTTTCACGATAGTCCTGCACAAATGTCATTATCCAGACAAAATGATTCTTTTCCCCAGTGAAATGGAAAGTAAATTTAAAATAATCAGCTAGCCAAGTGTCTCTGTCCAATGTAGTATTTTTCAAAACTGCTTTCTGATATGAGTAACAGACCGACACGCTAATTTAAAAATTACAATGTTTTTATAACATCTTCTTGATAGGTTCTATCTTTCAGAATGATCTGAAATGAAGCCATGAAGGCCACATGGCACTAGTGCCCCAAGGACCAGACCTATTGTCCACAGAAGTCAATGGGAGATTTTCCACAGAGTTCTTCTAAAAGCTTTTGGTTTACGCTTCAGTTTGAGAGAGTTAAGGAAGGGGAAGCATTGGCATATTTCCCTTCTTACCCACCAGGGATGTCACTGCTGGCACAGACAGCAATGCCCTGCCCACCCTATTGAAACACATCAGAGCACATTCTTTTTTAAAGTAGGTTGTAACCACAACAAGATCTGATTAAATCGAACACTTCCAAAGTAGGGAGATTTTTGTACCATAAAAGTTACCTACTTTATAATAATTCGCATGATATTTTTGAAAAGAACAGGAATATAAACCTGAACCTGAAAAGAAGTACTCACATGAGTAATCATTATTATACTCGTGACTAGTCCACTGAAATCAAATCAACCTAATTGTTATAGACCAGATTGTAAACCCCTTACTCACACTGGTGAGCAGTTACTCACACAAGTAGCTCCGGTGACTTAAATAGGACTCTACTCATTCATGTGAGTTACTGCTCATCAGTGTGAGTAAGGGGTTCACAATCTGGCCAAATAGCAAAACAAGACGACCATTTATTAGCATCAGTTAGCTGTATAGGATGTATTTTGGGTGCTAGTGTAATGAAGTAATATTTGACACAGTGATATCTCAATCTCACTCTCCTGAATTATCTTCAGCCAAAGAGAATGGATGTGAAAAGATGCTACTTACTGTATTATAAGAAAATATTTAATTTTTTTTTGTCCATCTCCTACTCTGGATGGCTACAACCTGACACACAGTCTGTCAGTCTTTAGCACTTACATCTATACAGATGTCCTTTATTCTCTCTCTTTCTATCTAAGTTTCCATTGGCTGAAAGTAGCATTAACCCGGTGTCTCAGACAATAAAGCTGCATGGTAAATTAGAATCATGAAAGTTTACAAAGGATTAAAGGTTCTGACTCTAGATTTTATATCTCATACTATACTGGTCTTGCCCCACAATCAAATGTGGTACTTTGTTTTTAAGCTTGTCAACTAACATTTTAAAACCATCATCTGAACTTCACAAGTACTATATTCAGGCTGCTATGAAAAGGGAGAGAGAGAAAGAGAGAAAGAAAATTAAAGTTGAACCCAGTTTTGTAATATGTAGATGGGTTTTCAAATGATTTATTCTTTAAAAATGATACACTTTATTAATAAATGATGTTTGTAATGATGAAGTGATTTTATCTTATCTAAAGGAGAGAGAGAGAAATAAATCAAACGTAGCATGCTACAATTTCATTTGCTAGTGTCTCTTCTGGTTTGTGAAAATATCAAAGTTCTCTGATGATTCTGAAGTTGACTAACTGATAAGCTGTGAGGAGAGCTATTCTTTACCATTTTTGTGCAACACAAGAGTCCAAGGATGTGTAGGGTCTAGAAATACTGCCAGTTATACACTAACATAGTATTCATAACCTGTGAATAAATAATGAGGTATAAACCCTGGGAAATAAATGACAGAACTGTAAAATCTGCCAGGGATGTTTTAATAATATTGAATGCCATCTGTACACCTGAATATCAACTCAAAGAAAATAGTGAAGGCAGGGTCTACTTTCACTGACTGCTAAATAAACCCAAAAGTACAAACAAATCACCTTAAACTTAAAGCTACTGTCAATGCACTTGTCATAAAAACTTGGTTTACTACAGATTTTTTTAAAAAGTCTTTCATCTTTCCAGTCGCTAAGTTTTCATGATCTGTCCTTCACGGACCATTACTATGGATACTGTAGTGCTCTGATGGATCCTATTTTCAGATTTCTTGGATCTCCCCGAAAAACAGTTAGCAGAATTCCAAAGAAATTCCACATCAGTGCAAGACGTCACTAACTTAATAGCCTCTCTAACGGTGTTGGAAAGGAAAAAAATATATAAATGAGATACTCTTCCCATTGGTTTCTCTCCTCACATCTTGCTTGAGTCCTCACTTTCTATGGATTCACACAGACCTGTGAACTATATCCTCCCAAGGTGTTTTTAAAGCAGTGAACAAAGGGAATAAATTCAGGAAAGATGAAAAAGGGAGGGGGGGAAAGAAACCTCTGACCTGACATTACCAAATAAAAAGACACTAAGATGAAAACGAAATAGTGCCATGGATTTACATATGGGGTTTTGATGGAAACTAGGGCTGGGTTTTAAATCAAAACTCACCATCTCAAAACCACTTCTTTTCATCCGCCTGCAGGACTTGAGGTAAGTACGTATACGTTTTCTGGCACGCTCTTGATACTCAGGGAATTGTCGCCTGCATGAGTCAATGATAGCCTGGATCTTTTCTTTGGGCTGCTTAGAGATTGGGACCATTCGGTCCAAGTTTTCATCTACAAACAGCCTGACAAACATCTGTTGGTAAGAGGGAGACAGAGGAAAAGGGTTTGGAGGGCTGCTCTCTTTCTCTTCCTAGTCTTGATTACTGATAGGAAGATACTTTTTCTGTGCGCTGAAGAAGCTATGTAATGGGAAGCCAGAAATGTTAAGCAAACAACTCTTTAAAGGACTTTTTTTTTTAGGGCTGATAAAAAAGACAAGAAAAGAATAGTCTATAGTGTATAGAAATTGTGAGATACACCACAATGGATTGTGAAAATAGGCAGCACTTAACTTTTGTTATTAACAATAAGTTATGATTGCTCCCTGGTTTTATTGAACTGCATATTTACTATTCTCCTAGTTTGAACAATTGCTTGTGTTATCATGCATAATTACATACAGTGGGAAAGCAAGAGAAAATAGCTGACCACTGGAATGCTCCTCCTATAAACTAGCTGCAGTCCCCCCCCTCTATCCACTGGATGAACATGCACATATACACAAAACACATCTTAGTTCTCCTCACTGATAAAGATGGCACTTTGCCTTATAGTTCTAAATAAAACACAGTAAAACTGGTGTCGGTTGGTGAGAGTTTAATGTGCTTTAAAAAGGATCCTTCTGTAAATTAATGTGCCTCTAATATTGCCAAACTTATACATAAATAACAGTACACAAGGAAACTAGTAAAGTTAAGCAAGGCAGTTAATGCTGCAGGACTTACATTAAAGGCTTTCAGTCGCTCAGCTTCTACCCCATCAGATTCATTAACCTTCTCAGCATCTTCGTGTTCATCATGGTCATCCTCGTCCTCATCTCCTCGGTTCAGAGACAGATCTTCAGCACCTCTGCCTATGCTCTCGTTCTTACCAGAGTCGTAGCTGGAATAGCTATGTGCAGGCGACTAATAAAGAAAAGATATTTTTTAATGTACCAGATTAACAGGTTTACCGGGCTCCTCATCAAATAAATTTGTTTTTAAATTAGCACATCAGAAGGTATTTAAAGAATTCCATGATTTTTTTCTTTTATATACACAAATTACTTTCTCCAGCCCCAATACAAACCCTTATGATCACTGTAACAGAGACCATTTCTCTATCATCTTGTCTACTTCAGTACATTAAAGCAACAGTCTGAGGAAAAGTCAAGTAAATCAATCTATAAATGACTCTCCTGTGATAATTAAATTCTGGATGAGAGGTTTTCACAAAGACTTGTTTTGTATTCAAGTTTCTTCCTGATTACATTAGCAAAGTTTCTTCCAAGGCAGAATACAGGGAGAAGTGGCAATAGTCATTCATTGGTAGGAATCATTATCTAGAACAGTAATAAGTTATTCATAAATATAGAAATAATAATGCCTTAGTAGATCACTTTCCAAAATTCAAGCAGAATTTAAAATTGTCAAGCTTTTTTAGTTCTCACAGAAGCATTAATAATGGTAACACACACACCCGTTTTCTCCTTGAAGCCTTTCTTTACACAAAATATTCAGAATTTTCCCCTGAGCAGGGGGATAAATAACAGATGATTATTTCATTAAAAAATTATCCACTCACAGTGTCAAAAACACAGCAGCGGTCAAGAGAGTCAAATACTTTAAGCTTCCCCTAATAGTATCAGATTTTGGTTGTCTTGTTATTCTTTGTGTATACTTCACACTAAGTCACAACAAGCAAATCAGTAGTAAAAATCTCCATCAGAACACCAAGGTACAGGGCCAAATTTTTCTCTCAGCTAGACCAGTGTAGACCTGGAGTAACTCCATGGAAGTTATTATTACTCTAGATGCACATCCATATAACTCATCCAAAGCATGTTGAAGTCAATTAACTCTAGAGGGCTTACCATCAAGACCTATATGATGAATCTCACTCTATCGATATCATAAATTTTTATATAGCTCCTATCACAATGGTAGTCAAAGTGTTGCACAAAATTCAGGAGCACAAAGCCCAAAACAAAAAGGGCCAAAATTGTCAAGCATGGGTGCTTAAAGTTATGAGCTTTGATTTATTTAGGGCTCTGTGTAAGTGCCTCAACTGAGAGATGTTGAGAAACCACAGACCGAAATCCATAGAGAACACCTGGCCCCCTGCAGGCAGGGGCAAATGAACTGTGAGAGTAACAGCAAGACTGCCCAGTTGGGTTGGGAGACTGGAGGAGGAAAAGTCAGACAGAAAAATAAATATAAATATGCCCAGTCTTAGTGCATCATTTTTGCCTTTTCTCTTTTCCATCCATTTCTTTATTCTCCCTTTACTCTCCCTTTCATCTTCTTATTTCACTCCTTTCTCTTCCTTTCCATTTTCCCACTTTAAATTATTTTACTACTATTTCTGTCTCTCTCATTTCCCTGGACTCCCCTACCTATTTCTTTCACACATTGATTCTCAGTCCACTTACTTCCTTTTATTCCTCCCACTCTGTGATTTAGAGCCAGGGACAGCTCCAGGGTTTTTGCCGCACCAAGCAGCGGAAAAAAAAAAAAAAGACGCAACGCGATTGGCGGCACTTCGGCGGCAGCTCCACTGCGCCGCTTTCTTCTTTGGTGGCAATTCGGCGGCAGGTCCTTCCCTCCGAGGGACCGAAGGACTTGCCGCCGAAGAGCCTGATGTGCCGCCCCTTCCCCCGGCCGCCCCAAGCACCTGTTTGCTGAGCTGGTGCCTGGAGCCGGCCCTGTTTAGAGCTCCACAATAAAATCCTTTTAGCCACATAACATCCCATTTCTGGGACCTTCATGACCCTCTCTCAGTGTCCCTCAAGCTCTCAACTCTGGGTTTCATCGCCCCTCCCCCTAACCTTTTACCCACTCTGTGTGCACCACCGGGGCAGGAGGAAAAGAAAGTTTGCCAATGCCTCCAGGGGTCAGGGTGGCCAAGACTGAGAGGCCTAAGAAGAGAAAGGCCTGAGGAAGCCAGCAAAGGAGAGGAGGAGCTGCTGGAGAGCAGGCAAGAGGCCAGATTCCAAATGTTGACCTCACTGCCTGTTCAACTGACTCCTGTAGGGACATATTTATGAAAAAATATGATTTGGAGATGCTCCCTCATAAAGGAATGTGTTGTGAGTGTGGGAATTTGGAGATGTGCCCTGGAGACAAGGGTTTCGGAACACCACATGGGTGTGTGCAGCTCACCGGAGTTGCTCTCCAGTTTGTTTCATTAACACCAACTCAAGCAAATGGTTTTAAAACAGTTTCAGATTACACCTGAAGCATACAGAGTAAAATTTAGAAGACTTAAGAAGGGTGCTGAGATGAGTAATGTGTAGGGTTACCATACGTCCTCTTTTTCCCGGACATGTCCGGCTTTTCAGCAATCAAACCCCCGTCCGGGGGGAATTGCTGAAAAGCCACACATGTCCGGGAAAATGGCCGGCACTTCCTCTCCCCCTGTGGCTCTGCTCCACTCCTCTTCTCTCAGATTTACAGAGCCAAGCTGCCCGAGCAAGCGCTACTGGCTTCAGGCAGCACCCCCCCCCCGCCTCCGGACCCCGAGCCCCCAGCCAGGCACTTCTCCTACCCGGCTCCAGCTGAGCTGCTCCCACGGTGCAAGGTCCCGAGGCAGGGGGGGTGCTGCCTGAAGCCGGTAACGCTGGCTCCTGCAGCTCTGCTCTGTAAGTCTGAGGGGGCGGAGCCGAGCAGCTCAGTTGGAGCCGGGGGAAGGGACGTGTCCAGCCAGCTCTGGGTCCTGAGGTAGGGGAGGGCTGCCAGAAGCCAGCAGCTCGGCTCTTACAGTCTGAGCTGGGAGGAGCAGCTCAGGTGGAGCCCAGGTAGGAGAAGTGCCTGAAGCCGGTAGCACTAGGGCAGCTTGGCTCTTAAACAGAGCCGAAGAGTCAGGGAGCAGCAAAGCTGGGAGTACCATGCGCCGCTGATTGCACAGGTGGGGGGCAGCGCTGGGGGAGCTGCTCCGGGGAGTCGCCAAAAAGCACTGACTGTGGTGGGGGAGGAGGGGAGGGCAGTGTGAGAAAGGCAGGAGTGTGCAGAGGGATCAGAGCTCTGGCTGCGATGGGCATCGGGCTGCCTTGCCTGCAAGTGGATCAGAGCTCCTGGGGCTGGGGTGTGCTGTATGGCACTCAGCTCCCCATTTGTGATGAGACACAGCAGTGTGGTGGATCACTGCGAAATACCTGCCCAATCAGATCTGCGGGGGCAGGGCTTGCAGGGGCTGGCTCCGACAGCTCCCATTGGAGCTTTTCCCAGCCAATGGGAGCCTCTGAGCTTGGCTTGTGGCGGGCCAAGCACGTGGAGACCCTGGCTGCCCCTGATCCTAGGAGCAAACACAATGCCAAAACGAAAATACAAAGTTCACTACATATAAAGAATTACGTTTTAGAATTAAAGAATTAAATAGCTCAAAATGTCCGGGATTTTACCGGGCAGGGAGGAGAACTGGGTGCTCCAAGGCATCTGGGGAGCTGGGAAACAGAACAGTGTGAGCTGCGTGTCCTGACCGCTCCCAAAAACTGAGGGCCGGGGCAGATCCTCCACTGAGCAGCTTCATTAAAGTCATGGGAGTCTATACTAGTGGAGTGCCTGACTTTAGAATTGGTGCAGCTGTTTCGTGTGGCTGGGAGGGAGGAGGGGGAATGTGGGGTGCTCAGGGGAGGGGGCGGAGACTTTGGGGAAGGGGTTGGAATGGGGACAGGGAAGGGGCGGAGTTGGGCGGGGCCGGGGGTGGGGAAAGGGGTGGGACCGGGGGAGGGGAAGGGGCGGAGTTGGGGCAGGGCCGGGGCCCCATGGAGTGTCCTCTTTTTTCAATGTTCAAATATGGTAACCCTAGTAATGTGGCATATGTAAACCAGATGAGAGATTTGATGGATAAGTGGGTAAGGGGAAAGAGTATTAAAATCTTTGAAGAAATGTGTGATCTTGTTGCTCAGGAACATTTCCTGAGTATATGTAGTGATGATGTAAAACAGTGTTTATGGGATAAAAAGGTGAAAACTGTTGATGAACTTGCTACTCTAGCTACTGAATTTGAACAAACCCAAGCATCTATTAGCAATAAATCACAGGCAGAGGGGTTTAAGTCTGGTGGGAAGCAGGGTTCCCGTTTTACCTCTGAGAAGGAGGAGGATGGATGGGAGGCTGGATGCTTACCTCCCCAAGTCCATTCCTCTAGTCCTCGTCCCAAATCTCCTGTAAAAACAGAAGAGCCCAGAAGGTGCTACCACTGTAATTCTGCTGAGCACCTGAAGAATAAATGCCCTGTGCTGGGTAGTACTAGCAAACAGGCAGCAAGCAATCCATAGGAACGCTGCTACCCGGAGCACAGAGACACCTCAGGCAATTGCCACTTACCATACAGGGTTTGTAAAAATAGTCTCTTCCCGGTCAGGCAGGAAGCACATAAAGGCTGTCAAAATTAATTGCAAGAACTCCTGGGGTGGAGGGATACAGGTGCAGAAATTTCTATGGTCAGGAGAAAAATTGTTCAGGAAAAAGACATACTGCCAGGACAGATGGCAGAGCTTTTGTTAGTAGTAGATCACAAAATCCTTGTGGCTTTGGCTAAAGTGCACATAGAAACTGAGGATTTAGAAGCTGAATTGACTGTGGCAGCAGTACTTCATAACCCACCACAATTGTTACTTGGAAATGATTTTTTTCAATGTGGCTCGGGCTGTTAAAGGGTCTCTCTGGGAATCCTACTAAAGACTTGACAGTCAGTGAAAATGCTAATGACCCACCTGAGAAAGGGGAGGAGGAAGCCATTTCCCAGGCAGATAAGATCCACCAAGCAGCTAAGAAAAAGCTGCCGAAAGAACACAGCCCTCTAGAAGAAGGGGGTGGGGAAAGTCCCAATGCTTGGAGTGAGAATTTCAAAGAAACTCTAGGAGGGGGTGAGTGTGGATTTTTTGCATGGGCACAGCACTGGCTTGGAGGGAGTTGGCCTGTAACATGCTAGATCCTCTTAAATCATTACCTCTCCAAAACCCCAACAACATACATGGACTGAGAACCTTTACTAAAGGGGATACTGGACAACACACTTGAGGGAAAGAAAGACCAGTATCTGAACACACATTATGGTTCAGGAAGGGGTTGAAAAACACAATGGGTATTGAACAATCCAGACTGTCTAAACAGAAGGCGTGGTATGATGAACATACTTGGAAACACCTCCCTGTCATTAATTTGTTAGTACTGTTAAGTCTCATAATATGCAATTTGTTGGTTATGACAAAGAATTTGGTACTGATGGTAAATCCTTTACAAATGTGTAACATGCATAATTTTTGGAAAAAGCTTCTAAACCTGGTAGGAGTGGTGTCAAGGAAGTTCTATATGGATACTGCTTCTCAACTAATACCCGTAAACAGGCTTCGAGCTTGGCACAGGAGAGAAAGCATAACAAATCTGGTCTGCTGTGTGGAAGGGGAAACCCTAAAAGATATTGATATCTGCATTATGTTAACAATGCTACCATATAGATCATTGTTGCAACCAAGGTCCTGTAGTGGCACCCAAATCTTGTATAAAGGGGGTCAAATGGGGTGTCTAAGACAAGGTTATGGTTTACTGGTTATGATTATGCTGTCTATATGTGTGTATCAATTTTGTAGTTGAAGTTATGAATATTGGCTCTATACTGCCTGTATTTCAAACTTATGCTATGCTGCTGGGTGACATCCCAGACAAACTGGTGTTAGCTCTGCCTAGCCTGCTTGATGGCCCATTAAGGACCATCAGCTATACAATGGACTCATTGAGAGAAGGCAAGTATGTCTTGAGACTCAGCAAAGTATGCAGGAACTTGCCCATGTGACTTCAGACTCCATTTTGCTGTAATTTTTCTCAGTAAGAACAAAGGTGTTCTGACACCTGGAAAAGACTATATAAGGCTAATGCCTCATCTCCATCTTGTCTTCAATCCTGCTTCATACCTCTGGAGGAACTTTGCTACAAGCTGAAGCTTTGAACGAAGGACTGAGGACCCATCCCAGCGAGGGATGTATTCCAGAGACTTGATTTGAACCTGCGGTTTATTCTATCGCTGCTGCAAGCCTGAACCAAGAATTTTGCCATTACTGTATGTAATTGATTCCATTTAACCAATTCTAACTCTCATCTCTATCTTTTTCCTTTTATGAATAAACCTTTAGATTTTAGATTCTAAAGGATTGGCAACAGCGTGATTTGTGGGCAAGATCTGATTTGTATATTGACCTGGATCTGGGGCTTGGTCCTTTGGGATCAGGAGAACCTTTTTCTTTTACTTGGGTATTGGTTTTCATAACCATTTGTCCCCATAACAAGTGGCACTGGTGGTAATACTGGGAAACTGGAGTGTCTAAGGAGATTGCTTGTGAGACTTGCGGTTAGCCAGTGGGGTGAGACCGAAGTCCTCTTAGTCTGGCTGGTTGGGTTTGCCTTAGAGGTGGAAAAAACCCCAGCCTTGGGCTGTAACTGCCCTATTTGAGCAATTAGTCCTGAGTTGGCACTCTCAGTTGGGTTCCGCCAGAACCGCATTGTCACATACACATAAGAATGTTTTCAGGCAAGCTGGGAAAAGAAACGCAGAACTTTACAAAAATACCCGTGGATGGCACAACAATGTTTGGTAACATTTGGGAATTGTATAACCAAACCCTAAAGAGGGCATTCAACACACTGCCTTTGCATTAGCCAGTGACTAACCCTCTGGCAGTAATCTAAAGGGGGAGGTGTGACCCTTCACAGTAATATTATTATAATGTGACTAGGACATAATCATAATGCATTTTATGCAAGATAAGTCATGTGAGGTGTCATTGGAAAGGTTATGATTTACTGAATATCCTATTTGTATGCATGTATCATTTTTGTATCTGAAGTTAGGAATATTGAATATGTATCTGTATTATAAATGTGTTTACACATGGGGAACGCTCACTAGGTAAAAGACACTCTGTCTAGATGGCTGGCTGGAAAGGGCCCATTCAGGTTAATGAGCCATTAGGAGAAAATAATAGGCCTTAGAAGAAGCTTATCTCCCACTGGGGGTGGGGGTGGAGGTGGGGAGTGGCTTTCTGAGGACCCTACAAACAGCCTCTGAGTTATGCCTGCTGTGACCCTACAGGGACATGTGATCAGGTCACCTGGTGCTGGACTCCATCTTGGGATACCAGTGTTTTTCCACTGACTGGTGTGGGTATCAAGCTTTGAGACAAAGGGTTCCCACTATATGCAAAAGATATTTAAGGCAGGGGACAGCCCACTGGATCACCATTACATACATAAAACATTTTTTACTTTTCTTAGTTACGCAGTTTTCACTTTTAAACACATCTTACCATAAAGAATAGGAACACCTTGCAGAAGCACTATTTGTTGGTATGTTTGGGATGAGAGCACTGCATGGGTTACACATGGTTCACATTTGAAAGATTATCTTCACAACCATTAGAGCTACATACTTAATTTTTCTAAAAACAAAAAAACCCAAAAACAAATAAAAGCTAATGCAGCCCAGTAGGGAGCTACTTAGTAGTCACAACTTTTGTTTAAAAACTACAAAAACCGATCAAAGAATCAGTAACAAACCATGAGAGCCTGACAAACAAACAACCTTAATCATAATCAACAACCTGGATTGCACCCAGAAAGAGTGCAGAAACCTGAGCATAGGTATTATCAAGTATTCACGGCTGCTCACTAATAGGGAACGGCATTCATTACCAGCTGCAGCTTCCAGTTCTAAGGCAAGAGTTGAAATTAGAGATACACAAATACATGTATATGGCATGTATTTGTGTATCTAACTTGTTTGTGCAACTAGTGCGAGTATGTCCCTGAGATGTTGTACATATTGTACATCCAAGCCATTTGCTTAGCAAACTGAAATTTGATTGGCTACAGTAACAATCTATGCAGTTATCTCCCAGCAGATGAGCTTGTGGAGATAATTTATCACAAGACTGTTCACTCCACATTCTGTGTTTAACGAAACAATATTCATATAAAAATGTTTTATAATTTTCTGAAATCACTCCTCTATTCTTATCTTTTTTTCTTCTTCCCTTATTCCAGTCTGCTTCCCTCCCTAGGTCACTCTCTTTCTCTCCTTCCATCTTCTCTTCCCGCTCCTCACTCCACATTTCAATCTCCTTTATCCCTCCCCCACTAGATGCATTTAAATTGGTAATCACAGTAATTGTGCTCATAAACGAGGCATGCATTTGCATACACATTTTCCATGTGCAGTTGTGCATGTACACTTTTAAAAGTTGCACTGTACTGTATAAAAAGCAATTAAAATATCTATATTTAGACCTGGTTACATTTTGATGAAAAACTGTCAAAATTCAGTGAAGAACACAGGAAAAGAATGTTAATAAAATTCTTGCATTCTTTTTTTCATTTTGTAACCAATTCAGATGATCATGATAGGTCTTTGGGGGGATGGCTGAGAGTTTGAGTTTTGGGTATTGTTGCAGGGAATATATTTTGTACATTTACAAAAAAAATCAAGCCTATACTGTATAGTAGAATACTTAAAACATCTATAGGGGTATTTTTTAGGAGAGTTGAGGACACAGGTTTTATAGGGGCAGGAATGGAATATATTCTCCCCATTGGCTGGTATGTTCATTTTTTTCATTCCAGTTCCAATATTGGGTGTTTTGCGTATGTGGATTGTGAGTTTAATTGTTGCCAGGCAGCACAGAGCTTTTGCTCAGGCGTCTTTTTGTACTTTAAAGCTAAATAATACATTAAATACCTTCAAGAAAGATGTGCTCCTCTTTGGCATTAGGAACATCTCCATTCACAGCTCCATCTCTATCATTTTCTCCTAAACTCATTGCTTCCATTTGCCTGTCCTGTCTACAATTTTAGCTTCATCATTTTACCTTGAACTTTCTATTTCCTCTTTCAGTTCTTACATTGTCAGGGACCGTTGCTCTCAAACGCCAGTCCACACGGCTCTTAGCCAGTAAGTTCCAACCTGCCACCCAGTGACTTGCTAACAGTTGCCAGAACTAGAAGCTCAACTGACAGAGGACTCCAATTCTGGGATCTGATTCCTGGAACTCTGAGGGTTCTGAATGGTTCCCTGCTTCTATTTAAACCAAGCACAGGAACAGGAAGTTGTCCTCACAACTGGGTTTCCCCTGCTTAGGACTGTTTTCTTAGGCTACCTGCTCCTACTGCCTAACTCTGGTCTCCTGATACCTGACTGTAGATCTGCCCTTGGGCATCTCTCAAACTCTGATCTCCTGGTATCTGACTTGACCTGGCGCCAGACTCCTGCTCTGACCACTAGGGAAGGCTTCCCATGTCCTGGTCACAACATACATATATAAATCTCCCTATTTCCACCTCCATGATGTTGCCTGCCTAAGTCTCCTCCCTGATTCCTCTTAAGCTGAAATCCTTCATGACATCATCTCCTCCAGCTTTGACTGTTGTAACTCCTGTTTTCATGGCCTCTCCAAGATCTTCAGACTACAGCATGTGCAGAACCTTGCTGTCCATCTTCTCGCTAAGAGAAGAAGACAAAGAAGCATGACATCTCATCTTCAAACAATTCCAATGGCTTTCCATTCATTTCAGGATCCAATTCACAAATTATCCTCCTTGTTTTTAAACCCGTCATACAGTTGCTCAGATTACCTCAGGACTTTGTGTTTCACTAGTGGCCCATTCTAATCCCTCCTCTAGACCAACACTGGCACGGGGGCTGGAACTAGGGGGGCTGGGGATTTGGTAGCACCCCCTGGCTTGAAGTGGGTTCCATCATATACAGGGTTAACAGTTTTGTTCAATGGCTTTCAGCACCGCCACTATAAAAACTGCCACCGAACACTGGCCTCTTTTTGGCTCCTCCATACACTCTCAGTGCCGGTTCAACAGCTCCTGCCATTTGGAGCATCCAGGGGAATGTTACTTGCTGTAGAAGAGCCAAGAATCATAAACATAGCACTGTGTTATGTAGATTGTATTATACGGGTATTATCCGATATGGAAAGTGTATTTTGATACCGCTTATATGAAAAATGCTAAATAAAACCATGTTGGATTATATTTTACTATACTGTAATATAAAAGGAACTTTTACACCCTCCATTAGCAAGAGGGCCATGTCCAGGAAGAGAACTGCTCAGCTACCTACAGTAGTAATTAGTAGATAAAGGATATATTTTTCTGAACTACCCCAGTGTCTGCAGTAGTCACTCAGGGAATAATGAGTTGTTCTGTACCGAAGACCACCCATTCACCATCTCTTAGTAAGCTACTTAACCAGACTACAAGGCATCTGATTGTCTGTGATGTTCCCTATATTTATTAATAGTAAATACAGTAAACTCTCAGTTACCCAGTGTAGTTGTAGCCGTGTCAGTCCCAGGATACTACAGAGACAAGGTGGGTGAGGTAATATCTTTTATTGGTTCATTGGTTTACTGAACCAATAAAAGATATTACCTCACCCACCTTGTCTCTCAGTTATCTGGGCACTTCCATTCCATCCGGTTTCATCTGGATAGATAGAAGTATTGATAATTGAAAGATAAAAGATAATTGAAAGACCCTGTGAAAGTAAACTTTTCTTCTGGTATGCTTCTCCTCTTAGGTAAAAGATACAGTATGCTCCATCTATCCCCACTGATATTGACCAACATTATTGAGGCATATTACTTTGCCCTGATAGAAATAACCTCAGAAATTAGCCTAGATATAGTGTGAAGAGACAGAGGCAACAGAAAAATCCCTGTTCAGGTAGAAGGTGAAAAGTCTGCTTAGAAACAATAATTTAACCAACTTCTTTCTAATTCTAAATTCCTCCCCAACCAGTCTCCACTTATCGGTCTTGTCACATTCAGGAAGGTGTGCTCACATACTCACCAATCCATCACCATCTCCGTCATTCTGAAAGGGTAGGACTCTGACTGATGATCAGCAAAAGCAAGTAGGAGTATCTCTATCCCACCAGATTTGAGTGAATACCAGAGCAGAGCAGGCTTAATGCAGGGAGCTTGCATTACTTCCTAAAGTTTGTTATTTGTATTATTGATCTATAGAGCTCCTGTCATTGATGCAGGATGCTAGGCAGTTATAAACTACCTGTCACTGATTCCACTGCAAAACCAATGTTGCCGCCTACAGAAATGTTATCAAAAATATTGTCATTTGTGGTACCAAAAGAGCCAAAGGCAAAAAACAGAAAGTAAACCAAATTCACTTCTTGCATTGTGCTCTCAAGTTCAGTAGAATTTGGTGGGCTCTGGCAGACCCACCCAAGAGGAGTGAAATTTCAGAGGCAGGGACTCTCAACTGAGAAAGTTCTATTCTCCAGTCCCAGAGACCTTTATCCCAGGAACTGACAGAAAATGCTAGATTATTTTACCGGCCACAACAAGATATAACATTAGAGGCAGTCCTTCTGATAATGGGCTCCCATTTAAGCCTTTAAATATTTATCACCAATATCTTTGATTTCACCCAGAATCAAACCAGAAGATTTGAGTGAAGATGTATGCTCGCAAAATGGCTGGCCCTACTCAGAAAGGAGGCAGCTGCACTCTGCACCAGTGGGCAGGCTTCAAAGGGAGTGCTCAGAAGACTATATTTGAAATGTCTAGCTTTGGCCTGACAAAGGCCTGAGTGTACGGCTGATCAACATTTTTCTGTCAAAACTGGTTTTTGATGAAAAATTGGGGTTTTAGGTACACTTTTTTTGTTTTGCTAAGAGTATCTGCTTTTTATAGAAAATTTTGACCATTCATCAGAAACTGAAAACTTTCTAGTTTCTGTCCAAACACCAACATTTTCATTCAGCTGAAAATTTTTATTTTTCAATAAAAAGTCAAAATTTTCCATGGGGGAACACCCCCCCCCCATTTTCTGACCAGTTCTACCTGGATGACCAATGGAAGTTCCACATTATGGAGGGCTAGTAGCAGCCTCTTTGGCCAGCTGAAGATGATAAAACATACTTGTTAACCTCTGCTGGGACTTCATAATCCAGGCTGTAAACAATTTGGGTAAAAAGCCTCAAGAGAAGATGCAAAACCCAGCTTTGGATATTCATCCCAGTGCTTCCTTCTGCCAATAAGCAACCCTGTCTCATTGGGACCGAGCAAGACTGTTTGCTTTCCATAGAATCATAGGACTGGAAGGGACCTCGAGAGGTCATCTAGTCCAGTCCCCTGCACCCATGACAGGACAAGTATTATCAGACCATTCCTGACAAGTGTTTGCCTAACCTGCTCTTAAAAATCTCCAATGATGGAGATTCCACAACCTCCCTAGGCAATTTATTACAGAGCTTAATCACCCTGAGAGTTAGGAAGTTTTTCCTAATGCCCAATCTAAATCCCCCTTGCTGCAATTTAAGCCCATTGCTTCTTGCCTTTCCTCAGAGGTTAAGAAAGAAGAACAATTTTTCTCCCTCCTCTTTGTAAAAACCTTTTATGTACTTGAAAACTGTTATCAGGTCCCTTTTCAGTCTTCTCTTTTCCAGACTAAACAAAACCAATTTTTTTCAATCTTCCCTCATAGGGCATGTTTTCCAGACCTTTAATCATTTTTGTTGCTCTTCTCTGGACTTTCTCCAATTTGTCCACGTCTTTCCTGAAATGTGGTGCCCAGACCTGGACACAATACTCCAGTTGAGGCCTAATCAGCGTGGAGTAGAGCAGAACTCTACTCTATCCAGAACTCTACCCTCGTCATACTTGGGAGAATAATTAGGCTGGAGAAAAGGAACACAGAACTAAGCATCATGAGGACTAGGCAGTCCCTAGTCTCTTGTGGCCAATGCACAGGAAGAGTGATAAGACTTAACCCAGCAGGACCCATGCTTTTGGGAAGGACATGAATTGACTAGCACTACACTCTTCGACCTCTCTGATAAGGAGCAGAAGAGCTACTATCCACCCTGCAAGATCCCATATCCAGGTCAAAAATATTGTATCCCATAGTCAAGGATATCTAAAGCTGTTGATTTTTTTTAAAAAACTCAGTGTGGACACCTTATCCTTGCTCACTGCTAGAAGGAGCTTCTAAGCCATGGTGGTCAATACAGTCTCTGTTTAGTTTGAAGCCATTTATGTTTGTCAGGGGGTGGGAGATGGGGTACAGGAGGAAAGTAACTTTTTAAAAGATACCTTCGTTGCCTTGATCTTATCTTTTAGTTTGCCCAGTAATGGTAAACAACTGCATACAGGGCAACGAAGCGCAGCCATGAATAGAGAGGAGCAGTCCTGTTTGGCGAGACAGGAATAGTTTGGCATTTTCTTTCTGCTGGGCAGGACAGCTCTGCTCCATTCTCAGTCTTGAGTGCACCACTTGTCGTATACGGTATTGGGGACAATAGTGCCTCAATACTATGGATTACAAACCACTCTTAATTCACTATTCTAAATCTCACTGAGTATGTATGTATGTATGCAGAAAACTTACAATAGAAAGATGCCACTTCTCTTTGTTCTCCTTTCCCCCTCCATTTTTATTCTGCATCCGAAGAAGTGGGCTGTAGTCCACGAAAGCTTATGCTCTAATAAATTTGTTAGTCTCTAAGGTGCCACAAGTACTCCTGTTCTTCTTTTTGCATTTTTATTCTGTGATCTTTGTGCCAGATGTGTATTTTTCCCATCCTATTTTTATAGAACCTTTTCTGCTTTGATCTCATTCACACCTTTTGTCCTTGCTCCCTCAGTTTTCATCTGTAGTTTTTCTTCTTCTTACCACCCACATTGTTTCCCTCATTTCTCCTTTGTTTTCTCTCTGCTCCCATCCCCCTCATTTACTGCGTGACACACACAGGTTTAATTAACTAATTTTCTCCTTAAATTCCAAACATGGAACATCAGGCTTAGTAGAATTTGTTCTCCTATAGGCCTGCATCATTAATCTAGTTTGGGAAATCATGTTCTTATTTGTGAGGACCATCCATTGAGGTCATCATCCATGAGTTAGTCCTGGTTTAGGAACTACAGGTATTGGAGAAACAGACATTTTCATTCCTATTCTCTTGCCTCTCCTTTTCCCCCATTCTTTTCTATGCCAAATCCCTTGCCCACAGTAACTGCTCTGAAACATGTAGGCTCTTCATGTCTGTAGTGTAATGATGCTGATGAGCAGACTTGTGACCAGGTAAATAGCTCGGGCTCTGTCAGTAACTCTGAAGGTGAGATTTTGGCTTTAGCCACTCACTTTTGTTCCATGTTGGTGGCTCTTGCAGTATCTGTATATCCCAAGAAGGCTGCATTTAAAGTCCCTTCAAGCAGTGGGGCTGCAGGTAGTCAAGAAGGAAGCTTCAGAGACAGATGTGTGGTAACTGTAGACCAGCACTGCAGATTGCATGTGCAGTGTTCCTGGGCATCAAGAAACGCAACAGTGTGGGAGTGGATCACCTGTCTTTGCTAGGTACAGGGAGTAACAAAAAAGTAAGGATGATTCTGTCCTTTCAAATCCTGTCCTTCACAAGCTGTCCTGTCTTGCACATGGTCTCCTATTTCAGTCTGGAGAACTCAGCTGCTTCCTGTTCAAAAGACTGCCTCAGACCTTAGAGCTGGACGGATGCTGAATGTATTCAGTGCAGACAGCTATCTGCTGGTTGTGGCAGGACCAAGACCTGGTCAGTTCCCTCATGTGGGGGATACATTTCATAGGCAGGCAGGCTAAAGCCCCTAAAGATCTTGTTTTGCACCATAACCAGGGGGAGCACAATATTCAAAGTAAGCAGGAGCTGAGCTGTTATACTTTCTTCCCCAAAAAGGGAGTAGTATCGGTATTTCTGAAGTTATTTTTTATTCTTTACTGATTCATATGAGTAAGAGGCACATGGTGCAAAGCACCAAGGTATGAAATATGAGGAGCTTTCAAATTTTAGCAAACAGAAGAGAACAAAAGTTATCTACAATTCTGAGAAGACCTTTTTAGGTGTGCTCATTCCTAACGTATCATAGACTGTCCTGCTCCCCCTCCCACTTCATGCTACCAAACAGCATTAGAAGAGTTTCCCCCCTTTCTCCTTCCCACTTTGAGCACTCTGGGAGTACAAAAGTACAGCAGGGTAGGGTGGAGATTAAAAAATATTTGGTGGAAACAGTGGAGGGGAGAACTCCAACTCACCTGTTTCCATCCTTGGAGACAAATTTAGGCTTTCCCGCCTCCTGTTCGTGTTGCTCAGTCATGAGAGTCATATGCCAGAACAGGGTGAGAGGAGACAGTCCTATCACTCCTGCTCTTCTGCTCATGAGAGTCTGACAGATCATTTACACCTTGAGAAGTATAGGTTGGAGAAGAAAAGACAGCAATGGTAGCATATTGAGACACAGACTCATTCAAAAAGAAAGCCAATGGGTTAATGATATACACATTATCCCTAATTATCTGTTCAGAACTGAACAGTCATTTTACGCATTGGTGCTAATCATCAGAAGATGTGCTGGCAATCGACCTATTTCCAGGAAAGCTGTGTTATAGCCCTGCCAGCAACCAACCATTTTTAAACATGGTTGTGACTTGAGTGTGAGAAGAGCCATAGGAGTTATCCATTTACCAGATCTATTCTTCCCTCTACATCTCCACTCTTAAAGTGAAATCTGTCTAACACATTACTCATTGTGCATTGCATGCTATAGTCCTGATGCTGATAGAAACTCTCACTGAAGTCCATCATTTTGCCTTTATCAGGGCCAGCCTTTGCATTTTTTAAAAAAATACAAATACGGAGTGGTAGGTATTTTGATATAAAAGTGACTCAGATCTTTTGGGTGGGCATTATCAAGAGACATCATCATGATTTTACATACAACCTCTTAACCTTAGTGCTGTTGGAGCCCTCCACTTCCTCATGGTATCCTGGCAGCAGAGCAGAGGGGTGAGCTTTCTTGACATCTGCCACTTTGGAAGGTAAGTTGTGTGAATTTCTTGCCTGGCACAGTGGCAGAAATCACCTCAGAATTTGACCTTTGACAGCATTTCTCTCTGTGCTTTCTCCTAGCTATCTAAGCTTTGCTGTCTGAGAATATTTTTGCCACTGTATATCCTCAATTAGAAGAAATTGCACAATTATTGAGAAGCACAGAAGTTTTCATGGTCATCTAGCATTCATTTTATATAGAAGGCATTATGGAATCAGTTTACATTGCAATATTGCTTAGAACAAAGGACATAATAGCAAAGCTATTTTCGTTACTGTTATTAGAGATGGGCTTGAGTTGTGATGTCTGGGGACCAGATTCTGCATTAAACACCAGCCTTTTTGTGCTGCTTAGTCAGTGCAAATAGGTGGAATCTGGCTGCAACTGGCCAGTGGAGAAATCCTTTCATGGAGGGGGAACTCCTTGTTGCCATAAAGCCATATCTGGACCAGCTACCCCCATCTCACCTAATTGTAGGGAAAGAATGGTGGGAAGGATGACATGTCAGGAGTGGGGTGGGGACAAGTGGCATAAGTCAGAACAGCACCTGGGCTTCTCTATTTAATGCCAGGACTGGGTTAGTGCAGAATTAGGGACCTGCATGCAGCTCTCTGAAGACATCTCCACATCCTATGTCAAGCAGAGCTCAGATGCTGAGAAGAACTGAGCCCTAGATCTAAATCTGAACTTTCTTAAAGCGTGAGCGAAAGGGTTTTGATACAGGGCTCAAGTTCATCCTATTATGGAAACAGGGTTAACTAAAAAGTTCAGATCTAGATCCAGAAAAGAATCTGAACTTGCGCAAACTTTTGAGGTTTGTATCCAGGCCTGCCTAGTTACTGTCCTATACTGCAATTTTGCATTATCTGGTCATTATGTGAAGGCCCCTTCAACTTTAACTTCAATGCATGAATTTTTAAAAAACAGAGATGAGAGTAAAGGAGATGGGAGAATGGCACAAATGCTTCTTGTTTGGGAAAGACAAACCCATTTCATGCCCAGAGGAGGGTTCTTAATGCACACCCACATCTTCATTTACAGGTAGTAATGGGTCTGGCTTATTGTGTTGTTGGTCCAAGTTAAGACACCTCTGTGTAGGAGCTGATATAAAATGCAAGGGCTCCAACATGATTTGCAGTAAGATACACACAATAAAGCCTTGATACCGTACACTTTACTGGCTCCTTAATTTATTGTACCAATAGTATGCAAACTAAATGTCAGATCATAACCTGAGTTCTCAGACTCAAAATTGCTGAATATTTTAAAAAAAGTGTTCCTGTGCTTTGCTGACTCTTGCACACATAGCAACACGGATTTCCTAAGATCCCCTGCAGTGCAGCTGAGATTAGAATGCATCTCAAATACGTGTCAAGATAGAATCTAGACATTAGGGAGTCATGGCTCCCTAACTGTCAAAGTCCTCAACTAGACTGAGTTAACAGACCATAAGTTATTTGAAGGGGATCTAACAAGATTACAGTCAATTTTTTGTGGTTGGGAAATTACAAAAAGGGTTTCTGAAAATACAAGCAATATTATTTACAACATTAATCAGATAAATCACACATCTCAGAATATGCTCCCCAGGTAGCAGGTGTCAAACATTTTTGCACTAGTGCAAACTTCATTAATCTAGTCAGTCAAACTTTTGCTAATCTAGAATTTCTAAAACAGTCATGTTTACTGGTCTGTAAAGTAACAGTAACAATAATACTCATTTATAGTATGTTACATGTTCTAAACTGTTAATCTATCCTAACTTCCAAAGAATATTAGGAGTTAAAATTATAGGCTCTGATCCTGCAATTTTTTATATGCAGTCAGATCCTTTCAAAGGGGCTCTTCATGGACACAGGGAACTATCTGCATTCAATACAATGCAGCATGGAGCCCTCAGCTTTAAAGAATGGTTTTGTTTTCCATAGTTATTTCTATGATATTGACAGTACCTACATATTAGCGTAAAAATAGAAAAGTTTGTTTTCTCTGGCAAATATGAATTTTAACTGTTGTTCAGAAGGTCTTCAATATCACTTTTTTATGAATAATCCATTCAGCAAAATATCAAGAACCAGAATTAGTTATTCAGGTTTTCTATATGGAAAATTTATTCATCAAAGTAAAAACATAATCAAAACACGTGACTCAATCTTGTCAAATGTGGATTATCTGCTAGAACATCTATGATCTGTAAGATAAATACAACTGACTTCTCTGGTACCCATAACCAGTGGTTTTCAACCTTTTTGGGCTCAGGACCCATTTGTAAATGTTTATGGCCTGTCATGACCCAGTAAATAGTCGGGGGGGACGGGACCCTGGGGTGGTTTTGGTTGGATCCTGCCCCTCTGCTGTCCCCTGAGGAGTTGGGTCTTGCCTGGCACTCACCCCATAGTGGTGGCTCCTGCGCCGTGGGGCTGGCTCTCCGCTCTGGGCGTTGCAACCTCCAGGGTTGTAGCACTGCTCAGATTTGGCCCTGCCTCCCTGTCCGGACCAAATTTGTGCAAGTGGAGTGGGGACCTGGCTCAAGGGATTGCAGTGCCACTCACTCAAATTTGGCCTACTCAGGCTCCCATCATCATGACAGCTGGGCCAAACCTGAGAGGTGCCGGGACCCCAGAGGTTGCAGTGCCTGGAGCAGGGAGGTGAGTCCAGCCAGCCCCGTAAGACAGGAGCCACAGGAGCTGCCATGCGACCCTTGGAAACATTCTGGCGACCCAATCTCTGGGTTGAGAAAACCTGCTCTATAGGATTAACCTTTGCATCCATTTAGTAATTCCCATGCAGAAATATCTAATGTTATACTCAGACTAATACATATATATAACAGTTCTTTCACTAATGACAGAATGAACAGTAAAGTGTTGACAGCAAAGCCATATCATTTCTGTGATATGGTCTTCAATAGGTGCAATTCTACCAAATTGCATATGTCCAAGATTTCAAAACACATTTCATACCTAGATGTCACTGGGGTTCCTACACCAGGTGGCCTGTAGGCCCTAGCTCTCACCCAGGACTCTGCTCTGCAGTGTCAGCTGTTTCCGCATCAATCCGATCTTAAGAGGCTAAGCTCTCTGGCTGAGCCCTGGATAGTCCTCCCTTCCAGGGTTTGTCAGTAAACACAAATGAAACATCCCATGCAGGGGTGAGTCCTCTTCCCTCAGAGAGCTTTTGTAAAGCTGTGGGCCCCAACTAGGCTTACAGCCTAGTGTCAAAGAATAGTCCCATCATAAGTGGATCCACAACAGGTCCTCCCTTTCTTCATGAAACCCGGGTTGCCGGGTAGCAATTGGTTCAGGAGTCCTTGCATTTAGCTTAGGATTGCCAACTTTCTAATAGCAAAAAACAGATCACCCTTGCCCAGCCCTGCCCCACCCCTTCCCCAAGCTCCCACCCCACCTCTTCTCCAAGGCTTCGCCCCTGGTCACGCCATCCCCCCTTCCTCCATTGCTCGCTCTCCCCCACCCTCGCTCACTCACTCATTTTCACTAGGCTGAGGCAAGGGGTTGGGGTGTGGGAGGGGTTGAGGGTTCCACCTGGGGGTGTGGGCTCTGGGGGGGCGGGGATGAGGGGTTTGGAGTGTGGGAGGGGGCTCTGGGCTGGGGCAAGGGGTTGGAGTGTAAGAGGGGGAAGGCTCTGGCTGGGGGTGCAGGATTTGGGGTGGGGACGATGGGTTTGGAGTGTGGGAGAATGCTCTGGGCTGAGGCAGGGGGGTGGCGTGTGGGAGGGCTCTGGTCTGGGGGTGATGACTCCAGGGTGGGGCCAGAAATGAGGTGTTCAGGGTGCAGGAGGGGACTCCGGGCTAAGGCAAGAGATTGGGGCATGGGAGAGGGTTCAATGTGCAGGCTCTGGGACGTGCTGACCTCAGGCGGCTCCCGGGAAGCAGTTGGCATGTCTTTCCAGCTCCTAGGTGGAGGGACGGCCATGGGACTCTGCATGCTGCCCCTGCCCACAGGCGCCACCCCCACAGCTCCCATTGGCCGCGCTCAGGGCAGGGGCAGTGTGTGGATCCCCTGTGACCGCCCCTCCACCTAGGAGCCGGAGGGACATGCCGGTTGCTTCCTGCCTGCCCCACTGCGCCGCCAAACGGTTCTGACCGGACACCTATTAACCTTACTTTAGGAGGCCTTGCTCCAGAAGCTATGGACTGGAGATTGCCTGTCCTTGCTGGTTTGCCCCTAAATGACCTGGGTTTCTCCCTTTAAGCTCCTCCCTCCAATTCTGACATCTCCCACAGGTGCAGCTGGTTAGGGCCACCTGAGCATTAATCCTCTGTTGCCCAGTGCAGAGTTTGTTTACCCCATCATCCTATGATATGCATCAAATCTTGTATCAAATCTCTAGAGGAGATCTAAAGGTTTTTACAGAAAGTCATGCAAGAAAAGATCTGGCATGTACCTTGCAAATACGTGCTCTATGTGGGGTGATTTCAAAGCATCATGTGGAAGGTATCCATGCAGAGAAGAATCATGTATTTATGAATCACTTCTATATTCTATATTGCTTTGAAAATGTACCCCTTATTTTCTTGAAATGTGTGGAAGTATGAGTTTCTGTCATAGCATTACTATGCAGAGCACAACATAGAGTGGTAATCTTTCTGTATTTATTTAATATAATTTCACTTTAGCTTTTCAGGCCTTCGATCAAGCTGTAAAGTGATGGTTGTAGAAAATCTGTTGATGGCATGAAGTAACTTTTTCATTAAAATGATCAGATAGGATAATTTTTTTAAAAGATTCTACTTGCCAAGTAGCCACTTTTAGTTAACAAGTCTGTGGCAGGTTAACTGATATCAAGCAATATGTCTGTAGAGGACTGTATTTCCAGCAACATATTGCCTACCGAGGGCCCAATCTTAAGGCAATCTGTGTGACAAATGGAGCTTCAAGTAGTTTTTAATTGCAGATAAATTCTGTGTGCTATGCTTAATCAGAGTTCAGTGTGATTCTAGTGTGACCCTCGCGTGTCCCTGAAATCAGGAATATCCTTGTTTATATACTGAATCCAGAACTGATTTTCACCAGTAATGTGCAGTCCTATTGTACAAAGCAAGACAAGAGTGAAAGGCATCCTTGCATGCATTCACATGCACACAAATATTTATGAAATACAGTTACAAATGGAAGAAGCCTGCAACTGTGGGTTTGAGAGAGCCCCATACTCTCTCTCCATCCTCTACACTTACTGCTCCAGACAAATTCTCCCTACAAACTTTTCCCTCGGGTTCTATCCGCATGGTGAAAAGGGAGCTGTTTTTATGCTCAACCCTGTTTTCCCACCAGGCCTTGCCACAAGTTGGTCTCCAAAAATTGGCCAGCTATTTAAACTTTACTGAGGAAAGAGTAATTCAAGCAAACTCTACTGCAGGATCGCTAGAACTTGGGCCAACTCCTGTCTTATCACCATACTGCATCCCAGGACCACTTCTGCCCCTTTAGTGACTGTGCACCTGACCGCATACCTAAATTAGAGCCAAGTTTGTCTTCTCTCTGCAGAATTAAACACCAGGCTCTTACTTCTATATATTAAAGAAAGTGTTAATATCTTAAATGAACAAATAATTGCTATTCTGTATCAAGGAAAAATCAGAAAGCACTATTAAAGAATAGTGACACATACCATCTAAAACTAATCACTAAAGGCAAAAAATAGCCTTGCTAAGAAGGAATACTACTATTATTTGATTGGCTAAATTGACAGTGATCTTTACTATTGTAAGTGTTAACATTCCAACAAGATGCAATTTGTAGAGATAAAACTTTGGGGGCATTTTCTGCCTCATGACTTTTGTTCTCTGAATTTATGTAGGTAAATTAGACAGTATGAACTCACATATTGAATAATGCTGAAAAATTACAGTATTTTCAATCATCGTTGATTCTAAAACATGTAGCATAAGTAACTGATCACCACAAGCAAATTCAGGGCATGAGCTCTGAATTGACACATTCCTGAAATCCACAGCTGGCAGAGGAACCATGGAGCCAAACTTTTATGTCCTGCTCCCTTCTACTTTGCAGAGTTCACAGTCTACAAATTCTAAAGAGCTGGAGCTCTGGAAAAACAGTCTAGGCCTTGTCTTCACAAAAAAGGGGTGTTCTTAGCTCCCCCAGTCTTTAACTCTACCTATTAACTGATGTGAAAACTACAAACTTGTCTTAACAAGGATATTAACTGAAGTTACCTAACTAGAGTTTAGAACACATTTTTGTAGTGAAGACCCTACTGTGGATCAGATGGTGTGATCCATGCACTTTAGCAATTAGACTCTTTCCCTGGCTACCCCATGACTTTCACAAATTCCTGCCAGAGGTAAATACACTGCTCTACAGCCAAAATGCTTCTGAAATAAATGTAGTCAAACTTTACTAATTCTGGGTTACTGGGAACAAAAATGATGCTTAAAATTGTTGATTGGCTCTAGTTTTCAACATATGCTATTGGGTCAGTATATACGATCCTTGACTTGGGAATGGCAGAGGATAAGTGAGTTATAAAGGGAAGGGATCTCAATTTAAACAAGAAATGACTAAAATACATCTTTGACTGGATCTATGAATAAATCTATTACTGGGTTTGGACAGTACTTGCTTTTTAGGCAAAACAATGAATGATGCAATCTGAAGCTGGTATTGCGTCATACATGATATAAATTGCATCATGTTATTCCTAGAAGTCATGGATGATGCAATCATAACAAAGCTTACCTCACTCTGCTGAACAAATTGCCCTATATCAGCTCTAGAAATCATACAGTGTCGTGCTCTCTTATTTGTCAGTGTTTGATTTTGCAAAGGGACACATTTCTGTTTAGCCAAAGTGAGCAGAGATGCCTCGTACTTCTGTGAACAGTGCAGGTAACTTCTGCTATGTTTGTGGTGAAGTGACTTTTGCATCACAAAAGCGCAGTATAACCACTATGGTTAAGAAAGCCTATCACCTTTATTTTGGCTGCAAAATTGGAGATCAGGACAAGAGGTGGGCCCCACACATATGCTGCAACACTTGTGCAACAAATCTTCACCAGTGGTTGAACAGGAAAAGGAAATCTATGCCTTTTGCAGTGCCAATGATTTGGAGAGAGCCAACAGATCATACCAGCAATTGTTACTTCTGCATGGTGCCTCCAGTTGGGAAAGGTGTGTCAAAGAAGAAAAAGTGGACTGTGCATTATCCAAACATTCCATCAGCTATATGCCCAGTACCCAACAGAGAAGGACTGCCGGTTCCTGATGCACCAGAATCATTCTCACTTGAGTCAGACGAGGAAGAGGAAGAGGATGAAACTTCTGGTCCTGGACCATCAATGTCACAGGACCCACATTTTCTCCCATCCTCCTCCTCTGAACCACACCTCATAACACAAGGTGAACTGAATGACCCTGTCAGGGATTTGGAACTACTCAAGAGTAAGGCAGAGCTGTTGGGCTCCAGACTACAGCAGTGGAATCTCCTGATAGGTGATGTTAGGGTTTCCATGTTCCATGACCGTCAAAAAGATCTTGTCCCATTCTTCTTCATGGAAGGTGATCTTGTAGCCTGCAACAACATCGATGGTGTGATGGCAGCCCTCAACATCGTTCACGATCCAGATGACTGCAGACTGTTCATTGATTCATTGAAGACGAGTCTTAAAGCTGTTTTACTGCATAATGGCAATGTTTTGCCATCAATTCCAGTTGGTCATGCAGTCCATACGAAGGAAACCTATGACAACATGAAACAACTTTTGAGGTGCATAAACTATGACCAACATCAGTGGCAGCTTTGTGGCGATTTGAAGGTTGTTGCTCTCTTGCTTGGTCTGCAGACTGGATACACAAAGTACTGCTGTTTTCTCTGCGAATGGGATAGTCGTGCAAGAGAGTCCCACTACATCAAGAAAGATTGGCCACTCCGACAGCCATTGGAGCCTGGGAGGAAAAGTGTTCAGCATCCACCACTTGTTGAATCAAGGAAGATTTTGTTACCACCCTTACACATCAAGCTGGGTCTGATGAAGAACTTTGTCAAGGCCATTGACAAAACACAAGCAGCTTTCAAGTACCTCCGTGGAAAATTTCCAAGGTTAAGTGAAGCTAAGATAAAGGAAGGTGTCTTTGTTGGTCCTCAGATTCGTGAACTTCTTCGAGATGATGCATTTGACCATGCACTGCGTGGCAAGGAAAAGATGGCATGTAAAGCCTTCCAGTTAGTGGCAATAAATTTTCTCGGAAACAACAAGGCAGATAACTACAGGTTGTTGGTGGAAAACCTCCTCAAGGCATACAAAAGCCTTGGTTGCAACATGTCACTAAAGATACATTTTTTGCACTCTCATCTAGATTTTTTTCCACCGAACTGTGGAGCAGTGAGCGACGAGCACGGCGAGCGATTTCACCAGGACATTGCAACAATGGAGAAACGCTATCAGGGCAAATGGAGCCCATCAGTGCTTGCAGACTATTGCTGGCCAGTGACAAGAGATGCTCCATTTAATGAATACAAGAGACAAGCCAAAAAGCGCCGAGTAGACACCGAATAGGACTAAACTATGTACATAATAGTTTTTTGCCTTTTGTTTCATAATAAATTTTATTTATATAACCCTTTTGCTGATTTTTAAAGTGTTACATAAACAGGACAGGTGAAATATCATGTAAAGCAACCATAAACACATGAAAAGACCTAGGTTTACAATTTATGATTAAAACTCTACTATCTACACAATATACATAGACATCAAATGTAAAAACTTAAATATCTTAGAAACGGTAGCCAATCAGTTGTTTTAATTGTCATATTTGAATTCAGCACATCAAAATAAATAATAAATAGCACATTTTATCTCTGAAGCAGACGACTTCTCAAAAACTGTAGACCAGTGATATCAGCATGGAGTGAGGGAGCTGGGTCTAATCTCAATACAGTCCCCAGAAACTCTCCTCTTTAAAGAGTTAATGTGAGCCCCTCTCTTAGTAGATTGATTGGGGGCTGAATTCGGCCTCTTATTTTAATATTGATGGTAGTAAACCCCCAGTTACACTTTTCTGGCATTAATTAAAACCTTGCAAGCTCTGAAATCCCATTTGAAGAATCACTTGTCCTCCACCAGTGATTTCCCTTGACTTTTCTAAATGTGTGAATTGTTATACATAGGATCATTCCCTTACTTGTTCCTATATTTTAAGGAATAGCTTCTGATACTTCAGCATAAATACTATTACTTGACCCAGTCCTGATTTCAATGAAATCCACGGCAATTTTTCCCCACGGATTTCAGTCGGAGCAAGAGAAGTCCCATTGGGTTCATCTGGCATTTATGGAGATTATGATTTAGTAAACTACATCATTCTCTCATTCTTTTTATTCTTCATTTTCATATATCTGTCTCTACTCTGAGATGGCTGTGCTGTACTGAACTTGTGACACATTCTCACAGCTAAACCAGTGATCTGAAATGTGTGGCCCCATGATCACACGTGGCTCTCCAAACATTTATTTTCTTACCATTTTTTTTTATTTCTACACATTTTCTATCATTGTGATGGCTTCTTATGTTAGAAGAGGCCACTGAGTTAAAGTTGTAACAAGGTAAAAAAATATAAACATTGCTCTTAGGATCTCATAATAAGAAATTATTTTTAAGAAGGACACCGGAAACTTGAGACCTTCATCCCAAAGCACTCCGGAGTTTGTTCCTATGCTGTGTGATTGCTCTCTAACCCACATCTCAGAGCTTTTGGACTATTATACTTCACTTTGAAAAGGTTTTGCTTAATTAAACAGAACACTATCCTATATAATAACAATACTGAATAGCTTTAAACAATTGTACAAAGAATTCTATGCTAAAATTAAACCAATTAGACTCCTTCTAGGCCTGGTCTACACTAGGAGGTTATGTCAAATTTAGCAGCGTTAAATCGAATTAACCCTGCACCTGTCCACACAACGAAGCTATTTAGTTCGACATAGAGGTCTCTTTAAATCGATTTCTGTACTCCTCCCCAACGAAGGGAGTAGCGCTAAATTCGACATGGCCATGTCGAATTAGGGTAGGTGTGTATGGAATTCAATGCTAATAGCTCCGGGAGCTAATAGCTCCGGGAGCACCACTCTGTTGATGCTCTGGACAGCAGTCCGAGCTCGGATGCTCTGACCAGCCACACAGGAAAAGCCCTGGGAAAATTTGAATTCCTTTTCCTGTCTGGCCAGTTTGAATCTCATTTCCTGTTTGGACATCATGGTGAGCTCAGCAGCACTGGCAACGATGCAGAGCTCTCCAGCAGAGGTGACCATGCAATCTCAGAATAGAAAGAGGGCCCCAGCATGGACTGATCGGGAAGTCTTGGATCTGATCGCTGTGTGGGGCAATGAGTCCGTGCTTTTGGAGCTGCGATCAAAAAAATGGAATGCGAAAATCTACGAGAAGATCTCCAAAGCCATGACAGAGAGAGGATACAGCCGGGATGCAACACAGTGCCGCGTGAAAATCAAGGACCTGAGACAAGGGTACCAGAAGATCAAAGAGTCAAACGGACGCTCCGGATCCCAGCCCCAGACATGCCGTTTCTACGAGGCACTGCATTCCATTCTAGGTGCAGCCGCCGCCACTACCCCGCCACTGACCGTGGACTCAGACGATGGGGTATTGTCGACGGCCGCTTCCTCGGAGATGTTCGTGGACGGGGAAGATGAGGAAGGAGATGAGGAGGACAAGGCAGTCGACAGCACATACAACGCTGATTTCCCCAACAGCCAGGATCTCTTCATCACCCTCACGGAGATCCCTTACCAACCCTCCCAAGGCGTTAACTCTGACCCTGAATCAGGGGAAGGATCAGTCGGTAAGTGTTTTAAACATGTAAACATTTATTTTGATCAGAACAGGAATGGAATATTAACAATGGGTTTTTCATGATTACTTTGCCCTAGGCATTTTACTTTTTAGTCCTTGCCAGTGCAGCTACTGGAAAATTGTGTCAATATGTCCAGGGATAGAGCAGAAATCCTCCTGGGACATCTCCACGAAGCTCTCCTGGAGGTAATTTGAAAGCCTTTGCATTAGGTTCCTAGGGAGAGCGGCCTTATTGCATCCTCCATGGTAGGAAACTTTTCCGTGCCAGGCTAGCAGCAAGTACTCCGGGATCAGTGCCTCGCACAGCATGGCCGCATACAGCCCTGGTTTTTGCTGGCATTCACACAGCATGCGGTCTTTCTCTGTGTCCGAGATCATCATCAGAGTGATATCACTCATGGTGACCTGCTTTAAATTAGGGGAATGTTAATATTGGGACTGATTGCCTGTTCCTTTACATAACTGTAACCGGCGGTTTACAGCCACGCGGTGGAGGTGGGACAGGGGCAGCATACAGGGATCTTTCCGGGGACAGCTGCGAGGGGGGTGGGACAGGGGCAGAGTTCATGCTGGCTGGATTGCTGGCAGCAGGAACTGGCCAACGCTAGGAGCATTGCTTTGAACGTGAAAGGAGGGCACTACTATAAATTAAGCTTTCAGAAGCCAAAAGTCTACGGCTTACCATGTCCGCCTGCTAGCCGAATTCCGCTGTCCTGCCCTGCTTGTTTGATCTGTACTCCAAGACCCCAGGCACTGAATGCGAAGGCCGAAAATTCTGAGTGCGCATGTGATAGGTGCTGTGCATGGTCTTGTTCACAGAGAAAGACTATGTTCATTGTTCACAAAAATGTATCTTTGTGAGGAATTCACTCCCTTTTTCCCATCCCACAGCTGCGAGTGTCTCCCGACCTACCCCGGCATCCCCCTCCCAGAGGCTGGCGCAGATTAGGTGCCAAAAGAGAAGGACACGGGACGAGATGTTCTCTGAACTTATGGGCTGCTCCCGAGCCGAGGCGGCACAGCAGACCCAGTGGAGGGAGAACATGTCACAATACCAGAGATCACACAGCGAACGGGAGGACAGGTGGTGGCAGGAAGACCAGCAGGCGACTCAAACGCTCCTTGGACTAATGAGGGAGCAAACGGACACACTCTGGCGCCTTGTAGATGTTCTGCAGGACCGGAGGCAGGAGGATAGAGCCCCACTGCAGTCTCTCTCTAACTGCCCTCCCCCGCCACAAAGTCCCATTCCCCCCCCCCGCGCCCAAAGTCCCAAGAAGGAGGGGTGGCAGGGGCCGTGAAAACAGTCATTCCACCCCTGCAGACTGCTCAAGTACCAGACGGCTTTCATTCCCAAAGTTTTGATAAGTCCTTTCCTTCACTCCAAAAGCACCTCACCCAAGCCCCCGTCCCAGTGTCATCCCCTAAATGTGTAGTTAATAAAAAATACGTTTCTGTTCATTACTGTTTCCGTCAGGTTCTTTTAGAGGAGAGTGTGTTTGAAGGGGGGAAAGGGGGTTGGTAATTGGAGAGGACAGTCACCTTTACCAGGGTACAGACATGGGGGCAGGTTCAGCAGCAGGTCACACACATATTGCAGTCACTAGACACCTTGGTCAGTCTGGGAGGTGGTTTTCATGTTCTCTGTGGGGGTGCTATGTGAGTTTGTGGCAGAGGAGGGCGGTTACAGATCTCATGCAGCGTCCTTAGCCTGGATGACAGAGCCATGCAGCAGGGGATCTGTAACCGTACTCCCCCGCCACAAAGTCACATAGCCCCCACACACAGAGTTCCGAAAAGGAGGGGTGTCAGGCTCTGTTGAAAACCAGTCCACCACCGCGGACCACTCTAGGAGCAGGAGCCTGTCATTCCTCGAGTTTAGAAGCGTCCTTTCCATCACTACATCCACTCCCCACCACACTCTGCGTCCCAGTTTCAACCCTTTACCACAAAACCCTTAATAAAGAAAACAGTGTTAATGAACAAAGTTCCATTTATTTTATTTTTAAAGGTGTGTTGGAAGGGGGGCAACGGGGTGAAGGGGGTATGTAATTGGAGAGGATAGTCAATATTAAGTGGGTAAAGAAACGGGGGCAGGTTCAGCTTCTCTTTAAACAAACTTAATAGTCACAGGTTACCCTGCTCACTGTGGAACCTAGCTTTCAAAGCCTCCTGGATGCACAGCGCGTCCTGCTGGGCTCTTCTAATCACCCGGCTGTCTGGCTGGGCGTAATCAGCAGCCAGGCGATGTGCCTCAACCTCCCACCCCGCCATAAACGTCTCCCCCTTGCTCTCACAGAGATTGTGGAGCACACAGCAAGCTGCAATAACAATGGGGATATTGGTTTCACTGAGATCAGAGCGAGTCAGTAAGCTTCTCCATCTCCCCTTGAGACATCCAAAAGCACACTCCACCACTTGCTCAGTCGGTAGTTGAAGAGTTCTTTTTTCACTATCCAGGGCGCCTGTATAGGGCTTCATGAGCCAGGGCATTAGCGGGTAGGCTGGGTCCCCGAGGATCACCATAGGCATCTCCACATCCCCAACAGTTGTTTTGTGGTCCGGGAAGTAAATACCTTCCTGCAGCCGTCTAAACAGACCAGAGTTCCTGAAAACACGAGCCTCATGAACCTTGCCTGGCCATCCGACGTTGATGTTTGTAAAACATCCCCTATGGTCCACCAGTGCTTGCAGCACCATTGAAAAGTAGCCCTTTCTGTTAATGTACTGGCTGGCCTGGTGCTCCGGTCCCAGGATAGAGATGTGAGTTCCATCTATAGCCCCACCGCAGTTTGGGAATCTCATCGCGGCAAAGCCATCTATGATGACCTGCACGTTTCCCAGGGTCACTACCTTTGAGAGCAGTAGCTCAACGATTGCGTTGGCTACTTGCATCACAGCAACCCCCACGGTAGATTTGCCCATGCCAAAGTGGTTCGCGACTGACCGGTAGCTATCTGGCATTGCAAGCTTCCAGAGGGCTATGGCCACTCGCTTCTGTACAGTCAGGGCTGCTTGCATCCGGGTGTCCTTGCGCTTCAGGGCTGGGGACAGCAACTCACAAAGTTCCAGGAAAGTTCCCTTACGTATGCGAAAGTTTCGCAGCCACTGTGATTCATCCCAGACCTGCAGCACTATGCGGTCCCACCAATCCGTGCTTGTTTCCCAGGCCCAGAATCGCCGTTCCACAGCATCAACATGACCCATTGCCACCACGATGTCCACGGCGCAGGGTCCCGTGCTTTGCGAGAGGTCTGTGCCACTCTCAGACTTAATGTCCTGACCACGCTGCCGTAGCCTCCTCGCCCGATTTCTCAGCATCTGCCTCTGAAAAAAGGTGGATGATAAGGTGTGAGGTGTTGACAACGGCCAGAACTGCAGCAATGGTCGCAGCGGGCTCCATGCTCGCCGTGCTGTGGCGTCCGCGCTGTCACTCACCAGAGAAGTGCGCAAACTGATTGCCCGCCGGCGCTTTCAGGGAGGGAGGGCGTGAGTGACGGTTGAATGACGACAGTTACCCAAAACCACCCTCGACATGTTTTTTTCCCCAGCAGACATTGGGGGCTCGACCCAGAATTCCAATGGGCAGCAGGGACTGTGGGATAGCTGCCCACAGTGCAGCGCTTCCAATGTCGACGCTTGCCCCGTTAGTGTGAACTCACAAAGTCGAATTACTGTTCTTAGTGTGGATACACATGTTCGACTTTGTAATATCGGTTCCACTAATTCGATTTAAGTAAAATCGAACTACTCTCGTAGTGTAGACGTACCCTTAGACTTCCTTTAACTTCTTTAGATTCAGACTCACTTGCTAAATTATCACTTACATCTCTCCCCTTACACATCACCTTGGAATTTGCCCCACTGATTTTGAGTGAACTGGTGTAACTCTCATGACTAGAGGGCCAGAAGAGACGAGCACAGTAAAAAAAAAAAAAACAAATACCAGGCAGATATAAATTAAATTAGCTGTTTCCAAATTTTAATTTACACCTTCGGTTTTCTGGGTATGCATATTCAATTGCCTTACACCTTAAGTGTATGTAGATTGGTTTTAAGGACTCAAACATAATGTAAAGGAGTTCACATTAGTGGAAGGTAATCTAATGTACACCACTTCATGGCGATTTGTTTTGCCGAGTACTATGTTTTTACAAAATCATGGCCTGTACAACTTTGGAATTTTTTTTAGCCAGTCAGATTGTTATCTGAGTCCAAGCCATGTTAGAAACAGCTATTGTAATGTACATGCATATAACCTGTTAATGACGCAAAGCAAACATATCAGTCAGAGTTATTTCTTATATACTTGTCCTCTTAATATACATGCAAGCAAAAACAAAGAAATAATTGTTGAAAATTTATAGTGGAATCTGTAGCAAAATTCCTCAAGCTGGTATATCTGCTTTTATAGGCTATACCAGAAAACACGTAACATTACAGTTTCAGAAGTTCATTCTGCCATCAATGCATATATATCTCCTGTAAATGTTTATGGGAGATACACACATGCATCACTGGGAAATGAGACCTCCCTTACCACAGAAATCTTAGAGCTTTTATATCATTTTATATAATTTGTAATTCTGATTTTATACCTTTCTTATTCAGTTCTTTTTATCCTTCAGTACAATGCTTAAGAACTACTAAGACATATTTACTTTATTGTATTCATATCAGCTTGTATCTTCCCTAATTTGAAAGGGACACAATCATCTTGAAACCTAAAAAGTTACTACTGGAGTACAAATTAAATAAATAAATAAATAAATAAAAATAATAATAATTAATGCCAACAAATTAAAAAGTAGTTCAAAATAAATTTAAGTGTTACGCCTACTCCTGAGTTTCCCTGCCAATTTTTGTGGTTTTATAATCACATTTTCTGATTTATAAAAATGTTTCTTTTCTCTCTGTAACCATTAAAAGCCCACAAAAACAACAAGTGAACCTGACAAAGCCCCTGGTACTGCTAACACTTATGCACATGGTTAAGTCATACCTGAGGCATGACTAACTCAAAAGGAGCATATTGGTACTTCTCTGCCTGTTACCCACAACCATCCCTCCACCCCTGTTCCTGATTGTCCTAAAAGCACACATTTGGTCCAAACTCACCCCTTCCCTACAAATCCCACTCAGCCCAAGCAGCAGCACAGGATACAGGAAAGCTTTAAGAACTTTATTTTGATTAACACAGGCTTTGGAAAAGGTGCAATCCCACGGGGTTCCATCTGTAAAACAAGTTTTTAAAAAAGGCAAATGACAAACTGTACAAACGAATGGCTTCACTTCACTGCCACAGTTATCGCAGGTTGGTACTCTCGAGCTGCTCCCTCCATGCTAGCTGGAGTGAGAGCAGAATGAGAGTGATCACCACACTGCACAACGTTAGAGCTATACAGGGTGTTTGGATTAACAGCTGATGAGGCGTTGTGATTCAAGATGCTGCACTCCCAGTGCGTTACTGGATCAAGCTTCAGCAGCACTAGAGCTAACCCCACCCCCTACCTCAATAGGCTAGCTAGCTTGAGCTGAAAGCACCACTTAACTTGAACTAGAGATTTTTGTGTGTGCATGGGAGCTGGGTTAGAGGCAAAACTTGTGTTATGGCTTAAACTAATTGCAGTGAAGACAACAGACACACACAGATCCCAAAGGGGGCCAAGGAAAACACCCACCAACCACTGGGGGCTATCCAAAGGGTCCAACCCCAGCTGAAAGAGCATCCCCTTCTGTCCTAAGCACTGAGACAGAGAACATTGTACAGGGATGTCATTGAGAAGACACAGCATAGGGCCACCCATCCCCCAAGGAAATTCACTTACATCTCCATGCTCCTCAAACAGCTACCAGCCTTCCCTTTTTCCTCTGAAGTGCAAAGCAGCCCTGGGAGCTCCAGTGGAACAGTAGGTGGAATACACACAAGGCAAAGGTGCTGGGTAGCTCAATCGAGGGGTTTCCCTGATGAAGCTACATCATTCTCACTGCCAAGGATGGTACCTAGAAGAGGAAAATGTTAGTTCATCATTGGTACCCAACACTGATAAGTAAAACAGAGACAGGGATGACAAACAGATCATCTTGTTTTTAATTAAAATATACATGAAAGAATCACATAAGCTTACCTGCTAGAGAAACAAGCCCCCAAAGGTGTCACAGTGGATCCCTGGGTGACATGTGAAGACAGGGGTATGGAGTCAGGTGGCCCCTGACACATTCCCAGCTGGCCACCATGATGATCTTGTGTGTGAGGGCATAGGCACTGTTTCGGATGGCACACATCCAGATTGATGCTGGATTGAACCATTTCAGATAATGAGAAGATAAACATGTGAACAGGAGCACATATAAGTCTACACACCCACCAGAACCAGGGAGAAATGCAGGGCAGTGATAGAAAGGGTCAGCAAGCCACAGGCTGAGATGGGTGTGCAGGGTGCTTGGAGTGATAGTGCAGCATGAAGTGATGGATAGGAAGGAGCAGGTTCTTGCAGAAGCTTCAGAGCTAGGTCCAACACCTCCCCTTCTGTGGTGACCTGCAATATTTAACAGAAACACAGTTTGGAAGCCCAGTTAAACAATGTTGCAGTCAAAAAGCTCCAGCTGTTTATGAAATTTATGAAATATTAAAGTACCTTGTGCAATTCACGTGTTCCCTTTTTATGGATCGCTCTTTCACGGTCGTGATGAATTCTTTCAGAAAGCCAAAATTGATGATAAGCATTCAGGGTCTTCACATCCTTATGCATCTTTATCCTCTGCTGCTAAAATGGCGTACTTTCATGCTCCTTGATTATTTTGATTACCCTTGCCCTAGTGAACAGCAGATAAGTAATACTTCCTAATCAATATAATCTCAACTGCTCAGGCTCCAGGATCTTTACCTCCTTTCTACCAGTTATAGAAGGTTATAGCAAAGAAGCAGTCCTCATGAAGATTTGTCAAGATTCCGGAATCACAAGAAGGGCTATTTTCCCTTCTCACCTCACCCTAGTGCCTAGTCAGAACCCGCTTCAAACTGGACATCACCAGCATCAAGAGTGGACCCAAGCAGCACAAGCAGCAGAGGTTTAAGTGCCAAGCTAAAATTTCCCTGCAAAGTGCTGGGTAGTCTATGATGGACATCGTTGACCCAAGTGAACTTGGAGCAACAGATGTAGAAGCCAGGTTACATAGGCCATAACCTCACAAAAATATCATGCACTGAAAATTAAAATCCTTCAACCAGGGGATAGCATTATTTGTCTGTCTTTCCTGTTTTCCTAGTATACCGCACAATACTCATGCTATAGAATCAACAGTGATGTCTTTCTGTTATCGTGTGCTTTCTTTGATCTTAATGGACTGTACCCATTCATGTTGTCCATTTTGATGACATGAACCAAGTCAGAGCTATGCCTCTCCAGGAAAGTAAACCAGGAGGGGAAATGAATGGGAGGGAAACTGAATGGAAATAGGAGTAGCAAAAGGGAAAGTGAGGGTTAAAACACTAGTAGTGAAAAGGAGAAATAATCGAAAGGGGGAAATACAAAAAATGCACTCTTGTAAAAATCATTTCCAAATTGATTACTTCTTTCCCACCAAAATAAAGGGAGAGACCCAGGGAATAATTCACTTCTTTCACCTCACCTCTTCCAATCTACTAAGTAAGGGGACAAGGCTGTACTTCACTTGCAAGACTTCTTGATGAAGATTATATTGGAGAGCCACAGAGAACATTCAACCCAACATTTCTATAGTATTTGTGGATGTTCTACCCCAGAGATTTCTATGAATGGTGACGGTGTTGAAGAAGTCAGTGCCTCTGGGTACTTACAAGTACCGTGCTGCCTGCCTCATCATGCTTTCTTGAAAGTTCTTAATGAACATTATTCAGTCCTGCTGTGGGTAGGAGGGAGGGAGCAATTTTTCCACAGTAAGCACAGTGGGTATGAAGAAGTGTCAAACCAGCAGCAAATTATTTGACTGCTTTTAGCTTTTGCTCAAGAAAATCTGAGCAACATCTTCCCTTGTTTAAAAAGAGAGCTACATTAGTCAGTAACAAAATATTATTTTATTTATAAATACCTAAAATATTATTTTAAAATAAACCTACAAACATTTCATCATAAAAATGAGACGCAGCAGTGGTTTCTTTCCTCTGTTCATGGCTGGCTCTTGCTATTATACATAAAAAAGACAAACTTTCCATGATTGATGGCTCCTTAAATAAAAATACTGTTTTGGAGGACTGTAAAGTGTGTAGGAAGTAGCCAGTTACCAAGCTATTCATCAGAGAGTAGTCTGAGGGCCAGCTCTTCAATCTCTAACATCTGCAAAGTAAAGATGGCAGTTCATTAGCTGCAAATAATATTAAGACTAAATACAATTACCAGGAATAGTAATTATTATTAAATCTCTCTGTTTGCCATCAGATAATATTCAATCTTTCAAAACCAGGTCTCACACCTCCCCTTCCCCCCCACCCCAGTATCTCTCTAGCTGATAGCAGAGAGTGGGGAAATAGCTGTTCTGAACCATGTGAACTGGTTGAACTTCAGAACGTGCCCTGCAGAAATCAACCTCCTAAGTGTGTGTGTGTAGGGGTGGGGGGAAACAAATATAAAAGAATCAGGGGATGAGGATTCTAATACAAATGCAAGGCCCAATTCTAAAGTCTTTCCTCAGGAACAACCCCCATTAGAACCAATGGGAGCTGCCTGAAGGGTACAGACTTGGGTCGCCAGCATGCACAGCTTAATGAGTTGTGGACTACACAGATGGAAGCAGCTAGGAGTTTCAGAATTTCCTTACCTCTGTTGCTGCTGCTGCCTTCAATATCTTTCACCCTTATCCAAGCTAATGCCCAGCTGCTAAATCCAGATGTAGTTAGACAGAGCCCAGGCATCCCCTGAAGTTGCCATTGCTTCTGCTTCAGCATCAGGGAGTACCTTACTCTTAAGGTAAATGTGAATGAGTTCACAGAACAAACAGTTGGATCAGTGAGCAATGCACAAGCAGCCTGGAATCAATAGCACCACTAAATGTTGATGTCTGATCAAAAATGTAATTTTTTAAAATCAGAGAAAATGTGATTTGAGAAAGATCACTTCAAATACACTCTCTGCCAGGTAAGCACTGCATTAGGATGGAAGGACTTTATCCACAGATTGGATCAAATTCTGCTTTCTATTACACTTGTATAAATCTGAGGCAACTTCATTGACTTAATAGGATTACTGTGGATTTACATCACTGTAACAGATGCCATGCAAACAAATTATCTCATTGTCAAGAGTTTTCACTGAACTTGAGTTCCAGATACACTCAGTGTACCTCTATGTGGGAGGAATTCGACATTCAATTGATGTCATCACAGACAAAGCAGTTTGATGTACGTAACTGGTTTTGCTAGAGCATCTACATGCTTCTGATAAACACTGCACTAGCTGTTTAGCGCCTATATGTCAAGTTGCTTAGTTTCTTTTAGTAACCCTTTTCTACCCAAGCATTTAGTTCCAGGCAGCCCCTGAAACTAAAAGTCTCAATCACAGAGCCTCATAAAATATATTTCTTTCTCAAGGGAAAGATTCAGTCTACCACTTTCCACATGGAACAAGGTAACCTTGAATGTCTTGGTCCCAGGCAGCATCTGAGTAGCCTTCATTACTCCACTAAGTTTGATTCCCCCTATCAGGGAAGAGTGACAAATTTCTCTCTCTCTCTCACTCACACACACACACTCTCTCTCTCTCTCTCTTTCAGAGAAGCTTTGTTCTTAGAGCTATACAATCTTCTCCAAAACAATGGACAATAGTCTGACTTCTGGAGCTAGTTCAGCAGCCCCTCTCATTTCCTAGAAGTAGAGGAGAGTAAAGCTAACAGTGATAAATAGTACAAGAATATATAAAGGGCTAACTCTCCACAGTATGAGGGCCTTGGAGAAGCTACTACAAATGAAACACGAGCTGAAAGGGAAAGAGATGAAGGGCTAGATTGTCCCTTTGTGGGTGAGCTGGAATGGAGGAGGAAGGTGCAAGGAACCTTCCCTCCCCTTCCCTGTTCACCTTGTTCAAGAACCAGGGAGAGCAGAGAGAAACTGTCTCCAAATTCAATTAGACTCCAAAGAGGCTGCAGCCAGGGACACTGGGACAACATGATCCACCATCCAAAAAGGTGTTTAAGCCTTTATATTCCCCACCCTGCACATGCCAAGGATCTGAGAGTGCTCTTCTTAGGGTAGTGCAGCTTTCAGTCAGACAATCCTTACCCAAGGCTTTGTTCAATGTATGCATTCTGCCCCAAGGAATGAATTCCTCCTTTATGTCACTTATTCTAACATTTGTATCTTTTAGAATCTCAAAATATGTCTATTCATTTAAGCAAAGACAACGAATGTGGAATTAATCTGATTGCAATTATTGGGCATTTGAAGGAATTCAGCACACTTCTCTCTGTGCTGCGGGGAGCAGCACAATCCAGAAGGATATTTAAGGCTGGTGCAGTCCCAGCATGACCCTTTTATGTCCTATGACATTAGAAGGTGAGTGTCATGCTGGAACAGCACCATGCCTCACCATAACCTTTTTGCATGTTGAAAAGTCCAACATCAGACTGAACGTTACCTTTTACCATACTTTTTCTTTGCTCCCTAGCAGTTTAAAGCCAATACAGTAACCCAGCAGAATTTCATTCTGAACATCCTACTAGCCTTATAATTAAGCAATAAAACAGGAATGTCAAACACCCAGTCCACAGGTTCTTAAGGTATTTACAACCAACATTCAACAGGCATGAACATAATTCTTAGAGGCATTTCCTAGCAGCCTGCAGAGCTGAAGTCAAAGTAACACTTCAGGGTAAAAAATCCCCAGCTTCCTGCCATGTCCTGCTGCGATGGTGAGCTCTACCTGCAAGAGAGACACTCAGAGAAACACATTTTCTAGAAGAGGAGCCCAAGCCAAAACCCATGTCTGAAAAGCTTGGATCCTGATGCAAATTCACAGTTCACATCTTGGCACATCTTCAGCTTCATCTGGTCAGATTGTTGCACAAAGACGGAAAAGTACTTTCTTTGCACAAAAACAGACAACTGTATACAAGTGTTAAAGGCCTTGTTAAAGGAGCAGGAGCCTTTGATATTACCCTGGCCCATACAATGGTGCTCCAGTCTTAGTTGGAGCCTCTGTGTGCTAGTGTAATTCAAACTATAGATGATGATGAAGGAAAAGAAACAGAAAAAGAAAAAAAAAAAAAACACTTTCAGCAGCTCATCAAAGAGAAAAATATATTCATGCTCAGAGCTCCCACACTTATCCAGTCTACCTTCTACGCACTATCGAACCTCTATTCAGGAAGATATCAGATTATCATATCCATGTCTCTGACTCTTCTTAAAACAGTTCTCTTTTCAAGATGTTTTTTCAAGTAACTGTTTACAAGGCAACTCCACAAAGGAGTGCAGCCTATATATAAAAAACACCATCATCTCATAAAGAGACCATTTGCTCTAGAAAAGCCCCCACATTCCCGAATCTTCACCAAGCAAGCATATAAACAAAAAATACAGATGGAGGCAACTAGTTAAACAGTGTCTCCCCCTATCTCAGAGACATAATGCCAGTTGTGATGAGGTTCCCACCAGACATTAAGTCTGATTTTTGATATTGACCTAGGATGTTATCATAACTTAAAAAAAAACTAAACCCAGGACCCATGCAGCTCAGTGACTCCTCTCTTCCTATACCCCACCATGATAGCCATGCTCAATGGGGATGCTAATGCCAACAGAATCCAAGTTTGAACCTGAGAGGGCTGGGGGGAAAGACATTCATGGTAGAGGGCCCATGACTGTGGAACCAGCTACCACGTATCGTAGATCGTGCTGAGCATGACTCTTACCATATGTAGGGCCTGATCCAGCATCCACAGGAGTCCAGGGAAGCACTTCCACTGACTTTAATGGGCATAGGGCCCTGAGCATGATGCAGCACCCATTTATTCATCAGGCACTTCTCAATTAATAATGTCATTAATCACCATTACAATGGATAATGGAAAGCCAGCTGCCAAGATATGACCACAATAAGACAACAGCTTTAAAGATGTAACTGGAGACAAGTTCTTCCTTTTAGAGATGTTATGATAAAGCTCAATATTTTTGTAGTGCAAGCAGAAATGACAATGATTTGCACATTAGAAAGATATAATGTAATTAAAGTGAAAAGTCATAGGTTGCAGTGTTCCTTGTTTATTGCTCAGCCCCTCATTTTTTATGAAAGGAAAAAAATCTTATGTACTTGTCCGCCAAGTTTAACTGTCTAAACATATGAGCTAATTATAATGCATTTCACAATATTGGCCAGATGATCTAATCTATGATAAATATAATCAATCATCTCTAACTCCTCTAAGAGTGACAAAACTATATAACTGTGATTTCTGATATTCTAATTCAAAGAAATATTTTTCCATATAGTGTCAATTTAATCTCATCATCATAGTGCAGATGAGAAAAAACCGTAATAAAAAAGAGAAATGGTTTACTATATTTCAATAAATGATGTGGTAAAGATTCATACACCCAAAGATTCTTCTGAAAAGGAGCTTACAGTCTAACAGAAGACAACAATACAACATTCATCATGATTAATCAGGAATCTAGGTGCTTCAAAATAAAACCTCAATCCTGCAAGAGTTTACACATGGCCTTAACTGCATAATTACCTTATGCACACATTTAACTGTTTGAATTACATCCCTATCATTATTTTATACGTTGAAAACCAGGTATTTTCCCATTGTCTTTTAATATAACTTTTCTCAAGTCTCATCTCCCACATGGCTCTTAAATGCATTAAAGGGAACATTATTAAAACGGATAAGAAATTTATAAAAATTTGATGCTTGGTGAACATTAAACCTGATTTTTCTCATACCCCATAGCTAGGAAACAGTCAGGGGGGTGCTGAATGGAATCACATTTTTTCAGCAATGCTCATAATTGTAAATGATGCCATTGCTCAGGTCTGATTAAAGCTGATCTTTTTATATGTTGGGAAGGGCCAGAGCCAGAGTCTCAGCTGCAGTCTAGTACCTTCGTGCCACTCTTCCTACATGGGGCTTGCACAGGCATAGGGGAATCCCCAGATGATTTCTATTCCACCCCCACATGCAGGGCGCATTTGGGCACTAGGAGGATGGCCAGGGCATTACTGCACTCTGGCTATTTTTTGTTAGTGGACGGTCCCTGTGGGGGATAGCCAGCCACATAGATTAGAGCAGGGATCGGCAACCTTTGGCACGCAGATCGCCAGGGTAAGCCCCCTGGCGGGCTGGGCCGGTTTGTTTACCTGCCATGTCCACAGGTTTGGCCGATTGCAGCTCTCACTGGCCGCAGTCTGCTGCTCCAGTCCAATGGGGGTGGTGGGAAGCGGCGGCCAGCACATCCCTCAGCCTGTGCCGCTTTCTGCAGCCCCCATTGGCTTGGAGCAGCGAACCGCGGCCAGTGGGAGCCGCAATCGGCCGAACCTGCGGATGCGGCAGGTAAACATACCGGCCTGGCCCGCCAGGGGGCTTACTCTGGCGAGCTGCGTGCCAAAGGTTGCCAATCCCTGGATTAGAGCAACCCCCAAGGAAGACAAGGATGTTGCAGAAAAGTTAAATGAATTCTTTGCATCAGTATACACTGCAGAGGATATGAGTTAGATTCCCATACCCAAGCCTTTCTTTTTAGGTAACAAATTTGAGGAACTGTACTGATTGAGGTGGCAGTGGAGGAAGTTTTAGAGCAAATTGATAAATTAAACAGTAATAAGTCACCAGAACCAGATGGTATTCACACAAGAGTTCTGAAGGGACTCAAATATGATATTGCAGAACTACTAACTACTGTATGTAACCTATCATTTAAATCAGCCTCTGTACCAGATAAAAGACAGTTACCTTTTCCATAACTGGTGTTCGAGATGTGTTGCTCATGTCTATTCCACAGTAGGTGTGCGTGCTCGCCACATGCACCAGTGCTGGAAGTATTTCCCCTAGCAGTACCAATAGGGGAGTGCCCCAGCGACCCCTGGAGTGGCACCTCCATAGAGCAATGTAAGGGGCGCTGCACGCTCCCCCCACCCTCAGTTCCTTCTTGCCAGACAACTCCAACAGAGGGGAAGGAGGGCGGGATGTGGAATAGATATGAGCAACACATCTCGAAGAACACCAGTTACGAAAAGGTAACTGTCTTTTCTTCTTCAAGTGATTGCTCATGTGTATTCACAGTAGGTGAATCCAAGCTATACCTGTTGGAGGTGGGTAGGAGTTCACAAATTCTCAGGACAGAGCACAGCCCTGCCGAACCCGGTGTCCTACCTGCTATGGGAGATGATCGCATAATACGAGATGAAAGTGTGAACTGAAGACCACATAGCAGCCCTACAAATGTCCTGGATGAGGACATGGGCCAAAAAGGCAGCCGACGAGGCTTGCACTTGAGTCGAGTGCGCCTTCACAATTGGTGGTGAAGGGATTCCCATCAGGCCATAACAGATACGGATGCACGAGGTGATCCAGTTGGAGAGCCTCTGAGTGGAGATCGGCCGACCTTTCATGCGCTTAGCCGAGGCGATGAACAGTTGTGAGGACTTTCTGAACGGTTTAGTCCACTCCAGGTAGAAAGCCAGAGCCTGTCTCACATCCAGCGTGTGGAGACGGTGCTCCTCGCTGGATGCATGGGGCTTGGGGCAGAGGACCGACAGTAAATGTCCTGATAGGCGGAGACCACCTTCGGGAAGGGTGTGGGCAGAGCTGGACCTTATCCTTATGAAACATCGTATACGGCGGCTCGGAGGTCAGGGACCTGAGTTCTGAGACCCACCTAGCCGACGTGATCACAACCAGGAAGGCCACCTTCCACGAGAGGTGTGGCCAGGAGCACGTGGCTAGCGGCTCAAACGGGGGCCCCATGAGACGCGCCAACACCAGGTTTAGGTTCTACTGCAGGATAGGGGGCCTAACATACAGGAAGAGGCGATCCAAGCCCTTAAGGAATCGGCCAATCATAGCATGGGAGAATACCGTGTGGCCCTGCACCGGTGGATGGAAGGCCGATATGGCCGTCAGGTGCACCTTGACTGACTGACTGGGCTCTAAGGTGAAGGAGGTAGTCCAGAATAAGCTGGATCGGGGCAGCCACTGGGGAAACGCCCCACTCGTCTGCCCATCTGGAAAACCAAGACCACTTTGCCAAGTAGGCTCGGTGCATGGAGGGCTGCCTGCTTTCTAGGAGAACACGCTGAACCCCTTCCTAGCACGTACTTTCCTTCCTACCTAACCATTGAGCAGTCATGCCATGAGGTGGAGTGCTGCTAGGTTGGGGTGGAGGAGGCGGCCCTGGTCCTGGGAGAGCAGGTCTGGGTGGGACGGCAACGGCCATGGCGGGGCGACCGCCAGGCCGTGAGAATCCCATACCAATGCTGCCTGGGCCATGCCGGGGCAATCAGAAGGACCCGGAGCTTGTTCGACTTTATCTTTTCCAGGACCTTGACAATCAGCGGGAACGGGGAAAAGGCATAAAGAAACTGGCTTGACCAGGATAGGAGGAAGTCATTGGAGGTAGCACCCTGTCCCAGTCCCACCCAGAGCAGAACCAGGGACAGAACAGGGGACAGTTCTGCTGAGTCGTGAACAGGTCCACCTGGGGAGTTCCCCACACTTGGAAAAGTCTGTGCACCACCTCTGGGTGGAGAGACCACTCATGCTGAGACGAGAAGTCCCTGCTCAAGCGATCCGCCCACGTGTTCCGGGCGCCTGGCAGATGGAAGGCCTGTAGGCAGATGTCATGGACTATACAAAAGTCCCACAGCCTGAGGGCTTCATGGCAGAGGATCGGGCCCCGCCTTGCCTGTTGATATAGAACATCGAGGCCATGTTGTCTGTGAAGACCCTGACAACCCGGCCCTCCAGATGTGAGCGGAAGGCCATGCACGCCAGCCATACCACCCTGAGCTCCTTGACGTTTATGTGGAGGGTCAAATCCTGAGCCAACCACAGACCTTGGGTCTGAAAGTTCCCCACATGGGCCGCCCATCCCAGGTCCAACGCATCGGACACTTGTTCCAGTGACGGGGCCCTGCCCCTGAACGAGACCCCTTGGAGCATGTTTCTCGGGGACGACCACCACCATAGGGACGTGTTCACTGGCTTGGGCACTGTGAGGACTTTGTCCATCCTGTCCCTGGCCTGGGAGAACTCCGAGGCCAATCAGAGCTGGAGGGGCCTCATCCTAAGTGTGACAGACCACATATGTGCATGCCGACATGTGACCCAAGAGTTGGAGGCACACTCTGGCTGTTGTAACCGTAAACCTTGTGACCGTGTCGATGAGCCCCTTCAGGGTCTCGAACTTGTCCAGTGGGAGGGAGGCTTTGGCTGACAAGGCATTCAGGACTGCCCCTTAAACTCTATGCGTTGTACTGGGACTAACATGGACTTGATGTTGTTTACCAACAGGCCCAAAGCGGTGCACGTGGACAGGACAGAAGGAGCGCCACATGATCCCACACCTGTGACCGGGAGCTGCCTTTGACCAGTGGTCCAAATAGGGGAAGATCTGGACCCCCTGGCGCCTGAGGTAAGCCACCACCACTGACATACATTTTGTGAATACCCTGGGGGCAGTGGACAAGCCAAATAGGAGAACCATAAATTGGTAGTGTTCCTGCCCCACTGTGAAACGTCTGTGCCCCTTGAATGTGGAAATATGCGTCCTGCAGATCGAGGGTGGCGTACCAGTCCCCGGGATCCAGGAAGGGGATGATGGAGGCCAGGGAGACCATGCAGAACTTGAGCTTCACCATGTAATGGTTCAGGCCTCACAGGTTCAAGATGGGCCTGAGCCCCCCTTTGACCTTCAGGATAAGGAAATAGTGGGACTAGTACCCCTTGCCTTTGAACTCCCCCGGTACTGCTTCCACTGCTCCTAGGACCAGGAGCCGCCCCACCTCCTGCTCGAGCAGAGCCTCGTGCAAGGGGTCCCCCAGGAGGGATGGGGGTGGGAGGTGGTTGGGTGGGGAGGAAGTAAACTCGAGGGTGTAGCCCCAGGAGATGGTGTTGAGGACCTGTCAGTCCAAGGTCAGCCGCGACCACTCCGGGAGGAAAGCGCACAACCGATTGGAGAAGGGAAGCTTTATTGAGGGTAGATCCCTGATGAGAACTGGCAGGGCACCCCCGGGCGTCCCATCAAAACCGCCTTTTACCCTCTTGCTTTCCCTTGGAGGACCCAGGCTGGGGGGCAAGCCAAGACTGCCTCTGTGGGCGCCTCTTAATAGTCCCGCGACTTCTTATAAGCAGTCTCGTATTCTGACTAGGTGGCCTGAGAGGGAGTCTGCTGCGGCTTGAATTTAGGTTTAGCCGGAGCCGGAACATAGAGACCCAGAGTCTGGAGCGTCGTGCGGGAGTCTTTCAGGCCATGCAGCTTTGTAGCTGTTTGTTCCGCAAACAGAGCTTTGCCATCCAACGGGAGGTCCTGCAGGGAGGTCTGCACCTCACTGGACAGTTTAGAGAGCAGGAGCCACGACGCCCTTCTTATGGACACCGCGGAGGCCATGGACCACATGGCCGTGTCTGCTGCAGCCGAAGCTGCCTGCAGGGTTGCCCTGGCAGCCGCTGTGCCCTCCTCCACCAGCACTTTGAACTCCTTCCTGTCGCGCTCCTGGAGTGAGTCCTTGAACTTGGGCAGGGAGCCCCACAGATTGAACTCATACTGACCCAGGAGAGCCTGGTGATTCGCCACTCGTAACTGGAAGCTCAAGGACAAATAATTTTTTCTTCCAAATGAGTCCAGCCTCCTTGAATCGTTATTTTTCAGGGTAGAGGCTGGTTGGCCCTGCCGTTCCCTGTGGTTGACCGACTCGACCACTAGGGAGTTAGGAGCAGGGTGGGTGTATAAGTATTCATGCCCTTTGGTGGGTACAAAATACTTGTGTTCTGCTCTCTTACAGATGGGGGCCAATGAGGCTGGGGTTTGCCAGAGGGCATTTGAAATTTTCGCCACCCCTTCGTGGAGAGGCAAGACCACCCTGCCCAGTACCGAGGAGGACAATACATTAAACAGGGGTCCAAGAGCTCCTCCATCTCCTCTGCTTGGAGGTGGAGGCTTGATGCCACCCTTTTTAGGGCCCTTGGTGGGCCCTAAAGTCCTTCTGCAGGATGGAGGGAGGAGGGGCTGTAATTGCCTCATCCGGGGAGGGTGAGGAGGCCAGCGCAGTACTTTGGGTGTCCACGGCACTGGAGAGTCCACAATCTGGTCTGTCTCCAGGCACGGTGCCGAGGATATACGTCCCACCGACTCCTTCCTCGGAGGCCTGGAGAGGGAGGCTGATGGTCCTTCCACAGCTCCGGCCACCGAGCAAGCCCCCACTGGGGGCTGTGTCGGGGGCCACGGTGCCCACTGGTACCACTGAGCCGCCCTCGGGGCCCGGTGCCACTGCACCTGCTGTGGCACCGGTGGAGCTAGCTGTTCGGCCTGGCTGACCTGGCCCATCAATGGATGACTATGAAGGGAGGCTGGGCTGACATATGACCTGCTGCTGTATCTGGACCGGGACGAGCGGCGGCACCGGGAGCGATTCCAACCACGGGACCACGACCCCAACACGGAGGACCGGTACCGTCAATAACCACGATCGGCTCTGGCGGGCGGACCCGTGACGGCGAGATGCCAGTGATCGACGGACGGCCTGCGGAGGCGGTGCTGTGGTGGGGTCCTGGAGCGGGACGCTGAATGGAAACAATGTCGACATTCTGCAATGACCGACTGCAATAGCCCCTCCGAGATGAGGACCTTTGGCGTCGTCTGCCTCGGTCCCATCGGCATTCGCTCCTCGAGGTGGAGTGGTGCCGAGAGTCTTGGTCAGATGGAACCCAACCAGACAGCCTGGTGGGCGTCGAAGGCAATCCACATGGACTTTGCCCTGAATGGTCGCTGGGCAGCGAACGGCGTCAGGAATGTTACCGAGATGGGGGCAACTGTGGAGATCCCAGTGGCGGCTTGCCTCTGGAGCACGGGGCCGACATTGACAGTGCTCCTGGTACTGGCATGGACATAACATCCTGGGCCGCCTGCAGGGCCTCTGGTGTGGAGGGCATCCAGATATCCGGGAAGGCCTTCTCCGAATGGGCCGGGCTACTCCGCTCGACTTGAGTTGGAGGCCTAGAGGCCAGTGGAGATCGAGGACTGCCCGACATGGGTCTAGCCTCTGTCCTGGGTTTACTCTGGTGCCGTGGTGAAGAAGGCCTCTTTCTAGCCTTTTTGGCATGCCCCGTGGACGGGGAGAGGTGCCGACTAGTCGATGGTGCTGAAGGGTTGCCGTGCTCCAACACTGCAGTGCCTGGTGCCAACTCGGAGTGGCGCGCCGGAGCCTGTGCCCGCGCCGACTCCATCAGAATAGCCGGAGCCTAATGTCCCTTTCTCTCTTGGTTCGAGGCTTAAACAACTTGCAAATCTTGCAGCGATCGCTGAGATGGGTTTCCCCCAAACAGCTCAGACAGTCCATGTGGGGATCACTCAGTGGCATAGATCACCTACAAGTGTCGCACGACTTAAAACCCGGGGCACGGGGCATGCCCCAGCCCAGGTGCTCTAACTAAACTAAACTAACTAAACAACTAACTAACTACAGGCACCGCACACTGAACGAACAAGCAGTTTTGGGGACAAGCTACAGCAAAGCTGGCGGCAAGAAGGAACTGAGGGTGGGGGAAGTGCGCAGCAACCCTTATACCGCCCCATGGAGGCACCACTCCAGGGGTCGCTGGGGCGCTCCCCTACGGGTACTGCTAGGGGAAAAACTTCCGGCATTGGTGCACGAGGCGAGCATGCACACCTACTGTGGAATACACATGAGCAATCACTCAAAGAAGAACCGGAGGGCAGCTAATGTAACACCAATTCTTTAAAAAGGCTCCAGAAGTGATCATGGCAATTATGGGCCAGTAAGTCTAACTTTAGTACCAGGCAAATTGATTGAAATTATAGTAAATAATAGAACCATCAGGCACATAGATTAACACAATAGGTTGGGGAAGAGTCAACAGGGGTTTTATAAAGATAAATCATTCCTCACCAATCTATTTGAATTCTTTGAGAAGGTCAACAAACATGTGGACAAAGGTGATATAGTGTACTTAGATTTTCAGAAAGCCTTTGACAAGGTCCTCACCAAAGGCTCTTAAGTAAAGTAAGAGCCATGGGATAAAAGGGATGGTTCTCTCATGATTTGGTAACTGGTTAAAAGATAGGAAACAAAGGGTAGGAATAAATGGTCAATTTTCACAGCGGAGAGAGGTAAATAGCAGGATCCCCCAAGCTTCTGTACAGAGACCAGTGATGTTCAACATATCCATAAGTGTCCTGGAAAAGGGGGTGAACAGTGAGATGGCAAAATATGGAGACAATACAAAATTATTCAAGCTAGTTAAGGCCAAAGCTAACTGTGAAAAGTTACAAAGGGGTCTCACAAAACTGGGTGACTGGACAAAAAAATGGCAGATGAAATTCAATGCTGATAAGTGTAAAGTAATGAACACTGGAAAAACATAATCCCAACTAACATACAATATGATGGAGTCTAAACTATCTGTTGCCACTCATGAAAGTGATCTTGGAGTCATCGTGGATAGTTCTCTGAAAACATCCTCTCAATATGCAGTGGGAATCAAAAAGCTAACAGAATGTTAGAAACCTTTAGGAAAGGGATAGATAATCAGACAGAAAAATATCATAATGCCACTAACACCTTGAATACTACATACAGTTCTGGTCACCCCAGCTCAAAAAAAGATATATTAGAATTGGAAAAGGATAACAAAAATAATTAAGGGTATACAATGGCTTCCATATGAGGACAGATTAAGAAGACTGGGATTGTTCATTTTAGAAAAGAGACTACTAAGGGGGGATATGATAAAGGTCTATGAAATCATGAGAGTTGTCAAGAAAGTGAATAAGGAAGTGTTATTTACCTCTTCACATACTATAAGAACCAGGGGTCACCCATTCAAATTAATTGGGAATAGATTTAAATCTAACATAAGGAAGTATTTGTTCACATAATGCACAGTCAACCTGTGGAACTTGTTGCCAGGGGATGTTGTGAAGGCCAAAACTATAACTGGGTTCAAAAAAGAATTAGATAAGTTCCTGTAAAATAGGTCCATCAATGGCTACTAGTCAAGATGCTCAGGGATGCACCCACATGTCTCTAAACCTCTGACTGCCAGAAGCCAGGACTGGATCACATGGGATGGACCACTCAATAATTGCCCTGTTCTGTTTGTTCCCTCTGAAGCATCTGGCACTGGCCACAGTTGGAAGACAAAATACTGGGCTAGATGGTTTGACCCAGTATGGCCATTCTTACGTAGTAGAAAGAGAGCCTGAGATATGAGGCCTGGTATAAGGGACCTGGTGTAAGGCCTAAGACCTGAACTAAAGTCAGGTCCTGCTGAGATAAAGCAAAGTTATCAAGAGTCAAGCTATGAGCAAAAGTCAGGCACTGTTACAAAGCAGATGCCTGCTTGCATGTTCACTATCCGACCCATGAACTTGGCAAGAACAGGGCTGGCATTGCAAAAACACAAGCACTCCTAGGCACTAAAAATTCATAGAATCAGAATATTAGGGTTGGAAGAGACCTCAGGAGGTCATCTAGTCCAATTCCCTGCTCAAAGCAGGACCAATACCAACACCAACTAAATCATCCCAGCCAGGGCTTTGTCAAGCCGGGCCTTAAAAACCTCTAAGGATGGAGATTCCACCACCTCACTAGGTAACCCATTCCTCCTAGTGAAGTAGTGTTTCCTAATATCCAACCTAGACCTCCCCCACTGCAACTTGAGACCATTGCTTCTTGTTCTGTCATCTGCCACCACTGAGAACAGCCGAGCTCCATCCTCTTTGGAACCCCCTTCAGCTCGTTGAAGGCTGCTATTGAATACCCCCTCACTCTTCTCTTCTGCAGACTAAATAACCCCAGTTCCCTCAGTCTCTCCTCATAAGTCATGTGCCCCAGCCCCCTAATCATTTCTGTTGCCCTCCGCTGGACTCTCTCCGATTTGTCCACATCCCTTCTGTAGTGGGTGAAACCAAAACTGGACACAATACTCCAGGTGTGGCCTCACCAGTGCCAAATAGAGGGGAATAATCACTTCCCTTGATCTGCTGGCAATGCTCCTACTAATACAGCCCAATATGCCATTGACCTTCTTGGTAACAAGGGCACACTGCTGACTCATATCCAGCTTTTCATCCACTGTAATCCCCAGGTCCTTTTCTGCAGAACTGCTGCTTAACCAGTCGGTCCCCAGCCTGTAGCAGGGACCTTTCTTCCTAAACACATTCCAGAAGGGTAGTACCAGAGCACCCTGATAAAAGGTTATGGTGTAAATACACTCCCCAAAGATGATATAGAAACACACTGGCCCCTTCTAAAGATAAGGTTAGGATGACAGGGTGATGGATAGAGATGTTTTGATTGAACCAACATGTAAAGGGTGGTAACTAACCATGTCAGAGGAGCAATAAATAACTTGTTTGTATCAGTGTATAAAAGAGGAGTCACAGGCGGGTGTCTTTTTCTGGCTAAGAGGGGAATGATCTGGTCCATTTTAACAGGCATACATGTATTCATGGTCCTTTAGAGTCTATGGGATACCTCGACAATAAACCTGGCTGAGTGCCTTCGCTACTGAACCAAGTCTGTGGTCTTCTTGGGCAGTCTGATTAAGGTCTACTGCATCAGCTATCTGCACAGAGCCACACAGCACACAGAGAGAACACACACACAGCCAACAACTGACAACACTTATGCTGTAAACTATACCAGGGCCAGAGAAGAACTGGCTGTAGAATCCAAGAACTGCAGCTAGCTCCTTCGTGACAGCCTCTCTCAGCTATGGCCAATGGATTTAGCCATTGTGCCGCTGCCAATCTGACCCGATATATTCATCAACTTTAAACTACTCAGCAATATGTGGAATCTTCTTTTGGAGCAGAGTCCTGGAGGTGATGAGCATCCTCCGATCTCACTGGGAGTCGAGTGTTCAGGATCTTTTTGATCGATGCAAAACATTTCGACATTCTTTAGCATAAGAGGTGTTATTTAAAGATAAAATACTATTAATTACTTGTGTGTGAGAGCAAGTGAATGTGTGTGTAAGAGAGTGTCAACAACAGGTGTCAGGTTTTACACCAGTACAATTGCACTATAGTACTTTAAGTTTGTTATTGCTTCTAAACACTTTTTTTTTTACATACTTTATTTTTCAATATAATTAAGAATAGAATTCATCCATAAGAATACTCTTTTACTCCACTAACACATCACACTATGGGAAAACTCAGACACAACTTACTCTACCCAAGGACTACATTCATTTTGAAATCTGCACTACATGTGTAATGAACAATATATAAAAATTAACAGTAGATATTAACATTTTTCCATTCCAGGCCACAACAAGGAGGAAAATTTATGTTGGGAAATGGGATAGGATGGTAGTGAGCGATATGAAAGATTATATGGATGTGGGCAACTGACTGGATCACTTAACATTGTTTAATTATAGAATTGAAGTAAATAAAGTGTAATACTGGTTTGGGTGTTAGCGGGAATTCACTGACACACACGTACAATGTTAACCCTTTTTAGCAACTTTTTTTTTCTGTTTGAGAATATACTATGGTGCTAAAGTTCTGATTGCATTTGGGGACATAAAGCCAGGCCATATTCTTGCCATAACTGTAAATTGGTTCCACCTTAAAGACCTTCTTCCCTTCCTCCTTTTCCAAGCTTATTTGTGTATTTGCAAAAGTACTGGCAGTAACAGCAGTGTACCTCAGGCAAAAGAGCCTATGTGTCTATCAATATCTGGGTGACTGCCTTGTAAAGGGATCATTGCAACAATATGCCCTGGAGCAAGTGAAGAGACTGCTTACATTTAGCTAGTTTAGGATTTACTGTGCATTGGTAGAAGTCTTGAGTAATTTCAGCACTAGAATATATATAACACTAAGACACAGAGTTAGAAGATTTTTGATCAAATAAAATTCACTGAAGTGGAAACATTTTGCAGAGACATCAATTTCTACTAAATTTTCATCAGAAAAGTTTTTTGGGTCCAGGGCTCATGGGTGAAAAAATAAATAAATCAGAAACACTCACACTCTATCTGTGATTAGGGAACTGGCCTGGGATGTGGGAACCCAGGTTCAAATCTCTGATCCTCTCAACCCAGATCTCTCTGAATCAGAAAGAATAGGGATTTGAACCTGGATTCCCATGCCAGCATCCTAACTACCAGGCTATAGAGTGCAGTCAGTGTGTGTGTCTCTCCCTCCTTCCAGAATCAAAAAGTACAGGTTTCAATTCCATCACAATTTGGTTTTCAAGAAACATTCAAAAGGTTTTGTTTCCATTCCAATGCAGAACAACAAATTTCAAAACCTCAAAAGTTACAGTGAAACAGAATTGTCCTCTGGACAGCACTAACTAGCGCCCATCCCTGAACACATCAAGAAAAAGTTTTTTCCACACCACTCCCATTACAAAGCCCTGCAAGAAAATGTAGAGGAGTTCAAAGTATACCTATATTGCCAGGCTAATTATAGCCTTTTCCTGAAGGCTGGTGATCAGCATTAATAGCATTTTGATCCAGTATTACAATAGCAGTAATTGAATTTTAGAAGGTGCTAATCCAATTGGGAGTGTCAGCAGGGGCGGCTCTATGTATTTTGCTGCCCCAAGCACGGCAGTCAGGCAGCCTTTGGCGGCATGCCTGCAGGAGGTCCGCCGATCCCGCGCCTTCGGCGTACCCGCCACCGAATTGTTGCCGAAACCATGGGACTGGCAGACCTCCCGCAGGCATGCCGCCAAAGGCAGCCTGAGCGACCGGCAGGCTGCCCCCCGCAGCTTGCCGCCCCAGGCACACACTTGGTGCGCTGGTGCTTGGAGCCGCTCCTGAGTGTCAGATAAAAAGCAGGACTTCTCACCAATAGAAGCAGAGCAAATCAATGGAAAATTTATTTAAATAGACCATCTCTTCATCTTCCTTAGAATGCACATTCATGACAAATGCCTTCCTAGCAGGCTAGCTATCTAACATGTAGGATCTGTCTTTATCCACAACATAACCACCTTACTGTTCTCCTGCCCATAAATGGAGACTTCAGAACAAAGACCTCAGGGAATTCCAGCTTCATAGAGCAAACTTGTCAGTTTTAATTCAAGTTGGGTGGCTGCATAATACATAAACAATCAGGAAGGAACCAAATCCAGTTCTTTTCAAATGTTGGTGATTTCCACGTAATAATCCACAAGGGCATAAATATTGTACATTTAAACCGATTAATTCTATGGACATACAGTACATGCGATAGGCAGGGCCGGCTCCAGCATTTCTGCCGCCCCAAGCAAAAAAAAAGCTGCGATCGTTGGCGGCAGTTCAGCGGCAGGTCCTTCGCTCCTAGAGGGAGTGAGGAACCTGCCGCCCTCGAATTGCCGCAGGTGCCGCCCCTCTCCCTTGGCTGCCCCAAGCACCTGCTTGTTAAGCTGGTGCTTGGAGCCGGCCCTGGCGATAGGATGGCCTTCTAAGAGTATTTCAGATGGATAGCTCAGATAGTTTATAAAAATGCTTTATAACATCTGTTCTTGAAAGGGAACCACATTAATTTTTGTCAGTGTCTAAACATGACATATGTATATACTGTATACATAAACTAGCGCATGCAAGTCTGTCTACAGGATCTAAGTAACAATGCGACACATATTGCACAAATTTCATTAAATGCTCAACTGGCAATAACCTTCGGGTGTGTCTTGTAAATCTTTTACTTTTCTAAGCTATACATTTTATAACTGGAGAATGTGGGAGCATCTTACCTTGCTTCCATTTTCTCTTGCCTCTCTTTCCATCTTGAGATCAGACATTAGGAGGTTCTTGTATTTGTTCTTTCCATTACTGTTGTGATCATCTAGTCTGTATTCTGAAGTCAGCTGAGCAGAGAGGGGACTGTCACTCAGGTTCAGAGGCTGCTCATCCTGCTCCAGATCTGTTTTGCCATTACTGTTGGTTTCTGCCATCTCCCTGCAGTGTATTCCACCTGAAGCATTGGAACTGTGTCCCACGGTCTCATTGCCATTAAAACTCTCTGCAGCTGAATCATCTATTAACAAAATACATATTTTCAGTAACCTGCCACCATTGTTAACTCTGTACCAGATCAAACAGAATTTATAGCTTCACAGTGTTTTGCACAGCAAAATTAAAACTGAATGATGTCTAGCATCTAATGCATTTTTGCAATAAAACACAATAGTCTTCAAGTAAAATTAAGCTTGGGAAATAAATCTATGGAATGATAGTCAAAGTTAGGGGAAAAGATCTGGGCTACAAACTAGTGCAATTGTGCACACAAAAACTAGTGTCACACTGGCTTTTTAGGAGCAAATTCTGCCCTTGTCCATCCATTTAGGCTCTTTTAACCAAGTCCATCGCTGTAGCATCACATTTTTTTAAGTCAGTGTAGTTGCAGGTGGTGAGGGGGCAGAATCTGGCTCTCAGTTTTCAAGGAGGTGGAAAATATTTACTGCAGACTAAATGTTTAAATAGCAGCATAAGTGGCCATTTAAAAAAATTCGGGCATAAGTAGTGTAATATAAAAATGTCTTAGTTCCCTGGCTTTGTGCATTCATTACTAGCATTGGACATTATGCTGGGAAAGTTGATTCCCGGTACAAAGACCATGTCTCAGTTGTTCTCAAACTATACATCAATCATAACTGAAATAATAAAAATTACAATAAAAGACTAAGAGCAAGTCAGATTTTCATCTGAAATTTTTGTACGTTGTTGTTACAAGTAACTTCTAAGATTGTTACAACTGAAAATAAAAATATATTTTTCTCTAACCTTTCAGAGCCAGATTCTGTCACTTGTGCTTTCAATGCCTTATTCCACGAACAGTCCCATTGGAAACAACAGGGTTCCTTGAACAGCAATGTACTACGCAATCAGGGGCGGCTCTATATTTTTTATCAGAGGGGTAGCCGTGTTAGTCTGGATCTGTAAAAAGCAACAGAGAGTCCCGTGGCACCTTTAAGACTAACAGATGTATTGGAGCATAAGCTTTCGTGGGTGAATGCCCACTTCGTCGGATGCATGTAATGGAAATTTCCAGGGGCAGGTATAAATATTCCAGGGGCAGGTATAAATATATAAGGTATAAATATTCCAGGGGCAGGTATAAATATATAAGGTATAAATTTATACCTGCCCCTGGAAATTTCCATTACATGTATCCGACGAAGTGGGCATTCACCCACGAAAGCTTATGCTCCAATACATCTGTTAGTCTTAAAGGTGCCATAGGACTTTATGTTTTTTGCCGTCCCAAGCACAGCAGGCAGGCGCCTTTTAGTCCGCTGGTCACGCGGAATCGGCGGCACGCCTGTGGGAGGTCCGCTGGTGCCACGCCATCGGCATCCCCGCCGCTGAATTGGTGCCGAAGTTGTGGGACTGGCGGACCTCCCGCAGGCGCGCCGCTGAAAGCCGCCTGCCTGCCGCCCTCACAGCGACCGGCAGGCTGCCCCCCGCGGCTTGCTGCCCCAGGCACGCACTTGCTGCGCTGCTGCCTGGAGTCGCCCCTGTATGCAATGTAGGAAAAGGTGTCAGAATCTGGCCTCAGTTTGCTTACTGGATGCATTCAACAGCATTTTTGTATAGTCACTTTCTCTGGTTTGCTAATGGTGCACACTCTTCCCCAGGTTCCACAAGACTATTTATCAATAACTAGGGCCCTACCAAATTGACAGCCATGAAAAAAGCAACACAGACCATGAAATCTAGTCTTCTCCAATGAAATCTGGAAGCAGTGGCCAGCACGTCTCTGTGGCCCCTTCGCCTGCAGGCGCCACTTCCCACAGCTCCCATTGGCCCAGAACAGAGAACCGCGCCCACTAGGAGCCGCAGGGGAAATGCCTGTGGACAGCCAACCTCAGCAAAATGTCTCATGGCCCGCAATCAGATTACCCTGATGGGCCGCATGCGGCCCACGGGTCACAGGTTGCCCACCACTGCTTTAGTTTAAGGAAACATCTTCCCACATAACAGAATACTTTACAAGCAACAGCTGCAATAGCAAATTTACAAATCCTGTATTAGGTGTTTGGTTGTTTTATAAATAATAAATGAACATAGGAAATATAAAAGTCCCCAGTACAAAACTGTTAGATGGACATATCACATCTTTTAGTCACCAATTCAATATATGTATATTGGAACCACCTATAAATTAATACCTGGGCCAAATCCAAGGCTTCAGTGGGACCACTGGAATAAGTACAGCAAACAGGAGTTGACCCCTTATAAAGGTCTAAACCTATTAAAGGAATATACTATACATGGTAGCCTTTGACCAGACACATCCCTACTGTGCATAATCACATGAAATGTTGAAAACTCTACTTGCAACTGTAGAACTATACAGGCTGTTTTATCACACTATTGGAACAGGAGTCCATATAGCTTCTAGTACAGTGCCTAATCCAAGATACATATTGTTTTAGATAAAGAACAATGTTTATAACTCTTCTCAAATGGTCTTATGCTCAAAAATAAGATAGAAATACAGAATTGTAACTTTATTTATGGAAAGTCCAAACAAAGTAAGATTGAGAAATGCCTTGGTTAACACATGTATATTGGGATAGCTGGTAACAGAGGACAGAAAAAAATGTATTAAATGTAAACAAAACAGCTCTTTATTACTTAACTACTGAAAAATCCCTGAGAATGAACAATTGTACTTAATCACTGACATTAAAACAATGATACAAGTATTATCAATGTAACTTTAGCGGCACCTACAAATGACTCAATTACTGTATAGTAAACTCTTGTCTCTCATATAAAGTCAAATGCTTACAGTAAATAATAGTTATACACTTTTTGTCTTTCTCCTTAGGACTAAAAATCTATGTCTAGCGGGAGAATGATCAGAGGTATGGCTATAAACACACTTTTTCTATGTAAATATAAATATGAATTACCATAAAGAACCAAGGGGAAAAAAGCATTTTAGTACTGATAGCTTCTTACAGATGTTACCAAGGTAACTAAATTACACAGTTTAGCATATTTCATTCCTGGGCAGTTGAGCTATTTTTGCAGAGAATACACTAACATTAAAACAACAGCTGTTCTGTGATTGAGACCAAGCGCCTAATCCTCTAGAGACCCTAACCCTGTGAATAGAATTTATTCTCACAAATAGTCCCACTGACTTCAAGAGAAGCATACTTTCCCTACCCCATGTACCTGGCCAGCTCTGCTGCCATGCTCCTGGCAACTTCCCATCCCCCTCCTGTCTGCTTTGCTGAGTCTTGTGCCCTAGTGGTGCCGTCCCTGCACTTAGGGTGTGTAGGGATGGTGATTATATCTGGCCTTTGTATAAAGGTGAAAGAGGGGCAACTTCTTGCATCCTCCCAGCACCTAGTGCCTCATTGGAGCATCCCAGGCACTATCTGGCCCTCAGATTATAAACTCTTCTGATCTAAGGATTTATTTTCTTATTTTATCTATGAAGCATCTAGCACACTGTTGCTTTCATATAAATTGCAGACAAGGTATTTTTGCCATGTTATTAGCATATTTTTCTAATGTCTATCACAACTCCTCAGCAGCAATAAACTGTTGAAGCTGAAAATCTGTTTCCTTACCAAATATTTTTTCCTCCATCATTCAGCGACAGGCACTGGTTTGTACTTGGAGAGGTGCTGGCAGGTTCAGAAATATAGGGATATATGCTGGGTCCTATATTTGCATGTGTGGGTATGATATATCTTGCATGAATGGACAATTAGGTTTCAAACACTCCATGAATGTAACCTGTGCATATTCCTACTGGACAGCTTACATTGATTTATTTTTTGAAAACACACACCCCGTTGAAGCATTTCTTAGGGGAGGAAGCAGAAAAAAAATTGATCATCCAGGACCTTTAGCAACAGAGAGAATGTGGGTTGTTGTAGCAACATAGAGCGCGCGAGCATGAGCACAGCTGCTTGTAGAATATGTTGAAAGCAGCGTGTGGAATCTGATGATGTCAAGATGACAGTTGGATTTTTGTTTTGTGCTGTGATTGGTTACAATTTCTCCTTTGAGTATCTCTCCATATGGAGCCCACTCTTGGTGCACATGTGCCCCCACGCGAGAGACTGGAATCTTTAGCCAGCAGTATCCATTGGGGCCATGCACGTGCACTACATGCCATTGCTCCCCCCACCCTTATGGCGTAAGGGGTGGAAAGGACCCAAAAGCCACTGCATTCCTTCCTACTAAAACAACAAGGAGTCTGGTGGCACCTTAAAGACTAACAGATTTATTTGGGCATAAGCTTTCGTGGGTAAAAACCTCACTTCTTCGGATGCATGCACCAGACTCCTTGTTGTTTTTGTAGATACAGACTAACCCGGCTACCCCCTGATACTTCCTTCCTACTGTGAGATGGAACAACCTCCGTATCCCTCTGTTACTTCTTGTGTCATTGTTACTTAGTTGTTAACTTTGTTAGTTGCAGTTGTTATCATTGGCTTATTTCTACTCACACACACACACACACACACACACACACCTCCCGCCCCCCACCAGGAGTGTAATTAGTTTAATTACCACCACTGGAATAGCTGACTTGAAGTCCTCTGGTAACCTGCCTGTCAAGTGATGTGGCTATACTGCTGAATGATGGCCACATCAAAAGACTGTTTGCTTATTTGCTTTGTTTGGGGAAGGACATATCCCCAGGAAGTGCACAGATTTCAAGTCCTTTCCCCAGTGTCTTTGCCCAGAGGTATGTTTCAAGTGGTTTTTGTTGGGGAAGTCTATAAAGGGCGCATGTGACTCAAACTCTTCTTGTGTCTGAGCGTACTATTCACTCTTTGAAAACACAGTAAGAAGGTCCCCAGCTAGCCGAGAGGTTACCCAAGTTCCCTGGGATCAAAGAGACCACAGAAAAAGGCCTCTAAAACTGTGGTGCAGATTCCTTTAGATCAGTCAGCAACCCCTGCTGTCCATGTGAGGAAAGAGCACCATTCGAAGTCTGGAGCTTGGCACTGATCTCTCTTCAGGGTATTGTCAAAGAACAAGCTATTAACTCCTAAAGCTTTGGATGCCAACATGATTACTGCAGCTACGTCTGCACCACATGCCACTTCTCCTTCTCCATTTCTTAGTTGTATACGCAGCAAATGAAAAGTCCAGACAACCTGGTCCACCGAATGGACCCCAAAGTATAAAGATCCAAAAAGATTGAAGAATATATTTTTCTCCCAAAATGATCCAGATACTCTACAGGTCAGAACTGCCAATTAACAGACTTTGACAGCCAATGGACTATCTCTGAGAGAGATTTTAACGTTTTTTAGAATCTAAAGAGGAACTTAAGTCTCCAAGACAGCACTAAAAGTGTCACTTCATGCTGCAGATACATCTTGCAAGGTCAATGACTTTGTGGATTATAATGAGAAGAGCATCTTGGTTGATTGCATCTGGCTTGAATCAAAAGAGGTTCATATCAATAAAAGACCTACTTTTTGAAGGATATATGACATATTTAGTTCAAAAACAGATGAAGAATTACACATTAAAGAATTCAAGAGCAATCCTCTGATCTCTAGCCTTTATATCCCAGCATAGAATAGAAAAATTCGAAGTGTAGATGACCTCAAGGCAGAAATAATGCTCTTCCTACTTCTATCATCAGAGACTGGCTAGAATCCTTTAGAAGAGACCCTGATATAAGAGGAAAGGTTCAGTTTCCTCAGTGGTGACATCCCATCCTGGACCTAACCAAGGGCAGCAATCTGACTTTGTGGTCAAGAGTTTTGGCTAATCTGTAAGGATCTTTACCGCTCCCCCCGCTTCCAGCACTTGGTACCGCTGCCTTTTTTTTTTCCAAGGATGCATGGACTGAAACCTCCCTGGATTTGACAGTCTCTTAGATGGTATCAAAGATTAAATAACTGTCCTTTTGGGTAAAAGAGAAGGTGTTAGTTGAGATGAGCTGGAGCTGTTGCTGTTATTGTTAACGTCTGATCCCATTTTATCCCAGGTGATGTTTGGGATTCAGCTAGAATTGGCAGAGGGGACAATGTTATTTGCATTCCTCTCTCTGGATTGGACTGGTCTGGTTTGATTAGATCTCTCAAGATTAGAACCAGAGGCTGGGGTCTCAAGGGATGGTGGGGGTGGCAACCATGACAGTGAAGCTCACTCCAGGAGCCTCCATCTGCTCTTCACTATTTTACCCCCAATGTCTCTTTTAAGGACCCAAACAGGAAGTGATGAATGGAATAGCCCAACCCAATTAAGCCTAATATTCGACAAACTAAAATTGATTTATTAATTTCTGATTCCACATTTTCTGTTTTTACCAAGCATTTTAACAGTCTTAAAACCATATTAATATTTTCATTTAGACTAATTCAGTTTGTCTCCTTTTTATACCTTTTCCCATCAACATTTGTGATTATACGTTATTGTAACATCTTATGAACTTTAACATACTTTTTACAGTTAAGATCACAATTAAAATAAATTTAGAGGCCCAGTTATTACAACAGCACCAAGGATGGGATCCACGAGGACGGAACATCTAGAAAACACATATTTGCTGTAATATAAGTAAGGAAAGGCTCTGGTGGGAGAAGGCAGTGAGGAAAGGCTTGGGTACTTGGGCAGCTCCCCACTGTGGAACCTTTCTCTGTGGCAGGGAAAGACTGCGGTGAGGGGAGCGAAGGAAGGCTCTGCCAGTTCTCCACCGCTAGGGCATTTCCTCTCTATGGGTACGTCTTCACTACCCGCCGTATTGGCGGGTAGCAATCGATCCCCGAACACGCTCACCATCGACTCCAGAACTCTACCACAGCGAGCGGCGGTAGCGCAGTCGATGGCGCCGTGTGAACCCCAGGTAATTCGATCTAAGATACTTCGATTCAGCTACGCTATTCGCATAGCTGAAGTTGCATATCTTAGATCGATCCCCCCCGCAGTGTAGACCAGCCCAAAGGTGCAAACACTCTGGTAGGGGGAAAAGACTCTGGCAGCTCTATGCTGCTGGAGCCCTTTCCCCACCACATGGATAGAATCTGGCAGCAAGGAAAGGCTCTGCCCGCTCCCATTGCTGGAGCCTTTCCCTGCAGCAGGGCCTTTCCCCACTGCCTCCCTTCCTCCAGAGCCTTTCATTGACACATGTATCTGCACACCACATTGTGGACACAGCCTGCTTTTCACTGTGGCGTGTGGCTACCTGTACCCTAACACACCACCACCAGTGGTCTGTAATGTAGATGTAACCTAAGATAACCAGAAGCAACTATAACTCAATCAACAATGCATTTTTGCACGTTAGGAGAAAGATGAATATGTATAATGAGTCCACTTTAGCTAAAGCCACTAATATTAGCAAGTCCTTCTCCCCTTTTCAATGCACATAACTTTTCATACTCCCCTGGCAAATTATCTCATTTGTGAACTAAACTAAGCAGATTCTGCATTGAAAGCCTAATCCTGCGTAATTCAAATCAATTAATGATTTGCCATTGGCTTCAGTAACACAGGATTCAGCCTTAAGTTATTTAATTGATGAACTCCTGCTCATTCACAATACATAAAAAGCAGGAAAGAACAAAACAGCATTTAGGGCTTATCCAACTCCCTCTGAAGTCAATGGAAAGACTCCCACCATTTTCAATCGGAGTAGGATGTGGTCTTTAAATAGTAGATTTAATATATATACACACACATATTATCCAAAATGGAATCAACATCAAATTGACATCTCTTCTTTCAGAAAAACAAATTAAACAAAACTGCAAGTTTTTCCAGAAACTAACAGTAGATTTGAGAAAGTTTATCCATAAAAAAATGCAGCTCTCTTATTGGTAGATGTTACAGTGTATTTAATAGTACAGTGAACTGTCATTCTACAGCACCAACAGCCATCAAACAAAGCAAGAGCCATGTCAGTCACAGTGCAAGCAGTGTCACAGGAAAAGGACAAATTTATAAAGTCTCTGCATAATTGTGCACCTGCTTTGCATGCACAATCATCATAATTGCACATGTAAATTGGGTGACACAGAATAATGGGAAAAGAAGGTGATTCAGTTAGATGTAAACTTGGGTTTCATATGCATAGAAGTGTCAGCCAAGGTTGCAGATGTAAATGAGATATGCACCAAAGGGGGGAAGACATTTGGAAAAGAGAAGATTGAGACGGAAACACTTCAAAAGGGGACAGGAAGAAGGTATGAAGTCTTAATATGAAAGATAGGATTCAAACCAGGGGGAAAGAGTGCTAGAGACATTGGCTTTTTACTGAAGGAGCTCAATTGGAAAAAAAGTAATCAATAGTAACGAACCATGCACAAAGAGCTGGTTCCAACATGTTAAAAAGCAAGAGCTCAAAGTTAGCCCTTCCCTCCATATCCATAGTTAGGTACCTAAATAAGGCACAAGCACTCAGTATTCCACAGCTCCAATGACCTCCTTTTCCTCTTTCTTGTCCAGGATTGTAGAAGGCTCGACTCTGGAGAATAACAGCTGCCACTCTTAGCAGCAGAAAGGAACTGGAATGTTGCCAACTCAAGACAGAATGGAAACAAAAGAGGTTTGTGTCTGATTCCTAATTTTGAACCTAGGATGTTTGAGTAGACTCAAGGTTTTGCTAAATACATTTGCTCATCCTTACTTTTGCCCCATTGTACAAATTGGTATATATTTATACTGTCATACTCTACTTCAGGATCAAAACAAACACAGACCTGCCAGGAGACAAAGAGGGAGATAAAAGATCTATAGCTCTTGAGTCAGTGGAGGAAATACTCTATAAGGCATCTGCTCTGAACACTGGTATTTTTAACAAGGTACATTTAAAGTCACTGTCAAGGCCTAAAATCAGAACTATCTGTTTTATTCTGGTTTGTGGGTGCCCACAAATAATTTTTTCTGTAATTCCACTCTTCAAGGCTTGCCTTGAGATCAAGCAAGACAAATGACGGCTTGGGGGCCTTGCATAGCCTCATCAACCCACAGCATGCTGTTCCTTTAGCAGGATTGGAGGGAGGGAAAGGTCATGGCATGTTACTCTTCCCCCAGGCCTATCTCCAGCAGCAAGACAGGAGAAGAAGGCCTTAAGAACAAAGATAACAAGTGATTGCTTTGGGTCCCACATATCCTAAGCAACTTTCATCACAAGTTGTTGCTTGAGGTCCCAAACTTTACAAGGCCCTGGTTCTACCTGTCTTCTCCATTCCTGTAAGCAGGAAAGGAACTGAAACCAAAGATTTCTCTTAACAGAAAGCAGGATTCTTATATATTACAGTACCGTGTGCTCACTAAAAGGGATCAGACAAGCAGAAATGAAAGAATCTCATATACCTCTGATCACAAAGAAATCCAAAACTGTAGTTATGTTGGTGGCAGATAGCTAATTTTTCTGCCCAATCTAAATGCCCTAATTTGGGGGAATGGGTGTTTTTTCCAGAGTTCGATGGAGTAGTGGGACCATATTTTAAGCCTTTTTTAAAGGACAGATCCTGGCAAAAGCCTTGACACATTTACCTGAATGCTCATGAGTGGTCCCAGTCACCTCAATGTTACAATTTTATCATAAAGCAAAGCATGGCTGTAAGACTTGCTGGATCAGGGCCACATTTCCTGCATCTCCATCTTGACAATATCTTCTTAAATAATTCATGGCATTCTTTTTATTATAATACTGTTATTCATTTTTGAAAGTACACTGAATACAAAGGAGTCAGTCCTGGAAAATCTGAACAGTTTTATTCATGCGAGTTCCCTGTGACTTTAAATGGGACCAGTAATTAGAACTGGGCCCAGGACGGAAGTTCTGTTTTGTGAAGGATTTTGAGATTTGGCCTTGTTCCAAATCTTAACAAAAACTGAAAATTTTAAAGTTTTCTGTGAAGGATAATGCAAGTGGAAATTGTTTCAAGTCAATCAAAACATTTCTTTTCATTTTTTATTTTATTTTGTATTATATATTAAAATATTTATATTATAAACATTAAAAAGAAAGTCAGAGTAATTTTGTTCCAACCATGTTGAAAAGTTGCATTTCAACATGATCAGAACTTTTTTTCCAGTTTTCTTCTGAAATGAAATTCCAGTTAAATCAGCCTGATTACCCAAGTGTTTTGATTTTAACAAAATATGGTTCCTTTAAGATTTCTCTGGTCAGCTGTACTCCTTATGTTCATAGAGGTTTGCAGGATCAGGCCCTGATGCAGAGGGCAGATGTATTTAATACTCATATATTGAAAATCAAGTAAAAATATTGGACCAGCAACTTATACCCAGTGAAGGTAGAGGTAGTGTACATTGATGTAGAGGGGGGCTTCTTTAAATTACAGTCTCTTGCACCCTATGCCTCAGCGTGTCAGCCACAGCGCCTTCGGCACCCTGAGATCTACTTACATCCACTCTGCTGAGGGGAGAGCCTGAGTGTAAGAATCCAAATCTGGGGCTCTGGTGCTAATTTTGGGGGGGGGGAGTTATTGTTACACTGCAATTTAATTCATGTTGCTGCCAAGACAGAGTCTGTGTGGCTCAGTTGTTAGACTCTGTTATGGATTCATTGTATTTTTTTAAAAACTTTGCCAAGGATGCTCAGAGCCTGGGATGGCTGCTCTTTTATGTAGTTAATTCAAATTTCCATAAAATAAATTATTAGGAGGTCCAAATTGCACATCCCTTCTGAAGTTAACTCTTTATTTTAATTGTCCTGTTAAATGTTTGTGAAATACGTGGGAATATGTGTGTTACTGTATCTCTGTGCTCACCTGGGGTAAACACTGAAAGGAGTACTATGTGGCCAGGCAAAGCAAGACTCTATGTTCAACTAAATGGCATTTCTCTGTTTGTCAGGCTGTAACATAACTTTTGAAAATCGCATCTGTTATGTTTTTGAATTTTACTGTACAGTGACTATATCATGCCAAAAACAAAACAAAAAACAGTACACATCTACAAAGGCTACAACATGAAAATAGACTGCCATCTCAGAAAGCATACTAGTTAAATACTGAACCTTGGACATCTCACCAGCGCATTGATTATGATTGCAAATGGATGGACAGTGTCATAGACCAGTGTTTCCCAAACTTGGGATGCCGCTTGTTTAGGGAAAGCCCCTGACGGGATGGGCCAGTTTGTTTACCTGCCGCGTCCGCAGGTTCAGCTGATCGCGGCTCCCACTGTCCGCGGTTCGCTGCTCCAGGCCAATGGGAGCTGCTGGAAGTGGTGCGGGCCGAGGTCCGTACTGGCCGCCGCTTCCAGGAGTTCCCATTGGCTTGGAGCAGCAAACCGCGGCCAGTGGGAGCCACGGTTGGCCAAACCTGCGGACGCGGCAGGTAAACAAACCGGCCCAGCCCGCCAGAGGCTTTCCCTAAACAAGCGGCATCCCAAGTTTGGGAAACACTGTCATAGACCAAATCAACAAGTTGTTGGTACTGATTGGTCTCTCTCTGATCAGCATCAGAAACCTCTAACACAGTACAAATACCACAACCGTTGCAAGAGATATATAGGCATTTATATGACATTTATAATCAATTGAGAAAGTAAAGTAATATTTTTTCCTACTAAAAATAACATGGATCTCAGACTACAGCCTCCTGAACAGGGATCGCCAGGGTGCACCAAGTCGTATTGGTGTACAATTCTTGAGGACCGTGTTGTACACCAAGCTCTTGCTTTCAGAGTGTCTGGGGGGGGGGAAGGAAGGGTGCTTACCTGGTCCTGCTTGCAAGCTAAGGGTCTCTGCAGGAAAGGGTGCAGAGTCAGTCTGGCAAGAGCCAGATTAGATCAAGATGGTGTGAATTGTGCATCTCTGCCTTAGAGAGCAGCCTGCTTTGTCTCCCTCTGTTTTTGGTTCTTGCATGTTATCATTCCAAAATCAGTATGAAGGATCATGGGCCTTGAACTTGGGCCCACAGATCCCCAGGCAACACCAAGGCCACAACCACAACTCAGCAGCTCACCTGAGTAACCAGGCAGAGGTCCAGAGAAGGGTTAGCTTACAGAGAGTGCCACCCCCGAAGCTCCTGATCGGTGGAAACATCCATCACCCTGATTGGCTGAGGGACTCTATATAAACCAGGAAGCAACAACAGGAAGTTGTCTGAGCAACTAAAGGAATCCCTGGCCGGCTGCTACTACATACCCCCTCCTGCTTACCTGACTCCTGAGCCCTGCATTCCTGCCTGCTCCTCGTTCCCGCTTCCCCCACTATTCTTGGTTCTTGTCCTCCTATCCCAGACTCCTGTCTACTCCAAGTTCCTGCTGTCTTGCCCTGCTCCAGGCACCTGACGTCGGTTTCCAACTCTGACCCTGGGCCATGCACCTGATGCCCGTCTACGGCTCGGTACTTGATACTATCTTCAGTTTTGACCCTTAGCTCCAACAGCTAGGAGTAACTGGCACCAACCACTAGGAGTGACCGCCCACACCCCGGTCATTGGATTCAGTAGATGTACACATTGACTTCCATGTTAATTTAAAAAGAGTAAAAAAGTCTCTTTTGTATTTAGAGAAATAATATTTTTGACAAAAACAATAAGGAGTCTGGTGGCACCTTAAAGACTAACAGATTTATTTAATCATAAGCTTTCATGGGTAAAAAACCTCACTTCTTCAGATGCATGGAGTGAAAATGACAGATGCTGGCATTATATATTGACACATGAAGAGATGGGAGTTACGTCACAAGTGGAGATCCAGTGTTGAGAGGGCTAATTCGATCAGGGTGGATGTAGTCCACTCCCAATAATAGATGAGGAGGTGTCAATTCCAGGAGAGGCAAAGCTACTTTTGTAATGAGCCAGCCACTCCCGGTCCCTATTCAAGCCCAAATTAATGGCGTTAAATTTGCAAATGAATTTTAGTTCTGCTGTTTCTCTTTGAAGTCTGTTTCTGAAGTTTTTTTGTTCAAGTATAGTTACTTTAAAATCTGTTATAGAACGTCCAGGGAGATTGAAATGTTCTCCTACTGATCGAACTGGCCCTGTCAACACTGGTTCTGGTTTTTTATCCACAAAAGTTTATGCCCAAATAAATCTGTTAGTCTTTAAGGTGCCACTGGACTCCTTGTAGTTTTTGTGGATACAGACTAACACGGCTACCCCCTGATACTTGACACTATGCAAAGCACAATATTTTCAACAGAGATTTAGAACTCAAAGAGCATAATTTATTGTAGCTCCCTGAAGATAGTGATGCATTTGATCATCTACCTTCTTCAAACTGTATCAAAATTAGAAGCACAGAGCAGCTTTGGATGCTCTATTGGTAAATAGAGCCAATAAATAATGAGCAGCTACCATGGCCAGAAGATTCCATAGATCCCGTCAATGAGCTTAAGATTACTAGATACTTTGCTATGACATTTATAATGCCATTTCCTACCACAGCTGTGGATTTATGCTCACCCAGAGTTAATATTGTCAATCCAATAGTTCAAATATTTGATGTTTTAAAGAGATGGACCACACTTCAGCAAGGAACACTGAGTAAAAAGGAATGGATTAAATGGTGTAAACATACATCAACTAAAAAAAAAAAAAAGACTGAAAGCAGAGCCCACCGGTGGAAAAAAAACAAATGTTTTACAATTGCTCTGTGGGGTACTGACACCTACTGGCACACGCTTTGCAATGAGCTCTTGGACATGGTGCAAATTTTTCAGGACATCTGATGCTGTTCTTCATGTTAAATGCAGCTGACTTGCACTGGCCTGAACGATATTTAATGGTAGATCTAGAAACAGAATACTTAGCAATGCCAGAAAATGTATCAAACAGAAGGATTTCAAAACTTCTTAACAAATATCCATTTTTTCATAGTTCTTCCAAGATCAGCCTGATTTCTTTACAAATAAATCATTGTTAAGGAATCTTGTATCACGCCAACTTTCAGGACTAGAAGTCCCCATATCTTTGGTGTTTTGTGGCTCAATGAAGCACTCAATGTTTCTCTGCTTGATAGTGCTGACTAAGAACAGTGGTCAATGATAGCAAAATATTTGAGCAACACTGATGACAATGCATCCTCATGTTGACATTCCAGAAGTTGTCATGCATGCATGTAAGTGATACTATTCAGAAATAAAGTGTCATGAAAAAGTTTACATACAGCTTATAATTGTTGCTAATGGCATGCCCATCTATAAGAAAAAATCAGTAATGAAGAGTTATACTGTAAGTTCCCCTTTCACTTACAAGATACCTGGTCAAGACTGAAGGCAAGTGGCAATGTAAAACTCCAAGAAATGATTCTTTGGTGAACTGGCACAATAGATTTGTATATGAACATTGACAAGCCAACACTAATACACAGTGCATCCTGTCCACTGATGCTGTATTCAAATACATAACTAAATATGAGTAAAAGGGGAGCTCAGGTCAAAGCCCTAAAGCAATTCTTTGGAAATGTTCTAAGTAATGATGTAATGGATGGTGATATTGCAAAAACTGCAGTACAGTTTCCCCCCCTAAAAACTTGCTAGGAACGAGACTACTTAGCCCAAGTAACATTTCAATGGGCTGGCCATTCTGTCATTACAGCAGGACATTTGAATTAGTTAATGATCAGTCAGAACAGTCACTAGCAATCCACACAGAAAGCAGAGAATTTTATCCACAGAATCCAGATTTGGAAAATAATCCAACCGAATGCAAGAAAATTGTTCTCAAAATATTAAAAAAGGACAAAGCTGGGTTAAATGAAGGAACACCTGATGATGTTAGATCTTTTTGTGCGTTAAACCAAGTGCAAATACAGAGCAGAATAATTATTATTGGCAGTAAGTCGTTTTGAAGGTACTGTGGTGAAACTTAGAGGAAATGGCAAACAGATTCTCTACATGGAAAGATAATTTCGAGACAAAAGTTTAGCAAGAGCTCCAGTTGTTAGAAATTCCAGCAGTCAAGGATAAATATAGTTGGTGTTGAGGAAAATCCTTTTCTTCGTGAATGGCTGGTTGTTTCTGATGTGGGACCAAATGGACTAGCTAGGCATGCTGAAACTGGAATGCATGGTATATAGATCTCAGTCATGACTGGAGCACCACTTACAATGATTACAACAATTCAGGTGACCTTTGATTTTTTACACCTACAGCAAAAACAAATGATAATGCTCAACAATATGAAATGCCAAATGTGATTTTTTACAGCAAAAAAAGAGCAGATTTTAGATTTACTGCAGTAGCAAAAAGTAATAACCAATGAGACAAAAAAAGTCATAATCCAAGGGAAAGCTGGGAGCAGTAAAAGCACTGTGATCAAGTCTATTACTTGCACTTTGAACAGTGAATTTGAGTCTGAAAGAGTTTTACTGATTGTATCAACTGGTGCTGCAGCTGTAAATGTTTCTGATGCCACTATTTATTCTGCTCTGCATGCTGGGAGCAATAAAAATTTAAGAGCTAGACAGTGAATCACCTCAAAAGTTATAAAACAATTTAGAAAATTATAATTTTATTATCATTGATAAAATGAGTTTGGTAGGCTGATGAATACTAAAAAAAAAAAAAAAAAAAAAAATTGATGTGAGATGCAGACAAGCAATGCCCCAGATGTCAACCAAACCATTTGGAGAAATGTTTGTTTATTTGTATGGAGATTTTGAGCAGTAGACATCATTTCCTGATGGTCCATTCTATGGGAATACTCTCAGAGACAATTCGCAGGATCAAGTATCAAGTAACTTTTTAGAAATTTTGAAAATGCTTCTTTCTTTCCTTACCTCATCAATAGCGAGGTATGGCCCCACAAGTATTTAGAACAATCTTGGATAGTTTGAGCTTGGGTGAAAGCATATCAGAAGACTGGCCAAAACTAATGCAGTGGGGGAAGTCTAATCTTTCTGTGGAAACAGTCACCAGATTTTTGAATGAGAACAGACTATTTCCTCAAATGGATTTACCCTTGAAATGCTGCAATTTCTGGAGACTCTGATTGCTTGAATACCTGCAAAACACAATAATGCAGCTTCTGCTATAGGAGACTATGATGCAGCACAAGGACTAGAAGCTAAGCTGTATCTTGGCACTGGTAGCAGAGTTATGCTGAAAACAAATTTTGTGGACAGAAAAAGGAATGGTCAATGGTGCTCTTGATATGGTTACCAAGCTAGCGTATGAGCTGGGGTGCAAACCATGAGAAGATAAGCCCACAATAGTTTGTGTAGCATTTGATAAGTACACAGGACTGATTACCTGGTACGATAAGATCAGAAATGTAGCTTTCTGTACAAGCCAATTTCCTTTGATTTTGGCTTGGGATGTGACTATTCGTAGATTGCAGTGTCTCAAGTTATCAAAAGTTGTTGAGATCCACCAGTACAAACTTGTAGCCAGTTGCACATACTTAGTCCTTTCAAATGCCAAAGGCTTGAGGGGGTTATGTTGGACCCTAGTTTCAATTACTCATGGATACAAAAAACTTAAAAATATTAAACTGATAAAAAAGTGAAGAAATGAAGCAGCTTAGATGACTTAAATCAAATTTAGGTTTAATGGCACTATCCTGCAACATTACTAGAGGTTATAGTCTATGTATAAAATGTCACTATATATGTTGGGATTGGGGGATTTTTTTTTTTAAATCTGAAAAGCCGTTTTCACTTAAAGAATTGGATAACACGAAAGTTGGCCTACACATCAGTGTTTGTGTGACCCTCAATAATATACATAAAATGCCAGTGCTGTCTTTCAGCCACATCCCATGCAGGTGACACATTATACATTAACCCACACTGACTAGATAAACAACAATTTAGTAAACTACTGAGTCAAACTGTGACCAGATGCTAGAGGGCTGAATGGGGAAAAGAATGCAATGAGTAATTAAATCCCTGTGCAAAAAAAGATTACCAGCTCAAAATGATGAACCTACATTTCTTCTCCTGACACATGTCAGCCACAAGCAGCAGCACCCTCTTCTCCATTACAACTACCAGGCTTCTATGTCCCCCAAAATGGCCTCAGGAGTTTGAAATGATTCAGTACCCTAGCAATGCCCCTCTGCCATGGACATTGACCAAACTAGACAGACAGTCTCTATGCAAAAAAATAAATGGACACAAATTAGACATCAAGAATTATAACTTTCAAAAACCAGAGAACACTTCAACCACACTGGACACTCAATAACAGACTTAAAAGTGGCAATTCTTCAACAAAAAAACTTCAAAAACAGACTTCAACGAGAAACTGCAGAACTGGAATTAATTTGCAAACTGGACACCATCAAATTAGGACTGAATAAAGACTGGGAGTGGATGGGTCAGGGAGTGGATGGGTCACTACAAAAACTAAAAACTAATTTCCCCATGCTAATTTCCCCCTTCTGTTACTCACACCTTCTTGTCAACTGTTTGAAATGGGCCACCCTGAATACCACTACAAAAGTGATTTTTCCTCCTGTTGATAATAGCCCACTTCAATTGAATTGTCTCATTAGAATTGGTAAGGTAACCCCCATCTTTTCGTGTACTATGTATGTAATCTTCCTACTGCATTTTCCACTGCTTGCATCTGATAAAGTGGGTTTTAGCCCACGAAAGCTTATGCCCAAATAAATTTGTTAGTCTCTAAGGTGCCATAAGTACTCCTCGTTGTTTTTTCAGTTCTCTAAAGCGCCACAACAGAGAAATCTGACAACTAATGTAGTTGCAAGTCAAAAGAACAACCCTACCCTTTTCTGATAGGCCTGCCAGACATGAGAGAGAGCTTGGGATCTTCACTGCCTTTTGAAAGGGAGATCCAAAGAAGTGCCCAGGAAAGCCTTCTCACTTTTCCCTCCATGCCTTTTGCAGTACTGAAAATCAACATAATCACGTCCCCTCATATAGAAACATGAGACCCGTAGCACAGCTCTGAGAATAGGGTTTTTTAAAATTAACTGCTGCAAAGCCAGCCAGAAGAAAACATGGGGCCAAGCCAAAATATGCCTTTAGATACTTGTTCATAATCCCACCGCAATCAATGGGAGCCACATGTGGGCTGCTAGGGAAAGAATTTTGCCTACTACACTAAATAGACCGTACACAAAGTTAGAGAAAATTGAATTTTACAATTTTTTGGCTGGTGAGGGAAAAGCACAATAGATTATCATTTACTATTTTAAATCTGCTTATCAGCATTTCCCACATTTGACTACCACTATTTTAAAATTAGGGAAAACTTTGAACCTAAAATTTTGAAAGAAAAATATTCTTTAAAACTACATGTTGACATATTTAAATAACAAGAACAGAGACATTATTGAAGAGGCTTTGAGTTTATGTCTCAAAAACTAATAAAACAAAACTCTGCTTCTGCTATAAGATATACAAATTCTTAGCTCATGGGCCCCTTTTACTTGTGAATTCTCTCCTCAGCTCTGCCCAGCTCATGTTCCTTTGAATATATGTTGCTTGAACACATTTTAGAAGATTTCAAGAGATGTAAAAACATCAAGAGATTTAGTGCCTCACAACTGTGAAACAAGATCCCCACTAATGTTAGAATAATTGCTTATTAATAACATGCAAGTGACAAATATCTGATTAATAGACCCAGCTGCATTGTGGCAGAAGGGTAGTAAAAGCTATGAACTGTGATATCTTGTGACTTGTGCTATCACTGTAATGAGATTCCTGCAAGGACACAGCAAGATTTATGATTTTGTCATATTTGTGGATACTAAGATAGCCAAGTCCTATGAGGTGCAGAGTGCTGCCTGGGAGGTACACAGAAATTTGGGGCCTCAGTACATCATGTTCATGGGGTCCTCCCCCACCCATTTAATTTTATTTACACTGACATTACAGACATTTTGGGGGAGTGGGCCCTGAGCTCAGGGTCCTGGTACAATTGTCCCCTTTCCCTCCCTCTTGTCAGCGCTGGAGATGCAGAATCTCTTAGGTATGTTTCCCTGCAACAGGATCCATATGAAACATGGAGACCAAGCATCCACTGACTTCAAGAAGAGTAGGATCAGGATGGAAGTGGACGCTGTGCTGTGTGAGCTTTTTAAATAAAGTAGACAAATTTCAAGAAAAGAGAATTCCTATTAATTAGTTCTATAATCTCTTGACCTTACAACTCCTGTGTGGCACCACAACAACTCAGGTGAGCAGAGATTAAGGTCCAACTGGTCTGAAACATTTTGATTTGGCTCAACCTGACCAAAAAATGAAATATTTTGTTTTGGTTTTCCTGACAGAAAATTGAAAGATTTCAGAAAAAGTTAAACTTCTCATGACAAATTTTAATTTTTGTGGAAACAGCATTTTCCCTTGAAAAAAACAATGACTGAAAATTCCTGACCAGTGCTTTGGGAGAAGAAATCCATGTTAAGATTCGTCAAGAACACTATATATGGATCTCTGTAAGGGAGAGTGCTGCAAGTGTACCTGTTTTGAATACATACATTGGGACTTATTCGGGCACCCATTTTTATTTTAACTAGTACCTTACTAATGCAAGTAGTTCCATTCATGCACTTCCTAAAGTGTGTGTAGAAACCCAACTCCCTTAGTGCAGCTACAAGAAAAATCAGACAAATTCAACATCAACGATAATCAGTTCTGAAAAATACTGTAGCCAACTTTCTGAAATGCGTACAGAGAGAATTCATAAGACTAACTCAATATATAAAGCTCATAAGAGAAAATAATTGCCTTTAAAAGCTCTCTGAAATACCAATCCAGCAAAAATTCACTCAGCCATGTCCCACAGAGAGGTTAAAGACGGAAAAAGCAAGTCACATGATCTCAGCATGAAAGAAATTCCAACAAATTGCTTACCTTGTATTAACAAAGAGAGACAAATTTGTTACATTCATGCCATTAATGGTCTACAATTTTTGTAAATCTACAGACAACTATGTTAAGTGGCAAATATTTCAATATGTTGTTTGCAGTGTTGTAGCCTCATTTGTCCTAGGATATGAGAAAAGACAAGGTAGGCGAGATAGTATATTTTATTGGATCAACTTCTGTTGGCCAAAGGTACAAGCTTTTGAGTTACACAGTTACACACTGTTTTTGAGCTCTGTGTAGAGCTTCAGGTCCAAAGAGGAGTTCTGTGTAGCTCGAAAGCTTGTAGCTTTGGCCAACAGAACATGGTCCAATAAAAGATATTACCTCACCTACTTTGTCTTTCTCAATATTTCAATACACAGTTAAGTACAGAGGACTGAAAGTATGCAGTAAGTTCTCTGATAAATATTTCCCTATGTTTCTTAATTTTGTAGGATTTTTGAAAAATAAATACTTCCATTTTAAATTGAATTGAATAAGCAGTAATTTCTGTGAGCTCTTTCCACTTAAAACCTGTGCATTAGACGTCCTGTAATCCTCTCCTTCAACATCCCTTCTCTCCTTGGCATTTGTGTGGATTTCCCATCACTATGTCTGGCTTTGACTCAAAGGCCAGCCTTGATAGTGGCCTAATGCTTTAGTACCTTTTCCTTGTTTATTCCTAAATTCCTCTCTTTGTAGTAGATATATACTATTAATGCACTTATCTGAATGGACAACAAATGTCCTTCCGGAGTAGCAATGTTATTACTGTTACTGTAAAATAGCCAAGAGAATGTGTTTGTAGAGAGGAAAGCTGTTTCATTAACCAAATCAGGGCTCAAGTCTGCCACCTTCTGAGCACCACTGGCAGAGGGCATAAAATTTCTGAAGAGCCTTCATCTCCTCCACTGCGTGAGGGGACTCAGGTCTCTGGCATGGCAACATACTGAGGTCTACAGTTTTTGTGGTAAAAAGTGGAAAACAGGCTGTTTCATTAAATAGACTGTGTGTGTAAATTGAGTTTTTGCAAAAAAACAAAATATTTTAGATATATGGAAATATCTTCTTTTTAGAAACTGAAAACAGCTCTTCCATGTCAGTAATTTTTAATAAATGTTAAGACAGTCTTTCTAAAAACTGTGCTATATTACTATTGTTAATTACTATGAAGTCCTCTCATTAATAGGAAAAGAAGAGACATGAGGGAGAAAAAATAGTATATATGTATTTGTTTGGAATTAAAGTTTTTGTAGATTTCAAAATAACCAGAACTTTTAAGTCAATAATCAACATGACATTTTATTACATACAATGTGAACAATCCATATGCTGAATATTTGAAACATTCATATTTTGTTTACTTGCTTATGAATGCCTAAACTATGCCCACAAAAATAAACTTTGAGAGAAAATTGACAGTAAAAATAAATGTCAACACCAGACATTTCAGAGTTTATTGTAACCTTCATAACTTAAACAACCAGAAGACTTAAGCATCTACTAAAAGTGGAAGACAGGACCACATAAAAGAAAAGCTAGAACACCAAAAAAAAAAAAATAGACCATCCAACAATTAAAATACATCCTTTCTATCCAGCAAAATACGGAGCTACAGCCACATTTCCCACATTGTATCATGTCAAGTCATAACAGCATCACATAAAGTAAGCTAAATAAAAAAATTAGTTTTAACTCTTCCTCAGAGAAAAGCTGGTATTATAGTGGGATTATCCATTTAATAAAGTTTTCATTTTTCTGTGCAGGTTTTAAGTGAAGAACACAAATCATTGTTGAAACCTTCTTTCTAAATTTTCATGCTTAAAATGCATAGTTCAGCATTTTTGCAGTTGAGGACTGTAGTAGCACAAATAGGTTTCCTTACGCTTTCCCACTTATTTTTCAGCACACTGGAATTCTTAAGTGTGCAGAATATTGCATACACAACTGCCCGCTCACTACAATTTGCAAGGCATGCTCTTCATCACTTGTCCAGTTTTGCACACCAAATGAGACATGCTTACGGTTTTTAGGTGTGCATCTCAAGGTTTTAAAAATTTACCCCCTAGTTTTCTAAAGAGCTAAAGCTTTTCATCAATATTTGAAATACCACCTCAACTAGCAAAACATATTGCTATTCCAGACACAGCCTCCTGCTGTCATTCCACTGTTGGCATGGGACAGTCTTCAACAAGACTTAGAAAACCTCATTCAATATTCCACTCTAGAGGAGCCGACACTTACTGTGAATTCTGCTCTTCAACTTAAATACCAGTGTCTGTGGCAGGCCAATTCTATCATTGCAGATACAGCATCCCTCAGGCGAGGTCCAACCTTTCTCTCACAGTGCACCCAGGGATTAGCTTGACTTCCCCTAAATTCTCTCCACTGCACAGTAAGAGCTAATCTTTCCTGTATGAAGCAGGAGATGGTGTTGCTATGACAACTGAGCACATTCTAGCAATGGGACTACTGAGATGAGCCGAAAAGACGACAGTGAAACATGCACTCAGCCTTCCTCCAGGGCTATGGGATTCTTCCTCTAGGATTTAATTCCCCAACAAGTTTACTGACAGGCTGGGATGTTGATTATCTATGTACTTTGCTACAGGGAGATTACTAGTTAAGAATATGGTTGGAAGAGCACGGCGTTATTTAATGAAGCTGCCATTCCTAGTTATGTTAAATTGCTGATTTTAAATGCAACATAGCTGTTTTTAAACCACTACATGTTCATAAACGTTAGCCTATGCTTAGTCTGCACTAATAGCTCAGTGTAAAAAAGAGAAATAAAGTCACAAGCCAAGTCCTTCAACTTTTGTTTTCCTATTTATTATCCATATACTATTTCTTTTAAGATTACTCACTCTCTCTCTCTCTCTCTCTCTCTCTCTCTCTCACACACACACAGAGCGCAGCATCAGTGTTTGAAGAGCTAAGGTTTCCGGAGGTGGGGGAGGGGATGCTGACAAAAGCAAATCTCAGCAGCCACATTTCTCATATAAATCAGAGAGAACAACCACAATAAGCTTAGGGAGCCCTGTTCATCAAGGAAAAAGGAAATTGAGTAATCCATATTGTAAATATCAGATATTTACTGCTGCAGAATGTCTGACTACATTTTAAACACTTTTTCCTCAATGAAAAGACAAAGAAGATTTCAGAATCTGTATATTTTTATTATTTGCACATTTTTAAATCTTAAATTAAAATAGAAACGTGGCATGAAAATTGAATTGCCTTTATAAAAAAAAACCTTAACATTTTATTATTGCATACCCCCTGGCGATCTGAGCACGATCATGTCTTCTTCTGTTATCTCAGCCAAGGTCATATGCCAAGGAGCCTTCACCTCCAAGAGTCAGCAACTTAGGATACTATACCACAATGAATGGAATTTTCACCCATCCATTTACATGGAACTGATTTCACTACTCCTTGAGGTTTCCATTATCACGCTCATGTCTCATTCCCCTCGGCTATGTGCCACCTGCACTACTATATACATGTTGCAGCAGCTATGGTATACCACACCTCCTCAAAGTTTGCACTGACTCCTTGTAACTAAGTATTTAGGAAGCTGCAGAGGAATTTAATTTACACCACCCTAAGCCACCTCACTCATTGGAAACTGAGGGGGAAAAATCACCTCGGAGAAGAAGTCATCCAGAGGTGCAAGAATCCAGAGTTTAGATTTGATCCTGGTCTCCTATTCGGCTGGCAGCCAAGTAAGTGGCTGTATAACAACCTTCCCCGTATACCAAGTTATATATGACTTGTAATGTACCTTGTATCTACCTACACTACCTTGAATCCCAATACTGCAATGAATGTATTTACACTGAGAAACTCACAAAGCAGAAACAATGTGCAGTATATTTTCCCAAGGCCACATAATACCGTACTTGTTGGCCCATTGTAGCCTTAACACAGCATCTGTAGAATTATACAACCCATTTAGATTTGCCTTAAATTGAGTCGTGGCATGCCTCTGCAATACACATGTACACAACATTAAAAATAAAAAAAATCTATTGGCCCTGACTCTATTCCCACAGCTTGCTATGAAGACATATTAGTGTAATTCACTAAAAAGTTATAGCACCTGTATTCATTATCATCTAATTAGTGTGAGGTTTCTTCCTTTTTGCATTTTCTTAGTCACAGTCTATAAAATTGGAGAAAGGCTAAGTCAGGTAACAACATATGGTTTTGCTTTTAAAACCAACCAACCAAAATTCTTGAACACTGAAGAATCTCTTGGTTAAATAATTTTCAACTCAAGAGGTAATATTTTACACTCTGTATTCCACTGGAAAACTCTGATATTTGTAGGCATGCAAATTGGTTTGGGGGGAAAAGGACATATAAGCAGATGTTGGATGATGTTACAGATTTCTCCTGTCATATCTTTCTTACAGGCTGTGCATACAGGACATTATGGATTGTGAACTGGACTTCCTCTTGATAATGAAGCATGGTATTAGAGGACACTATTGCTGTCAGTCCTCGGACCAATCCTATTCAACTTATTTATAAATGATCTGGAGAAAGTGGTAAACAGTGAGGTGGCAAAGTTTGCAGATGATAATAAACTGCTCAAGATAGTTAAGACCAAAGCAGACTGTGATGAACTTCAAAAAGATCTCACAAAACTAAGTGATTGGCCAACAAACTGGCAAATGAAATTTAATGTGGATAAATGTAAAGTAATGCACATTAGAAAAAATAACCCCAACTATACATACAATATGATGGGGGCTAATTTAGCTACAACAAGTCAGGAAAAAGATCTTTGAGTCATCATGGATAGCTCTCTGAAGATGTCTGCGCAGTGTGCAGAGGCGGTCAAAAAAGCAAACAGGATGTTAGGGATCATTAAAAAGGGGATAGAGAATAAGACTGAATATATTATTGCCCTTATATAAATTGATGGTACACCCACATCTCGAATACTGCGTACAGATGTGGTCTCCTCATCTCAAAAAAGATATACTGGCACTAGAAAAGGTTCAGAGAAGGGCAACTAAAATGATTAGGGGTTTGGAACGGGTCCCATATGAGGAGAGATTAAAGAGGCTAGGACTCTTCAGCTTGGAAAAGAGGAGACTAAGGGGAGATATGATAGAGGTATATAAAATCATGAGTGATGTGGAGAAAGTAGATAAGGAAAAGTTATTTACTTGTTCCCATAATACAATAACTAGGGGTCACCAAATGAAATTAATAGGCAGCAGGTTTAAAACAAATATAAGGAAGTTCTTCTTCACGCAGCGCACAGTCAACTTGTGGAACTCCTTACTTGAGGAGGTTGTGAAGGCTAGGACTATAACAGCGTTTAAAAGAGAACTGGATAAATTCATGGTGGTTAAGTCCATTAATGGCTATTAGCCAGGATGGGTAAGGAATGGTGTCCCTAGCCTCTGTTTGTCAGAGGATGGAGATGGATGGCAGGAGAGAGATCACTTGATAATTGCCTGTTGGTCCACTCCCTCTGGGGCACCTGGCATTGGCCACTGTTGGTAGACAGGATACTGGGCTAGATGAACCTTTGGTCTGACCCGGTACGGACGTTCTTATGTTCTTATGAGATGCTACATTTTACATCTGTTTCAAAGTCCTGACTACTTTTAGTCATTAAATATCCTGTGGCTTTTTTGTTTTATCCAGCACCCTCGCCAAACATGGGTATGAGTCTTCCACTGCATTGATTATTCCAACCTAGAGCTGGAAACTTCCAGACTTGGTTCTCAGTAGTTCTGCCTGATCATTCTATCAGGAAAAATGCCCCCACCCTCGACTCCTCTCAGCAGAACCAGGAATTTCAGCAAAGTTCAGAGAGCTACTGAGATATTCAGGAGGCCAGAATCACCATCATTGCACACTGGAACCCAAAGACCCCACGGAAAGGCAGCTCCTTCTACTGAATTCTATGGGAATTTGCCTGAGCAAGGAATGAGCAGAATGTAGATGTACCCCAGGGGCAGTGCAGAGAAGCATGAGCCCTTCCCATTCTGCCTTTGCTCCTTACCCCATCTCCCCTGAGCCTTCTCAGTTGGACTACCAGGCATCCAGGGTAGAATCCAAACTTTGTCCATTTTCTACACATCTATTTTGTGGGGTACCAAAAGCACAACATCTGCTTTTCATGTGCACACAGACCTAGCAGGGAGACCAAGCAGGGGCTTGGAGGGGATGTTTCCTCTTATGTCTGTTGACAACTACACAGCCTGGACTATAATCTGGCCATAAATAAAGACCTCAAGATTTGGCCCATTATGAAGAACAAAGAAAAAAAATACTATAAAAACAACAAGGAGTCTGGTGGCACCTTAAAGACTAACAGATTTATTTGGGCATAAGCTTTCATGGGTAAAAACCTCACTTCTTCAGATGTATAGAGTGAAAGGTAAGAAGTGAGGTTTTTACCCACGAAAGCTTATGCCCAAATAAATCTGTTAGTCTTTAAGGTGCCACCAGACTCCTTGTTGTTTTTTAGATACAGACTAACACGGCTACCCCCTGATACTTGACACCATGCAAAGTAAAAAATACTATGTCGGTCCAACGTAAACAAGTTAATTTGAGCACAGGGACCTTCACTCTTGTATTTCCTGACATTTCTTATTTTTAACTGGTATCAGAGTAGCAGCCGTGTTAGTCTGTATCCGCAAAAAGAACAGGAGTACTTGTGGCACCTTAGAGACTAACAAATTTGTTAGTCTCTAAGGTGCCACAAGTACTCCTATTCTTTATTTTTAACTGTGAACCCTTAACACTGAATAATCATCTCTTGCATATCATATCTCTAGGTATGTGTACCATCTTTTGAGATCTTTATATGAAAGGCACTATGTGTTGCAAGATTATATCTTTTTGTTTGAACTATTCACTGACCCTGAAAAGTGTTCAGCCCCAAACAAAAAGCTTAAGCACACACAAGCTTTGCTGAATTGGGGCTACACTGCCCAACACTTTGCAGAATCAAACCCTTGCTCCAGATTTTTAACACCTCATTTCTTTCATACTCCTTTCTAATTCAGGATCTGATTCTGTCAGGTAATGAGTGCCTCATATGATGTGCTGAGTGTGCTCAACTACGTTGGCAGTTAAAAAACAAATCAATAGGAAGGCAACAATAACTGAGGGCATTCAGCACCGTGCAGGATCAGATCCTCAGTTTTAACATTCAAAACACAGAAACTGGTGATGCTGAGTTAATACAGAGAATAAATGTAAATAAGTGAATAGAGATCTCTGGCTTTGCACAGAAAAGCGAGACCCACAAATCTGCACTTTAACTTACAAAGCACCACCTTATTTTACCTTTGGAAAAGTGTAATTTTGTTTAACTTTTTTCATCCTGCAATTTCATCCTCTGCGTCATTTAAGCAATCAGGATCCGATTCTGATCTCACTTACACTAGTTTTCTCTACTTGTAATTCCACTGACTTCAGGGGAGTTAGTCTAGATTTACACAAGAGAGCAGAATAAGGCCTTCATGGTTTCTGAATCAGAAGAGATGGGTCATCCCTTATGAAAAGAAAAAATTATATGATTTTTTTTAAAGAAACAAATTACTACAATTTCATTCTAGCCAAAATATTTTTATACATGAAAACTAGAAAGGTTTTCACCCATAAATTATTATTATTAGTTTGTCTTCCCACGTAAGTAGTTTGAATTTTGGATTTGTACTGGTAAATGCAGAGGCATAAATAGGTACTTGCAGAATAAATAAACAAAGAATCAGAGTAAGATGCAAGCTTTTCAACATTAAACAAAATAATTTCTACATGAAAATCATCAATGCAAGACCAGGTCAAAAATTAAGATACAATAGGATGCTATATTTCTCAGATCTGGAAGATTGGTTTGTCTGCTTGGATGGGGTTGAAAGGCAAAGCAATGGTAAAACTGCTCTTGTTAATGTGCATTATTTACACAGCTTCAAAAAACTGAATTTCATCACTGTTTAAAGCAGGTCATTACATCAGGCTACTCTGTGTCAGTGCAGTCTCTGATGAACAAGACTGACAATAAAAATTATACCGTATACTTATCTGATAGACATGCTTATTCTAAAAGGATGTGCAGAAAATAATAGCAACACCACATTAAAAAAAATTACTGCCTTAGTCTCCAGGCACAACTTGAAAGTTTCCAACTCAAGTGCCTGAAGATAGACACCTTAGCTCATATTAGGCATCTAAATAAAAGTAGTTTCATTTTCAGAGATGCTGAGCACCCACAACTTCCTTTTAAGACAATGACAGGTTTCAGAGTAGCAGCCGTGTTAGTCTGTATCCGCAAAAAGAAGAACAGGAGTACTTGTGGCACCTTGGAGACTAACAAATTTATTAGAGCATAAGCTTTCGTGGACTACAGCCCACTTCTTCGGATGCATACAGAGTCATACATGTCTCTGTATGCATCCGAAGAAGTGGGCTGTAGTCCACGAAAGCTTATGCTCTAATAAATTTGTTAGTCTCTAAGGTGCCACAAGTACTCCTGTTCTTTTTAAGGCAATGAAATAGGTAGGGACTGACCATCTTTCAAAAATCAGGCCATTTATTTATGTACCCAATTTGGAAAATTTGAGGTTTGGCAGTTAAATAAAATTAGTTATCTTATGTATACAAAAATAGTGTTTGGATTTTTTTGCAAAGAAACAAATTTATGTTAGGATAGCTAAAAAATGTAAAATAAAGAAATTGTTCCTAGTATGATTGTGTTTCTCTTGCTAAAGTTTTTAAGCCATCCAAACTCCAGAATAATAGAGTTGGTTTCCAAACGTATTTTTTCCAGGTTCACTTCTGATAACAACTACAGTATGTTATGCAGGAAACTGTTAAGAAATATTTCATTTTAGATTCTGTAACTTACAAGGTCAGTTACAGTTAACTATTAAAACAACTCATTGATTTCTGTTTCAGTTTAGTCGAATGTATTGTGTTTGTAGAACACAATGAGTCTTTGTCTATAATATATCTAAATAGTAATAGGCACAGTTAGATAGGTTAAAGGGCAATTGAGAGAACAAGATGGCCATATTATTCATGGATCTCTCCCCTTCTGTAAAATATCCCCCATGCCTCCTCCCATACCCCAAGTTGTCCCCTCTTGCCCTCTAACTGAGTAGATATTAGGCAACAGATAGATTTTGAAAAAAAATTAGATTAATGGTATTTTTACCATAATTTTAATAACTAAGTTTGCCAGCAGAGGCTGGTGGATAAAAAAAAGGCTTCTTCAGAGAAACCAATGGTCTTTCAAAATGGCTGCCATCTCCCATTGTACTCAATGAGATTAAGGCCATACTGACCTTTCGTTAAAGTATCCTCTTTCAAAATGCCCACTGCTTCCGACTGTTTCCACAAACAGTGAAGTCAGCAGCCATTTTGTTAAGCACAATCTGTGGTCTCAATCCTATTGAATACAATGGGAAGTGGCAGCCATTTTAAAAGAGGACAGTTTTATGTGGAATTCTCTGTAGAAGAATATTATTTGTCACTCTCTGCTAAAGAAACTTTCATTTATGCACAATATTTGGGAAAGTTACTGTAAATCTTTTTTAAAGTTTTCAAATAGCCTATGCATGAAATTTCAAGTGAGTTTTAATAAATTAAGTTTGGAATGTCTGTTATTTTGTTATTAAGATCATTCTGGAGAAACAGATACCAACATTAAATTTCTTAAAAGACCCATTTTTAATTATTTTAACTCAAGCTAATTAACCTACTTGTAAATTATCAGAATATAAATTCTGTACTCCATCAATAAACGCTATAATTTTGGAGCAAATACACTATATTCTTCATACACAGGGCAGAGATTCAACCACCTTGTTAAGTGCAAAACTCAGCCTTACTAGTGGAACCATAGTGCTTCCATAATAAATCTGTCAAATATGGCATTATTGTGTCACAACTGGGTGTTTTGGGGAACATGCCTGAGGCAAGAGTTTGTAGAATGTGGGGGTTTTGAATCAAGCAAGTATTTTCATGGGTATGATCAGTGATTTAATGATTAATAATCATTATTATTAATTACATGTATTATGGTAGTGCCTTGAGGTCTCAACCAAGATTAGTGCCCCATTGCAGTAGGTATTGTACAAATACAGTGAGACAGGCTCTGCTTTCAAAGACTTTAAAATCTAACCAGAGAAGACAGAAAGAGGGAGGGGGGAAGGGAAGTGTTATTAACCGCACTTTACAAAGGGGGAAGTGAAGTTCAAAGCTTAAGTGACTTGCCCAAGGTCATGTAGGAAGTCTGTAGCACAAGTGGGAACTGAACCGAGATCTCCAAGTCTAACTCCAGTACCTTCCCCTAAAAGCCAAACAATTCTTGTTATTATAATTCTTATTTATTATTGTTCCCACCTACACATAGGTACAAAGCTCTCAGAGATTATGCTCTCAGTTACGTTGTGTAAATCTACAGACCTCCCCTGATGTCTCTCCACTATGTCCTGAAAGCAGACTCTGGCCCAGAGACTAATGTATTGGCAAGTTTGTGTAAGAAGATCTACCCTCTGTTGAACAGAATGCAACTTCTCAAATGTTTCTAACTATCTCAACCACTATTGCATGTCCTGCAAAGAATACATACAGTAAACCTAAATTTTTGTCTGCACACTAAAAGAAACTAGACAGGTTAGATTAAGTAGATAAGAGACTTATTTTGGAAATGAAGGGTGTAAATTCTAGTCCTCCATGACACATGTATGTGACCGTGTGTATATGCAAGTCCATATAGCAATGGATTGTTACAAGATATGGTAATCAGCTAAACCTCATACATGGGAGGAAAGAATGTGCAATCTTCTGCTCCCAGTGAAAACCCTCCATCATTTCAGCTCACGAGTATCTATCCGTCATTACTAGTGTTAGGGTTTGTAAGGCTTTCGTAGCCCAGTCAGTAATGTGTGAAATACTCAAAATATTAAAGCAGCTCTGATTCCTATCTGTTAAAATACTCCATGGGCAAGGGACTGAGTAGGGATTTATAATGTGAAATTATTTCCCTTTTGCAAATTAAACATGAATCCTCGTTGGCAGTGGAATCCTTGGACACAAATGTGGAAGGTAGATTTTAAGCTACATTGACCAGATTGATAAAAAAAAGTCATAGCTGTATACATAGTCCCTCCTTCTTTATGGAGGTGCCCCGTTAAAGGGTATGCACACAGCTTTGCAACAACTTGCTCAGTTTATTTTGAAAGGCCTTTTTAGTGAGAAAGCAGGAAAATGGGGAGAAACCTAGGAAAAAGAATGAACTACAGCCGGAGAAAATACAAGCCATAAGACAGCTGCTTTCCTATCACCCAGACACACAGTCTGGGATACTTGGACCACACCAACCCTTTGTATCATATACACATGCATCTCTAGAAGGGTGAGGTGCCAGTCTAGCAGTGGCAAGAAGAACTAGTTGTAAGTGGGCATGAGTTCTGCAAAACAGAAAGACCAGGAACACATGAATTCCTCACAGTGAAGTGGGCAGTTCACAACTGGCTCCAAGTTTCACTGTGTACATAGAGAATAACCCTTTGACCTATGTCCAGATAACAGCTAAACCAACTCTCCTGCGATTACTTGGGTTGTGGAACTGTCAGATTTTAATTTTACTCAAATACTGAGCAGAAGAGAAAGCTGCTGACAAATACACTGCCTCAACAAGCATCAGAACCAGAGGATTATGAGGAAAATGTTCCAAGGACAAACTCCCCAGAGGTAATCAGTTCTGTACCACAGATAACAATCCAGGTATTACCTGGGTGATGGCTTACTCCACCTGCCTCATTTCTCACAGACACACAATACTCCAGTGGTGGAACTTCTCACAAGGACAGAATTAAAATAACTGGATAGGTCCCCACAAAAATTATTTCCAGGATTATTCATTGTAAAGGAGCAGTATGAGACAAAGAATATTATGGTATCACAATGCTGAAAATGAAGTACACTGGTACTAGTGGATTAGATGAATATGAACCTCTAGGCAAAAAAAATCAAGGTAAGATAGCAGGGGGCATCTCACTGGGCTGACAGCAACTTGTTCAGTGGTTAGTCAATCGCTGAAAAAACTTTTGTATATCATCTTCAGTAGTCTAAAAATCCCAGCAATCAACAAAGTTCTTCCTCGCTTCTGGTCACCTCAGTAACTTTAACAATATGGTGTAGAAAAACAATACAGTAGGTTGGTCAATAAAGCACATTAGAAGAGAACCTCTGCATTAAGTACCCAGAATACCTGAAATAGAGCAAGAAGTTAACTTAGGGCACTTGATAGGATGGACTTTGTTCTCCCACTTACCAGTCTGAGAGAGTCTCCAGAGTCACTACAGCATAAGTAGTTTTGATCAAAAATATGACTAATAGTAAAGACAAATTCCTGTCTGCAATTTTTTAAATATAAACTATGTAGCATACTGTATCTCTGTAATTGAACTCTTTGGTTGGGGGAGAGGGAAGAATATTCTAAAAGAGGGGGAGAGTGCACAACTTTGATTTATATATTTGAAACAAAGTTTGTTTAAAAGAGATAACAATGGAAATGTCACCAACTGTTAAGTATCTCAATATATCCACTAGTGACTCCAGTACAGAATTCATGAGGCAATTCTGTGTGAAAAAATCTAAGTACATACTAGAAAACCAGGAAGAGAGAGAAAACTGGACGGTTAGAGAGGAGATAGACACACCAGCTAGATGTTTCCTGGTGGAGCGGGGGGGAGTCATCAACGGATGAGTGGAAACCAACTCGTCGTTTTTTGAATTACAGGGGACAGCGACAGTAGCCAATAAACTTTCATGAAAGATAGTTTCAATCAAAATTGAAGCCTGGGCATAACTGAGATATCAAACAAGGAAGGGAGTATGGTTCTTATTCCCAGCCTAAGTGAAAACATTTTCTATAGAAATGTGTCAAAAAAAAAAATGAGGAAAAATTAAAATAAAATAATTTTACTTATAGACTAGACAGCAAATATTACCAATTAGAGCACAGTGGGGCATTGGGGGAGGGAAGGATTGGTCCCCAGCTGGAGCGAGGCAGGGGCCAGGGGCAAGATGAGCACAGTGGGGCATGTGGGGAGGATTAGTCCCTGCTGACTGGAGCAAGGCAGGCGACAGAGGCAAAAGCACAGCAGGGCGGGACCTAGGGTTGGTCCCTGGAGCAAGGGACGGGCTGGAGGTAAACTGCAAGTGCAGCAGGGCTGGGGAAGGGGTAAACAGGATTTCCGCCACCCCCCGCCCCTGCCCACATAGAGCGGGTACCTACCTTCTCCCTGGTTCTAGCCCATTCTCTTCATCTCTCTCTGCACTGAACTGAGGGTGGGGGTGCAGTGTCTGGGAGGAAGTTAGGGTGCAGGAGCAGGCTGGGGGTTGTGGTGCTGGGTCTGGGCAGGAGCTAGGGTGAGGGAAGGGGCTCAGGATTGGGGCAGGAGGTTGGGATGTGGAGCGCTTACCTGGGGCAGTTCCCATTTGGTGCGAGGGGTTCAGGTGGGAATGTAGGAGGGTGCAGGAGTCAGGGCCTGGGGGAGCGGGTATGTGTGGGGGGGTGCAGGAGTCAGGGCAAGGGGCTAGGGAGTGTGGGGGCTGCGGGAGTCAGGGTGGGGGTGTGTGAGGGTGCAGGAGTCAGGGCTGGGGGCGTTGGGGGTGCAGGGGTCAGGGAAAGGGGCTAGGGGTGAGGGCTGGGGTTCTGGGGATGCTCCCAGTCCCCTGCCCTGAACAGCTCATGGCAGGGGGCTGGAGAGGGTATGCCCTGATTCCACCCCCCTCCCTAAGGCCCTGCCCCCGCCTCTTCTCCGCCTCCTCCCCCGAGCGCGCTGCGGCTCCGCTCCTTCCCCTCCCTCATGTCGGCAAACAGCTGTTCGGCGGCAGGGAGCGGGAGGGGTGGAAACGCAGCATGCTCAGGGGAAGAGGCAGGGGAGGGAGCAGCTTGGCTGCCAGCAGAGCCTGTCCTGCTGCAGCAGGAGCCGGCAGGACCAAGCTTCTGCCCACTGCCCCTGCAGGAGAGAGCAGCGGGTGGGGGGCAGAGAAGAGCGGGCCTGGCTGGGGACCCTTTGGACCATGGGCCCGGCGCCATGGTAAATCCGATACTGCTGGTCGGCAATGCCGACTGGGCCATTAAAAGTCCAGTCAGCGGCGCAATGGGGTCCAGAGACTAAGGCGGGCTCCCTGCCTGCCCTAGCTTCGTGTGGCTCCCACAAGTGGCGCATAGGCAGCCAGGGAGACTTTGCGCACTGCCCGTGCCCTGAGTACTGGCTAAGCAGCTCCCATTGGCTGGGGGATGGTGCCTGCAGATGTGAGGGCAACATGCAGAACTGCAGTGGCCGTCCATGCGCCTAGGAACCGCAGGGGCCAGGCAGCTGCTTCCTGAGAGCCGTGGTAAGCGCCGCCAGGTCCCCGCACCATGAACCCCCTCCCACACCCAAATCCCTCCCAGATCTCCCTTTGATCTAGGGAGATCATAGCTAGCTCGGGTATGGGAGCAGTGGACATGGATGGGACAGAAATCGTGCATGGCCATTGTTATATTTCTGGTCCCAGCAGAGAAGGAGGTAGACACAGAGTTAGCTCATGGAAACACAGCTGTGCTCTCTTTATTGTTCTTGCTGCAAAACAAACTACAGGAAGGAAGGCTTTGCACTTGGCAGGGGAGAGACTCAAACATTTAAAGGGATGGGATACCACAACAGGTACTGCAATCACACCTCCCAATTGTAGAGTGGGAATGTCCACAGTCTAATAGGCAAGACAGACAAATAGTGGGATAAAGGGAATATTACTATTCCCACTGTACAGATGAGAAATTGAGATTAAAAAGAAGATTGAATGACTTGTCCAACGTCACACTTGTGACAGAGCCATGAACTGGACCTGAATCCAAGTCCTGTGCCTTAAACACAAAACCATCTTCCTCTGTTGTTGAAACAGACCCTGCACAATAGGACTCTCTTGCTATCCTTTGTGCACCTTCTGCACCCCACTCAAAAAAAAAAAAAAAAAAAAAAAAGTTAATTTCCCAGGCATAAATTTGGAATCCTTTGTCTTCAGGAACAACACATTTGATTTTGTGTGCAGTGAGTTGATGTACCCATTAAAATTAATTTTAAAAAGATCAAGAAAATAAGGAATAATTGTCAGTAGTAAACATAATGTCAAAAACCGCTAAGAGTGGGTGTGTCAAGCACTTTTATACAAATCTATCAGATACTTCTCAGTGAAGAATTCTGTCCTTCCTGCTGTTCCCTGTGTAGATGAGGCCACTGGGGGAAATAAGACAAAAATATGGGTAGCAGTTAGCCATTATGATGGTGCATAATGATAATTAGCATACCATATTTGCAAGTTCAAACAACATGCTGAAGATACAGCATTTAACTCTATTACTCCTTTTTATCTGAATCATTACAGGCTGCCTCTTAGCTACTGTATCAGGATGGGTGAACCTAGTAAACATTGCTATTTGGATGAGAGATTTTAGTGTTTTGTATTGTGCAGTACGTGCCACATAGAACACACATACCTTGCAATACTGTGGTGGTGCTTAGATAACTAAATAAATCTCTGCTGTTACCTAACCTGAGTGTTCTAGGAACAGTATTTCCTATAGCAAGGGCAGGGAAGCACAAGGAAACAGGGAACATGCTGAGGTAACCATATTTATCTATCCTAGGTGAAGTTAGGAAAATGTTCATTATCTTCAATCTGTGCAATGAGTTTTACAGTGTATACACAAGTTGTGTATAAACAGCTTATATATGAATTTATATATATAGCTGCAGATTTTAGCTAACATTTCAGTTTAGTTCGACTACAGGCCAAATAAATGTATGCATAAAGGATAGGGAGACTAGTATAACAGCAGCTTTGCATTCCTATGTTCATCCAACTCAAGATGTTGATTTTAATAATGTATCAATTTCCATGCTTACACTTACTTTTTTTTTATTGGTTGGGTTTTTTTTTAATACGTATCCATTGCTATGGCTGCTGAGTGCATGACAATTTAAACATCTCAAGTAAGCAGGGCACTCATCCTACCATACCAACAATTTAATAATAGTCCATTGTCAAGCAGACACTTCAACAAAACATGTCTTGCATCATGTCCTGAAGGTCTGCAAGTTCTGGCAGAATGCCAGCGGGAGCAAATTTCAGAGCCTTCCACTGAAAACATACTGCACCTCTAGTCTCCCAGCATGCACATCTCAGAACTGTCAGCAAACGCATGTCAGCTGATTTCAGCCATTGGGATGGATCTTATCTGAATCAACTCCATAGTGTGAAAATATATGGCTAATAATATAATGACTACTGACCTAAAGGATCCTCATGACAACATATATATGTAAGGTATTGCTCTCTGGGAAAGCATCATAAGAGATTCAGTATCTCTTGTCTTCCTGAGCTTCCCAGCAGGACAGTAGTCAGAAAATGTTACCTCAACTCCCTGCAGTATACCATGAACAATATGATGCAGCACATACAGTCTAGAATAGCAGATACCACCACTGAGTGTCTCATTAGGTTGTGAGTATAAGTTTTAAATACAGGGATGTTAATATGCTCAATACTGACGCTACAGTACATATCATATACATTCTCTCCACTCAATATATATATGTATATTGCTCAGTACCAGAGGGAATCCCTCTCAAAGCCTCATTTCGCCCAACTTGACACACACAAACCAGGGGCTTGTCTATAAGTCACAAGGGTTGGAGGGTATTCTATTTATAGATAACTTAGCCTTAAGTAATGTACAGTACATTGATTCAGTTAATAAAACCAGCACCAAGGCTGCCTTTCTCCAGTATTTTATCAATATTCAGTTCACTGAGTCGATGAGATTTCTTAATGTTCTTATCATGAACACAAATACCTAAATAGTTTAGGGTGCCATGATTTCTGGTCTTATACATAAAGTGATAAGAAATATAGAAAGTGACTTGCAAATGCATAGCAACTATCCCAAAATAGGAACCCAAATTCCAAACAGATTCATCTCTACTCTGCAAGTAGTTTGATAAATTGGTTTTGTCTAACCAGACTGAGATTTATTTTTGGGGGGGTGTCGGGGGGGGTTGTTCAGACAATGCTTGGGACCATAGAGATTTAAGCCCTTCGGCTCGCAGCTTTCCCAAACTGACCCCATTTATGGCCCCAACATTTTCTGGGGAATTTAAACCTTAAAAAAAAGAGTTTGGCTCTCATCCTTCCAAAAATAAGTTTCCAAATGTTAACCTTTGTTACTATGCTGGATTATTATTTTTATTATTATTATGTATGGGCAGGTGTGAGGGTGGGGTTGGAGACTTACAATGATCACTTTTCCTCTCATTGACTCTTGGTGCCTTTCCAGCTGAGATTCCTGGATAAGGGTGGGAGTAGGTAGAGCCAATCAGCTGTCTCTTGACTTCTCATCCTTTGCCCAAGAAGTGGTAAGGCAGGGAGACATGCATTCTATTGCTCAATTTTCCTACACCCTGCCTGGAAGAAAAAGAGAGTAATAAACTGGGCTTCCCTACTCCCATTCCCCCAAACCATAACTGAAGAAGGGAAAAGAAGAGAATCTACTGCCAAAAATCCCTGTGGAGATTTCTCTTTGGCGCCTGCACCATGGTTTCCAACCCCGCAGGAGCATTGTAAGGATATATTGATACATATCTGTAAGGTGCTATGGATACTTTGGAGATGGATGGATGGACGGATGGAAGGATGTATGGAATGAACCACTGAAAGGGAAATCACAAGTTGAAGGGCAAAGGTAACAAGCAGTTCAATATCTGGGGAAAAAATTAATGCTGGCTCCACCCCTGCTTGTGTGCAGTTCCTTTTAAACACTATTTTGGAGTTAAAATATAATGTTTCCATTAGTTTTGCCACATTGAGACTCTGTAAGAGATACTCCATTAGCCTCACACAGCTTACATCTGGTATTACTTAAATATAAAAAGCATAACACCTCATACCGATAATATATCTTGCACATTTATTCCACCAGTCACTTTTGGAATTTATTCATGCTCAGTAACAGAATGCTCAGGAAGTTAGTCAATTCCATTATGTTGCTTTTCACCCTACACCCAAGCACAGACCACCTGAGGGATATACACTGGCTTTACCAGTATAGATACTGGCAGAGGTCCCAAGTGGCAGAAGATTTGCTGCGGGGTATGAAAGAGGGAGGCCGTGGTAGTGAAAAAATGACTATAACTCTCATTTTCCAAGGACCCCAACACAGAAAGTGGGTGGGGTGTCTAAGGAGGTCCTTCCATATCACAGGGATAAGTGCATTATCACAACTTGAATAGAATTGACCTAGGCAGAGCGGCTAGAGGATGCACTAATTTAGTACTTCCCCTAGGCAGTTTCCATGGCAAGACTCCTATGGAGCCCTGACTGCAACTTAAAAGTTACCTTTCCCCAGCAGAAAGCCTGAGGGAGTGCAAGCAGTGACTCTGGTGAAGGGAGATATAATCACACTTCACAGCACCAGCTTGAATGAATCTAGACATTTGCACAAAGGACTAACTGGCTATTGCACCTTTCAGATGTGGGAATGAGAAGGTCACTAAAAAAAGTGATTCTGTGGGTGGTTCTGAGAGGAGGAAAAGACAATGCCATCTCCATGTGATAATTTCTGTCTAAGAGGAAAAAACTGAACAGTTCCAGAAAGGACAGTTTGATGTACCTCAGGCATCATTAATGTGCACTCTGGCCATTTACACAAGATTTTACCAAATTATTGAATGAATAGATTTACCTGAAGTTGTTCCAGTACCATGCTAATGATGCTACCTGTGTGATGCACAGAGCTCTGCGCCTGAGAGAGGAAAACACTACAACCTATATTGTAGTGGGAATACAGGGGATGCTGTACAATATTAAGACCGACAGATGTGGCTTCCAGAATTTTAGTCATTTAGTCATAAATGCACAGAAAATTGACTGAGTTATAGATTTTAGAGAGAGAGATTTTCCCAAGTGCCAGCCATCCACCACCACCTCCACAAACACACCTTATTGAAGCGGTCACTGCCATTATGGTACTCATCCTCCAGTCAGGCAGATTATGAAGTCACCGTTAACACTGCCCTAACAATAGATGGATAGCATGAACTCATACAACAGTGCAACTAGTATTCTTACAAAGAAGCCTTCATCACCTAAGGCCCCGATTCAACAAAGCTCTTCAGATACACTTAGTCAGGGCTTATTTGGCTCTCCAGCATGACAGCTGCCCATACATCCATGACAGCTCCAAGACTTACTAGATTGGTATAACCTGGCTCTTTTGTTTGAAAAACAGTATTTAAATCTACTCTTTTGTATTGTTTTTATAAACAACTTGTGATTTTTGGAGTGGAAGAGAAGAAAATTATTCCCCCCCTCAAAAAAGATAAGGATGAATCTAGCCTGTAAGATACAGAATTCCAAGTACCACGTAAAGGACAATTGAAAAGTAGGTAATTATGTGACAATTGAAGAATATGCTTCTGTGGTACCATTGTGTGGTTGGTCTGGGGCAGTGGAAAAATAGTACACAATAACATTTTACTGAACAAGAAAGGACCAATTTGCATTCAACTGTGAATGCCAGTTGTTATATGGGACTTGCTAAGATGCATGTGCACACCTGCAAACTCTCTGAAGAAACACTCAAGTCATTATTCAGATGTGTAGCCCATAAAGTAATTTATTGTTTTAGAGTCAGGAGCAATACTGTTATCTTGATTACTGGGAAAAGCCACAAAGGAAAGTCACTGATCTCACATGCAATTCTTTTCACTAATGAATACATTCCTGCTATCATGATGAAGAACCAACTATGCCTACAACAAATGCAATCATCTAATTCACAATTTTCCTTGGAAATTGAACAGCATCATTGTAAGTTATCAACATCTAAAAAAAGATTTGAAAATTCTGTTTGTTTTTTAAAATACCCGGAAAATAAAAATTAGTCTCAAGAACAGAAAAGATGAAATATAATAAAATGATTAATTTAAAACATTTTAAAGACAGAATTTGCTACAAGGTTAGCAGCTAAAAGGAAAGGATACAGTCTTTGAATGACATTATGATGTAGTTTCTAGCTGGATGTACTTGAGAGTCTGTTTTGTCACTTTATCATTCAACTACAATTTTTGTATTGTAATTCTTCTGTACTTCATTAGAACAGTATTTAATTAAAAACACTAAGGCGTTAAAAATCAGAATTAAGAAGATACACACCACAAAGCAAACAATTAATGTTTAATGAAAGGCACTTTATTTTGGACAAAACACTACATTTTTAATACTTGCAGAAATAATTGATGTTGGCAGATTTTGATATCAGTAGACCTCTAGTGGCTACTACAGTAATTGATGATTACATTACTTTTCTTTACCTTTTTTTCCTCTAGAATGAAAATACTGTTTAGGAACAAAATTGCAACATATGGTTAGTGGTACAGAAAAATAGTACTAAGCACCTGATTTCTACATTGCCACCAAAGGCCCACCTCTGAACCTGAGATTATGTTTCAGAGTAGCAGCCGTGTTAGTCTGTATCCGCAAAAAGAACAGGAGTACTTGTGGCACCTTAGAGACTAACAGCTTATGCTCTAATAAATTTGTTAGTCTCTAAGGTGCCACAAGTACTCCTGTTCTTTTTGAGATTATGTTGCATCTTTTAATATTTGCTGTTGAACTCTCTGTAATAAATGCATTTATTTAAAGCATATTTGCCAGTTTTATTGGTATTAATATTTTTCACACTGGCATACAATAAATAAGAAAGTAGCTTTTGATAAAAGGAATCTACAACCAAATGAAAAAGTAATTCCTACAAAAAGCATATTCAATATCCTATGATTTAAATTAATCAAATTACACATCAGTATTTGATAAAAATTAAGATTTAGTCCCAAGAAGTAAACTAAATTCTGATGCTGAAAACAAGTCCAAACTCCATGAAAGTGTCGTAGGGAAGTATGTTTACTGACAGAAAGGGAGACAGTCAACATTACATCTCACTTTAGATCTAGACAAGTTTGAAATGTAATGAATGTGGATCCCATAGAGCAGTGGTCAAAACACAGTCTGTCAGTATTGGCCCTGCCATTCAAATCTCCATGTGGAGAATATAAAGGCGGATAGTTGATGAAAAAAATTAGATCTGTCATTTCTAATAACATTATTACAGCAGTGTCTTCAGTGCCACTGTGGGTAAGACTGTGTCAGCATCCCTGTTACAAAGCCCACTTTCAAGAGCCCTAAATCTCAGCCAGAAATACATTCCATAGTATACTACTGCACAATTTGTCAGTTTCACTAGGGGGACAATACCTATCCCTGAAGCATCATCCTAAGCCCCTGCAAAACACAGGATACTGAACTAAATGGCCAAATAGTTTGTTTCAACGGAGCGATTCTTATGCACCACATAATATATATTCTATAGCTGCAGTTTATAAGACGTACCATTGTGCATTTTAAACACTGTGTAAACATACATTTTCACACTAAATTTTGACTGGCCCAGAAGCAATTACTATATCAAGTCCCCAACTCGCTGAAAGAGGATTATAGTGAATAATGCACATTTTGTAACATTTCCATTTTAGGGCCACTTGGGCCTTATTCACTTTGGCTAAAAATTTCAAACTTGGGTACTTAAAGACAAACATCTAAATCTATACTTTGGTGCTTAATGTTATGGCTACATGGCAACAACAGAATGTGAGTGCAGCTTGCATAGTCGTACATGAGCTAGTTTTAATCTAGGTAGCTCAGATATCGGAAGCAGTGAAAACACAGCAGCATGGACTTCAATGCAAGCTAGCTTGCCATAGCTTCACTGCTCAGTACCCAACCTAGGCTAGATTGAAGTGGGAGTCCAGGGTAATCAGTTCCTCACAGGATGCACTCAGCATCTTGCAGAACCCATCTATACAACATCATGGAAACTAACAAGCTCATTGGTCAAAGTTTTTTCCACTAATTAAAAACTACCATTTTATCACACAATATCACTACATTAAATCACTACTTTGAAAGCACAGTACCTAAAGTAAAAGTTGATCAATTGATCCCCTAGAATATTTGGTGTACCCTCTACATCAGCGGTGGTCAACCTGCATCCTGGGGCTGCAGGGACGTGCTGGCTGCCACTTCCCGCAGCTCCCATTGGCCAGGAACAGCAAACCACGGCCACTGGGAGCTGTGGGCGGCCATGCCTGCGGACAGTCAGTATAAACAAACTGTCTCCCGGTCTGCCAACAGATTACCCTGACAGGCCACGTGCGGCCCACTGGCCACAGGTTGCCCACCACTGCTCTACATACTGGAAAAATAATTGATCAATCTGATATTGGAAAAAGCTAATTATATTTGAGGGCCAACTGTGTGCACTATATGGGTGAAATTCACCCCTGTACAGAGGTCTTATGCTACTCTAAAGTCCCAGTTAAACTCTCAAAATAGGGTTTAACTTGTACACAGATCTTTTGTTAGACCTCCGCACCATCATGAATTTCACCCTGTAAAAAACTTAGAAGATAATGTGGTCCCTGAGCCTAGGAATCTATCACCTAAATTAGACCCAGAGAGTACAGTCTGAACATAATCTCTCATGTATACACAAAAACAAATACAACACCCTGTAGGAAGGAGAAACCCTCATGCAACACAGGATTTTTTTTTTTTTTAAGAAGAGTATGTGTGTTCAAGGCTAGGAAGTTTTCACTGAAGCAATATTGCAGAAGTGAGTTTTCAGAGCAAATTTTAACATAGCAAGGGAGCCATTGTGCTGAAAAGTATGTCGTCTTCACTGGCCTTTGTAAGAATCTTTCCTTTGAGAAGAACACTCAATACATGGCCATGGAAGCTATTTTTTTTTAAGTTAATCATGCTCATAGCTGATTACTGTGGACTGAGAAATGCAAGACAAACAACAGTTTCATTTGAGGAATCACACCCCCATCAAATACTACAGCAGTTGATCTCTTGGCTGTCTACACCTCATAGTTATCCATTAAGATTGAATGATGGATGCTCACGAGCCAAATCACATCCTTGCCCAAGAGCATTAGCAATAATAAGTTTGGCTGGGAAGTCTGTATAACATTGGAAGTAATATCAACTCTGCAAAAACTTCCTGCTGTGCGACATCAGTTACACACTGGTGCTGCAAGTCTTCTAACTCTTGACTGCAGTTGGATGAATGATGCTAGAAGTGATTTGTAAATATTTCTGCACATAAAGGAAGAAAGTTTGGTTCACTTATTTGTGAGGTTATATTTTCATTGTTTATGAATATTCAAACAGCCACTGGATTTGATATTTTTAAAAATGAACATGAATCCGCAATATTTCATGAATTTTAGCATCTGAAAATTTCTACTGGAAGTGCATTATTTATTACCCCTCATTCATTCATCATCCTGATTCAAATGTATCAGTCATCCAGAGAGTAGAAACAGTATCAGGTGACTTAGATGACCAAGCATACACTACAAATTACTCTTGATTTGCCCTGTTCAAACTTATAATCAACAAATAACATTACAAGTGGGTTGTGCATGAGAAGATGCTCACAGATACTTTTAGTTTGGAACCCTAGGAAGATCACCTCTATACAAGGATATGTTAAAATACTAGGAGTGATTACTAATGAGGTGGTGTAACGCTAGTACGGGAGTGACTATGCTAATACTTGAGTTAAGACTCCTAGTTTTTTCGTTACAGATGTTTTCTGTAAACCTGAGCAGTCTCACTCCGCGTTAGCTGCTCAAATAGTTGCTAAAAGTACTGAGTGTTCTCTCCAACCAACCTGACTCCTCTCCTAAACATTACACTTCAGTCATGTCAAAACATGTAACTGGTGAGTACTACTGGTAGTTCCACATGGCATATAGGAATACCAAGGAGGAAACTTATTAATAAATTAGTGACTATGACTAATTTTTATATACAGCCCCTATCTATTTGCTCCTAGGAATTAGCAACATGCCAAAGAGGTAATTTCACATGGAGCAAGAACCTACTGTTATGAAATTACCGTTATTGGTAATAAATACATTTATAACAGAAGAGTGAACCAGTTTGTGCATAAACAGACCCAGTTTCATTGGGGAACTGTAAAAGAATTCTGCAATAAAAATGCAGGCTCTTGAAGTACAAGCATATCTAAAACATCAAGGCCACTAGTTATTAGCAAAGACTTTTAAAAGGTTCCGTGATAAATGGAGTTAAAAAAAACTGAGAAATGTAGTTTTTATACTAATGGCTGCATAATCTTTGCCTAGGCTCAATGACTGAAAAACAAATTCAGTTCAGAACAGGGCTCAAAATCATTAACTAAAAATCATGAAACCAAGCAAGCCACTGACCCTAAGGACACTTCATCAGTGCTTGACAGATCCTGCATGTCTTTATATGCTAATGGCACATAGCAAGTTGTGATATATCCGGGAAAAAGATGTGTCTTTACATCCCCTTTCTTCTTCTTTGTCTGAACATATCCATCAATAGGCCCCCCTGTCTCCGATGGCTTTGGGGCACAGTATTATGAGCACGTGAACTGACTTTTCTCTTACTGGGCATGTTCAGAGAATCGTTTTTAAAAGGAATTTACCCATAGTGGTAAAGACAACTTCTCATATAAATGTGGATCTCAAAATATTACCCAGAATTACGGTAAACATTGAAAGCCAGTCCCCTTTAATATAAGAAGTGGTAGACTAGCTTTGTAAAGAGAAGGAAACCCACATTTAATATGCAAGGGTGTTGAATGAGTGTGAGCTGCCAGAGAGAGCAACTCCAAATCAATTCCAGTGTTTCAGGGTCAAGAAATAGCCTCTCTTTGCACATGCTGGTCATATCTAATTAAAGTGTTCCACAGATTTAGCTTGGGGTGGAATTTTAGCCACCGACTCTACCGCTTCCCATCTGCACTTGTGGTAGCCAATAAACATCCATCACTTATTTTCCTCCCTTGAGAATGAAAGTAACAGTAATGTATCTTCTCCTTTTTGTTTTTTATCCTCTTGGGATAGTCCCTGGATATGCTACCTAGAGCTCAGTACACTCCAACATCTCCAGAGAGATAATTCAATTCTTAAAGCCACCTCTTATAGATTGTGGTTTCTTTATTTCACAGCCTACAACCTATTCTGACCATCACATTACTGGCAAATTCTTGAATTTCAGGGCTCTGAATAAGCTATAAGAGTTGAGGCCTGGACATTTTTTCTTCTGTCAAAGACCCCTCCTTGCCTCATTTTCCCAATCCCATTGGCCTTCTAATTTAATTAGGAAGATATGAAAGTAACCTTTCTAAGACTTGCCCGGGCCAGCCCACCACATTTTGGCACCTGAGGCGGGGAGCTCAAATGATGCCCCCATGCCTCCTTGCTCAGGCCAAAACTTTGAAAGGTCTCAATTCTGCCTTCTTCCTGTTCTACTCCTCTCATGGTACTGCTCTGCTACTTACCCCAATAAAGGAGAACTAACAACTTAAAATGCCTTATTCAAAAATTTTAAGTAACTCTTAACTTTCAAATGCCTAAATAGCAAATGTAACTTTTCTTGTCTGCATAGTAAACACTTGCATATTTATCTGTTTGAATAATCAAAGTGGTGCTGTCTGTGCCTTCTTGGTTGCAAAGATTTGAACTGCTTCCTGAAGGTCCACAGTCTGGGTCAGCTCATGCTCTATTGAGATGGTTGCAAGGCCAACCAGCATCTCCTGTGTCATTGTGGAGCGTAGATGTCTTTTTATTAACTTAACCTTGGAGAAGCTGCGTTCTCCACTGGCAACTGTTACAGGAAGTGTTAGAAGTATGCGCAGAGCAACAAAAGCATTTGGAAAGAGGGTGGTCATCTTATTTGTGCACTGTGACAAAGTTCCTTCTCTATCTTGATGGGTCCTGCGCTTATTGGCAGATTTTCTTGCCTAGAGATTCACCATGTGGGTTGGAGAACAGCCCAGAGACCTTCCCCTCTGGAAGAACCCACAGTCCAGGTCAATTGGGAGGTTTGGGGGGAACCCGGGCCCGCCCTCTACTCCGGGTTCCAGCCCAGGGCCCTGTGGACTGCAGCTGTCTATAGTGCCTCCTGTAACAGCTGCATGACAGCTACAACTCCCTGGGCTACTTCCCCATGGCCTCCTCCAAACACCTTCCTTATTCTCACCACAGGACCTTCCTCCTGGTGTCTGATAACGCTTGTGTTCCTCAGGCCTCCAGCAGCACACCCTCTCACTCTCAGCTCCTTGCGCCTCTTGCTCCCAGCTCCTCACACTCTCGCACTACAAACTGAAGTGAGCTCCTTTTAAAACCTAGGTGCCCTGATTAGTCTGCCTTAATTGATTCTAGCAGCTTCTTCTTAATTGGCTCCAGGTGTCCTGATTAGCCTGCCTGCCTGAACTGGTTCTAGCAGGTTCCTGATTACTCTAGTGCAGCCCCTTCTCTGGTCACTCAGGGAACAGAAAACTACTCATCCAGTGACCAGTATATTTGCCCTCTGCCAGACTCCTGTACCCCACTGGTCTGGGTCTGTCACAGCACATATATTACAGAACAGCCTTTGGAATTGATCCTGCTGAAATATATCTTGAAAGGGCTTTCAAGTTCATCACCTAAATCACTCCCATCAATATCACGCAAGTCATCATGTGTCAACACTGTGTCTAGTGCCTTGCATTGCTGGTGTAGGTCTTCTTCAGGTACAGTGAGGAGTTTTGGAATATCATGTGTAAGCAGAGTCAGGATGAGCTCTACCCTGACATCTGGTGGTGAATTATGGCGAGTGTGGAAAAGAACTCCAGGGGCTGATCTTGTTTGCATAGGCACACCCACTCGCCTGGCATGAAACAACAGCAACTCAAAGTGGTTACTTTGGCTGGTGTGGGATCCCCAGTTTTCTCTGTTATTGGGGCAGGAAGAATAAAGTTTTGTTTCACTGGCCTTGATTCACAGAATCAGGGTAACTGTTGTATGACAGAAGGACCGAGTGAGTCCTTCACCATTACCTTAGTAGCACCTGCTTGACAAGGGGCATGGGTTACAAAACCCAGTGAAGGGAGAGAGGATGGGACAGGTATTTGTATCTGGTGGTATGGGCCCCTCTCTGAGGGGTTGAAACACCAATTGCACTACCTCCTCTCTCGAATATCAGAGCTAACTTTGATTCCATTAGAAGTTCAGTTACTGCTGAGCTGAATTCACTTTGGGCCAATGGTACACTAGCACCGGGGCTCCCCTACTATGAGCTGAAATTGCTAAGAGCTGAAATCAGAAAAGAGCTGAGATCACTGAGGCTGTGTTAACTAGTGGGGGAGCCTGAAGATATATTGCTAAGCGGCTGGCAGAGCAGCTAGCAGAGTGGAGCCTTGCGGGACGGTTGGAGTGGAGCTGAGCGACTCACAGGTCGGTGAGCGGAGCGGAGTGGCTGGAGGAGCCCAGAGCAGAGCGGAGCCTTGTGGGAGCGGCCCAAGGGACGGCTGAAGTGGAGCAGAGTGGAGCAGCTGCCAGAGCAGTTCGTGGGACGGCGGGAGCAGCTCACGGGACAGCTGGTGGAGTGGAGCAGCTCGTGGTGAAGGCTGTGGCGGAACCCCATCGGCCTCTGATCACGTAAGGTGCCCCTTAACACCCTGCGTGCCCGCCCCCCCCCCCCGAACTCTGGGGCTGCACTGACCAGGGACAGAGACTTTGGGGGGTTGTTGGACTTTTGGGACTTTGGTGATCCTTGGGTTGCTGGTTTCAAGAACCCAAGGGAAAGGACACAGCCCAACTTGCTGGGGTGGGTTTTTTTTTGCTCATGGTTTGTGTAATGAATCCTCTTTGTGGTGTTTTTCCAATTTAATGCTGATGTCATTTACCTCATGTTATTAAACATTTTCTGTTACACTCAGACTCCGTGCTTGCGAGAGGGGAAGTATTGCCTCCTAGAGGCGCCCAGGGGGTGGTATGTAATTGTCCCAGGTCACTGGGTGGGGGCTCAAGCCGGTTTTGCATTGTGTTATTGAAACGGAATCCCTAGATACAGAACCCGGCCCTTGTTGCTGCCAACTTAGATGGGGAGAAGGGTTACACATGCAACATCCCAAATATACTGCTGTGTTCCTTGAGCTGCAAGAAACCTTCTTCAACTGACTGTGTTGCACAATCTAGCACCTGGTTAAAGAATTCAACTTTGAATTCTTGTTTGGGGTCTCTTATGGGATTATCCCGTGCCTCGTAATCAAAATGTCGTCTTCTTCGGTGACTCTTGTATTCTTGAATGGGTGGGAAAATAGCTTCAGTGTGAAGTTCCTCTGCCAACTTCTGTGCACTCTTCAGAACGTTTTGAAATCCCTCATCTGACCAATAAGACTCTAGGTATGACTTTGCTTTGTCCAGTTGTTCTATTGCTCCAGATATATCAAGGTCAACACCTTGGAGTCTATTGCTTACAACATTTATTTCAAACAGTATGTCATGCCACAACATTAAGCCACACAGAAATTTGAAGTTATGTATGTTTCTGGTGATTCCATTTCCCTCTGCCAATGTTCTCCCATGAACAGTTCCTGTCATAGCATTATCCTCCATAATGGCAACTATGGTATCATCTATCTTCCCAATTTGGTGTTTGATAGGCTTTATCGCCTCCATTCGACTTTCCCTTCGTGTGGCACTCAGTGGTTTCAGTGTCAGATAGGATGTTGCCAGATGTTGTTTCAAAATTTGCCATCAATGAGTTGATGCAGAGAAAAATACATAGATGCTTTGAATTACATTAAAAAATTCAGCAGCCTCACTAGAAGCTAATGCTGCACCACTGACCACCAAGTTCAGTGAATGAGAACTGCATGGGACAAAAAAAGCTCGAGGGTTTTACTCTCGGATCCGTGTCTGCACTCCTCTGTTCTTTCCTCTCATGTTAGCACCATTATCGTATCCCTCACCTCTCATGTCAGCTATCACAATTCCCGAATCTTCCAGCTTTTTAAGAAGCACATTTGTCATACCAGCTCCTGTAGTATCATCAATGTCAATAAATTCTAGAAAATGCTCTCTGACAGTCACCATTGCAGGGACATTTTCACTAGGTTCTGTTGTTATTACAAAACACACCATTAAAGTTATTTGTTCCGTATGGCTGATGTCAAGTGTGCCGTCCAGAATAACAGAGTAATATCTTGCTGACTTCAGATCTGCCACAATCTTCTGTTTGACATTTCTTGAGTGGTGACTCTTCTTAGATTCTCCTGGAGTACAGCATCAAACTCAGCCATCAGCTCCACAATTTGAAGGAAGTTTCCATTGTTTGGCACATACAGCTGATCTGAAGTGCCACGCAGTGCTAGGTTTTGGGTAGCAAGCATTCTCACAATGGCAATGAGCCTTTTCAGAACATTTTGCCAGTAAAGAGATTCTGATGCAACCTTCTCTTGATGCTGATCATTTATGGTGACCTTTAACCTTAGTCTCATCTCAAGCTCTTTCCACCTATGAAATGCTTCTCATGGCATGCCAGATTTCTAGCCAGATTTTTCCAGTCCTTTGTTCCTGTAGAACCCAATGTGGCTGGAACATTAGACTGGAAGAGTTTGCAACAAAAACACTATGCAGCATTCTGGTTTTTTGAATACATAAGTCATGGCCTTTCCACTTTGTCACCATTGGAGATTTCACGCCAGTGATGTGTTGGATGGAAACTTCTATTTTCATTGTCTTTGGGGAACATGAAGTTTTTCACTTGTTGTGGCCCATGCAGTACAAGGAAGTCCCTCAGGCTACTGCTCAAGTGGGTCCACAGTCCAGGGTCATCTAGACTTAAGGAACTAAACTCAGCAGCAGCTATTTCTTGCGCCTCCACCACTCTTCTCTGATCTACAGTTTTCTTCAGGAATGTGCATGGTTACATCCATTTGAGATGGAGATATGGATGCTGCACTAGCTGCAAGGTCACCTGCACTCTGACTAACTGGAAGATCAGGCATCTCCTCACCACTCACATCCTCACTGGGGCTGGAAGACTCACCGTGAACATTTCTGTCTATGTAGCTCAGGAGAGCTCCTTTCTGCTTAGATAGAAAAGCTTCCTTTGCTTTCTTTCTTTTTCTGAATGATGCCCCAGAGGGGCGTTTTCTTCTTTCACTCATAGCTGCTGTTCTATGCCAGCTATAGTGGCTCTCAACTCTCAGTTGAAGGGGACAAATAAACAGGCTGGTGGCAGGGCCTGAGTAAGGAAAGATATCAGTGTCTTAAGGGCCTAACTGGCTCCTACTACTTCAGTTGACTGCCTGTTCTCCTCAAGTGGGTTCAGGGAAGCAGCAGGAAACAGAAAGCTCCCTGAGAAGCTGGTGTTAATCAGTCCAGGCTCCTGGGTGTGCTAGAGAGGTACATAAGAGGCTCCTCCTTCTCTCTCTCTCCATGCAGCTCCTGCTGCTTTCTGTTATTCCCTCTCACCTTTTCTCCTGCCTGCCTGTTATGTCTCTTGTGCCCTCCTTCCCCCAGCACAGCACTCCACCATCTCTGTGCATCTAGAGCAGAGATAATACATATGCACCAGCAATGCTCTGACTCACTGAAAACTGCTGTCGTTCTTGTATGGATAGGTACATTTGACAAAGATGGTAATAGTCCCCCAGATGCTCCAACTGAAAATGTTTCCTTTAGCATTACTAGTTAGAAAGATAAAACTACTGAATCCAGCCTTTGATTTAAATGCACAGGCAAACACATTGCCTTGAAAAGATTTGGCCTTCCACCGGAGCAGGGTGAGTGAAACAGGTGATAGAAGATCTCTTCTAGAATTTAGACAACATAACATAGCACATAATTTCTGCCATATCTCTGAGTAGTTGCTAACCCTGAACAGATTTTGCCTTAGTGAAATGAAAGCAGGAGTTTAGCACAGACATACATTGGACCCGTTTACCAGATAGAGATAAGAATGGATTACTGATAGACCTTAGGGGATCAGTACATAAAGGGCTCCTTCTAACACACTTGTAAATGTGCCCACAAATTGATTCGGAATAAGCAGGGCCAGCTCCAGCACCAGCCCAGCAAGCAGGTGCTTGGGGCAGCCAAGGGGAAGGGGCAGCACGTCAGGCTGTTCGGCGGCAATTTGGAGGCGGGTCCCTCTCGGAGGGAAGCACCTGCCACCAAATTACCCCGAAGAAGAAAGCGGCATGGGGGAGCTGCCGCCGGAGTGCTGCCGATCACAATTGCGATCGCGGCTTTTTTTTTTTTTTTGCTTTTTTTTTCCCCCGCTTTTTTTTCCCCCACCGCTTGGGGCGGCAAAAATCCTGGAGCCGGTCCTGGGAATAAGAGTAACCTTTCATCCTTATACCAATGTGATGAACTCATGATTTCTTACCAGCCATCACATAAATCAACTTTGTAGTCTAGAAAAAGATTTTAAAAACCGCAAACAAAAAAACCCACAAAAACCACCAGGGCCAGATCTTCAGTTGGTGTGTAAATCAGCCTATCGCCACTAAAGATCAGACCCTGGATGTCAAGGTTAAGCCTCTCTGGACACTATCCTATCTTATTCTGGAAAGCAAAAAACTCTTTTAAAAATTCTTTTCATGGGATAAACTTAAGACACCTTGGAAACCACCACTACAGGGGAGATTTTCAAAGGCAATCAGCGGCAGTTAGGTGCCCTACCTCCATTTGTGCCTTTGAAAATCTCCCTGCTAGTGTCTAGCTTCCTGTTTCTAAGGCAACTGTTTGGAAACTGGTGTTTAGCTAGATTCTCAAACCACCTGTCATGTCAGTTCCTAGTATTCTGGAACCCTCTTAGTGAGGCTCCAGGCCAGAACACAGTACAAAGAGACCACTTGATAGAACATAAGAATGCGCATATTGGGTCAGAACCCTGGTCCATCTAGTCCAGTATCTGCTGATGCCAGATGCTTCAGAGGAAATGAACAGAACAGGGCAATTATCAAGTGATCCATACCCTGTCATCCAGGCCCAGTTTCCAGAAGTCAGAGGTTTAGGGACACCCAGAGCATGGAGCTGTGTCCCTGACCATCTTGACTAATAGCCATTGATGGACCTCTCATCCAGAAACTTACTGGTTCAAAAAAAAAAAAAAAAAAACTAAATAATACTTTTGACCTTCACAATATCCCCTGGCAATGAGTTCCACAGGTTCACTCTGCATTGTGTGAAATACTTCCTTGTGTTTGTTTTAAACCTGCTGCCTATTAATTTCAATTGACCCTTGCTTCGTGTGTTACCTGAAGGGGTAAACAACATTTTCTCTATTCACTTTCTCCACACCAATCATGATTTTAGAGACCTCTATCATATCCCCCCTCAGTCATCTTTTCCAAGCTGAATAGGCCCGATTTTTTAAATCTCTCCTCATAAGGTTTCTCTACTGGATGCTCTTTTACTTTCCAGAGACAAGGCACATACCACCACACACATCCTGCTGGCTCACTCTGCAGCATTTGATAGTGTTAATTGCCAAAATCCCTGTTCTTACCTTCCTCCCCCGCCCAATCCCAGGCAGCAGTAGTGAACAGAAACACCCTGAAATGCTTCGTATCTTTCATCTCAGACAGAAATCTGAGTATTATTATGGGAAATTGTGTCTTCACTGTTCCTTCTCCTTCAAAGCCTCACCTTCAGAGACCCACAATCATAAATCCTCTCCACATAGTAGCTATATGAAGATGTTGCGAGAGCCAGCTCTAAATCTCCTTTATCTAAGGCCTGGTCTACACTGGGGGGGAGGGGCGGCGAGCTAAATCGGTCTAAGTTACGCAACTTCAGCTACGAAAATAGCATAGCTGAAGTCGAAATACTTAGAGCTACTTACCTCAGTGTCTTCACTGCGGTAAGTCGACTGCTGACCAGAGTCGATGGGAGAGCATTCAGCGGTCGATTTATTGCGTCTTCACTAGACGCGATAAATCGACCCCCGCTGGATCGATCACTCCAGAGATAAGTGTAGACATGCAGATGGTAAAAATCTCATTTTCTAGTTTTTTCAATGGTGACCCAAAAGCAGAACCTGGAGAAAGAGCAGCCATGCCATCTAATGCTGAAACTAAGCAAGACCAAGGTGATGCTGGTAGGAGGAGAGAAGTGATATGAAGAACTTGCCTCCTTCATACCATCTCCCACTATTGAGAATATCAGGCCTCAGATGATTCCATCAAGCCACAATTTTGAGGACCTTTTGAGACTCCGCGTTACTGGTTGCCCAAATAGCCACGGTAGCAAAAAAAACCACTCACTTTTCCACCTGCAAGTAGCCAGAAGATCATATTCCTTCCTACATGGCACAGATCTAGCCGTGGTGATCCATGCTTGTGTGACCTCCAGGCTGGATTAGTGCAATTGTTATACTCAACAATGAAGCCACATGCTCTGAAAAAGCTCTAGCTAGTACAAAATACAGCAGCTCATTTGCCTAGCAATCCAGGTTGCCATGACCACATCATCCAAGTGATCTCTGCAGTAATTCTGTCCTGCATCCAAAGCCCTCCATGAGATTGGCTCTAGCTACTCAAGAGAATGCCTCTCCCTTTGTGACCATCACCTCCCCCAACAGCTGTGTTCCACTGAACAATGAAATACTGACTAGCAGGAGCATAATTTGTGAGCATGGAAGGAGCTCGATCCAGATTATAGAACTCACTCCTGCAAGAGATTAGTGACCAAACTTGTTTTGACATAGATTTCCTTTTATAAAGTCTTCTCTTTCTTAATAAATTCTTCTCTCTCTCACACACACACACACTCACTCACTCACTCACTCACTCACTCCCACTAAAAACTATAAAGTAATCATTCCATTTCTCTTACAGGCTGGGAAGGGAGGGTGCGAGAGAGATTATTTCTATTTTTAAATACTTGCTCAGATAGTATGTGGATAATGACTATATAAATAAGACCAAAAATAATGAGGCTGGCAAAATAATTTGTGGTACTCAGCTATCATTTTCTTATTCATGATGAAATCTGTATTCTTTGTTCCTTATACAATTCTGAATGCTCATTCCTCTACCTGGTAGGACTAGCTGAGAATGAAGTGGGAGAGAGATACAGCTGATAGCACGGAATAGTTCCCAGCCTTTCTGGAAAGTGGACCAGTTTATGACATTCAGATCTCAGCTGTACCAACTAATGGTCACTGCCCTCCATTTAATTGTGCATGCTGCAAACATCAGAGGAGCTTTAACTGCTCCAAAGTGTTTTCTCAGGAGCCTGAGATCTGGAGCTGTCCAAACTCCATTTCAGATAAGAGCATGCCTGGAAGAATGAACGTGGGGCCCAGCACAGAGGGTCATAGCGTAACAGTCACAAATGCCTTACATACCAGCGTAGAAAAAAGGTACCAGTGCTTGGCAGGCACTGACGGAATAAGTCTTGGTGTGACAGGAGTATTTTTTGAGATTGGGTGGATATTGAAATATACTTCATTTGACAGAAATGCAACCTAAGTAACTCTGCAAGACAAATACCTCTATCAATAACCTCAGCATGTAAAGATGAGGAAGGGTTGCTATTTCATTGTTTAAGACCCTATAAGACTACTATTGACTTTCAGGGTATGTCTATGCTGCAATAAAAGACCTGTGGCGGCAAGTCTCAGAGCCTGACTTGGGCTCACGCTACAGGGCTAAAATAGCAGTGTAAACATTTGGGCTCAGACTGGAGCCCAAGCTCCGGTACCTGGTTACAGGGCTGGGTTTCAGAGCTTAGGCTCCAGCCTGAGCCCAAACATCTACACTGCTATGTCAGCCCTGTAGCACATGCCCCAGGCCGTTAACCCAGGCTCTGAGATTCACTGCTGCAGGGTTTTTTGTTATAGTGTCCCTCAGCTATAAATGTGTGATTTTATTACAGGCACTACAAATATTGACATCCAACCCTCCCAATAGCTGCTCCTGGTAGGAGATACAGCATGAGACTTGTGAGATGGCTCCTGTCCAATGCCTTCTCTGTAGGCAGGAAAATCATTTTGTTGAAACAGACTGAAGCTTCCCCACCTACATAAAAATTGTAGACAGTGACCTCTTTTTGGTCCTTGGAACTTGTATACCAAATAGCACAGGAAGATTTCTTTGATGGAATTTGGACCTATCTTATGGCCAGTCATAAATCTTATAGCTTTAGAAAGTCAGGGCCATTATATACTAGGGCATTACAAGAAGTCTATATTTTTGACTAAAACTGCACATGCTAATGAGTGGATTCATGAGGCACTTGTACAAATCTATACATCTTTTCAGTAATCATCTTGTTTTTCTTTATTTCTTGGTACTTTGAAACATTTTTCTTTGCATTATGATTTTTTTGTCTGAATGATACCTTTTCATATGTTTGAATATATCATTCAGCCAAATTCTACTCTCAGTTATCCACACTGAAGTACAGAAGATTCCACTGAAGATACTCCACATGTACATGGTTTACCTGTAAATTTACTTGTGATACTCACAGCCATAATTTTGAGTGCCCCCCCAGTATTTAAAAATAGAAATAATCTGTCTTCCTTCCCACCCTGAAGAAGTTTTTTTTAATTTGTTGGAATGGGTGAGGTGTGCCTGAAGAAATTAAGGGTATGTCTACACTGCCCATGTTACAACGTGGCCATGGCAGCGCTGTGATGTGGGCAGTGTAGTCACGCTCTATCATTGGGGGAGAGCTCTCCTGGCAATAAAAAATAACCACGCCGAACGAGTGGTAGCTTTATCGTCGGGAGTGCAGCGCCCAGCGATAAAACACTGTCTATACTGGTGCTTTTCAACACTAAAACTTTTGCACTCCAGGCGATAAAGCTACCACTCCTTGTTCAGGGTGGTTATTTGTAATTGCCGGGAGAGCTCTCCCCCGATGATAGAGCGTGACTACACTGCCCACATCACAGCGCTGCCAGTTTTAGTGCCGAAAATGGCAGTGTAGACACAGCCTAAGAGAAAACCCAGCCACAGCACTGAGTTTTGCATTCAATTCTGAAAGTGGTGAAGCCCATTGTCCTTTATCGTTTGCTGAAGTGAGCTCCTTAGTGGAGGTCCAGCTCCTGTGCAAGGTTTATGTCTCATAGTTACAGGCCTCATTCTATTGGTTGAAAGTTATTATTCCAGGAGAATGTAGATGTCACAATCACAGGGAAAGTGCTGATCTCTCAGCTAAGGCCAGTCCCCTGGGGAGCTTTGAATGCCTGACATACATATATTATGGTCATGTCAGGCCCTAGAAGAACTTACACTGTTCTGTGCAGTGTTGTTGTAGCCCTGTGACTCCCAGGGTATTAGAGAGACAAGATGGGTGAGGGAATATCTTTTATCGGACCAACTTCTGTTGGTGAGAGACACAAGCTTTTGAGCTTACACAGGGCTCTTCAAATCTGGGAAATGTACTCAGAGTGTCTCAGCTAAACACAAGATGGAATAGATTGTTTATCATACATAGTTAACACATATTTCAAGGACCATTCAAGGTGAAGTGGACTGTTAACACCTTTCCAGTCATAGGGGGGAAATAAAAGCTGGGGTGGATTTAGTGGGTCATAGATCGTAATAAGCCATAAATCCACTGCCTCTCTATTCAGTCCACAATTTTTAGTGTCTTACAAAGTTAGGGACTGAATAGAGATACTGAATTTATGGCTTATTACAGGGGTTCTCAAACTGGGGGTTGGGACCCCTTGGGAGTCGGGAGGTTATTACATGGGGGGGGGGCATGAGCTGTCAGCCTCCACCCCAAACCCCACTTTGCCTCCAGTATTTATAATGGTGTTAAATATATAAAAAAGTGTTTTTAATTTGTAAGGGGGGGGTCACACTCAGAGGTTTGCTATGTGAAAGAGACCACCAGTAAAAAAGTTTGAGAACCACTGGCTTATTACAACACCCACACCCTAAGGTTTATTTTCCTCCCCCTATGACTGGAAGGGTGTTAACGGGCCACTTCATCTTGAATGGTCCCTTGAAATATGTGTTATCTCTTCCTGTTGAACAGCCAAAGCCAAATAAATGGCAAGATGTCCACCGCAGGTACAGATTGGAGCCAGGAGGTTTATAAGAGTGTATTGGCAGTCTCTGGGGGGGGCGCACGGGAAGGAGTTCTGCAACAGTGGCAGCAGGGGAGGGCGGGCACAGAGCTGCTCGGTTTGCAGTGCTAGTAGCGCCTGGAGCATGTCCGCTTGGCACTCCATAACTGTTAGAGCTGCACCCAAGGTCATATCTGTGAACCAAAACACAACATTTTACAGAAGCAGCATTGTTTGCAACACACAGAACACTGATTCAGTGATTTAAAACACAGCCACTATTCACATACATGGCACTAATTGGCTGACCCCAGGCAAGCACACATGAGCCACAAGACCCCCCAAATGGTGAGTAGCCACAGGGGCAGGGTAAATCACTACTGTACATTGGGCACGTGGCTCTTGGGCACTTGGGGAGAGCCAGCACTGTAGGGGGGCCTGATAATCATTCCTGTCCCCACATTTTCCACAGGCTGTGATCATTATGGAAGATATCTCGCTGCTGAGGGTGAGCAGGGAATCAAGGGAGGGTCTTCTCCAAGACTGCGACTTTCGTCCTAGCGCTTATGCGACTCGCCTGTGTGCAGCAATGGTCGTTTCCTCCCTCTCCCCACCCCCGTTATGGCAGAGTTGTGTGGGAAAGTTACCATTAATGGAGCAAGAAACAAAGCAGCTCTGCCAAAGAACTTGCGGCAGCGGATTGCCCAGTATCTCCATGAGAGTTTCCTGGAGATCTCCGAAGCAGATTCCCGTGAAGTGAGGGAGTCAATTAACAGCCTGTTCCACCGCTCAGACAAGGCATGTGGTGGTACGTGCATCATACAGACACATGCCTGTTTTCTGCAACCCTCCTGCCCCCAACAACTCGCTTCAGTGATTCCCAAAATCAAATCCACTTACCAGGGGCCTCTTCTCCTGTTTGTGCTTTGCCAAGATCTGACAGCTGTGCCTGGCTAGCTTCCTCTGGGGTAGAGAAGATTTCCTGGCTACATGCATCTCTGACCTCCGAGTCATCCTCTGCCTCTGGGTCCCCCTGCCCCTCCATATCCTCGTCCATGATTTCCTCCTCCTGGCTCGGTCCACTCTCGACTGGCACGTGAGCCACCGAAGTATCCACAGTGACCTTCACAGTGGAGGTGGGGTCGCCACCAAGTATTGCGTCCAGCTCTTTGTAGAACCGGCAGCTCATGAGCGTAGCACTGGAGCAGTGGTTTGCCTCCCGCGCCTTGCGGTAGGCGTTTCGCAGCTCCTTCACTTTGACCCAGTCATGGCCCCTTTCTCGCATGCATCGTGAAAAAGTCTGTAGATGGTATAATTCCTATGGCTGAGGTGCACCTGGGACTGGACAGCCTCCTCTCCCCAAATGCTGATGAGGTCCAGCAGCTCGGCATTGCTCCAAGCAGGGGATTGCCTGGTGCATGGAGCAGGCATAGCCACCTGGAAAGATGTGCTGAAACCACTGCATGCATCACCAAGCAAACAGGAAGGGGACTTTCAAAATTCCTAAGGAATTTACAGGGAGGGATTGATGGTTGGTCACCTGAGGGCAGGGCAGTAGAGTTCAAACCGATCACCAGAGAGGCAAGAACAGGCATTGTGGGACACCTCCCAGAGGCCAATCTCAGCGCTGTAATCAACCAGGGTGTCACACTGGCACCGTGGCGCTGTATCCCCGGCACAGAAAGCTGTACGTCTCTCGTAGGGGTGATTTTTTTACAGCACTGCAACTGCGTAATTTCTGCACATTAAGTGTCTTGACAGTGTGTACACCTCGGCAGTTACAACGCAGAAAGCTGCTTTACTGCGCGGAAACTTGCCAGTGTAGACAGGGCCTAAGAATCCCTCCCGCTTGAAGGAGGGAGAATGTCTTTAAGGAACACACCTTGATTCAAAAGAATTCACTTTGCAGGGTAGGAGATTTTAAGCTCCATGTCTGCATACCTCCCCTCCCCCCGAAACAAACACTGTCTCCACTCTATTTTTTAATACTTAATGAAGTATAGTGATTTGGCTACTAAGAACTGATCCTACACACTGCTCAAGCACACACAAACAGGGTACAGAGGGAAAAGGTGTTCAGTAATATAGCCTGTTTTCATGTGCATTGGCCACAGAGAACATATTGCAGCGATTCCTACATCCCACTCACCAATCACCTCCAGCACTATATTCCACTACAGACCTGCCAGGCCATTAAGTAGGATGAAAATTGGAGCAGAGAATTGGCAGAGCAGAGCAGTTGCACAGGAGTTGGGTAGGTACCTCTAAGTGATTTAAACATGCAGCCTGTAGAGGGCCAGGGAGTGCACTCAGCTTCCTGGGTAGCCATTAATTTCTCCTTGGAAAGAAGTCACTCTCTCTGTACCTCCCCCTTTTCAGAACTGGGTTCTAAGGGGGTTTCTATGGAAATCAGTATTCTCAGAGGCCAAGCAAGAGACCTGGGTTCAGAACTGAACTTGGGACCCTACTTCTTCAGTTACTGAGGAGTACATGGCAAAGCTGTCATCTTTAATCGTAGACTCAGACCAACAATACACCTCTTTTAAACATTTATGCTGCCACCAGTTCCCCAAATCACTAGCCAAATGGGCCTATTAGGCACATGCTTACAGAGTGAGGAGAAAAGTACATACAACTTAGTAGCTGATCCAGAAAGCAGAAAAATATTCTCTCTCCTTGTTAACAGACTTCATAACAGCCCCCCTTTCAACTAAAAACAGGGCAAATTTGCAAGGAATGCAACAATATATGCAATTTCCAATTTGTGATTAGAGTCACAAAGAGAGTCAGGGATTGTGTTCTCAGCCAGGAAGCTAAGCATCTGCACAGTTCATGGAGAGCACACACAGCTTAAAACCCAGTAGTTAATTGGAGACACCTAGCAGAAAGAAATATGGAGTAAGGTAGGCACCTTAGAGACTAACAAATTTATTAGAGCATAAGCTTTCGTGGACTACAGCCCACTTCTTCGGATGCATATAGAATGGAACATATAATGAGGAGATATATATACACACATACAGAGAGCATAAACAGGTGGGAGTTGTCTTACCAACTCTGAGAGGCCAATTAATTAAGAGAAAAAAAAACTTTTGAAGTGATAATCAAGCTAGCCGAGTACAGACAGTGTGATAAGAAGTGTGAGAGTACTTACAAGGGGAGATAGAGTCAATGTTTGTAATGGCTCAGCCATTCCCAGTCCTTATTCAAACCGGAGTTGATTGTGTCTAGTTTGCATATCAATTCTAGCTCTGCAGTCTCTCTTTGGAGTCTGTTTTTGAAGTTTTTCTGTTGTAATATAGCCACCCGCAGGTCTGTCACTGAATGACCAGACAGGTTAAAGTGTTCTCCCACTGGTTTTTGAGTATTTTGATTCCTGATGTCAGATTTGTGTCCATTAATTCTTTTGCGTAGAGATTGTCCGGTTTGGCCAATGTACATGGCAGAGGGGCATTGCTGGCACATGATGGCATATATCACATTGGTAGATGTGCAGGTGAACGAGCCCCTGATGGTATGGCTGATGTGATTAGGTCCTATGATGATGTCACTTGAATAGATATGTGGACAGAGTTGGCATCGGGGTTTGTTACAAGGATAGGTTCCTGGGTTAGTGGTTTTGTTCAGTGATGTGTGGTTGCTGGTGAGTATTTGCTTTAGGTTGGGGGGTTGTCTGTAAGCGAGGAAAAGGTCTGTCTCCCAAGATCTGTGAGAGTAAAGGATCATCTTTCAGGATAGGTTGTAGATCTCTGATGATGCGCTGGAGAGGTTTTAGTTGGGGGCTGAAGGTGACAGCTAGTGGTGTTCTGTTATTTTCTTTGTTGGGCCTGTCTTGTAGGAGGTGACTTCTGGGTACTCGTCTGGCTCTGTCAATCTGTTTTTTCACTTCAGCAGGTGGGTATTGTAGTTTTAAGAATGCTTGATAGAGATCTTGTAGGTGCTTGTCTCTATCCGAAGGATTGGAGCAAATGCGGTTATATCTTAGAGCTTGGCTGTAGACAATGGATCGTGTGGTGTGTCCTGGATGGAAGCTGGAGGCATGTAGGTAAGTGTAGCGGTCAGTAGGTTTCCGGTATAGGGTGGTATTGATGTGACCATCGCTTATTAGCACAGTAGTGTCCAGGAAATGGACCGCTTGTGTGGATTGATCTAGGCTGAGGTTGATGGTGGGATGGAAATTATTGAAATCATGGTGAAATTCCTCAAGGGCTTCTTTTCCATGGGTCCAGATGATGAAGATGTCATCAATGTAGCGCAAGTAGAGTAGGGGCGTTAGGGGACGAGAGCTAAGGAAGCGTTGTTCTAAGTCAGCCATAAAAATGTTGGCATATTGTGGGGCCATGCGGGTACCCATAGCAGTGCCGCTGACTTGAAGGTATATATTGTCCCCAAATGTGAAATAGTTGTGGGTGAGGACAAAATCACAAAGTTCAGCCACCAGGTTAGCTGTGACATTATCAGGGATACTGTTCCTGATAGCTTGTAGTCCATCTTTGTGTGGAATATTGGTGTAGAGGGCTTCTACGTCCATAGTGGCCAGGATGGTGTTTTCTGGAAGATCACCGATGGATTGTAGTTTCCTCAGGAAGTCAGTGGCGTCTCGAAGATAGCTGGGAGTGCTGGTAGCGTAGGGTCTTAGGACAGAGTCTACATAACCAGACAAGCCTGATGTTAGGGTGCCAATGCCTGAGATGATGGGGCGTCCAGGATATCCAGGTTTATGGATCTTGGGTAGCAAATAGAATACCCCTGGTCGGGGTTCTAGGCATGTGTCTGTACGGATTTGTTCCTGTGCTTTGTCAGGGAGTTTTTTTAGCAGATGGTGTAGTTTCTTTAGGTAATCCTCAGTGGGATCAGAGGATAATGGCCTGTAGAATGTGGTGTTAGAGAGCTGTCTAGCAGCCTCCTGGTCATATTCCAATTTATTCATGATGACGACAGCACCTCCTTTGTCAGCCTTTTTGATTATGATGTCAGGGTTGTTTCTGAGGCTGTAGATGGCGTTGTGTTCAGCATGGCTGAGGTTATGTGGCAAGTGATGTTGCTTTTCCACAATTTTCGTACAGACACATGCCTAGAACCCCGACCAGGGGTATTCTATTTGCTACCCAAGATCCATAAACCTGGATATCCTGGACGCCCCATCATCTCAGGCATTGGCACCCTAACATCAGGCTTGTCTGGTTATGTAGACTCTGTCCTAAGACCCTACGCTACCAGCACTCCCAGCTATCTTCGAGACGCCACTGACTTCCTGAGGAAACTACAATCCATCGGTGATCTTCCAGAAAACACCATCCTGGCCACTATGGACGTAGAAGCCCTCTACACCAATATTCCACACAAAGATGGACTACAAGCTATCAGGAACAGTATCCCTGATAATGTCACAGCTAACCTGGTGGCTGAACTTTGTGATTTTGTCCTCACCCACAACTATTTCACATTTGGGGACAATATATACCTTCAAGTCAGCGGCACTGCTATGGGTACCCGCATGGCCCCACAATATGCCAACATTTTTATGGCTGACTTAGAACAACGCTTCCTTAGCTCTCGTCCCCTAACGCCCCTACTCTACTTGCGCTACATTGATGACATCTTCATCATCTGGACCCATGGAAAAGAAGCCCTTGAGGAATTTCACCATGATTTCAATAATTTCCATCCCACCATCAACCTCAGCCTAGATCAATCCACACAAGCGGTCCATTTCCTGGACACTACTGTGCTAATAAGCGATGGTCACATCAATACCACCCTATACCGGAAACCTACTGACCGCTACACTTACCTACATGCCTCCAGCTTCCATCCAGGACACACCACACGATCCATTGTCTACAGCCAAGCTCTAAGATATAACCGCATTTGCTCCAATCCTTCGGATAGAGACAAGCACCTACAAGATCTCTATCAAGCATTCTTAAAACTACAATACCCACCTGCTGAAGTGAAAAAACAGATTGACAGAGCCAGACGAGTACCCAGAAGTCACCTCCTACAAGACAGGCCCAACAAAGAAAATAACAGAACACCACTAGCTGTCACCTTCAGCCCCCAACTAAAACCTCTCCAGCGCATCATCAGAGATCTACAACCTATCCTGAAAGATGATCCTTTACTCTCACAGATCTTGGGAGACAGACCTTTTCCTCGCTTACAGACAACCCCCCAACCTAAAGCAAATACTCACCAGCAACCACACATCACTGAACAAAACCACTAACCCAGGAACCTATCCTTGTAACAAACCCCGATGCCAACTCTGTCCACATATCTATTCAAGTGACATCATCATAGGACCTAATCACATCAGCCATACCATCAGGGGCTCGTTCACCTGCACATCTACCAATGTGATATATGCCATCATGTGCCAGCAATGCCCCTCTGCCATGTACATTGGCCAAACCGGACAATCTCTACGCAAAAGAATTAATGGACACAAATCTGACATCAGGAATCAAAATACTCAAAAACCAGTGGGAGAACACTTTAACCTGTCTGGTCATTCAGTGACAGACCTGCGGGTGGCTATATTACAACAGAAAAACTTCAAAAACAGACTCCAAAGAGAGACTGCAGAGCTAGAATTGATATGCAAACTAGACACAATCAACTCCAGTTTGAATAAGGACTGGGAATGGCTGAGCCATTACAAACATTGACTCTATCTCCCCTTGTAAGTACTCTCACACTTCTTATCACACTGTCTGTACTCGGCTAGCTTGATTATCACTTCAAAAGTTTTTTTTTCTCTTAATTAATTGGCCTCTCAGAGTTGGTAAGACAACTCCCACCTGTTTATGCTCTCTGTATGTGTGTATATATATCTCCTCATTATATGTTCCATTCTATATGCATCCGAAGAAGTGGGCTGTAGTCCACGAAAGCTTATGCTCTAATAAATTTGTTAGTCTCTAAGGTGCCACAAGTACTCCTGTTGTTCTTTTTGCGGATACAGACTAACACGGCTGTTACTCTGAAACTTGTCATTATGTAAGGTAGGAACATAGCTCAGTCACTGAATTAAAATTATTATCTGTAAATAAACTCCACTGCTTAATAATTGAGTAAACAAAATTACAGCCCCCAGAATCAGCCTCTCCAGAATCAGTTCAATCCCCCACCACCTGTTCTGAAAGTGTGAAGGATGAAGTGCTGGCTCCATTGAAATCAGTGGGGCTTTTGCCATTGACTTCAAGAGGATTGGAATTTCACCCTGAGTATTTTGGGCCTGGTGACGTTGGGTAGAATTTTCAAACATGCCTACATATCCAAGTCTTTTTTGAAAATGGGACTTTGTCTCCTAAGTCACTTTGATGCTTCTGAAAATATTATCTGTTGTCCTAAAGCAGACAAAGGCAACATTCGGGGAGTTATGTCCCCCTACAACATGAATTGTGGATAGGGTTGCCAACCCTCCAGGATTGGCCTGGAGTCTCCCAGAATTGGCATCGATCTCCCAGTGACTACTGAAAGCAATCCAGGAGATTTTAATAGGATATTTTAAGAAAATGACACTATATCATGTTGGGGGGGGGGGAAATCTCTCAGAATAGCTTTAGTCAGAGTTGGCAAGCCTAACGTAGATGCATTCAGCACAGAAAGCTATGCTAACTTCAGCACAGAAAGACTGGCTAACCTAGTGAGGAGGGCTTTAAACTAGGTTCGACGGGGACAGGTGAGCAAAGCCCACAGGTAAGTGGGGAACATGGAGACCGGGGAAATGAGTCGGAAACAAGAGGGAGTGTGGGCTATATTGGCAGAGAGAAAGGAGAGTCAGGAAAAAACTGGGAGGAAAGATCAAACCAGTATCTTAGATGCCTATATACAAATGCGAGAAGTATGGGGAATAAGCAGGAAGAACTGGAAGTGCTAATAAATAAATACAACTATGACATTGTTGGCATCACTGAAACTTGGTGGGATAATACACATGATTGGAATGTTGGTGTGGATGGGTACAGCTTGCTCAGGAAGGATAGACAGGGGAAAAAGGGAGGAGGTGTTGCCTTATATATTAAAAATGTACACACTTGGACTGAGGTAGAGATGGACATAGGAGACGGAAGTGTTGAGAGTCTCTGGGTTAGGCTTAAAGGGGCAAAAAACAAGGGAGATGTCATGCTAGGCGTCTACTACAGGCCACCTAACCAGGTGGAAGAGGTGGATGAGGCTTTTTTCAAGCAACTAACAAAATCATCCAAAGCCCAAGATTTGGTGGTGATGGGGGACTTCAACTATCCGGATATATGTTGGGAAAATAACACAGCGGGGAACAGACTATCCAACAAATTCTTGGACTGCATTGGAGACAACTTTTTATTTCAGAAGGTTGAAAAAGCTACTAGGGGGGAAGCTGTTCTAGACTTGATTTTAACAAATAGGGAGGAACTCGTTGAGAATGTGAAAGTAGAAGGCAGCCTGGGTGAAAGTGATCATGAAATCATAGACTTTGCAATTCTAAGGAAGGGTAGAAGGGAGAACAGCAAAATAGAGACAATGGATTTCAGGAAGGCAGATTTTGGGAAGCTCAGAGAGCTGATAGGTAAGGTCCCATGGGAATCAAGACTGAGGGGAAAAACAACTGAGGAGAGTTGGCAGTTTTTCAAAGGGACACTATTAAGGGCCCAAAAGCAAGCTATTCCGCTGGTTAGGAAAGATAGAAAATGTGGCAAAAGACCACCTTGGCTTAACCACGAGATCTTGCACGATCTAAAAAATAAAAAGGAGTCATATAAAAAATGGAAACTAGGACAGATTACAAAGGATGAATATAGGCAAACAACACAGGAATGCAGGGGCAAGATTAGAAAGGCAAAGGCACAAAATGAGCTCAAACTAGCTACGGGAATAAAAGGAAACAAGAAGACTTTTTATCAATACATTAGAAGCAAGAGGAAGACCAAAGACAGGGTAGGCCCACTGCTTAGTGAAGAGGGAGAAACAGTAACAGGAAACTTGGAAATGGCAGAGATGCTTAATGACTTCTTTGTTTCGGTCTTCACCGAGAAGTCTGAAGGAATGCCTAACATAGTGAATGCTAATGGGAAGGGGGTAGGTTTAGCGGATAAAATAAAAAAAGAACAAGTTAAACATCACTTAGAAAAGTTAGATGCCTGCAAGTCACCCGGGCCTGATGAAATGCATCCTAGAATACTCAAGGAGCTAATAGAGGAGGTATCTGAGCCTCTAGCTATTATCTTTGGAAAGTCATGGGAGACGGGAGAGATTCCAGAAGACTGGAAAAGGGCAAATATAGTGCCCATCTATAAAAAGGGAAATAAAAACAACCCAGGTAACTACAGACCAGTTAATTTAACTTCTGTGCCAGGGAAGATAATGGAGCAAGTAATTAAGGAAATCGTCTGCCAACACTTGGAAGGTGGTAAGGTGATAGGGAATAGCCAGCATGGATTTGTGAAGAACAAATCATGTCAAACCAATCTGATAGCTTTCTTTGACAGGATAACGAGCCTTGTGGATAAGGGTGAAGCGGTGGATGTGGTATACCTAGACTTTAGTAAGGCATTTGATACGGTCTCGCATGATATTCTTATCGATAAACTAGGCAAATACAAATTAGATGGGGCTACTATAAGGTGGGTGCATAACTGGCTGGATAATCGTACTCAGAGAGTTGTTATTAATGGTTCCCAATCCTGCTGGAAAGGCGTAACGAGTGGGGTACCGCAGGGGTCTGTTTTGGGACCGGCTCTGTTCAATATCTTCATCAACGACTTAGATATTGGCATAGAAAGTACACTTATTAAGTTTGCGGATGATACCAAACTGGGAGGGATTGCATCTACTTTGGAGGACAGGGTCATAATTCAAAATGATCTGGACAAATTGGAGAAATGGTCTGAGTTAAACAGGATGAAGTTTAACAAAGACAAATGCAAAGTGCTCCACTTAGGAAGGAAAAATCAATTTCACACATACAGAATGGGAAAAGACTGTCTAGGAAGGAGTACGGCAGAAAGGGATCTAGGGGTTATAGTGGACCACAAGCTAAATATGAGTCAACAGTGTGATGCTGTTGCAAAAAAAGCAAACATGATTCTGGGATGCATTAACAGGTGTGTTGTGAGCAAGACACGAGAAGTCATTCTTCCGCTCTACTCTGCTCTGGTTAGGCCTCAGCTGGAGTATTGTGTCCAGTTCTGGGCGCCGCATTTTAAAAAAGATGTGGAGAAACTGGAAAGGGTCCAAAGAAGAGCAACAAGAATGATTAAAGGTCTTGAGAACATGACCTATGAAGGAAGGCTGAAAGAATTGGGTTTGTTTAGTTTGGAAAAGAGAAGACTGAGAGGGGACATGATAGCAGTTTTCAGGTATATAAAAGGGTGTCATAAGGAGGAGGGAGAGAACTTGTTCACCTTAGCCTCTAAGGATAGAACCAGAAACAATGGGTTTAAACTGCAGCAAGGGAGGTCTAGATTGGACATTAGGAAAAAGTTCCTAACTGTCAGGGTGGTTAAACACTGGAACAAATTGCCTAGGGAGGTTGTGGAATCTCCGTCTCTGGAGATATTTAAGAGTAGGTTAGATAAATGTCTATTAGGGATGGTCTAGGCAGTATTTGGTCCTGCCATGCGGGCAGGGGACTGGACTCGATGACCTCTCGAGGTCCCTTCCAGTCCTATAATCTATGAATCTATGAATAACTTGCCTTTTTTATTTGCAATTCACCTTTGTATCCTTCCTACTATATGAACAACTTCCTGATTTGGATATGCTGATGTGTAAGCACAATTATTGCAGCCCCAAGGAGAAGATAATATTCTCTCTCTCATGTCCAAAACATCAGGAAGAGTGTGTGCCTGACTGGCCCTTTGTGTACTTAAAGTTGTGATCCATGCAGATATGATTTTATTTGAATTGTTCTTTTTATGCCATTAGACTTAGAGAACTATAGTCCTGTCTTGGTCCCATTGAAATCTCTGATAAAATTCCTATCAACTACAATGAGGCCTGGTCTACACTATGAGTTTAATTCGAATTTAGCAGCATTAAATCGAATTAACCCTGCACCCGTCCACACAACGAAGCCATTTCTTTTGAAATAAAGGGCTCTTAAAATAGATTTCTGTACTCCTCCCTGATGAGCGGAGTAGTGCCGAAATTGATATTGTCATTTCGAATTAGGGTTAGTGTGGCTGCAATTCGATGGTATTGGCCTCCAGGAGCTATCCCACAGTGCACCATTGTGACCGCTCTGGACAGCAATCTGAACTCGGATGCACTGGCCAGGTAGACAGGAAAAGCCCCCGCACATTTGAATTTCATTTCCTGTTTGCCCAGCACAGGAGAGCACAGGTGACCACAGAGAGCTCATCAGCACAAGTAACCATGCAGGCCGATAATCGAAAAAGAGCACCAGCATGGACTGTACGGGAGGTACTGGATCTGATCGCTATATGGGGAGAAGATTCAGTACTAGCAGAACTTCGTTCGAAAAGACGAAATGCCAAAACACTTGAAAAAATCTCCAAGGGCATGATGGAGAGAGGCCACAATAGGGACTCAGAGCAGTGCCGCGTGAAAGTCAAGGAGCTCAGACAAGCTTATCAGAAAACAAAGGAGGCAAACGGTCACTCTGGGTCAGAGCCGCAGACATGCCACTTCTACGCTGAGCTGCATGCAGTTCTAGGGGGGGCCGCCACCACTACCCCACCTCTGACCGTGGATTCCGAGGCGGGGGTAATCTCATCAGCCACACCTGAGGATTTTGCAGACAGGGAAGAGGAGGAGGAGGAGCACGAGCTTGCGGAGAGCACACAGCACTCCGTTCTCCCCATCAGCCAGGATCTTTTTCTCAGCCTGACTGAAGTACCCTCCCAAGCCAGTACCCAAGACCATGACCCCATGGAAGGGACCTCAGGTGAGTTTACCTTTTAAAATATAAGACATGGTTTAAAAGCAAGCATTTTTTAATGATTAATTTGCCCTGAGAACTTGGGATGCATTCGTGGCCAGTACAGCTACTGGAAAAGTCTGTTAACGTGTCTGGGGATTGTGCAGAAATCCTCCAGGGACATCTCCATGAAGCTCTCCTGGAGGTACTCCAAAAGCCTTTGCAGAAGGTTTCTGGCAGTGCAGCCTTATTCCGTCCTCCATGGTAGGACACTTGACCACGCCATGCTAGTAGCAAGTAATCTGGTATCATTGCATGACAAAGCCTGGCAGCATATGGTCCTGGTGTTTGCTAGCATTCAAGCAACATCCGTTCTTTCTCTCGCTGTGTAATCCTCAGGAGAGTGATATCGCTCATGGTAACCTGGTTGAAATACGGGAATTTAATTAAGGGAACAGAGGTGGCCCTTCCTGCTGGGCTGTTTGCCTGTGGCTGAAAAGAAATCCTTCCCTGTAGTAAGCCAATCGCGGGGGGGGATTGGCGCTTTTCACATGTGGCTAGCAGGGATCTTCCCTGATACCAGCCCCTGGGGGGGGGTTAGTTTGGAAAACCGCAGTACTCAACGAGCTTTGCTTGGTATGTGGGAAAGGAGGGCGCAGAAGCTGAAAGACAATGGCTTACCATGGCCGCATGCAAGTCGAATTCTGTTGCCTGGACCTGCGTCTGTGATCTCTAGCAGCAAAGTCACAGGCACTAAATATTAAGAGGCAAAATGCGACCTTGCACAGAAATCACATGTGCTATGTAATGTGAATAGTGTTCTTCACCGTGAAAGAGTATAAGCATTGTTCTGTAAAATGTAACATTTTAAAAAATTCTCTCCTTTTTTCCCTCCCTCCAGCAGCTGCAAATTTTTCAAGCCTCCCTCCTCCGTCCCGAAGGCTATCTCAGATAAGGCGTCAGAAAAAGAGGACGCGAGACGAGATGTTCGTGGAAATCATGGAATCAAGCCCGCAATGAAAGAGCTCCTTTGAATGAGTGGAAAGACACGGTTTCAAAGTATAGGAAAAATGCCAGTGAACGTGAGGACAGGAGGGACCAACGTGAGGATATGAGGGACCAACGTGAGGAGAGGAGAGATGCTCGAGATGAGAGGTGGCGGCAGGAAGATCAGAGGAGGCAGGATGCAACGCTGGGGCTGCTGCATGAGCAAACAGACATGCTCCGGCGTCTGGTGGAGCTTCAGGAATGGCAGCAGGATCACAGACTGCCGCTGCAGCCCCTGTATAACCACCCTCCCCCCTCACCATGTTCCATAGCCTCCTCATCCAGACATGTCAGAACGCGGGGGGGAGGCTCCGTGCACCCTCCCATTCCACCCCAGTGGACAGCCCAAGCAAAAAGGCGGTCATTATTTTAACCTTTTTTTAGTGGCCTTTTCCTTCCCTCCGATCCTCCTCCCAAACCCCACCCAGGCTACCTTCTCAGTTCTCTCCCTCTTTTTATAATCAATTAATAAAGAATACATGATTTTTAAATGATAATGACTTTATTTCCTTTGAAAGCAAGCTGTGATCGAAGGAGAAGGGTGGGTTGCCTACAGAGAATGAGTTAATAAAGGGGGCGTGTTTTCATCAAGGAGAAACAAACAGAACTTTCACACGGTAGCCTGGCCAGTCATGAAACTGGTTTTCAAAGCTTCTCAGATGTGCCGTGCTTCCTGGTGTGCTCTTCTAATCGCCCTAGTGTCTGGCTGCGCGTAATCAGCAGCCAGGCGATTTGCCTCAGCCTCCCACCCCGCCATAAAGGTCTCCCCCTTACTCTCACAGAGATTGTGGAGCACACGGCAAGCAGCAATAACAATGGGGATATTGGTTTGGCTGAGGTCTGAGTGAGTCAATAAAGTGCGCCAGCGACCTTTTAAACGGCCAAATGCATATTCCACCACCATTCTGCACTTGCTCAGCCTGTAGTTGAACAGCTCCTGACTCCTGTCCAGGCTGGCTATGTATGGCTTCATGAGCCATGGCATTAAGGGGTAGGCTGGGTCCCCAAGGATAACTATAGGCATTTCAACATCCCCAATGGTTATTTTCTGGTCCGGGAAGTAAGTCCCTTGCTGCAGCCATTTAAACAGAGTAGTATTCCTGAAGACGCGAGCATCATGAACCCTTCCTGGCCAGCCCACGTTGATATTGGTGAAACGTCCCCTGTGATCCACCAGTGCTTGCAGCACCATTGAAAAGTAACCCCTGCGGTTTATGTACTGGGTACCCTGGTGCTGTGGCCAAGATAGGTATATGGGTTTGTAGTGAGTTGGTGTGGCTCCCCTCCTGCCCAGCAGAGAGAGTGCCCTTACAGATACCCAAGTGGGCAGAGCCACCAACGCCTGTTCCCGCCCCCCGGAAGTCAAGGGGCGGGACAGGAAGTATAAAAGCCGGCCGCCAGAGCTCAGTGAGGCCCCAGCCACCACAGGGAGCAGACGTGCGGCCGAGAGCTCACGGACGGGAGACCTCCGAGGCCCGGGGCCGTGGCCCTAACTGGCCGGAGCTGCCCCGAGCCCACTACGAGGAGGAACCACCAGAGCCCATCTGCTCCCGTCATTGGGAGGAGCCGTTGTAACTCCCCCACACCAATCCCGAAGGCGAGACGCCACCAGGGCCCTTCCGCCCCTGCTGTTACCCGGAGGAGCCGCCTGAGTCCACACCAAACTTCCCCGAGGAGCTGCCGGACCTGCCACCAAGCCCTGGCCGGGAGGAACCCGTGCTGATGGACTGGACTGGGCCCGGTGCCACGGACGAGGTAGGCCCTGAGGGGGAACTTGGAAGTAGCCCGGGGGTAGCCGACCCTGGTCAGGCTGCAGACACGTAAGAGCTGATGTCAGTGTGTTTCGGTCAGGATCCCGCACTGACTTGCAGCGGCGGCAGCCACTCCTAGGGTCCTGGGCTGGGACGCAGTGGAGTGGGTGGGCCTGTGTCCCCCCCTGCCACCCTGCTCACGGGTGGCAGGCTTCCCTCTCACCCAACGCTCAGGTATAGGGCCTTGGGCCTAGCCTGACCACTATATTGTTGCTCAGCCCCTGCACCAAAGGGCCAGAGCTCCCTAAATTGTTGTGTTGTTGCTCAGCCCCTGCACCAAAGGGCCTGAGCTTCCTAAACTGTTGTATTGTTGCTCAGCCCCTGCACCTGAGGGCCTGAGCCCTGAACTGACTGTCTGTTTGCTCAGCCCCTGCCTGAGGGCCTGAGCCCTGAACTAACTGTTTGCTTGTTCCACTGGTAGTGAGTCGGTGTGGCTCCCCTCCTGCCCAGGGGGGTCGAGCCCCGGCACGAACCTTCTACAGGGTTCCATCTATCGCCCCACCAGAGTTAGGGTATCCCATTGCAGCAAAGCCATCCACTATGGCCTGCACATTTCCCAGAGTCGCTACTTTTCGTAGCAGCAGCTCAAGGATTGCTTTGGCTACTTGCATGACAGCAGCCCCCACAGTAGATTTGCCCACTCCAAATTGATTCCCGACTGACCGGTAGCTGTCTGGCGTTGCAAGCTTCCACAGGGCTATCGCCACTCGCTTCTCAACTGTGAAGGCTGCTCTCATCCTGGTATTCTGGTGCTTCAGGGCAGGGGAAAGCAAGTCACAAAATTCCATGAAAGTGCCCTTATGCATGCAAAAGTTTCGCAGCCACTGGGAATCGTCCCACACTTGCAACACTATGCGGTCCCACCAGTCTGTACTTGTTTCCCGGGCCCAGAATCGGTGTTCCACTGATAGAACCTGCCCCATCAACAACATGAGCTCCAAAGCGCTGGGACCCGCGGTTTGAGAGAAGTCTGTGTCTGTGTCCATGTCCTCGTCACCGCGCTGCCTTCGTCGCCTCCTCCTTGCCTCGTTTTTCTGGTCCTGGTTCAGCATAAACTGCACGATAATGCGTGAGGTGTTTACAATGTTCATGACTGCTATCTTGAGCTGAGCGGGCTCCATGCTTGCCGGGGTATGGTGTCTGCTGTGTTCACCCAGGAAAAAAGGCGCGAAACTGTTGTCTGCCGTTGTTTTCACGGAGGGAGGGGTGAGGCGGTACCCAGAACAACCTGCGACAATGTTTTTTGCCCCATCAGGCACTGGGATCTCAACCCAGAATTCCAATGGGCGGGGGAGACTGCGGGAACTATGGGATAGCTATGGGATAACTACCCACAGTGCAATGCTCCGGAAATCGACGCTAGCCCCGGTACATGGACACACACTGCCGAATTAATGTGCTTAGTGTGACCGCATACATTCAACTTTATACAATCTGTTTCCAAAATTCAAATTCTGTAAATTCGGATTAATCCCGTAGTGTAGACATATCCTGAGACAGAATCAGGAGGCTTTTAGGGTAGGTCTTCATCACAAATTAAGATGTGATGATTGCAGTGCAAGTAAGTATATGTTCATTAGCTTTAATCAGTCCAGCGCCGTAATAGTGGTAGTGAATACATGGTAGTGTGGTCTGACCACGCCAGTACAAGCCCATCTGGGACCCTGTGTACACACTTGGATTGCTGACCCATGCTGCCATGCCTTCACTGCTATTGTTACCCACACTAAGTTATTTCTGGGGGTATTCTGTGTCACTGCGCATGCACGGAATTCATGTCCCCCGCAGATTTCTTTGCTTCCCTGCAGAAAAATGACTTCTGATGGGGAAGCATAGGGAACCCACAAGAGTGGTCACACGCCCATCCCTGGCAGTGCAGGCAGGTTGGTTTGGGTGCCGGAGCAGCTGGAAGAGACTTACATTACCGCCAGGCAGTGCGGGGGTGCTGCGCAGTCGTGCATGTGAGAAAGAAAGACACTCTGTCCCTCTCACACATTACTGCGGCATGCTCGGCGTGGAGGGGCAGGGATTTGGGGTATTTCTGAGGAAGTAGGCGTAGGGCAGGCTCTGTCCCCCCAGGCAGAACAGAATGTCGCAGCCTGCCTGCTTAGTGAATTGTTCCCATTGTCTTTGTGCACTCCCCCAGAAGTATAAAACAGGTGTAAAAGTTTTCAGGCTGCTTTACATTGCCAGAGTGGTGTAAAGGTGTCTTACTGTAAAGGACAATATGGCTTACATATGCTTATGGTGCTTTAGTGATTAGAACTGGTCTAAGTTTTTGGACTGAAAACATTTCCTATCAAAATATGCTCCATAAACTGTTTGCTACTGACCTTTCTGGAGATTGTCAGTAGCGAATACAAATTGTGAGTTTGATTCCAAGCCCTCACTTGCTCTTCAGTTGCCTGTGATGTAACACTGAGCATGTGACTGCATATATTTGTTGACTAATAACTAGAAATAAAGGTTCAAACCTCTAGGGTTACCATATTTTGTGCCTCCAAAAGGAGGACACTCCACGGGGCCCTGGCCCCGCCCCCAGCCCCGCCCCCTCCCCCGCCCCAACTCCGCCCCCTCCCCAAAGTCTCCGCCCCCTCCCCTGCTTCCCGCGAACATTTAATTCGCGGGAAGCCTGGGCAGGTAAGGGGGGGTGTGGGGGGAGGAGGTGCGGCCCAGGCTGGCCCCCCCGGCGGCTCCAGCCTGGGTCGGCTCGGGCCCTCGGGTGCCGGCCCTGGCCCCCGGCCGACCACACCCGGCCCGCCCAGCACTGCCGGCCCCCGGCGGCCCAGCGCACCCCCCGGATCCCGGCCCCGGCGGCCCAGCACACCCCCCCGGATCCCGGCCCCGGCGGCCCAGCGCACCACCCCGGCGGCCCGGCTCCCGGCCCGACCCCCCGGCTCCCGGCCCAACGCACCCCCCCGGCGGCCCGGCTCCCGGCCCGACCTCCCGGCCCAGCGCACCCCCCCCGGCGGCCCGACCCCGCTGCCCAGCGCACCCCCCCCAGCGCACGCCCCAGCGGCCCGGCTCCCGGCCCGACCCCCCGGCTCCCGGCCCCGCGGACCCCCCCGGCCCCGCGGCCCAGCGCACCCCCCCCCGGCAGCCCGGCTCCCGGCCCGACCCCCCGGCTCCCGGCCCGGCCCCGCGCACCCCCCCGGCGGCCCGGCTCCCGGCCCGACCCCCCGGCTCCCGGCCCCGCGAACCCCCCCGGCGGCCCGGCTCCCGGCCCGACCCCCCGGCTCCCGGCCCGGCCCCGCGCACCCCCCCGGCGGCCCGGCTCCCGGCCCGACCCCCCGGCTCCCAGCCCCGCGCACCCCCTCGGCGGCCCGACCCCGCGGCCCCGGCCCGGCTCCCGGCCCGGCACCGCGCGCCTGGCACCGCGACCCCGGCCCAGCCCTCCCTCCCGATTTTCCCGGACATGCCCGGCTTTTGGGGGATTTCCCCCCGGACGGGGATTTGAGCCCCCAAAAGCCGGACATGTCCGGGAAAATCCGGACGTATGGTAACCCTAAAACCTCACTACATTACTATTAGACAATGGAGGTTTTAGGATTTCCTCCAATGCTCCCCCCAACTCTCATTCTCCATCCATTGTATTGTAGTTGAAATAAATTACCAAAATAATTGAAACCAGCATGATTATATTATGTTATTTTGACAAAATGTGCAGAAGTTTAAAATATTGTGTGCAGAATTATTAATTTTTTGGCACAGAATTTCCCCAGGAGTAACACTAGCTAGATTAAAGCTAGCATGGGTCTGGGCCTTCCCACGCTGCAATCACACTTTCATTTTCAGCATAGATTTACCCTTAATGCCAGATCCAGAGTCCCTGGCAGTCAATGGAAATGGAACTGACTTCAGTTTGCTTTGGATCATGCTCCTATTGCATTTCTCCTTATAACAAAGCAGAAAGCTGAGAATACTAAGAAAACTCAGCAATTAGAATTCCCTGCACTTAACAGGAACATTATTTCCTAATTATCCACTTGCTTTCCTCTACTTACAAGGTGCCTGTTAGTTCTCCAGATTATTATTTATAGATCAACTGCCATGTAGAGGAGGAGTCTTTCTAAAAGAGATTCATCAGCATTAGCTGCCTTAGCACAGAATAATGAATGCAACAATTGCCATTTTTCCAATATCAGGTAAGTTCTGTTTGAAAATATTGCTTCTCACATCTCAGGTAAAAAACACAACCACTTATGTTCCAGCATAGCAAATATTACAAAATACTTTAATGCTGAAAAGAGCCACTCTTCTTTTCATAGGTAAAGTACTTGTTTATGGTTAGCAAATGACTCTACATATTAAACTTCTTAGCATCATAGAAGAGTCTATCAAATGAAAAATGCTTTAAACTACCATAACAAACAAACCCCAGTCTTTCACAAGACAGCCTGATGTCACTAGGGAATTTGGTGTTCAGAAAAAACAACCATTTTAATAGCTTCCTTAAATAAAAATCAGAATAGTAAAGAACTGCTAAATTTAATTTTCTATTAAGCATATTGTTTTACACCCCTTTTATTAAAATAAAAATGGGCTTAGATATTTTCACTAAATTAGTCTATGCTATGCTTCACATTTATGTAAAATGATAGTCTACACTAGCTTACATTTTAACAGTAGTTACATGAGACAGCGACCTATACTGTACCTCTATACTGGAAGAGGTGGTCAAATTTAGTCAACATGTATGTGCAATTCCCTATGAAGTCTACCAGTGCAGATCCAAAAGAGGAATTGAGTAACACTGATCCACTGGAAGGTAAAGCCACATCCAAGACCAAACCACCTCCATAATGTTGAGGCTTAAAGGAAAAAAAAAAAACCATCTGAAGGATTGAAATACAACAGTCTGAAAAAGGTGGAGTAAATGTTTTAGGGCTTGCTCTACTGAAATCAACAGAAAATGGGCTCAGTTGAATAACTGAGTAGGGAAAAGAGGGAACATTCCTTTGGACAGTTATTGGTTATTTCTACTGGGTGAAATTCATCTGTCAGCAGAGGCTCAGCACAATGCTAGTGCACCACTGAACTCCTGAAAATAGGGATTAAGTAGATATATAGACTTGGAGCTAGTTCTCTATACAGGGGTAAACTTCACTCTTGGGACTGGGTGGGTGTAGTGAGTCGGTGTGGCTCCCCTCCTGCCCGGAAGAGGGAGCCCACGTGCAGGTACCAGAGTGGGTGGGACCACCACCGCCTGTCCCCGCCCCCCGGAAGTCAAGGGGCGGGACAGGAAGTATAAAGGCCGGCCGCCAGAGCTCAGTCGGCGGCCAGCCACCGGAGGGAGCAGACGTGCGGCCGGGAACTCCCAGCCAGGAGACCGTCGAAGACCGAGGCCTGGACCCTAGCTGGCCTGAGCTACCCCGGGCCCGCTACGAGGAGGAGCCGCCGGAGCCCGTTCACGCCCGCTACTGGGAGAATCCCTGGGAACCGCACCCCACTAACCCTGAGGGTGAGACTGGACCCGAACCCCTTCGCCCCTGCTGCTATCCAGAGGAGCCGCCTGAGGACCATTGGCCGGACTTCCCGGCAGAGCTACCAGACTTGCCGCCGAGCCCGGGCAGAGAGGAGCCCATGCAGGTGGACTGGCCCGATCCCGGCGCAACGAACGAGGTAGGCTTTGAGGGGGATCACGGAAGTAGCCCGGGGGTAGCCGACCCCGGTCCGGCTGCAACTGAGTGTGAGCCTATGTCAGTGTGTTGCGGTCTGGATACCCCACTGACCAGCAGCAGCAGCAACCGCTGTTAGGGCCCCGGGCTGGAACGCAGTGGAGTGGGTGGGCCTGCGTTCCCCCCTGCCACCCTCCGCACGGGTGGCAGGCTTCCCCCTCACCCAACGCTCGGCTACAGAAGCCTAGGCGTACCTTATTTGAACTGTCTGCTCGCTCAGCCCCTGCAACCAAGGGCCTGAGCTAACTGTGTTTGCCCCGCCCTGATCCAGGGCCTGGGCTCTGAACTGTCTGCTCGCTCAGCCCCTGCAACCAAGGGCCTGAGCTAACTGTGTTTGCCCCGCCCTGATCCAGGGCCTGGGCTCTGAACTGTCTACTCGCTCAGCCCCTGCAACCAAGGGCCTGAGCTAACTGTGTTGCCCCGCCCTGATCCAGGGCCTGGGCTCTGAACTGCCTGCTCGCTCAGCCCCTGCAACCAAGGGCCTGAGCTAACTGTGTTTGCCCCGCCCTGATCCAGGGCCTGGGCTCTGATCTATTTGCTCGCTCAGCCCCTGCAGTCAAGGGCCTGAGCTTTAACTGTGGTTGCTCCGACTCTGCACTAAAGAGCCGGAGTTTCGGGACTAACTGACTGCTTGTTCCCACAGTAGTGAGTCGGTGTGGCTCCCCTCCTGTCCGGAAGGGTCGAGCCCCGGCTAGGACCTACTACATTTGGCGCCCAACGTGGGGCACGAGCCCCTGCCCCTGTGAGAAGGGGCTAGAGGGGGAGTTGCCGTTGCCCCCCCCCCCGTTCTAAGGATGGATATGGAGCGGCTGTTTCAGCTGCTCACGGAGAGCCAGGAGCGACAGCAGACGGCCCAGCTGCAGCAGCAACAGCAACAGCAGGCCGCTCAGCTCGCGCAGCAACAGCAGCGAGATGCCGCCCAACTCCAGTTGCAGCAGGAGCAGCACACCGCCCAGCTCGAGCAACAGCAACAGCTGGTGCGGCAGTTGGGAGTCCAGCTGCAGCAGTTGCTGGTCACGCTCCCTCGCCCCGCACCGGGGCCGGCAGGGGAGGCTGCGGAGATGCCGCTGTTAGCTGCCCCCCTTCGCTTGACTAAGATGAGCCCAGACGATGACCCGGAGGCATTCCTGGTCACGTTCGAGCGGGTAGCCCTCGTCGCCGGGTGGCCCAGGGACCAGTGGGCTACCCTCTTAGCCCCCCACCTGACGGGGGCGGCCCAGGTGGCCTATCGGGGATTGGCGGCTGAGGAAGCACGGGACTACGACCTGGTGAAGGCCGCGATATTGGACGCCCTCGACGTCAGTCCCGAGACTTTCCGACAAAGGTTTCGGGGCCAGACTTACCCCACCGGGGCCCGACCGCGGGTAGTGGCCCAAACCTTAAAAGAGGCTTGCCGACGGTGGCTACAGCCCGGCACCCGGACGGCGGAGGAGGTAACCGAGCAGGTGGTGTTGGAACAGTTCGTGCACACCCTACCCTCCCGAGGGCGCGCCTGGGTGCTTCGCCACCGGCCGACGACACTGGCCCAGGCCGTGTCGCTAATGGAGGACTTCCTAGCCGCCGAAGATGCGGTAGGACCCACCTTCCGACGCCCTGGGCCCGAACCAGCCCGCGGCGAAAAGAAAGGGGAACCCCCGAGCGGACCACGACACCCCGCACCGAGGCCCGACCCCCGCCGCGAGACCCGGACCCGGCACGCGGACCCGGCTCCTCGGACCGGACCAGTGGCCCCGGGCCAGGGGCCCCCAAGGGCTCGGCGAAGCCCCCCCCCGGAGCCCAAGCCGAGAAGGCCCCCGGAGCAGACGACCTGAACTCGGACCCTGCTTCAGTTGTGGGAAGATGGGGCACCTCCGGCGAGACTGTCCGGAGATGGATTGCAGCTATGGGCAAGTGTGGGCGGGCCACACTCGAGCCAGGCCAGCCATGAACCCCAAGCTGACCGTCCCGGCGGCCGTCGGAGGACGGACTACGCGGGCCTTGATCGACTCGGGTTGTGGCCAGACGTTGGTCCGTAAGGACCTGGTACCGCCGGGTGATACCCGCCTCGGATGTATTCATCTACAATGCATCCATGGGGATGTCCGACCATACCCCAGCGCCCGGGTCCCCCTAACCATCGCGGGGATCACCCGACACCTGGTGGTTGGGGTAGCTCCCCATCTTGCATACCCTGTGATCCTCGGTCGGGACTGGCCAGCCTTTGAGGAAGTCCTACGGTCCACGCCGGCCCTGGAGGCTGATCGGCTGGGGTCCTCCTCCGAGACCCCCGAGCAGGGTCCGGCGACCGAGATAGACGACACGGACGCAGCGGGACCGCCGCCGGAGCCGGCCCCTCAGCCCCGCTTCGATACAGATTTCTGTCGGGACCAGCGAGAGGATCCCACCCTTAGCCGCTTCTACGAGCAGCTCGCGGCAGTAGACGGGAGTGTTGTGGACCCCCAGCGGGCCACCCTGTGGCCCCATTTTGAGCTGCGCCGGGACCGGCTCTACCGCCTGGACCATGACCCCCTCACCCAGGAACCACAAACCCAACTGTTAGTGCCCCTGTGTCACCGGCGGGCGGTAATGAAGTTGGCCCACGATGTGCCAGCCGCCGGGCACCTGGGGCGAGAGAAGACCCTCGCTCGAATCCTGGCGCGCTTCTTTTGGCCAGGAATCTCCCAGGAGGTGAAAGAATATGGCGCCTCCTGCCCAGAGTGTCAGAGGGTCGCCCCGCCCGGGATCCCCAAGGCACCCCTGGTCCCCATGCCAGTGATGGAGACGCCCTTTGAACGGGTCGCCATGGACCTCGTGGGCCCCCTCCCGAAAAGTGCCGCGGGGTTTCAATACATCCTGGTTTTGGTGGACTATGCCTCTCGGTTCCCCGAAGCCATCCCCCTGCGAAGTATTACCGCCCGGACTATCGCGGGGGAATTGCTGAAAATCTTCGCCCGAGTAGGACTGCCTAGAGAGATCCTGACCGACCAGGGAACAAACTTCACGTCCCAATTGTTGCGACAGGTCTGTGCCCTCTTAGGCATCAAACAACTCCGGACGTCCGTGTACCACCCGCAGACGGACGGGTTGGTGGAGCGGTTTAACCGCACTTTGAAAAGCATATTGCGGAAATTCCCCGCAGAGGACCTCCGCCACTGGGACCAATTCCTTCCACCCTTGCTGCTAGCCATCCGAGAAGTCCCGCAGACCTCAACGAAATTTTCCCCTTTCGAGCTGCTGTATGGACGCAGACCACGGGGCCTCTTAGACCTGATGAGAGAGACCTGGGAGCAGTCAGCGTCCCCAGCCCAGGGCCTCCTGAAATATGTCATCCAGTTACAGGAGCACCTTGCCCAGGCCGGAGCCCTGGCCCGCGAAAATTTGAAGACGGCGCAGGAGCGGCAGAAACGAACCTACGATCAGGGAGCCCAAGTCCGGGAGTTCCAACCAGGAGACCGTGTCCTACTCCTCTTCCCGTCTAGTGAGTCAAAATTGTTAGCCCGGTGGCAGGGACGTTACGACGTCGTGCGTAAGGTCGGTCCCGTCCCCTACGAGGTGCGGCAACCGGACAAGCGGAAGGGAACCCAGCGGTATCACGTAAACCTGCTGAAACGGTGGCAGGACCGGGAGGGCCTCTTAATTGACCCATGCCCGCCCAAGCCGGAATTGGGACCCCAGGTACCCTCGACGGATGACCCCCCGGCACCCCAATTAGGACAATCGCTCACGGAAGAGCAATGTAAACAGACTAACTGCCTGCTGCAGACCTTCAAACGAACCTTCACGGCCGTACCGGGCTACACGTCCCTGGTCAAACACTCCATCCAGACCGAGCCGGGGAAAGTGGTTCGAGAGACGACCCGGCCCCTGCCCTATCGGATGCGGGATGCGGTCGAGGAGGAAGTAAGAGCCATGCTGGCTCTGGGCGTCATTGAGCCGTCCCAGAGCGAGTGGCGTAGTCCGGTGGTCCTGGTGCCCAAGCCGGACGGTACCCGCCGCTTCTGCATCGACTTTCGGAGGGTAAACGCCATCTCGCACTTCGATGCCTACCCGATGCCCCGTGTGGACGAGTTACTGGGATGCCTGGGGGAGGCCCAGTATATCACCACCTTGGATCTCAGCAAAGGCTACTGGCAGATCCCCCTCGAGGAGACCTCAAAAGAGAAAACCGCCTTTGCCACTCCAACGGGGCTGTACCAATTCACGCGGATGCCATTCGGTCTCCATGGAGCCCCAGCCACCTTCCAGCGGCTGATGGACCGACTTCTGCAGCCCCATCAGGACTATGCGGCAGCGTACCTAGACGACGTGGTCATCTATAGCCGCGGCTGGGAGGACCATCTGCCCCGGGTTGCAGCGGTCCTAAGGTCCCTACGACAGGCGGGCCTGACCGCCAACCCCAAAAAGTGCCGTATTGCCTGGCAAGAGACCAACTACCTCGGCTATACCGTCGGGGGCGGGCGGGTCAAGCCCCTCATCGGGAAAGTCCAGGCCCTCCTGGACTGTCCCACCCCATCGACCAAACGGCACGTTCGGCAGTTCCTGGGCCTCGTTGGGTATTACAGACGGTTCATCCCCCAGTTCGCGACCATCGCAGCACCCTTAACTGGGCTTCTGACGAAGGACAGCCCCCGGCAGGTACGATGGTCCCCCGAATGTGAGGCGGCCTTCCGGACACTGCAGAAGTGCCTCTGCCAGGAGCCGGTTCTCTATAGCCTGGACTTTAAACGCCCATTCATCCTACAGACCGACGCCTCCAGCGTAGGGTTAGGGGCAGTCTTGTCCCAAGAAGTGGAGGGAAAGGACCACCCCGTATTATATCTCAGCCGGAAACTGTTCCCCCGTGAGAGGAATTACGCAGTGGTGGAAAAAGAGGCCCTCGCGGTGAAGTGGGCCTGCGATGCCCTGCGCTTCTACCTCCTCGGGGCCCTGTTCACCCTCGTCACAGACCACGCCCCCCTCCGGTGGCTAATGCGGATGAAAGATAATAATGCCCGCATTATGCGGTGGTACCTCGCCTTACAGCCCTACGCATTTACGGTCCAGCATCGAGCTGGTAAGGACCATACGAATGCGGACTTCCTATCCCGCATGGGGGAGATGGAAGGACCTGGCCCCGACATGCGGGAGCCAGTCTTAAGGGGGGGGGTGTGTAGTGAGTCGGTGTGGCTCCCCTCCTGCCCGGAAGAGGGAGCCCACGTGCAGGTACCAGAGTGGGTGGGACCACCACCGCCTGTCCCCGCCCCCCGGAAGTCAAGGGGCGGGACAGGAAGTATAAAGGCCGGCCGCCAGAGCTCAGTCGGCGGCCAGCCACCGGAGGGAGCAGACGTGCGGCCGGGAGCTCCCGGCCAGGAGACCGTCGAAGACCGAGGCCTGGACCCTAGCTGGCCTGAGCTACCCCGGGCCCGCTATGAGGAGGAGCCGCCGGAGCCCGTTCACGCCCGCTACTGGGAGAATCCCTGGGAACCGCACCCCACTAACCCTGAGGGTGAGACTGGACCCGAACCCCTTCGCCCCTGCTGCTATCCAGAGGAGCCGCCTGAGGACCATTGGCCGGACTTCCCGGCAGAGCTACCAGACTTGCCGCCGAGCCCGGGCAGAGAGGAGCCCATGCAGGTGGACTGGCCCGATCCCGGCGCAACGAACGAGGTAGGCTTTGAGGGGGATCACGGAAGTAGCCCGGGGGTAGCCGACCCCGGTCCGGCTGCAACTGAGTGTGAGCCTATGTCAGTGTGTTGCGGTCTGGATACCCCACTGACCAGCAGCGGCAGCAACCGCTGTTAGGGCCCCGGGCTGGAACGCAGTGGAGTGGGTGGGCCTGCGTTCCCCCCTGCCACCCTCCGCACGGGTGGCAGGCTTCCCCCTCACCCAACGCTCGGCTACAGAAGCCTAGGCGTACCTTATTTGAACTGTCTGCTCGCTCAGCCCCTGCAACCAAGGGCCTGAGCTAACTGTGTTTGCCCCGCCCTGATCCAGGGCCTGGGCTCTGAACTGTCTGCTCGCTCAGCCCCTGCAACCAAGGGCCTGAGCTAACTGTGTTTGCCCCGCCCTGATCCAGGGCCTGGGCTCTGACTGCCTGCTCGCTCAGCCCCTGCAACCAAGGGCCTGAGCTAACTGTGTTTGCCCCGCCCTGATCCAGGGCCTGGGCTCTGATCTATTTGCTCGCTCAGCCCCTGCAGTCAAGGGCCTGAGCTTTAACTGTGGTTGCTCCGACTCTGCACTAAAGAGCCGGAGTTTCGGGACTAACTGACTGCTTGTTCCCACAGTAGTGAGTCGGTGTGGCTCCCCTCCTGTCCGGAAGGGTCGAGCCCCGGCTAGGACCTACTACAGTGGGTCATGCAGACATGATGGATCTAACTAGAATGGAGTGTCAGCAAGTATTTTAGCGTTTTTATGTAAGAATAATTTTCATTTTTGAACTATTATTGGTTGAAAATATTCCCTCATGTAATTATGCAACAACAGCTAAGAACTTGATTGTAACCAACAGTTAGTAGTTGGTTGCTAACAAGTCAAACATGACAAACAATTTTGAGGCAATTATTGTCATTACAAGCCATCCTCAATTGTTCAAGGCAAAAGTAATAGAGAGTGACAGTTGTGCAGCTGGGAGCATGGTGTGGGAAATGAAATTGTTCCCTGGTCGCAATGAACCAGTCAGAATGCAGCACAGAGTCTGCTAAATGCATAATTCATGGTTAGAAATATTTTAGTCTCTAACACAAATTAGAGTATAAACAAAGGCACTTTAAAAAAAAACAGAACTTTAAAAAAAGAAAAGGATTAGAGAACATATGTAGTTAGTAATTAAAACAAAAAAGTGACAGCAGATATGTTCTTTAGCACAATGCACCCATAAGGTGCTTGCAGACCTGCATCACTTCAATGAGAAGAGAGAATTCTGCACATGAACAGTATACTGTCCCAGCAGTCAAGTTGTCACACACTGCATTACCACGAAGGGCACGTGTCTTAATCCTGATCTCACTCTTGTTTCTTGAGGCTGCCTAGATATTGTGTGTGTTCAGAAGGTAGAGTTCTGAACTCCAGGGCCACCCAGAGGAGGGGGCAAGTGGGGCAATTTGCCCCAGGCCTTGCAGGGGCCCTGCGAGCCCTAGCCCGGTGGCGGTCCAGGTCTTCGGCGGTGGGGGGCCCTTTAGTGCTGCCAAAGACGCGGAGCGACTGAAGGGCCCCCCACCGCCGAAATGCCGCTTAAGACCCGGACCGCCGCCGGGTGAGTACAAACGCCGCAGCTCCCCCGCTTTGCCCCAGGCCCCCTGAATCCTCTGGGCGGCCCTGCTGAACTCTGGGATGTGGGAAATACTTAATGACACGAATATAGGAGGAGAAAGCAGTGTCCTTGATAGAAATATGCTGTTATTTTAATCTCACCACAGGTTGGAGCCACACCAGATACAATATCAAAAGCAGATTACTCGCTACCACCCAAGAATGTGCATCAGATACTTGCCTAGCTGTGGAGTCATTCTGATGACAATGCAAAATCAGTTGTCATGCCAGCAGAATGTGGTGTTCTAAAATATTTGATATTGAAAATTCCACTCAACCCTCCACGGGTTCCAGGGTGATGTTAAAGACTAAAAGTACCTAATATAACTGCATTGACGTTTAGAGCTATTACACATTCCTAATACAGTACATTATCATGGACATCGTATTAGCGCCAAAGAGTCATTGCAGTGTTACTGGCAGAATTTCATTCACTTGCACTAATACTACATCAGCTCCAAAGAAGTCATCAAAATGTCAATGGAACTTGATTTCTACAATTGTATTGGTATTAATGATTATTTTAATGTATTTTTTGAAGTTAATATATTTGTGCAAACTAAACTACACCTAAGCAAAGCCAATGGGCCAAATTCACCCCAGGATGTAACTCCACTGAGGTGAAATAATACTATTGCAATACACCAAGTTCTCAAATTCAGTAAATCTCTGCTTAGGTGAACAAGGTATTGTTTTTTTCAGATTGAGCAATAAAAAACAGCCTTCTTCCTGACTGAATAAACTTTTCTCCTGTTGTGACAGGGTGCTGACCAAGAGAACTGCAGAATCAGCCCCCTGCTGCCAGCCCCATTGAAGTGAATAAAGTGGAGCTGGCTGGAAAGAACCTGTCCTAATTGGGGAATGAGAGCCAGCTGCCAGCCCAGTTAGCCCAGAGCTATATAAGAGGTTGGGAAAAAGGAAGCCAGAGTGGTGGTCCAGGTGAGTGAGGGAGTGCAGGCCAGGAGAAAGCCCTTCCCTCCTAGGTTCAGAACCCAGAGCTGTGTAGGGTGAGAAGGTGGTGGGAGCACAAACTTGTAAATAAAAGCACCTGTGGTTTTGGAATGCAAGGGTCTCTGAGTGACTTTATCTGAGCCTAGCAGAGGTAGGAGCCAGGAGGGCCAGGTGGGCTCGGTTACACATGGGGCTTGTCTGGGATCCTGTGCCAGATCCAGAGTTTGGCAGCCCAGAGATGGAGGAGACCCAGGTGAAGGAAAGATGCAAAAGGCCATGCAAACCTTTCAGCAGGTTCATCAGCTGGAGTGGTAGGCCCTACTTAGCTGGCAGGCAGAGCATCAGAAGAGCCTGCAGGACTTCATAAAAGAGAAGGCCAGGGTACAGTAGCAGCTCCTCCAGGGAATGGTGAGTCCCATAGTGTGGGACAGTATTTGGGGGCTGGACCTAGGACTTTGTAAAATGGGCCCTGAGGATGATCCCGATGCCTTCCTAGGCACATTTGAGTGGGTAGCCATGGGAGCAGGCAAGGACAGGGCAACCTGAGCCCTGCAGCTCATTCCCTGCCTGGCTGGCGAAGCCCATGCTGCCTACATGGCCCTAAGTGAGGAGCAGGCCAGAAGCTATGATGCGGTGAAGGCGGCTGTCCTGGGGCTATCTGCTGAAAAATACCGCCAGTGGTTCCGGGCGGCAAAGTGGACAGGGGGTTTGAGGCCCCAGGCGTTCACCCAGAAATTAATGGACTGGGCCACCCAATGGCTGAGGCCTGATGCCTAGACAGTTGGGGAGATTATGGATGTGCTTGTCTTAGAGCAGTTTTTACATGGCCTCCCCAAGGCAATAAGGGTTTGGGGGCAAAGACACCAACTGAATATGGTGGAGGCAGCAGTGAAACTGACAGAGGAGTAGATGGAGGCAGACTTCCCCAGGAAGGAGGGATGCCCTTATAAAGAAGAGGACACTGGGAGAAGAACCAGGGAACCCCCAACCATGAAGGGTCCTGAGAAGAAATCTGAGACCAGCTGGGGATCACCCACGGGGACCAAGACAATCGTCTCTCAGTTTGGGCAAGCCGGACATAAAAAGGGGGACTGTCCAGACATGGAACGCTGTTTTACCAAGTTCTGCAGGTGGACTAACACGGGAGAGCCAGAGAAAGGGAGGCAGTTGTCCACCATTCCCTTGATGGTGAGGAGGAGACCCCAGCAGGGTCTAGTGGACACTACCTCAGCCTGTTCTCTCATAAGGAGGGCGCTAGTAAAGCCTGAGTGGGTGATTCCCAGAGCCAAACTGAGTTTGGAGTGCATCCACAGGGATAAGAGGCAGTGCCCAGCTGCCCCTGGAGGTCTGGGTCCAGTTTGTTGGATGCGAGTGGGGGTAGTAAAGGGCCTGCCATACCCATGGTGGTAGGAACTGACTGGGACCCCTTCCCAAAAAGGGAGGAAATCAATGATGGAAAAGGAGGTCACCGCCCCCCCCCCCAAGAAAGGGGGAGAGGATCCCTGAAGTCAATAACCCTAGACAGAGCCCGGGCAGGACAGGAGGAACAAAGGCAGGAGCAGGCATGCACCCCAGGGCCTGTCGGGGAGCCAAAAGGCTCAACGGGACTCCCCACAAGGGGAGCCTCAGAATTCCAGGCTCAGGACCCGCTTAACGGGCCTGGGGAATGTGCAGGCCTGGGTGTCCAGGGGAGAGCTACAATTGACCCTGAACCCTTGGTGGGGGCAAAGGCAGAAAGGGAAGGGGGACACACCTGGGGATGTGACTGGTGTGAGGACCTCTGGTTGGCGGCAGAGCTACGGGGTCACCTAGCCCCCATGCAATTTGATGGGGGATGGCAGAACCCCTCAAGGAGGACCCAGTGGGTCACAGGAAAGATAGCAGAGGGCTCCCCGGGAGGACCCTGCCTGGCAGGGGGAGAAGAGGATGCGGATGGGCAAACCTGGCAGTTGGAGGGGGGAGGTGTGTGACAGATTGCTGAGCAGGACGACTGCAGAATCAGCCCTGCGCTGTGCCATGCCAGCAGCATTTAAGTGAATAAAGTGGAGCTGGCTGGAAAGAACCTACCCTAATTAGGGAATGAGAGCCAGCTGCCAGCCCAATTAGCCCAGGGCTATGCAAGAGGCTAGGAAGAAGGAAGCCAGAGTGGTGGGATGGAGGACAGCAAGGGAGTGCAGGCAGGAAGAAAGCCCTTCCCTCCTGGGTTCAGACACAAAGAACCCAGAGCTGCGTATGCTGTATGGTGAGAAGTTGGTGGGAGCACAAACTTGTAAATAAAAGCACCCATGGTTTCAGAACCTGAGGATCTCAGAGTGACTTTATCTGAGCCTAGCAGAGGCAGGAGCCGGGAGGGCCAGGTATGTTTGGTTACCAACGTTGACATGCATAAGATAAAGTTTCAATTTCTCATCAATTCAGCCCATGGCTTCTTCAGAACCATATACAAGTGAACAATCTATTCCTTCTCTTTATTCAAAAGTGAATTTAGTGCTTGTAAAAGGTGGCAGATTGACAGCCCCAGAACAGATACCACACAGAAGCAGAGAGAGCTTCCTTATGATCCTCAGAGATGAGCTTCCTCAAGGGTCGGTCCTAGGGCTGGTTTTGTTCAATATCTTCTTCAATGATCTGGAAGATGGCATGGATTGCACTCTCAGCAAGTCTGCAGATCACACTAAACTGGGGGGAGTGGTAGATATGCTGGAAGGTAGGGATAGGATACAGAGGGACCTAGACGAATCAGAGGATTGGGCCAAAACAAAACTGAGGTTCAACAAGGACAAGTGCAGAGTCCTGCACTTAGGATGGAAGAATCCCATGCACTGCTACAGACTAGGGACTTTTTCACTAGGAGGGGGGTGAAGCACTGGAATGGGTTACCTAGGGAGGTGGTAGAATCGCCTTCCTTAGATGTTTTTAAGGTCAGGCTTGACCAAGCCCTGGCTGGGATGATTTAGTTGGGGATTGGTCCTGCTTTGAGCAGGGGGTTGGACTAGTTGACCTCCTGAGGTCCCTTCCAACCCTGATATTCTATGATGCCCTGCCTGTTTGCTTCAGCCCTCATCTTTGAGATAATCTTTCAGGCAAGGGTCCTTGGGATTTTACTCCTGCAGCTGAGATTACCAAAGCTGCCATTTAATGTCAATTTTGATGGTGGCTTTTTGTGATGTGGCCAGATGTCTAATAGGAACTGGACTAAGATAATTAAACGCAACTCACAAGGTCTTCTTATTGATATTCTTATATTACTAACTTTTCTTGACACTGCCAATGAAGTGCATGAATATCTTGGATTAGACATCACCTAGAAATTCTAGCATTTTATCATACTAGAATTCTTTGCCATGTAAAAATGAGAATCTACTCAAGTACTTCTGTTCTCCATTGACTTCAGTGAGATTCAAGGACTCAGTACATAACAGGAGTCAATCCCCTAGTTAATGTACAAATTGCAATAGTCTCCATGAAATTTTAGAATGGTGTATTGTGTCCCTGTTCTTTCTACATCTATAGGGCCACATCTTGCAGTCCTTATTCAGTCAAGACTCCCTACACTAAACAGAAGCGGAGACTAATTTGCTCAAAACATCTGTTTAAGTTTAAAACTGTGTTTAATATATCTGCTAAACTAGGCATAAATGACATTCACAGTATTGCAGCTGTACTCACTGTACTATGCAGATTACAAAATAAAACTAATCAAGTAGTAGTAAATCCAAAAACATACCTAAAAATAGGATTTTGGAAGGTACGTAAATGAAGGTTTTATGCATAGCAAATGTAGTACAACTGACAAAAAAATAAGGAACACGTTAACAGGCTACTTTCTTTTTAGTGTGCTATAACTTTGACTTACTAAACTCCCAGTATCCCTTACACATTAAAAATGCCATTTTAATAGTTCACTGATTTATTTTTTTGAATTCTAAAAACTCAGATTCATACATCAAGAAAATGCTGCAAAATATTTGAGCCCAGTCCTTTAAGGTTTTGAGCACTTCCCTTAAGCCACTGGATCTGAGAAGCTTTCCCACCTGACCAGCGGTGTTCAGCCCCTCTCACACCTTGTTCATCATGAACAGTTCTGTACAAACTTTGTGTCTGAGTTAAAAATAAAGCTGTGTTGTCAGCTAATGACTAATATAATCCTGGACCTGATCCTTGACCTGTGCTATATGTTGAACTCACTGGGAGTTCTGTATCTGGTTTCACTTACAGCAAAAAGCTCATTATAAGCCTAGTGCTGAGAATTTGCTTCGACCTCAGTGACTTCATCATAACTCCCAGTGCTCAGCAATGTCAGAGTCAGACCTGAAATGTATGCAACTATGATGAAAAAACATCCTGTAGTACAGTGTGCCCATTCATCCATTTGTTCTAGACTCATCTTCTGCCTGGTGTTTGCCCCATCATGCTTTGCTTAATGTTACTGAGGAAAAGAAAAATTTTGAGCTGATTTTTAAAATCAAAGGTCTTACAGGCTTCATCAGGACAAAGTGAAGAGCTCAAGGAATTACTGTAGCTCACCTGTTATTGCAGGGAAGATGGATTATAAATTTGGCTTGAACTAATTTTGGAGTATAAAAACAAAGAAAACTGTATGTATAACAGACTGTTAGACAACACTTCTAATAATACATAGTTTAACTGAATTAGCCAACACTGTTTCACAGGAGTTAATGTCACACCTTTTGAAACAAAAAAGGGAATACGGTTGTGTCTTTTGCTCTTTAAATAAACAATAAGAAGGAACCACAGGGGAATGGTAGGATACAAATAGCCATATTTAGTAAATATACACAATGTGTGAAACCTAGCAACTTGCTGCTACAAAGAACAAAGTGAGCACCAGGAGAGGACTCTCAAGCTATTTAAAGAAATCTACCCCATTCCTATATACTACAAATGCTCCAATATAAAAAAAAAAATTAAATCAAGTATTAGACCCTTATTAATATCTTTGTATCAACAGAGTTTCTGGCTAAAGTTTAATCATGACATTTTTAATTTTAACTGTAAACAGCTCTACAGGTTTCATATAATAATGAAAATGTCTGTAGGAGAAAGTTATATACTTTAAAGAACTTTTAAAAAATAGTGCTAGCTTTAAAGTTAAGTGGGCAGACAAAGCACAAAGTCAAAAGAGGTCTTAACTCATTTTGGTATGTTTTAGTATAGGAAACAGTACTGTGAATAGCTATAGCTTCCATCTTATTCCAGTTAAAACAAAGTGGTCCATTTTATCCCCCTCTTGATGATTGCCTTTATTGGTAACTCAAATAATAGTAGCAAAACATTAAATTCACACCAGTTTCTAGGGACCTACCCAAATGAGTCCCTACTTTCCTCTGCAGAAGCTTCCCCACCCATCCCTTTCTCTTATTCTGGGAGAGGTGAGTTGCTACAATGAGTCTGCAGAATTTACTCAGCAGTTTGGCACAAGGTTCTAACTCCTGCTAATAGCAGGTCAACAGAAGAACTTTGTTTCTCCATGCAGCTCTTGTTATCCTCTTAACAGAGGCATTTAAAAGACAGCTTTCACAACAAAACCCACTTTAAAAGCTTTGAAGAGCTTTAAAATCTAGTAACTCCCAATTAAAAGCACACAGACTCGTCTTTTAGACAGACTAAAGATGTTTACAAACCCTGCCTTCAATCTATGATCTGAGGCAAGGGCTGATGGGTCTGGTCTGATAATATCAGAGTTCCCAGAGCAGCATCAGGGGTCAGACAAACAAAGCTCAGCTGTTTGGCTGGAGCTCTGCCTGCAGGTAAGTGATAAATAGGGACTCTCACAAAGAATCAGCTTAGAACAAGGGACTAGGAAGCGGCCAGAGAGACATAGAACTAGACTTACAGAAAGTAGGTGGGGCAGTTAAGTAGTTTGCAATCCTGTTAACCAGCTAGCTCCTGTGGCTGCCTTATATACACTCTACTCCACTGGGAGACCAACCAACTGGGGCTGCCCCAGAAGGGGATATGGCCAGGGGAGCTGGGGAATGATTTGATTGCAAACTGTCTCCCAGCTGCTTCCCAATGGTTGCAGGTACAGGTGCTTGGGGTGCTATTTTATCCCTTTCACCAGCAAGTGTTAATCAAGTCCCTATTGTTTAAAAATGTATGAAGTCTATTTTGCAGTGAGAACTGCCCTTAATGATATCATTGTTGATGGGGTGCTACAGGTGAAATTCATCTTTCCTCCACCTCCCCTCCATAAAGCTTGAGTAAAAGGGCTTTGTGTGGAGAACAGCATGCAGACTGGGGAATGGAATTTATCCTCAATCCCTAGGCAAGGCACAGGTCTGGAAGGCAATCAGGGGGTGACTATTGATGAAATAATTGCTGCTGACCTTATGGGAGGATTTGCATGTCTGAATTGTGACCCCTTGTGCAATCCTCACTCAGCACTATGAACTGGCACAGACTCCTGTGTGCTTTCCAGAGGCCACAGCATGTAGCTGATCTGCCTACGCTCTTCCCAGCTCGGTGCATAGCTACCAGGAAGCTTCCAAATATGTAGAGGGCCTTGCTTGGGCCCAGCAAAATAGCATGATTTTTACCCTTCATATGCATCTTGTATTCATCCTTGCAGTGTTTAAATTCAAACAGCTTGATCATGGAAGGTGCACAGAATGCACTAGAAGACCATGAACATCCTTAAGTCACAATTCTTCCAGCATGCTTTCTGCAGCTCACAGCATTGGGCCCCTAACTGAATATTATGTTAATGAAGAGGTGGAACTATATTTACAATCGTGGAATCATGGTCTAATACAGTGACACTCAGACCTCAATGGTTCAGGAGCCCAATTACCGATCAACATTATCCAAAGGAGCCACAGTAGAGTGACTTCATTGTTTATATATTCTTGGCTATTCTGACCAAATATTATTTTATCAACCAAAATTGGCTAATAATAAAAGCATCCTGATTTGGTTAATAACTATATCGCACTGTTTTAATGTCATGTGCTGCAAAGAGCCTCAGGAGACTCATTAAAAAGCCATTTGCAACCCCTGAGCCTCAGTGTGAGTATCACTGATTTAATACACTAAACTGTAAGGGTGAAAGACAATTGCCCTGCAATTCCTATGCTTCACATTTAGTGATAGGGCCTGCTTCACCACTGCATCACTCCCGTGTATACTGATGTAACACCATGATTTCAGTTGAATTACACCAGCATATAACTGGAGTAACACAGTAGTGAATCAGGACGTGTCTCCCAAGAGACTCAGATTCCACAATGGTGGTGATATCTATAAATATCAATAGAACAGATTACACACATGTACACACACACTAGACCCAGAGCTTGATTAACCTATGGTTACAGGTTTGCAAAGTGTTACCAATGCTAGGAAGTCTTTCCAAAGAGGAGACTGTGGTGGCACAAATTAGTCTTCCACTCGCCCACAGCCCGAGCTAATTTTTTATTATGATCAGTAGTCCAAAGAATAAATTTATAATCCAGACCCCCACCCACAATCCAAAGCAGAATTTCCACTGAAGTCAATGACCAGTTTGTGCAGAGATCCAGGGCAGAATTCTCGCTTCATGTAGTAACTAAATTTTAATAACTAAAGCTTCACCTTTACATCACCACTAGTTCTACCCTTTGTTTCTCTTTCTTCATCATTCTTCTTTCTTTGTTTCTCTCCTTCTTCCCTGTCTTTGTGTGTCTCCTCCATTCTTCCTTCTGCATTTCCTTCCCTGGAGCAACTCCCAATTCTCAACCCGTTGTTTTTCATTTCCATCCCTACCCCCATTCCATCCACTAAAATGATCAGTGATTAAATAGTTAATATTGACACTTATGTGTCTTCACTGGACTTTGGAGACTACACTCCAATAAGATAACTAAGGAATGGGGGAGTTCATACTCTGAGCCATTGTCTGAAGCTGTTTGCAGACCCAGAAAGATGTTGCTGTATTGATTTATACTCTCTTCTTGTGTGGAATATTGTCTTCACAATCACAAGGGCTAGAAACTTACTTTTTATTTTTAACAAAAGCTTAGTTTCTGGATCGTGACTACTTCTGTTGGGCAAAATAAATGCACCAAGTGGGCTACATCCAGCCCACAGGTCATGTTTGACATCACTGCTTTAAGCAACAGTCCTGAAATCTGAATCATTTCATCAAGTAAATCTCATATCTACAAAGCTAAAGACATACATTGTTTCAGTGTATACTCTTTGTCTGGCTTACACTAATTCTTTAGTTCTCCCATCTGTTTAGGTTTTTTATATAACAAAGAATGAACTATATTTTCAGAGTGGATTTTGTTGTGGTCTTTGGGGCGGCAGGGGGGGGGGGGTAGCACAAAAGCAAGCTCCACAGAAATAAGGTATAACCGGTGATTGTATATAAAGAGAGTATCCACCATAACTATGGGCTAGATTGTGTCCCAGCACACAGCTCAGTCCATTGCAGCCCAGAATCAGCCCAGGGAAGCATGTGTAGTGCAGACAGCCACAGTTCCCTATCTCCTTCCCCCTTGCTGCTGGAGGGTGGTAGACTGGTGCTCAGAACTAAGATTCCAGGTGAGGGAAGAGTAGGCAGCCATGCAGTACCCCTTGTCTCCCCATTCCTGGACCCAATGTCTAGATAGCCACGCACAGGTGAAGCGTTGCAGGGATTTTACTTCCCCTTATACCATGTGTGGACACACTATATATTTAATAATATAAAAAACCCAGCATGCTGTGGTGTAAAAGTGCCTACTTGTAAGCAACAATTAGCAGGCAAAAAATTAAACCCTGTCACCGTGTGTTGAAACAAAGTGAATCTATGTCTCAAGTTGCCTATTAAAATAGATTCTCAAGTAAAGGACATGGCAGGTTCTGAATGAAGGTAATGCACAAAAGAGGGACGAACATACTATTATTATTATCTAGTTATTAAAAAGCTTACCATCTTGCTGGCTCTGAAGATTCTGAGGACTTTGCATTCTTTCTTCAAGATTAGAACTGAGATCAGAGTTCACAGCCGACATCCTGGTGGAGTCACTCATATCAAACTCATCACTTTCTATGGAACTTTCATCCTGCAAATTTAAAATTTCATGTTTCAGTTGCATTAGGAAAAGTCAAGATAACTTTCAAATATGATGTTCATGCTAATCTATCTTGCTAATTCATACTAATGACTAGGGGACCCTTGGTGAATTAGTGAGTAAGGAAACAAACATAAGAAGATCAAGGACAATGCATTACAAAATGTACTATGATCATTTATTTGACAAGTGCAGTTCAGGTTTAATTAATTATGATAATACAAATATTAGTAAGTGTTCTCTAGACTATTTCGTACAAGCAAAGTATTAGTAGTCTGAAAACTTTTGGCTATTAAATCTCGGTGGAACAGGATAGTTCTCCATTTTTTGTGCTTGAATTGCTCACCTTACCTGAATGAGTGGTGCCACTGACAATATGTGACTTTATAATGAAATTCTGGCCTCACTGAAGTCAAAACTGGCATCTGCTTACTCCCCCCTGGCCCAGTCTTGTTCACAATGAAATCAAAGGCAAAACTAGCTAATATAATTGTTGGAGAGTGAGATGGATTTTATTCTGGCTCACACATCTTCAGTATAATTCTTAACTACTAATTCTGATTACAGAATCTTTATTATTGATGATGATGTGTGAGCTCACGTTAATAGTCCCACTGAAGTCAATGACTCGACACCTGTGCTTCAAGTTAAGCATGTTCATAAGTGTTTGCAGGGTTTGGAGTTTGAGCTGGAAGTCAATGAGAGACAAATATGGAAAGCCCCCATGACATTTCTGCAGTCTCTTTTAAGAATATAGTAACATTTCCACAGGCTTGTCTTTTAGCAACAAGAGCTTTACAGAAAACCCAAAAAGCAATAAGGCTGATGAAACAGTATCCACTGAAGAAGAGTTTTAAATGCTTTATGAAGAAAATGAGGCATATTCATTTTCTCTTTTCGAAACACTGAATTCTAAGTAGCAGGCAATGGACTGCATTTTCATTTTTTTGTTTGTTAGTAACCATGAATGATTTAGAAAAGTTCAGCTAATGCTAGAATTAGTTGTTAATGAACTGGTCTGGATGGAGATTAATATCGTTATTATTTTCTTTTTACCTGGTCCCCGAATGAACTCCTTTCTCTTTTGTCTCGATGATTTTTCTGGACAATATTGATATTTCTTTAGTAGCGGGGGAGAATGTTTCCCTAGAACCAGTGTCACTAATTGCTCAATTGGACAGGTAAAGGGCTAGGCTGTTCCTAACCCTGGACAGGTGTCCAAGTGGGGAGAGGGTGCTGGAAGACTCCCCCTTGTACCTTGACACAGGTGTTAATGACAGACTCAGTCCTTGGATTACAATAAACAAAACACCCCACCCCAAGCAAAGCTTTCTACAACTTGAACAGGGGAAAGAGCCAGAACCGCCACAAAGGGCACCGGGGCGAGGCAATCTCATTAATGTGGGAGTTGCTCCGATACTACACTTGCGAGTTACAGCGCTGTAAAGGCTCCCCCAGCGCTGTAACTCACTCCCCGTGCACACTGTCAAGGCATTTGCAGCGCTGTATCTCAGTGGTTGCAGCGCTGCATGTACTCTACATCCCCGAGAGGAATAGCGTGTACTGCGCTGCCGCTGCAGTGGTGCGGCACCAGTGTGGCCGCCCAATGCGCTGTGACTGGCCTCCAGAAGTATTTGGCAGTATCCCACAATGCCTGTTCTAGCCACTCTGGTCATCAGTTCAAACTCTACTGCCCTGGCCTCAGGTAACCAACCATGTGACCCGCTCTTTACATTCTCCGGGAATTTTAAAAATCCCCTTCCTGTTTGCTCAGCCAGGCGTGGTGTGGAGTGCTATCAGCGAATCTTTCCAGGTGACCATGCCTCCATGTGCCAAGCGAGCCCCAGCATGGAGCAATGGAGAGTTGCTGGACCTCATCAGTGTTTGCGGGGAGGAAGCTATGCAGTCCCAGCTGCGCTCCAGCCGTAGGAATTACGATACCTTCGGGAAGGTATCAGAGGACATGATGGAAAGGGGCCATGACCGGGATGCCCTGCAGTGCAGGATTAAAGTGAAGGAGCTGCAGAGTGCCTACTGCAAAGCCCGCGACGCAAATGGCCACTCGGGTGCTCCCCCCCGCGACCTGCTGCTTCTACAAAGAGCTGGATGCAATACTTGGAGTTAACCCCACCTCCACTCCGAGCATCACCATGGACACTTCAGAGCCGGTGTGGGGGGAGGAAGAGGAGAAAAACGGGAGTGAGGGTGGTGGGCCGGATGGAGACACCCTGGAATCCCTGGAGCCATGCAGCCAGGAGCTCTTCTCGAGCCAGGAGGAAGGTAGCCAGTCGCAGCGGCCGGTACTTGGTGGAGGACAAACAGAAGAGCAGGTTCCCGGTAAGCGTTTTTTTTTTTGGGAAGGAATTTTTTTGGTGCGGGCTCTTTGGGAGAGGAGGGTTAGGCATACATGCCTAGATGCGGAATAGTGCATTGATGTGGTTTATCAATTGATGTGGTAATCGGCCTCGGTAATCTCCTCGAATGTCTCATCCAGAACGTGTGCAATGCGCTTACGCAGCTTTATCGGGAGATCCACCGTGGTCCTTGTCCCAGCCAGGCTAACGTGTCCGTGCCACTGTGCCGCGAGGGGCAGGGGGAACATTGCTGCACACAGGCAAGCTGCATATAGGCCAGGGCGGAAGCCGCATTGCAGTAGAAGACCCTCCCTTGCTTCCCAGGTCACCCTCAGCAGCGAGATATCATCCAGGATGAACTCCTGCGGAAAATGTTGGGACAGTGTTCAGTGTAGGTGCCTCCTGAAGCTGTTGGCTCTCCCCAAGGCACAGAAACCCAGAGGACGGTGCAGCCCTGAAACAGTCAGTCCCCCTTTCTCACCATTTTGAGGCTCCCGTGGGATATGTGTGCTCTGTTTCGGACGGGAAAATTATGCTATTGTGTAGACCCTGTGTGTTTTCTACTCCTTAAGTGTGGGGGAAATCATTAATCTGTCTGGTATAAACAATGCTGCCTCTGTTAAATGTTGCATTTTGCCTATACAGCTGCATCAACCTTGAGACCTCAACCGTCCCTCTTATCGCCTGCTCAGAGACTGCAAAGATTCAGGAAGAGATCACGAAAAAGCAAAAAAGACATGCTGCAAGAAGTGATGCAGCAATCTATTAAAGAGAATGAGAAAGCACAGAACTGGAGGGAGAGAGAAAGCAGGATCCGCCAGGAAAACGCAGAGCACCGGTGGCAAAGCACAAAGCACTGGCAGTAAAGCACGGATCAGCTCATAAGCATCCTGGAGCGCCAAGCAGACGCTATCCAGGAGCTCATAGCCATGCAGAAGGAGCAGTACCACAAACGCCACCCTCCCACCCCCCACAGCCCTGGTCCCAAAACTCTTTCCATTGTGCCCCACTGTCACCTCCAACCCACTTTCCCCAACTTCCATGTTCTTCACACCACCAGCTGCCTCCAACACTACTATCTTCACCACCCAGCCCTGAAAACCACGACCCTTACCCTCTGCACTCAACCCCCATCACCATGCAGTATAGCTATCCTGAAGTGCAACACTCACTGCACAGCACACCAGACAGGACATACGCGAATCTGTGACTGTACCATTCCCCACTCCACCCCCTTGTTTCTTTTCAATAAATGGATTTTTTGGCTTTGAAAACATTCCTTATTATTGCATAAAGTAAAAGACTCCTTAGCCCAGGAAATAAACAGGCACCGCAAGTCTGCTTGTCTGCTTAGCAAACACTGATTCCTAAAGATTGGAACTACTGCACTTCACTCCCGTGCAGGAGATATCACTGCTGGTTTTCAGCCTCAAATTGCTCCCTCAAGGCATCCCTAATCCTTGCAGCCCCGCGCTGGGCCCCTGTAATAGCCCTGCTCTCTGGCTGTGCAAATTCAGCCTCCAGGTGTTGAACCTCAGAGGTCCATGCCTGAGTGAAGCTTTTACCCTTCCCTTCACAAATATTATGGAGGGCACAGCACGCGGATATAACCATGGGAATGCTGTTTTCAGCTAAGTCCAGCTTCCCATACAGAGATCGCCAGCGGGCCTTTAGACGGCCAAAGGCACACTCCACAGTCATTCAGTACCAGCTCAGCCTGTAGTTGAACCGTTCCTTGCTGCTGTCAAGGCTCCCTGTGTAGGGTTTCATGAGCCATGGCATTAACAGGTAAGCGGGATCTCCAAGGATCACAATGGGCATTTCAACTTCCCCTACCGTGATCTTCTGCTCTGGGAAAAAAGTCCCGGCCTGCATCTTTCTGAACAGCCAAGTGTTCCGAAAGATGCGTGCGTCATGCACCTTTCCGGGCCAGCCTGTGTTAATGTCAATGAAACACCCACGGTGATCCACAAGCACCTGGAGAACCATAGAGAAATACCCCTTCCGATTAACATACTCGGATCCTAGGTGGGATGGTGCCAGAATAGGAATGTGCATCCCATCTATCGCCCCTCCACAGTTAGGGAACCCCATTTATGCAAAGCCATCCACTATGTCCTGCACATTACCCAGAGTCACAGTTCTTCTGAGTAGGATGCGATTAATGGCCCTGCAAACTTGCATCAACACGATTCCAACAGTCAACTTTCCCACTCCAAACTGGTTTGCGACCAACCGGTAGCTGTCTGGAGTTGCCAGCTTCCAGATTGCAATAGCCACCCGCTTCTCCACTGGCAGGGCAGTTCTCAATCTCGTGTCCTTGCGCCACAGGGTGGGGGCGAGCTCCTCACACAGTCCCATGAAAGTGGCTTTTCTCATCCGAAAGTTCTGCAGCCACTGCTCGTCATCCCAGACTTCCATAACGATGTGATCCCACCACTCAGTGCTTGTTTCCCGAGCCCAAAAGCGGTGTTCCATGGTGCTGAGTATGTCCGTAAATGCCACAAGCAATTTCGTATTGTACGCGTTACGCGGCTCAATAGCGTCGTCGGACTCCTCACTCTCACTTTGGATCTTAAGGAATAGTTCGACAGCCAAACGTGACGTGCTGGCGAGGTAAGTCAGCATACGTCTCAGCAGTTCGGACTCCATTTCCCACAGACAGATCGCACTGCACAGAAACCATTGAAAGATGGCGCCAAAGATGGACGGAAACAAAGGGATTTCTGCGATGCATCACGGGGCGTTGGGACAGGACTCAGAATGCCCCGCACCTACGCCCTCTTCCCACAACCCACGGCGCTAGAATGGGAAGAGGTGCTCTGTGGGATAGCTGCCCATAATGCACCGCTCCCAATGGCGCAGCAAATGCTGCAAATGTGGCCACGACAGTGCGCTGGGCAGCTGTCAGTGTGGACAGACTGCAGCGCTTTCCCTACTCAACTGTAGGAAGACAGGTTTAACTCACAGCGCTGTACAGCTGCAAGTGTAGCCAAGATGGTGGGTACCACAACAAAGCCATCAGACAGACTAGGTGGAATGTAAGAGCTGCTGGAGGCTAGGGCCCACAGCAACAGTAGCCTCCTGATAGGAAGGAGAGATGCAAGGGCAAGACCCAGTCTCCGTAAGGATGGGGCCTTTTCCTGTAGCCATATTACAAGGTCTGAGGCCTTTTTCTGCAGTCATATTAGAAGAGCAGCAACCATAAGCCAAGAAGCAGAAAGTCACATCCTCACGTTCCATCTAAATTACATTAAAACAATGTAATATCGGGGTGTTAAGAAGGTGCTCCTGTACTAATAGTACCCACCATCACCAGATAAAGAAATAGATCTTAAGATGGTTAAAGAAAACTTTGATAACATTCTGTCTGGCAAGAAATCACTTATCAGCAGTTGTGGTTGTGAAATCCCTACTTCTTCATTTTGTCTTTATGGTCCCCACTTCTCTATTGTTTATCTGTATAGTCTCTGGTTCTTTGATTGTTTCTGTTACATAACTAATTTTGCAAGGTGTAAATCAATTAAGTTGGTGGAGTATGATTGGTTAAAGAATTGTTTTACAATATGTTAGGATTGGTTAGAAAATTGTTTAGTAATATTTTAGTAAAATGATTGGTTAAGGTACAGCTAAGCAAGACTCAAGTTTCACTATATAAACTGTGGTCCAAAAGAAAGTTCTTTGGCACCAACTCCAGGACACTGCCCCAAGATCAGAGGTGCTAGACCTCAACACCCTGCCAATCACACCGTGCAGAAGCTGGAGTCCACAGATGCCCTGATCCTGACTGTCCATCAAGAAAAGTTCATGTGCCTTATTGGGAGTGGTGAGCATTGTATGCTTAGTGTGTGCATTCTGTTTTGGTAACTGTTAATAAATAGAGGTTAAGGATATTACTGTATAAGGCTTTTTCACTGGTAAAAGACCCCGTAAACCCTCAAAAGATTATGCTCTGAGCCCTAAGAACTGGGTAAGGGTAGATACACCTCTACCCCGATATAATGCGACCCGATATAACAGGAATTTGGATATAATGCAGTAAAGCAGCGTTCCGGGGGACGGGAGGCGGGGCTGCGCACTCCGGCGGATCAAAGCAAGTTCGATATAACGCGGTAAGATTTTTTTGGCTCCCGAGGATAGCGTTATATCGGGGTAGAGGTGTATTTAAATTAACCAGCTTACTCCCTGAGCCCTAGGAACTGCGTAAGGGTAGGTTCCTTTTGCCCAGAGCCCTAGGGACTGTGAAAGGAATTGGGGTGCCTAAATCAAGTGGGTTACACCTTGAGCCCTAGGAACTGGGTAAAGGTGGGTGCCTTGTGTATAACAGAGAATTTTGTGCAGGCAACACACCATCTTGTACAGAGGAAATGCATACTGCACTCTTTCAAAGGTTGAATCAGCATCTACATTCCCCCAAGCCCTCAGGCACAATGGGATAGATTCTAGGGCCAGGGGCAGGGACCAAGGAGAGGTAGTTCACATCTTGCTAATTCTGGGGCTGCTGAGGGCTGGTTTGGCTCCTAGAGCAGGCTAGGGCAATCCTGGCAGCCCATGCCCCCTGTCAACCATGTACAGCTGGAGAATAACAAGGCCTAGGGGAATGCTGGCCCCGCCTCCTTTTCTGCTCCTGGCCCACTCCAGAATACCCTTGGGGCTCCATTGGCTCTGTAAATGATGTGCAATCCTGCTCTATCCTATCTTCTGTGTGGGGGGGTGCACGGAGAGGGAGCAGGGGGTTGTTGTCAGCTGCAGCACAGAGGTAAATTCCCCAGTGCTGCTGTGAGCTCCTGGTGGGCCAGGGTAGTTCTGCACACCACCCTTATCAAGGGCTGTATCTAAAAACTACAGCTTAGCCCAATGTGTTTGGGGTGACATTACTATTTATGAGGGACTGGATTACTATGCTGGCTAGCTGTAGTATATACGTTAGTTGTCACCTCAGATCCTCTCCTCCCACAATGATACAAAGATGATGAGTGAAACCTTGGAAACAGAATCTTAGTATAAATCAAAGGATGGATTTTTAAAGTGCACCATATTGCATGCAATGGTTTGAAGACGTGTTGCAGAAATGCTCCTACTTCATATTGTTACATTTTCACGGCCATTTTGTTCTTGGTGCCAAAATATAATATCTAGGCACTGAAGGTATGTATCAGTTGTGAGACAAGTTTAAAAATGACCGTGAGAACATCATTTGCGACGCTGCTGCTGATTAGCGAATGCTCATTGTGCAAATGAAATACATTACAAATTGCAACACCATTCCTTGCTACAATGTGGCAAAGATTTCATACACAGCAAGACTGGGTTTGTATGCTCGAAGACGCCATGCTGTCAGCTACAGAGGGAGTGCAGGAAGAAGTGAGTGCTTCCTACTACCATTATATCACTCCTGCTGGCGGACCTGGATGGAAAATTGGAACACTGAAGGGGGCCTGATTCTGGTCATTAGGCCAGAAAGGACAATACTGAAATGCTTGAGCTGTGGCAGAGGAGGAGTACACTGTAGTAGATGGCCCTACTCCAGCATTAGTGCTGTGCCCTGTGTGACAAGAGTGATTCTCACTGGGAAGAAGGGGAAAGTGAAAGAAGAAAATAGCTTTAAGCAGCACTGCAAGGATAAAGCCTCTGATCTACTGCTGTTGGTGGTTCTGGAATCAGCTTCCCAACTAGAGGTAGCCAACTCAGGGGAGCCTGGCTGTGGGGAAGAGATCAGGCAGCAGTTGTGTGGAGTTCTCATAGGGAATTGCAGAAAACCCCCAGTAAAGAAAAGTACTGACAATCCATTTTTTGTGGGGATTTGAACAGTTCATGAATTGCCAACAATAGTCCGTAGCTACCTATTATGAAAGAGAATCTCGCTGGCTTTACAGAATTCAAGAGTCAATCAGGATCTTTGCCATAATCCAGCTGTTATGGTTGTTTTTAAAGGTTTTTCTTTAAAAAGAATCAAATTCAGATTATTTCTTGCAGGTAGGCAGAAGGACACAGCATGTAAGACTGTTTTTTGGCTGGCATAGAACTGGGCTCCTAACTATTTGGCAGCTTGCATGGTAAATGAATACATTTCTATCAAAGTGAGTTTATTACAAATAATTTGCCAGCTCCCATCCAATTCATGAAGCACTTTCCAATATCTGAAAAAGCGCGGCATGAATCAAGGAAAAGAACATAAATAATAAAAAAAGCGGTTTAGTCCCAATTCCCTTTGATGAAGCCCAGTTCTTAGCCTGGTTCCCTTTTTATTCATTCTGATAGAAACTCCAATTCAGCAAAGCACTTAGGCACAAGCTTAACTCTAAGCACAAACTTAAGTGTTTGCTGAATTAGGGACGGAGCTTCTAGGAAGGATGGATTAATTCCCTATATGCTTCCCAGTGAGGTCCTTAGTCCTAATGATCCAAAACAATCCTTTATTGCTTACATTTCCACTCCCACACTGTGTTGCATCTTGGCTACTGACCTTGAGAATTGGATGGCATTCACTTCAGGACCTGATAATAATGTCCCCTCTGAAAGTGGAAGTCACAGCTGAGCACAGGACTAATCCAGGACTGGATATACTGTCTCCAAACCCTTCACAGCCCCCACTGGCCCAGTCACATAAAAGGCAATGTCTAACACTTGAACTAATATCTCTTGTACAGCAGCACAGAGTGCTTCTCCAAAGACTCTGGGTCTAAGGAGACCGTCAGTGTCTGGCCCATAATAGCAACTGTAAACCAACTTTGAATATTTGAATTTTTACCTCATCTTGTTGTGAATTTAGTAGCTGCAGTTTCATGTGCTTCATGTAGGCCATAGTAATTGGCATATTGTAATCAATCATACTGGTCACCAAAGTTGGAGGTTTTCCATTATCTGTAACATAAATATGTTTATTATGCATGATATATTGGAGGGCACCTCTGTCTAATCTGCAGTCAAATGTCGGACAGTTTCTGTCATTTGGCTCCAACTTTGGCATTTGAAATTGCTCTTTGGCTGTACAGATAGAAGTTTCCATAGAAAAAAATATGTGAATCAAGCACAAGCCCAGGAAAAATTATGAGCTCTTCTATGCTAAATGACTACAGTGCATGCACCCCATCTATCCCCTACTTTTAAATGGATGTATAAACATTTCCAAAGAAAAATAAATGATTTCCTCCAGGTAAAATCATCTTTCTATTGAGGATGAGCATGGCATTACACTCCATCCCTTATGTGAATGCAGAAGATTCACTACTTTATAACTTAACTAAATGAGATGATCTGACTTGTTGAACTGTTCCAGTCTACCAAATTTTTATGAACCTTCACTTAAACTAGAAAAATATAAATGGTTATTAGGAATAAAATTACTTTACATCCCACCATTTGACACTAAAACTACCTTTATGATCCGCTCCATCTGGGTTTAAATGCATTCTTTTCTGGCACTCTGAGCAGCTCATTAGAAATCGTGTCACCGCTTCTCTAGGCAGGAAGGCATAGGTCTCTGAAATCTGAAATGAATAACAAAATATAGGTGTTATTATATAAGCTGACTGAACATGATTTAACAGAACTGATCATTATATTTCGGTATAAGGCATATTATTCCATAATGCCAGGAAGCACAATGGAAGCATGTACTACATACTATGCAGCATTTCCAGAAACATCTACCTAATCTGGCTACTTATTTCATGGCTAATAACAGTCGATTCTGAAAAAATGAACTCATTTTAAAAGGTGCTTTGTTTTCTTATTTATATTTTTTGCAATTTCTTTTCAGCAAAAATATTCATATATAACAGGCACCCAAGTGAGGGGTTTATTTTAAACCCACTGAAAAGCTCCCAGCTATTTTTTTACAGCTTGTACCACAAAAACTTCCTTAGTTTCTAAGTTTTATTTATTTTAATTTTAACAATATGTCAACAAATAGGTACCGGACCCAAGAGATTAGGAATGTTGACAGTCTCCTTCCTCACTGTTCTATTCTTGTCTTCGTTACATCTTTTATTGAAAATCTTCACAGAGTCAATGATTAATACTCTGATTTAAATAAAGCCTTTCTGCTAATCACCCTAGAATTTAGCAGTCAATCAACCTCTATGGTTCCTTTGGCGCACCTTGAAGTAATACATTTTGGCCGTCCAGTCCAAAATGATCAGATTTTCATATTTTATGTTCACACACAACCATAAAGTCTGACATCTGAGGGTATGTGCTTCTGGTCTCCTGCGGATCAGCAAACACAACTAGTGCCACAATGAATTTCTAGGCCTCAATTTGCCAATTGACTACTTTGCAAAGCAGATTGCTTCTGAAGAGATAGTCAGATTCAGCAGCAGAAATTAAAAGAGGAGTAGATTGACACCCACTTGTACTCTGCTGCTGGGAAGCCTGCAGCAGGATCCCATTTAGCTACTGAAGGGTGGCAATGCTGATGCAAGTTGACATAGGGGACCAAGGTGAAAAGATGGAGGGCTAAATTCAGAGGAGGTATGTGTAAAGTGGTGTAAGTTACATTTCAGTAAATGCGGTAAGTGCAGTTAAATATGTGAAAGTAGGTCTAACTAAGCGCAAGGGAGCAGGAAGAAGGTGAGCTAGCCTATTTTAACCATCTTATCCCCTTCTTTTGGCAATCTGTCTCCTGGCTACTCAGGGTTGTAAATTATACTCCCTTAAACACTTCAGTGGAGCAGATTCAGAAGTGAATATGTCACTAAATTGGTGTGAGTTTAAATTGGTGTAATTTATATGCTGATGGGCCCTTAAACTCACCCATCAATTTGGTTTGAAGGGATGAAATAAGCAGCAAACTATGCATTAAAAATTATTAAGAATGTGAATTATACCATTATGTCTATGCTACTAATGTTAAGGCTGTTTGATTGTTTCCATTGTAAACCTATGTTTCAGGGGTGTTATAACATGAGAAAATTTCTTTCTGAGCTGAAACTTGGCACATATTGTCTTAGCCCCAAAAAAGGTTGTCTGAAAACATTAAACTAAGGCACTTTTTAAATTACAAATTCTGCAAATAAAAAAAAATTGTATTTCAGATCAATTTTGCCCACTTCTACACAACAAAAACAGCTGATTTTTTTTAAAGTGTGAAAATATGAGTTGGATTGAATGTTTACAGCATCTAAAAAAGAATAACTTAAAATCAGCTAGAAATTAACATTTAGAAATTAGTAAGTGCACATATGCAGCCAACGCTCTTTCATAACATTTTAACACATTTGGAGTTTGGTTGTATTGAAATTAATGGATCTTACCCATGGATTCATTAGTAGCCTGGATTTGATAGGAATGTTCCATGCATTCTAATCAAGCATTTCTGTTGAATTCTGATTCCACTTAAATAGGATTGAAATCCTCTGTCGGGAACAACTGAGTTAAGCCCCCGATTTGATGGGAGTGCTCCCCTGACTACAAGGGAACATCAACTCCCACAACTGAATTTGTTCACATGGCAGATCCTTCTGTCTCCAACCTCTCACTATATGTATTCAGGGATACCCATCCTTATATAATGCTAACCTTGGCCAACTTCCCCATTCTTTTACCTAGTGAATTGGCTCAGGTTACTTAAATTTTATGGGCTAAATATTCAGCTGGTTTAGGTTTAGTTCAATGAGTGTCAAGTCATTGGAGCTATGCCAATTTCCACCAGCTCAGGATCTGTCCCTCGTATTTTTATGCATTTATTTTTAAATGATAAATTGTGCTTCCCAGTAGTTTGCTACAGTACTGCTTGTGTGTGTGCAGCAAATTACTCTCCTAGGGGTAGCAAATGGGAAAGTGATGCATTTTGCTTCCATCACCAGAAAAATAAAAATTGTGGGACCAAATCGTGCTTGCCTTTCTCACAGAAGAAGTCCTATTGAGTTAATTCGTGCTTTTCATGTCAGTGAGGACAGTGAGAGTTAGTCAATGATCTTATTTTATAAGAAAATGTTCTTTGTGTCCTTCCAGTTCTACTAAAAGAAGCCAGTAATGGCTCAGTTCTGCAACCCTTGCTCATGTCGGTATTCCCATGGGTGTCAGTGGCATTGCTCTTTAGAGTAAAGACTATAGTTAAGGGCTGTAAGAGAGAAGGACTTGTAACTTCCTAGCATGCCCAACATCAGCTTCTCTCACACAAGCATGGACGAGTAGGGGAGACTTACACAGATCATTAGAAAATTCCATAAGTAGAAGCGTAACTATAGTACTGTGGCAGGTGGGGCTGCCTCACAGCACCCCTCTGCAGGGCCAAGCATGCTGTTGCTGGTGCCCCTTGTCTCAGTCCACCAGTTGTGGCCATAAGCTAAGTATCAGGCTATACCAGGGATGAAAGTGAGCTGGTAGTGGCCGGTACTCCGTACCAGTAAGAACCTGCACTGGCCCATACCCAGCCCACATTAAAGCACTTCTGCGGCAGCGCTTTAATGACCCTGCCCCTTTTGCCTCCCCTGTTGGGGCCCTGCCGGTAGGGTCGCCGACGGTGGGGGGAAGAGGCAGCAACATTAAAGCGCTGCCGCGCTTTAAGGACGGTCCTTTGCTGTGGCAGCGCATTAAGGATCCTCAAAGCACTGCCGCGGCAGCACTTTAACATTGCTGCCCCTTCCCTCCGTCGGCGACCCTGCCAGTACGGACCCAACAGGGGAGGCAAAAGGGGCAGGGACATTAAAGTGCTGCCGTGGCAGCGCTTTAATGTGGGCTGGGTATGGGCCGGTGCGGGTTCTTACCGGTATGGGGGGGCCGCCGACGGGGGGGGGAAGGCGTGGCAAAGTTAAAGCACTGCTGCGGCAAAGGACCCTGCAGCGCTTTAATGTCCCTGCCCTTTTTGCCCCCCCAGGCCACTGACGAGCAGGGAGGGGCAAAGGGGGCAGCTGACCTGGGGCCGGCGATTTAAAAGGGCCCGGATCGCCGGACCCCGCTGCCCCTACCGCAGCAGCAGCGTCTGGAGCTCCAGGCCCTTTAAATCAACACAGGAGCCCCGGGCGGCGCGGTCCAAGGGCTAGCTGGGGGATGCTGACCCCCAGCCCTGTCCCTTCTGCCCGAGGCCCCGCACCTTCTGGGGTCCAGATCCACTATCCCCCGGTAAGTGTCCTCAATTACTTTCACCCCTGGGCTATAAATAGTTCAATAAATATGACAAACTCAGACTTTGGCAATCTGCACCTTTAAACTACCAAACAAAACAAAACTCCAAGGCAAACTCCTATCTGGAGTGCTTGAGGGCAAGGCCCTGGCCTGGCTCTGGGATTCTGGGCTATTACAGAGGAACTCCTCCTGCATCCCAATCTCACCTTGCACTGCCCTGAGAAGAAGCAGGCAAACCTTCTTAACAGGCCTGCTGGCTCTTGACTGGTCAGCATTTCCTCCTGGCACTTATTGAGGCCTTTAAGCTAGGGTTACCATACGTCCTCTTTTTCCCGGACATGTCCGGCTTTTCGGCACTCAAACCCCCGTCCGGGGGGAATTGCCAAAAAGCCGAACATGTCCGGGAAAATGGCGGCTCTGCTCCTCCCCGACTCTTCGGCTCTGTTTAAGAGCCGGGCTGCCCGAGCGCTACCGGCTTCGGGCAGCCCCCGTGCCTCCAGACCCTGCGCCGCCGGAGCCCAGGAGGGGAAGTGCCCGGCTGGGGGCGCAGGGTCCGGATGCACGGGGGCTGCCCAAAGCCGGTAGCGCTCTGGCAGCTCGGCTCTTAAACAGAGCCAAAGAGTCAGGGGAGGAGCAGAGCCTCCGGCCGCGGCGGCTCTGCTCCTCCCCGACTCTTCAGCTCTGTTTAAGAGCCGGACTGCCTGAGCGCTACCGGCTTCAGGCAGCCCCCGTGCATCCGGACCCTGCGCCGCCGGAGCCCGGGAGGGGAAGTGCCCAGCTGGGGGCGCAGGGTCTGGAGGCATAGGGGCTGCCCAAAGCCCGAGCGCTACCGGCTTCACGGTTTGCCGGGCAGCCTCCAGACCCTGCGCCCCCAGCTGGGTGCTTCCCCTCCCGGGCTCCAGTTGCACTGGGGAAGCACCGGCCGGGGGTGCAGGGTCTGGGGGCTGCCCGGCAAACCGTGAAGCCGGTAGCGATCGGGCAGCCCTTTCCGCGTGGCTGGGAGTGGGAGGGGGCGGAGTTAGGGCGGGGAAGGGGCAGAGTTGGGGCGGGGCTAGAGGTGGGGAGTTGGGGCGGGGCCAGGGCCCGTGGAGGGTCCTCTTTTTTTATTTATTAGATATGGTAACCCTACTTTAAGCCTTCTCTGTTCCATTGTAATTTTAACATGTGGAGATAATTGCCTCTGTGTTTTGCTTTCAATGTTTAGATTATTTTAGTGCATTATGTGTTATTTATTATGTAGCCTTTTTTAGCTACACAATGATTTGCAAAACAAGCACTAAACTAAGAGGTAGGTCTTAGGGCACATGTGGCAAATGTGAGGAACAGAAGTGAGATTTTGCAAGTGAACTTAATAACCCTTAAAGCATTAACAACAGAGTACATGTGTATAGTATGGAAGAGATGGTGTGTCAGAAAAGCATATACAGTCGTTTCATAACTTTTCTTAAAAAAAAAAAATCAGAAAGGAACCAGAGGGAAAAAATAGAAGGTGGTATATAGCCCCAAGCCCAGGGCCATCAAACCAGGTAGTTTAACCAGATTCCTTGATGGACAGGAGTCTTCTTCCTCCCTGACATCAGGCTAACAAATGAAGACAGACTTATTTAATTATTAATTAATTATTATTACATGGTTTTATAGGGAATTGGGGTACATTGTATACAGATTAGATGAAGACCAAACAGCATTGCATCCAAAGCAGGGATCTGATGTTATGCAATCTCCATTCCCTCCTTCAAGTAATGGAACCAACATCCTGAATGGGCTAGAGATGGGGAATAGCAATTAGTTGACAAAATGCCAGGAGATTCCAAAACTGCAGTATGTAGACAGCCAGAACAAATATGCCATTAAAAATACATAGGGCTTGATTGTGCTCAGCCTGTGTGTGGTTGTGTGAAGAGATGGAGAGGGCACAAGGAACCCTTCTCACACTTTGAGGCCTTTGCTAGGTCTGGGCACAATTGCAGTCTTTATGGTTCCCTGAGAACAAGGTCTGCTCTAGGCAAGTGACGCTGTTGGAGGGAAAGTGCTGGCCCCTGGTCCTGCTCTGTCTCTGTGCTGGCTAGTGAAGTGGGCCTAACAGGTGAGAATATGGGAGCACATACTGCACCCTGTCAAAGAGTTGCACTTCCCCTGGGAGCAATAGTTATAATGTTTAGAGGGCAATGGACAAGGTGTTTGTGTGATCTGATTTTTCAAACTATCAGGTGTCTGTCACTGTTCAAATCTTTTGCTATAGAGGGTGGGAGAGAAGAGGAAAGAGGTGATAAGCTACATAAACTTTGGCTGCACAAACTCAAACTGGAAAGCCCTGTTGTTGAACCACCTGGGAGAACTGTTAAACCCTGGCTCAGCTGACCGCTCACATTCACCTACATGATCAGAGATTTTCCATCAAATTGCTTTCCCTTGACATGGCAACAACATTAGCAGCTCATATCTTATACTTCATATACACACCACAAACCTATCCCCCTCCCATCTCATCTTCCTGTTACACTTTCCTCACTTCAGGTGCTGCAAAATTATTAACTGTTTTCTATCCACATTGGTCCTGCTGCTTAGACATTGTAAGCCTCATCTCAAACCTGCTATTTAGACATCTAGGCCTATCTTAAACCCTTTTAACATGTCAGTTATCTGAGATACTTGTCATAGACCCCTACCTTACATGGAGGGGGTACAGGTTAGAAGGGATATGATGTTTTAAGTATAACTTTAACAATTAATTTCCTGCCCTTTTGATTTTTTTTAATTAATTACATCTTTTTCCTTAAGTGAGCAAAGGCAGAATGGGAAAGAGGCATTCAAAGGGGATGGTGTAGTCATCACAGCTAGTGAAGAGAAAAAACTGAAGTTAGAACGTAATTGTTTTTTTTTTTCTAGAAGGGGATTCAATTGTAGCTTGTATTAAATAAACATTCCTTCTGAGACTTTTAAAAAGTCTACAGAATTCTTTGCTCATAGGGTTTGTTTTTTTTTTCAAAATGAATGAATGGTATATTTATGTGAACACAGAATTCTTCTGTGTTGATGAATACTCTGGCATTTACATAGGAGATAAATTAGTAATCGTGTGCTTAGGACCTGCTTCAAGAAGACTAGTCTAATTTACACACCAAATTCTGCTCTTGTTTACATTGGTGTAAATCCAGAGTAAGCCCACTGACTTCAATATGCAGATATTTTGAATTTACAGTGGTGTGAGAGCAGAACTTGAATCCCAGGATGACAAAAAATGGTCCATGGTTTTGTTTCATGGATTGGCATTGTTTCAATTATGCCAGTGCTAAATTGCCTCTGACTTTTTCTTTATCCTCTTTTAGCTTTTGCACTGGTGATCATATACCAAGAAGGTCCCCATTTCATGCTCAGTAACACATTCTGACACGTATCTAGTTAGGGATCTACTCACTGTCCCATGGATGATGTAAGGATTTACACTAACAATTGTAGGGTAAATGAATCATACAGGTAGGGGAACATAACCCAACATATAATTTACCAAAGTGGGGCACTTACTGTATGTGATTATCTGCATAAATTATATGAAAATCAATCATAAACAAAGCTATAGGGCTAAGTTAACGTCTTCTATAGGAAAGCTCAAGGGGAAGAAAGAGTGCTCTAAAATTTAAGGCTTGATCCCTGAGCCTGGCCCAGCTGTGCTCAGAACTGGACCTGAGAGGAGCCAAAGGTGCCCCTGATCTTGAAGCCTACCAGAGGCCATTTTGGTACAACTTAGATCACGCTGAATTATTCCTGTTTGCAATGGCTCACAGAGACCAGTTCCGACAGCTGAGGATTATTGGATTGCTGTCACACTCCTGCCACACCCTTTTGCTCTAGCCACACCTCTGACATGCCCTCTGTGCCTGGGCATCAGTATAGGCCCAGCCAGGGATTCTCTTTCCACTACTGCAATGGATATGAACTTGAAGAGTTCCCAATACATTCTCTCTTCAGGGGAAAAGGAGATGCCGCCATGCAGAAGATGTAGGAGACCTGGAGATGTAGCTTTGCAACAGTGAAGAGGGTCCTCAAGGATTACAGGACTGGAAATCACACATCCTAAATCCTCCCCGTGGAATCCATGTCTTTCCATGCTGTATTCTGTCCTCTTCTTCCATTGGCAGCATAACTCACTCAGGAGCTGTGCTGACACTGACTCCCCCATTACCACTACACAGTAGCCCCTGCTCTACCGAGATAGCAGCATTAACTTTCCTCTCACTGGCATCTAACAACAAAATGAATGTGTGTGCTTTTCTGAGCCCCACAGACCAGTGGGCCTGGGTCCAAGAAGCCTTAATATGCCTATAGTTATAAGTGCTAAACATCACAAGCATTATTTGTAGAGAAATTACTTTGTGCAAGGAGTTGGCCATTTTCTCCTCTGCTTGTAGTCAATCCATATCCAATAAACAAAACCAGAAGAGAAAGAGGAGTGCAATGAATTTAAGGACAGACATATTGGGCCAGATTACCTTTTCTTGCTTCTTCTTATCTCCTTATGAGCATTTTCATAAGGGATCCGAAGGTAATTAGATAATGTAACATGAAACAGAACAATGACCTGGGAGGCTAGAAGAAGCTCCCATACTTAAAGTCATATTCTGGATGCAATTGGACAGTGCAAATCAGGTAACGTGCCACCGTGAAAGCTCATAAAGGTTCATTGTTTATTTTTTGTGTTTTATCCTGAGAGACAATGACTAGGTTCCTGGATAATGGCAAATATATATACAAAAATGTAAAATAAAGATGTTAAAATTTTTGAAAGATGCAAGCTGAGGCCCTGTCTTACTCCAGTTTTATGCTGGTATAATGGAGTGTAAAACTGGAGTAATGTGGTGGTGAATCAGGGCCTGAATATACTCCTGAGCCCTACTCCCCGTGGAGGATTAGCCCATGGGCTCCAGCCAACTGGGAGGCCTCAGAGACCCATGTGAATGGGGAAAGGCCCTGTGCCCTAAGCCCGCTCCCAGGCAGCAGTCCCAGGCAGGAGGGGGGCAGCGATGGGGGAAGCACCCTGTGCCCCCGACCCCGCTCCCCACTGGCCAGGCAGGGGAAACCCCTGTGACTCCAGACCCCACTCCCCGGTGGCAGCACTCGCTGGGTGGGCGGGGCAGGCATGGCAGTGGGGGAAGCCCCCCCCACAACCTTGACCCCGCTCCCTGGCAGCAGCGCTAGGTGCAGCGGCGGGGAAAGCCCTCAGCACTTCCAGACCCTGGCCCCAGCAGCAGCCAGGCAGTGGGGGGACAGAGCTTCTCTGGTCTTGGGTCATAATGGGGGGGAAGAATGGGGGAGACCCTGGGTGAAACAGGGGTGGGGCCCCAGGGAAAGGGCAGAAAGGGATGGAGCTATGTTCACATGTGGAGGGGGTGGAATGGGGGTGGAACCATAGGTGGAAGGGGTAGGGAGGGCCCCCCCACCCACTTGCTCTGGCCCAGGACTCCAGGAAATATTAATCCATCTCTGCCTATTCCAACACTTGTTACTCAATCAGTGAGAGAACTAAGTAGAACTGTTTTATTGTTGCCATTTGTTTGAAAGGCAAGAAGTAACGAAAAGAGAGAAAACAAACTAAGGTAGTCATGAATGTTTATGGACTTGCAATGCTGAAAACTAAAGAGCCTCTTTTAGTCTAACAAGTCAATGTATAATTCAAGCATCTGTAGTGAGATTTCTGCATTGCAGTGATCAGCCATTTCCAGTAATTCTCCCTTTATACGGGTGATTGCAACTCAGGTTCAACGATTTAAGTCTACCCATGGTTTAAGTCTACTAAGTTCAATGCAGTTATATCAGAGATGAATTTGGGGCCTGTGTCACAGTAAAACAGACAGGAAATGGTTAAGGTCTACCTGCCTGTCATATGACCCACCAGGGGATTTAAAGATGAGTGTGTCCTATTTCTTTGGGGATGGGCCTGTGACAGAGGCAAGGGACAAGCCTTTGGGAACTGCCTGCATTGGTCAGGGGAATTGCTTTGTTTTTGTATTTGAACAATGAATAGTGCCCTGAGTCAAGGGCCTGAAACAGACTTGAGTGTAGTATTGGTTCTTTCCTGGGCTGGTGAGCTAGCTTACCTGCTTACAGGCCCAATAACTGAGCAGTCCAAAGTCTATGCAAACAGCGCCCCATTCCCACCCACAACAAAACATGGAAGTGTTTCCCCACAAGAATTAGGCTGAGAACATCACATGAATTTTGCTTAGACTGATTTCCCAGAAAAAAACAGAATCCTTATGTTCTTCCCACTAAGTCACACAGGCTTCCAGGCAGAGAGATATTAGTGAATTTTAATGCTTCGGAAGAACTGTGTCAGAATACTGGATTAAACAAACCTTAAAAACAAATCCCCCCCCACCAAAAAAAAAATATTGCATCTGTTCTCTCAATAGCATTTCCCTCCCATCTCATCCCTCCCCCATTTTGCTACTGCAATATTCCTCCCATGGTTTGAGGTCTATACACAATGTGGGCTCAGTTGTACCTTTAAGCCACAATACTATAGGTGGAGCTCCAGGAGGAATGCTGTCCCAAGGAAAGAAAATTCTTCCTGGAGCTCCCAGCTGCGCATGAGGATTGTGCTGGCTGATACACCCCTTCAGGGAGCACTGCATACTTTTCCCTGCTTGCTCCACCAGCTGTGCTAGTCAGTGTGTCCCACAGCTGCCCTGCCTCAAAAAGGCATTGTGGAGCCCTGTACCTAACAGGGTGTAGATCCTGTACTCCAAGGAATAGGCTCCTTTCACTCTTCTCCCTTCCCCTAAACACTTGTGTGCCTGTGGAACAGCAAGGCATAAACACCACGAGCATTATTTGTGGAGAAATTACTTTACTGCCCGTGATATTTAACTATACCGTCTATATGCTAATGTGATCTCCTCAGGACAAGGATGTCTGTAAACATCATGGGCAGTTCTGGAACTAACTAATTAATAATCACTATATCCATTGTTTCTCTAGTCTGCTACAATACTTGCAAATATCTGTTTTAAAATGTTGTAGCTGTGATTTAAAGCCCCAGAAGCAAGACAATTCTTGTTTCACTGCAATACATATAGGGCCAAATTTTCTGCTCGCGCAACTCCACTGACATTAATAGAGTTATATCAGCAAAGAATATGGCTCATAGACATGTAATAGTGTAATCTAATAGTGTCAGTCTCTAAGTGGTCTTACATACCATATGAACTAGGACACCCACATGTAGCAGGGTGAGTCAGTAAGAAGAATAAAAAAGAATGTACTTGCTTTTGTTAGCTAAATTAGCAACTTACTGTCATTTTTCCATTGTTAAGATTAATATACTGATTTTTCCTAAGGGAAAAAGTCTTGGCTCTGCATGATACAGTTTGAATGATCCCTGCAGGTTACTTGGAGTCAAGGTAGAAGGAGAGAATGTGAGCTTACTATATAAGTACATACTATAACACAGATAGTTTCCTAAGCAATTAATGGACTCTGTGTTGAGGAATCCTGCAGTTTGAGTTTGACACACTTTTCAGCTGATGAAAATGTACAGCAGCTCCCTCCAAAATACTATTATCACAGAACCACCGAATAGCATAGTTATCTTCCTGTGCAGCATCATTATGTAAAGTCCCACTGAAGATGTACAAGTGCCATTCACTTCCACAAAGCCTTGCAATTTAAAATTAATACCTGTGGTGAAGACTAAGGATGGTCAGTTCACAAATTGAGCCTAGCTATCCCAGGATGGTATGCTGGACAAGTTTGCAGCATGACACACTGATGTATTCCAGCACTTCAGCACTGGGAACAGGATGGGAGGGGAGTGCTCTTTCAAAACTGAAAAAAAGTCTTAAACTTTGTTCAGAATAGAAACTAGGTACAGATTCAGGCCTTTTCTTAGATTTTCCAAACTTGTTTACCCAGATAAATACAAGCCATAGTTAATTTAAGTTACAATACCCTTGCCAGTTTCCTTGTCTTACTAATCATGCCTGGGAAATATTCAAAGTTTTGATTAGTGCTGATAGAATTATGAAAATGCAGGTTCACTACTAAGCTATTTAAATTTAATTTGCTGCTGTTTGTGGGGTCATAATATTCATTATTCACGAGTATTCAGGAAGCTGATGATATTCATGAAAATATTTATGAATCCCAAGAGTTCCAGAAGAGTGGCTGACATTCAGAATTTTCTCTTCATTGTTCCCCTGTTAAAAAGTTTCAATCGTCCCATCAGGGAGCAGAAGTGATACCATGGGACCAATCACATGCCATGAATTGTGAACATCAAATACCAAATAATTGTAGCAAACAGTTCATGAACCACACATACTCTGAAAATTTGTTCACCCAAAAGATTTGGTGCATATGTATGACGAATACATTCACAGAAATCAAGAATGATTCACTGATGATATGTGAGGCTGAAAATCACCAGTTTTGGTTCAGCTAATACTTTTGGAGTAGCTGCCATGCTGACTTGGATTTATAAAACTCGAAGGTTTTATAAACGGTTTGGGACATGATTCCTTGAGAGACTCCCTCCCTCTCTGTGAGGCACCACAGCAGAAGTCAGCTGGCTTGCTTGAGTTAACAGACCTTAGATGTAATCCTCTAGGGGTTCAAGAGAGTCCATGACACTGGAATTTGGTTTCCCAGATAGTCCATCAGAGTCTCATTAAGGTCTCACTTAAAAGTGGAGTGCAAAAGCTGATGTTAGTTTGTTTTGGAGTTTTTCTTTTTTCAGAGAATTATTGTATTTTTAAAAATTATATAAATGCAGTTTGTCCCTGGGACATGTAATTGGATGCACGTTGTAAACCAACAAATAACACTAATACACACACAAACATTGATAATGACACAATAACATGTACTTGGGCTTCTGTATCATCAGCCGATAACTATGTAATAAACTTATGTCACCACTGTAATAAAAATTAACATCAAATGAAATTGCTGTACAAGCTGCTTAACCTATACAAATTACTCCAAAGCAACATTAGCTGCCTTTGCACATTATTCATAATATATAAAGGCCTGATCCAATTGAAATCAATGGGACTACTGACAGTAGTAAGTATTATATTTGTAGTATATATATGTGCAGGGTTGTGCCCTAAAGTATTTTATTTACAGGCAATAAAACATTCAACATACTTACTAAATGAAGACCTTTTGAAATTAAGAGTGCAAGTGATATGGTCATTACAATAGAACACAGTAGCAAAACTAATCCATAGCTAGTGCACAATGAAGATAATACTACTTTTATTAATGCATAGCTAATGACCAATGAAGCTAATACTACTTTTATTAGTGCCCTGAAGACCAAGCTTCAAAACTGGCTCTGGTGACAATTAAAAGTTATTTAGACAGTTATTTTTTGTCCACATTATAAGATCACTGCATAACTTGGCATAATTTGTCATGATGACTGCAAGTGTCATCCTTTACACATATATATCTTGTGGGTCAATAATGCTGAGGGCAAGTTGTGAGAAATCTTACACAGACCTGGCCTACAACATACACTATGGAATAGCCTTAAAGATTGCATGCAGGCTGACGTGCGTAAAGTTTCAACTTACTGCAGCTGGAAACCACTGCGATAATGGTCCCAGAAAAGAAGAAAAGTGTATGGTGACTATGATGGAGACGACACTGTTGAATGCTGCTATAATAGTGTGTGTGTGTGTGGTGTATAGAGTATATATACATAATGTGTGTGTATGTTTGTGCATAAATTTAGTTGCCTTTCTCACGAGTAGCCCCGTTAAAACCAATAGGGCTACTCATAAGATTAAGGTCACTAATTTACAAACAATGAAGTACATTTTATTCCCCTCGGGAAGTAACAATAAACATTTTATTAGTTCTCTTTAAGAAGGAAAAATGTCATATTTGCAGAAAGATACTGCTCCGTTAAACATCAGGTTACAAATATTTCAAGACCAAGGTTGAATTGAAGTGACTAGGTCAAATTATAAAACACAGTTCCAGAGTTAGAAAGAATTTTCTCTCTAGTCAACCAGTTTATACTGGTTTAACATCTGACCAGTCAACAGATATCTCATTAAATCTACCTGCTTTTCAACTTTTTGTTTTCAGGAAAAGTAGTACAAATGTGCAGACCATTAAATAAAACGTATTTACTCTATAATAGCAAAAGTATAATGGAGATTTCAATCATCTGCTGAAATACAGCAGTTCATTTAACAAACCTTAATGGTTGTATCTTGACAGTCTTCATAAACTGGAAGAACATCTGTATTTCAATCTAATAATAATTTAAAATAATACTATTAACATGGAGCTTCATTTTAAAAAATTATCAATCATATTAGGATGCAGTGTAGTTGTAGCCTTGTTGGTCCAAGGATATTAGAGAGACAAGGTGGGTGAGGTAATATCTTTTACTGGACCAACTTCTGTTGGTGAGAGAGTCAAGCTTTTGAGATTAAAAAGACAAGTTCAAAAGCTTGTCTCTCTCACCAGCAGAAGGTTGTCCAATAAAAGAGGTTACCTCACAGGCCTTGTCTTTCAAATCATACTAAAACAGCGAAATTCCCCGCTGGTGCAAATGGGCAAAACTCCACTGAAGTCAATAGACTTGCACCCATTACACCAGTAGAAAATTTGACCCTAAGCATTTTCAACCTATATATTTGCATATATACACACATGTACCCACACAGGCCTCTGAAATAAAGCTGAAAGTGATGGGCTGTAATACTTCTGGCCCAACTGTGAAAAAACACAAAATCACCAATCCAAATAACTCACAATCTAAAAAAACAATAAATTGATATGCAATTGTGTTACTATATTTTAACTTACAGATGTTCTGTTTTTTGTTTACTTACTGCTTTATAAGTTCTCTTTTGTCCAGCATGCTTTCGGATTTGTTCTCCGTTAGGCCCTGTTTCCACATGCATGGAATAGATAATGTCAAAGAAATCTTCAACCACAGCTACCCGCCTTAAAGACAGCTTCTCATCTACACCTACTCCATCCTGAAAAAAAGATAAGGAGTGCAGGATGAATAGATGAATTATGATAATCATGGAACGCATCCCCCTTTAGTGAGCTCTGATTAAATAAAGACCCTTGCATAGAGATCTGAAGTTCACTATCCCAGAGCAATACTTAACAATTCAATATATTACAGTAACATCATTATACAATAAATGTATGATCATAAGAATAATGAAAAAGCCTTCTTTTAAAAACAGGTCATTTAATTGAACTGCAATATTATGTAGTCAATACTTTTCATTATACATTGCTATTTTTAAAAAAAAATCATTTACACTTGTTTCTGCTGGTCCACAAACAGCATTTTATAAAACTATTTAATCAAAGATTTTTATTCACAGGTAACTTAGTAGATAGTTACTATTAATGCAAATAAAGTTATTGCCATAAAGAGTTCATCCCTTAGAAAATCTATTTGAAAATTTCCTTTATGAAAACTCACCACACCATAGATAAAACAAAGTATTATTTTAAAACATTAAGCTTTGCACACTGATGTTTGACTGGAAAAAGTGACAGCAAATTGTGGACATCTATAGCCTGATTTTAAAAGGTGATGGAAGCTGTGGGTGCTCAGCACTTCTAAAAAATCCGGCTCATATGTCTTAGGAGTTAATCAGCACAGTTCAATTGTTGTCATCCAGATAGGAATTTTTTTTTAAAACTGTATGTCTTTTTTTTTTTTATATAAATGGAGATATCCTATCTCCTAGAACTGGAAGGGACCTTGAAAGGTCATCGACTCCAGCCCCCTGCCTTCACTAGCAGGACCAAGTACTGATTTTGTCCCAGATCCCTAAGTGGCCCTCCCTCAAGGATTGAACTCACAACCCTGGGTTTAGCAGGCCAATGCTCAAACCACTGTGAATTTGTACTGATGAAAAGTGCAGGCAGGGCTTGCGCAAGTTTCTCCATACAACCCTCCAATGAGCATCAGTCCTGAGTGGCACTATTCCTGGTTTTCTAGGCTAGCAATCTCATGGGCAGGCTGGGTTTGGTGATATGATACAAGCGTGTGTGGACTAGGATGAGAACAGCTAATTCATTTTCACTCATGAGCCAAAACAGAATTTGAATTTAGGTCTCCAGAGACAACAGTGCCTCCTAACCCTCAATGTGTATTTCATGTAAAAAATGCTTTCAACCTTAACATGTTAACAACATCATACTATTATTACTACTATGTTTAATGCTACTATGGGACAGGTTTATGTTGGCCCATTTGTAACAAAACACTTGCAATTCTGGTGTTACCAAATAAAGGCCAAAGATGTGAATTGAATAGACAATTACTGCACTATCACTTCAAGCTGCAATCCACCACTAATAAATTCTTGCCAATCTATTCTTGAAAGCCTGCTAGAGATGAATAAATACATTCTAATGTTCGATTTGTTCTTTTTTATTCTATCCCACTTATCTTCTTATTTTATTTTCAACAAAGTTCATGAATGGACTCATCTCACAGTTTACACAACTGTTTTGCATTTCTATAGCACTTCCCACTCAAGGATCATAAAACACTTACATTGGCCCCAATGGGTTTCTCAGTTCTACACAATGTGCTTCAAAGCTGTCCCCCCATTATACATTTAAAATCCTGCCTAGAGATGGAGCCAACCCAAACCCCAGATTTGAACAACCCTAAACCTGGGGACGTGTACATCTGAAACTCTGCAGCTCCTCGGGCCCATCTCTAATCATTACCTTTTCACCAGCCAAAAAGCACTGTGGATTCCCTAATGCTTTCAAGAACTCTTATTATGGTGACAGTGTTATTTCATGTAGTTTTCAGAATACTAAGAAGTTTGTGGTGTTGATTAACTGGTAAGGACTTAATCTGTTTATTCCTAATGAGTATTGTTAGGTAATATCCTAGAGGGGTGTTCTCTTTGTAATTAAAGATAAATGCATTACGGCAATATTAATTTGGAAACAGAGGTACTACATCACCATAGCTGACAGCATCAGAAAGGTGTTCCAAGAGTAAGCTGGGAGAAGAAATTGTTGTGAGAAAATGTATTTTGGTGCTTTTGGTGTCTGCAGTGTGCACTGGTCTTTTTATAAGTTGCCCACACTCTCCTTTCAAAAAAACAAGAAAGGAAAGCCTCCTCACCACTCTCAACCAGGCTTGACTATATTACTTCTTATTCAGATACCAGAGAATCAGGGCAAACTTTCAAATCGGGGCAGTCAGTATAAATGGTATACACTGTTTAATATGAAGACAGTACTATTATTTAACATTTATAGTGTGGCAATACCTATAGCCCAGCCAGGACCGGGGCTCATTCTACTAGGTGCTGTACAAACATACACTGACAAGCCTTGCTTCAAAGAGCTTGCAACCTAAAAGGCAAGTCATAACAGGTAGATAAGACAAACAAGCAAGTCATCATGGAGAGTGGGAGTTGGGATTAGGGGTAACAAAAATAATAAAATGTGAGCAGTTCTTAGCCACTCAGGAGCAGTATATCTAGCTCTTCACCTGCCTGGTCATTATCAGACTGCAGCTTCCTGTATGAATTACAGCAGAGGTGAGTTTTGATGAGTAACCTGAAGGATGATAAAGTGGCTTTAAAGATTTTGACAATACAGTGAAAATAGAGACCATGATCTCCCAATTCTCCAAATTCAATCAGGAAAAAGCAAAGGGGTTGTTAAGGCCCAAAATTTCCATCCAGAACATAACAGTTTATCCCAAGTTCTTTGCTGCCATCCCATCATGTTTTTCTTACAATATTACAATTTGTTAAATACATGAAAGTCCAGTTCTACTTTGAAAGTTGATTTTGGGTAAATTGTTCCAAAAGTGCCTAGATGACTTAGGAGCCTAAATTCAATTTTCAAACTGACATAGGCACTTAGGAACCAAAATCTCATTGAAAGTCAATGGGACTTGGGCTCCTAAGCCACATAGGTGCTTTTGAAAATTTTACCCATTAAAAATTGCATTGTAGGGGTCCGTGTTTATTATCTCACCATGATTTCCCAAGCAAATGTGATCAGGCTACAAGTAAATAGAGTTAAGGTTGAGTTTGTAGGGTTGTTAGTTAGAGAAAACATCTGACAGTCAACTTGGGTTTTTTCTTTCTTACATATCATCACCAGTAATAAAGGTTCTGCTGGCTAAACTAATGATTTGGAGCCACCTACGTAAGCCACATTTTCTTCAGTTGGCTCATTGGAACTTTGTGAACAATTTGGTTGATCACACACAAGGAGAAAGAGAACCTAGCTCAATCTCCTTAACCTATGTGGGCACTGCCAGACTGACAGGAGTACAAAACAAAATGTCACAAGTGGACAGCTATGATTCTGAATGTAGATGGGAAAAGATCTATTCAGTAAAAAGGTGCCATTTTAACACAATCACTTTTCATAGCGGAACAGCACTTTAATAAATGTCTTTAAAATCAAAGCCATTGAAACAAAAGCGCATGTAGCTCCTAGCTTGAGAACAACAGTGCAATCTCTTTGTGACACAGCCATGCCCAGATACCCCCAGCCATGCCCTGGCAGATATATTACATCTGTGTTCGACCATCTTCTAAATATTTCACCAAAGGGGGTTGTGTGTGGTTTCTACCAAATGTTAAACAAGTAGCTGGTTGTCATGGTTATTGCAGGATGTTTGTATGGAAAACATTTGTAGTTGTGTAGCATGTAGAACATTGGCTTCCAAAACTGATGGAAATGAAACTTGTCACCTGAGCCAAGGTGGGTCTCAGAACTGACTCAATCAACACTGAGAACAACTGACATCTGTGGATTCAGCCCAGCCCACTGTTTACACCCTGGGACAGATGTAGACGTGAGCACTGACAAAGACAAAAGTCTGAGACTGTATTAGAGAAGGAAAAAGGGCACAAATGTTATCCATTAGGGAAGCAACAGTCTGCCAGTGGGAATATCTTGTGAAAAGTGGATCCCAGCCCTCTGTACTGGACAAGCCCAGTAAGGACTGACCATTGGGTGTGAAAATCCTTATCAGACAGGAAAGTAACCTGTTAATAAGAATAGGCTATAGTTTGCATTTTATATTTTTCTTTTACTTGTAAGCTTATGTTTCAAAATCCTTTTACTTTCTTTTATGTGAATCTGTAACTGAAACTTTGTTAAATAAACTTCAATTTGGTATAGATACATCTAAATGCCTGTGCTAAGGAGAGCTGTTGAACAAAGATGAAGCCAGTAAATTGGGGTGAACTGCTTCCATGGAGGCAATGGATCAGTGTACACTCCGGGAAGACAGGGGACTGGGCACTCACGTGTAATAAAGTGGAGTATATAAATTGCTAGCCTGCAGAGAGAACGAGTGGGATTCATGGAGCCCAGAGCAGAGTATTTGTGCTGCCGGTGGCAGCCCTTACTTGGCGCCGGTAAAGCTCTCACAATCTGGAAGCAGGTGGTAGTGATTCACCTAGGGTGCCCACCCGTCCTGAATCAGGCGGGACAGTCCTGAAATGCACAGTTCAAGTCCCTGGCTGAATGACTCGGGAACAGCATTTGTCCCAGATTCCCTGAGGGGCCACTCTGTGCCTGCTTGAGGCTCAGGGCAGCGCCAGCCTCTTCCCGCACTTTGCCATGAGGCCCTGCCCCCTGCTCCTCCTCTCCCCCCGAGGTCCTGCCCCCTGGCCAAGCCAGAAGCCAGTACAGGCAGTAGTAAGAGCCACCCATGGAGCCTGGGCTGCTGAGGAGTCCCGGACCCTCTACATGCTCTAGATTTACCTCAGGTAACCCCAAAAAGTTTCACATTCTTGTTTAAATTTCTTGGGGAAAATTAGCCTAATAAAACATTCTCTTCAGGCTTGAATATGACTATCAGAATCTTTACAGTGTTTGAAAAACATTCCTGTAAAACTAAACATATGATGGATCTAAATAAAAGGAAAAAAAGTAGATGAATTGATCTATAAAAACTTGCGTAAGTCCATAAAAACTTCTGCTGTAAAACACCACAAACAGTAGCATCTACAAAACATAATGAGTAGCTATCAACAGCAATCAACATAAAAATTTTTATTACAAGATATAAATTACACACAAACATGGTGTTAATGTGAATGCAGCAGGAAGTATATCTAAAATTATTCTGACCCCCACTAGTTTATGAGAGCAGCCAAGTTAAACCAGGCAATGTATGGCTTCCCCTCTGACGAGTGGTGTCAGATTTTGAGGCCTTGCAGTTTGGGTTTCCAGTTAGAGGAGAAATCAGAAACATGGAGTCTGGGTGTATTCTTGGTGCAATTTGTTTTACTTACACTACATATACCAGTCCTTGAACAGAGGTAGTCACAAGTGGCAAGCAGGCAAACCCCTCTTTCAGAAATATCAGCCCAAGACTAATACCCAGTTTCCAGGAAGTTCCTCTGCACCAAAAATTGACACTTGTTAGATTAAGGCAAAGAAAAAACTCGGTTGCTGTTTGGAACAGTTCATTCAAAAAGAATAGCATCACCAAACTAACAATACAGCATTTCTTCAGAAGACTGAACACTGCTTGAATACTAAGAAAAAGAACTTGTTAAACTATGAGTAACAGTACAACCTGGTGACACCTTCAGTAGTCATATGCAACTGTTTAATTAGTTTTACCATTTCCTATACTTAATCTTGTAAATATATTGTAATTATTAGTAGAAGGCAATTGTAGTGCATGTAAAGAAGGAGCATGGTACACCTGCCTTCAGAAAAACTTTTAAAATGGTGAACATGTTGAAAACCCTGCTATATGATCCTCCATTCGTCTACTCTATCAGTAAATATAAAAAAAATTACTAATACGTATAAGAACTGACAACCATTCAGAAGGGTCTCTTGCACCCATCCTAAATTAACAAATCTCGATCTTGCATCAGCACATCAATCTGCAGTACCAGGAATCCTAACCACAACCTTTTCAGCATAGTTCAAAATACTGTACACTTCGGAGAATAGATGTCACAGGGAATTAGTAATAGTATACATAGTATTGAACATCTATGTTATTCCTTTCTATTCAGCCCAGATTTGTAAGTGATCTAAAGTTATTTCCATTTGATAGCAAGCATTTAGTAGTCTAAGTGAAATAAACTGATGTTCTCCAACCTGTTCCTAATAGAAAGTATACATAGCATTAAAAGGAAAATTTACCTACTCTAATGTATAGTTTCTGCAATTCCCCACTGCTTCAGTCTGGATGGGTAATATCTCCTTCTACCAGCAGATGGAGAGAGGAAAATCAAAGACATTTACTCTGTCAGGCCCATATAAAGGGTCAATTTCATTTGAGGAATACAGTTTCTGAAACTTCCTGAGCCATAAAATCCACACAGAATAAACTGATAAGTGAACAAATCAAACAAATTGTGAAAACAAGTCATGAAAATAAAGAGAAATCAAGTGAGATAAAATGAGCAACCTTTATTGCTAATTCACGTACCATAGAGATAAGAGATTAAATATAAACAACACAAGCTTGATTACATTAAAAGTTTAATGTTTTGTTGTGTTTTTTTAAAGGATTTATATAAAAGCCTCAAGTGAAAGAATGTTTTCTGGCTCTATATGGAGCTATCTGAATGGACCCAACAGAGACTAGGAGAAACCAAATTAGATTAACTAAAAATCCCTTCCTCTATGTCTCCTGGTCCAGTCCAGAAGAAAGGGAACTCCCAAAGCAATACTCTGACACAAGAACAATAGGGTGAATGCTGAGAGCCACCTGAGATAAGTCTGAGATTTTACTTGACTGGTGCATACAGAACCCATTTTACCAGGCAGTGACCACAGACACTTGTACATTTTGGATGAGGTCATCATCTGGTGGGAATCAGTGTAAGTAACTCTGTTGAATTCTGTAGATGTGAGAGAGATTGCAGTACTGCAGAGCTCCAGTGAGGAAACATCTCCCCTTTCTCTCCATGAAAAGAATAGTATTCTAATACAATGATCTTCTGATAGAATAGGGGAAGAGCTTTGCCTTTAGCAACATAGGCCCTACAGATGCAATACCACACTTACTTCATAATATCCTTGCAATCTTATGCAGCCTTCTTGGCTTCTATACTGAATGGCCTGATACATTGGCCTCCACGTTCAGTTTAAGTAGATATTCAAGTTACATTTATAAGTTGGGTGTGCAAAAACTTTTTCTTTGTCGTCCCTAGGAGTGGGGATGAAAGACAGAACTATCACATTGTCAGTCAAGTTGATGCAGAAAGGAAATGAGGAACCTATCCAGTCACCCCCATGTCTTGTAGTAAAACTAAATGGGGAAGGGAGAAACAGATGGTTACTAGGAATATGGTCTTGAGACTGAGGAACTTCTCTCAAACCAACCTCAGAGCCTTGAAGGGATGGGGTATAGTGTAAAGGATTCTGTGAAAGGTGGAACATTTCCAGCAGAGCCTTGGCTTCAGTTTATCCACTGCTTTTAAAGATAGATGGATAGCTCCAAACAACGTAATGATTGATTTTGTTCAACTAAGCACTAAAGCCTGCTGTTCCTACTCTTAGGGCGTGTCTTCACTACAAGTCGACCTAAGTTATGCTACTCCAGTTACATGAATAAGGTAACTGGAGTCGACGTAGCTTAAGTCGACCTACCCCAGTGTCTTCATGGCACTGAGTCGATGGGAGATGCTCTCCGGTTGACTTCCCTTACTGTTCTCGGAGAGGTGGAGTACCAGGGTTGACCGGAGAGCACTCTGCCATCTATTTAGCTAGACCCACTAAATCGATCTCTGATGCATTGATTGCAGCAGCATCGATCTCCCGGGTAGTGGAGACCAGCCCTTAGATAGTTGTTGCTTGAAGTGTTACACAGACCATTCTGGAGGAAAGCCACAGAGTAGCAGTCGGGGTAACATGATCACAGCACAAGTCACAGATTAATACTTGGGGCTGATCTGCACCAGATTAAGGAAGCCCCCGCCTCTTTAATAAGAAGAATGATATTTTTACATGTGCATAGGATATGATGTTGTTTGTGGTGAATAATGTCCAGACTGATGGGTCCACAGGGGATCTGTTGTATATTTCAATTCTTAGCTAGTGCTTAACCTGTTTAAATATCAGGTTACACTTCCACCATTCGATGCCAGTATTTCTTATTACATGGTCTGTCTCTTTTTCTTTCTTTGTTTCTGTAGCAGAGAGGGGGAGCAAATCGTATATCTCTGTGTGCTGTCTACAGAACTATATTGCCTTAGTGTGTTTAATACAAGAATGATAAGCCCATGAATAAAATAAATCATACATAGTGATGAGGATGGGATAATTGCAAGTAAACTGAATCTAGAATTAGAAGGCAAGAAGAGAAGCAATATGGTTTAGAGGGGAAATGAAGGCAGCTATGTGATGGGGTGGACAAACTCCACACTGGTTAAGTGAGAGTTGAGGAGTTGCTCTGGACACAAGACATAACACCCCACCGCTCCTGCTGGGCATGCTCACAGCGGAGGCAGAGCTCAAAAGGGAGCAGCTCAGCTCAGTCTGGATGGACTGAGCAGGAGAGCAGTTGGGTATTGCAGCCTCCTGCAGAGAAGCTGGTGAGGCTCCAAGCAGCTGAGACTAGGCCTTATGGTCAAGCTGCCGCAGACCCTTCAATCGTGGAATGACAATGAGCTGCCACAGACAGAAGGAGACCCTTTCGAGAGTGACCCGAGAGAACTCCAAGAGGACTACAAGACAGACCAGTGGCATCAGAGGAAACAAAGCCGTAGTAGGAAGTGACCCAGGGAGCAGGCATTGGCGCCGACCCCCTAGTCCGAAAAAACTTTGAATTATTGTTTCTTTGGGCCCTGAGTTGGAACCCGGTGGAGCAGGAAGGACCTGGGTTCCTCTACCCCCAGCCACTGACTCCAGCCGCTAGGCAAAGCAGCCAATGACTCCTGCCATTGGGTGACACAGCCACTGACATAGTCCACAGTATTGCTGTGAGGCAGTATTGGCCGTCTTGGACCCAAAACCCCCTTTTGACAAGCTATAAAAAATAAAAAATAATATGGAAGAAAGGGGAAGTTGATAGTAATGAAAATAAATAAGAAGATAGGGACTGTAGAAAATTGATAAGGGAAGCAAAGGGATAGCAGAGTTAAGGACAGTAAGAAGGAAATTTTTACGTATACAAGGAACAAAAAGAATCCTAATTGTACTGGTTGTTTAGATGTTTAGATACTACCATTTACATCTAGTAAATTATCAATAATAATGCAGAAAAGGCAGAAGTGTTCAATACATATTTTTGTTCTGCATTTGGGAAAAAAACAAATGATATGATAATACTCTTTCCATTCCACTACAATTTAAGGAGGTATTAAACAGCAGCTACTAAAGTTAGACATTTTTAACTCCACAGGTATGAATAACGTACATCCAAGAGTTTTCAGAGAGCTAGCTGAGGATCTCGCTGGACCATTAATTGCTGGAACACTGAAAAAGTTCCAGAAGACTGGAAGAAAGCTAATATTGTACTAATATTTAAACAGGGTACATGGGATGACCCAGGAGTTTATAGGCCTGTCAGTCTGACATTGATCCCAGGGAAAATAATGGAGTGGTTGATATGAGACTTCATTAATAAAGAACTAAAGAAGGGCAATATAATTGATGCCAATCAACATGTGTTTATGTAAAATAGATCCTATCAAACTAACTAGATCTCTTTTTTTGATGAAATTACAAGTTTAGTTGATAAAGGTAATAATGTTGACATCATATTCTTAGATTTCTATAAGACATTTGACTTGTTACCACACAACATTTTTATTAAAAAAATAGAAAGATATAAAATTAAAATGGCATACATTAAATTGATTCAAATTTTGCTAAACGAAGGGTCTTAAAATGTAATTGAAAACAAGGAATGTTCATCAAACCAGTATGTTTCTAGTCAGGTCCTACAGGGATCAGTTCTTGGCCCTACACTATTTAACATCTGAAACCTGGTACATTTTTGACATTAATGACCTGAAAGAAAACATAAAATCATCACTGCTAAAGTCTGCAGATGACACAAAAACTTGGAGTGAGAAATAATGAAAAGGACAGGTCACTGATACAGAGCAATCTGGATCGCTTGGTAAACTGGTACAAGCAAACAATATGCATTTTAATATGGCTAAATGTCAATGTATACATCTAGGAATAAAGATTGTAAGCCATACTTACATAATGGGGGACTCTATCCTGGGAAGCAGTGATTCTGAAAACTATCTAGGGTTTGTAGTGGGTAATTATCTGAACGTGGCACTGTGGCCAAAAGGGCTGATGTTATCCTGATGCATAAACAGGTGATCTCAAGTAGGAGTAGAGAGGTTATTTTACCTCTGGTTTTGGCACTGGTGCAATCGCTGCTGGAATACTGTGGAATACAGTTCTGGGGCTCACAACTCAAGAAAGATGTTGATAGACTGGAGAGAGTTCAGAGAAGAGCAATGAAAATAACTAAAGGAGTAGACAGCATGACTTATTGTGATAAACTCTAAGAGCTCAATCTATTTAGCTTAACATAGAGAAGATTAAAGGGTGACTTGAGTACAGTTTAAAAATACCTACATGGGGAACAAATATTTGATAATGGATTCTTCCATCTAGCAGAGAAAGGTGTAACATGATCCAAGAGTTGGAAGTTGAAAGTAGGCAAAATCAGACTGGAAATAAAGCATTCATTTTTAACAGTGAGACCAATTAAGTATTGGAACAATTTACCAAGTGTTGTGGTGGATTTTCCATCACTGACAATTTTTAAATCAAGATTGGATGTTTTTCAAAAAAGATCTGTTCTAGGAATTATTTTGGGCAAGTTCTATGGCCTGTGTTACATAGGAGATCAGCTGAAAAGATCTCAATGGTCCCTTCTGGCTTTGGAATCAATGAAGCATGTGTATATAATTTCCACTGAGATGGCAGCCTTCATGGACAGGGTGGGCGGGCTTGATTCCTACACTACTACTACTCCATGGCTCTACAGATCATGAGGATCCTTGGCTGCTCTCACAATATGCCCCTATCTTATTCTGTAAAGGGAATATTTTTCTCATTTAATTTCTAAATCTAAGAGGATTCAACAAATTTTGTGTTTTCATCATCCAGAATAGAATATTATCCCAAACTGTACTGTCTATGATTTTCATCAATACATTCATTATTAAAATTATTCTGGAAAATAATTATTGTTAACAATTTGTTTGAATATTCTATATTTGAAATCTGAAAAGCATGGCTAGTTTTTATTGGACATTTTAGTCACAGCGTATTGTTTTTTGTTCCCTGAGAGACAGCAACTATTAGAATCTGGTTTCTAGTGGGAATGCTCAAATTTTGATTTTGAAAGCAATTTTCTGAGTTACACTCAGAAATATTAGAATATTTTCTAATAGTCACTTCAAATTTGTTGCTGCAAACAATTTCTGCTAGAAAATTTGTCAGCTAGAAAAATAGAAATTGAAGGGAGTGTAACACAGCCAAAATCAATCTGAAGGATTTGTTTGAGCAAATATTCATGAGCAATGCTTTGCTTCTTTTTACTGATGACATTGGAGGATTTGCCTAGCTGTGAACAACTTTTACAATAGTTTTTCACAGCTGTGTGAATACAAAGGCCTGGTCTACACTAAGGATACTTTTGTGCATGTAGCCATACCAGTATACTGTACCAGATGTAGAATATACCAGCAAATATGTGCTTTTTCCAGTATAGTTTATTCCAGCCCCCATAAATTAAATAAGTTTTATCATCAAAAACACAGATTTATTATTTATTAATATTTGTATTACTGGAGTTATTTTGGTATAACTGTGTCTACAGTAGGGGCTTTGCCAGCATAGCTACGTCAGTCAGAGATTACACCTCACCACACCTGTGACCAGCAGAGCTCTGCCGGCATAAGACTGTAGTGTAGACCTGGTTTACGAAACAAAAGTCTGCACTTTTATGCACTTGTTGTTGCCAAGACTTCTGTTTCACCATGAAACATGCAGAAAGTGTGAAAAAATTGACCCCATTCAGGGTCTGCCTACCAGTGCTTTCGTACTTAGTGACGACACTGCCTACGCCGATGGGCGAGCTTCTCCCTTTGGTGTAGGTACTCCACCTGCCCGAAAGCTAGGTGGAGTACACTGCAGAGCAATGTAGTTATACTGACATACGTTTCCCATTAGGAATTAGGTCGGTACAGCTACGTCACTCAGGGGGGTGGATTTTCCACACTGCAGAGCAATGTAATTATACTGACATAAGGTTATAGGGCTACAATAGTGTGTTATTCATGTCCAGAAACATAACTAGATATAGGGTTAAGTATCAGGCTACCCATAAAACACAAGCTTCTACTAACAGGAAGGTGACAAAAACTGTGAAAAACATTCAAACAAATATGAGGGTGATGGTAACCCTGTCACATTATCTTCAAACAAGAAAAAAAGTGAGGATGCTCTCTGGCTAATCCAGGAAGCAGGAGGACAACAAATTAGAAAATACTGGAGGTCTCCACGAATGGGTAGAAATATTAGCATCAAAACACTCTAAACTCATTTTTCACAGGACAGAACAACTTTTTGCTCTTCAAGTTACTTTATATGGTAATTATCATCACCTAAGGTGCAAATAAGTACTTAAAGAATTTCATGAGTGACCCGTCAGTGGGCAGGCCAAGAACTGATTAAGTTTGGACAGGAAAGTACACTTTCAGTTCTAGAAAGAGTCTGGCTGGGTCAGCTTCTGCTGCCACCACTAATGCTTTATATATATATATTCAGCTCCCAGTGCTGGCAATTCAATAACTTTCACAGCATTAAATTCACTTACGTTTTATTTTAAGACTATCAAAAATCCAAATATAAGGAAAATCTTCTTTTAATGTAATGCTTTTCCTTACCTTGAAACTGCCAATTTGCTGTATCTGTAGTACATGTAGTGATAGTGAGATATTTCTTTTCCCCTAAGTAGGTTATTGTAGTAAAACAATTGCATCTATTCCTTTTGAGGATAGTTAGGGATATATATGTATGTGTGAGTGTGTGTGTGTGTGAGAGTGTGTGTGCATGTGTGGGTTCAAAAGAAGACTATATTCTCTGGTCCTGTAATCTTGCTATTATTTGCTCCAGATTACTGAAAAGTAATAAGCAACAGAGGGTCCTGTGGCACCTTTAAGACTAACAGAAGTATTGGGAGCATAAGCTTTCGTGGGTAAGAACCTCACTTCTTCACGAAAGCTTATGCTCCCAATACTTCTGTTAGTCTTAAAGGTGCCACAGGACCCTCTGTTGCTTTTTACAGATTCAGACTAACACGGCTACCCCTCTAATACTTGAAAAGTAATAAGAAACCTACTAGTTACATTTTCACTTTTAACATTTTTTTCTTGTCTCAACAAAATTTAACAGCTAACCTGTTAGATTTTAAAGCATGCTGTACATTACAGGTCATCATGCACTAGCAGAAAGCAACATAGATCTATAATGCCACCTTTTTTCAGACATATGAAATGCAACTACAGCATGCCAAAAGTAACCTAACACTGAAGCGAAGTTTATATGAGAACTCATTACTCCAAAGTGCTGCTAGTGAAATTAAATGTGTGTTTTTGAATTATTTTCCAAATACTCATAACCTCAGATGTAAGCATGTTCCCAGAGGGAGCATTTTTAATAAATAACATGATATGAATACACCAAGATCCACGTATTATAATTGGGTTCCAGAAGAATTCCACAGCCATAAATCAACACAGCTCAGTAACAAAACTCAAAAACCAAAATTAAATTATTTAAAAATAATCCTGGCTAAATTATAGAAAGCTTTGAAAAGTCAGGAAGAATCAGGAGCCTGCCAGCAGGATATAGAGCCCTTGCCTCTAGATCACTGGTTCAAATTTTGTCTAGGTTTGTTGTTCCTGCAAGTTGTTACTACCTGACATGCTGTAGGGAACAATCCTTTACTGGCAGGAGGATGGACTGGGTGGCCTAATCCCTTCCATCTATGATTCAGTGACCGCCTTTCAATGGCCAATAGGTAACGGGTTCATGGTCTTAGCACAGCTTCCAATGGACAGCTGTGTCCATCACCAAAACCACTGCTGCAACAAACCATTAATTGGCACCCTCGTTAGCAATCTCAACAGAGAGATCAAGAGCCAGATCTTAAACTGAACTGATGCTGTGCCTGAAGCAGCTAATGGTAGAATCAGATGAGGAGACATAAGTGGCATTACATCACCTTTACAAACCCCTGATTCTTAGGCCAACCAGGGGCTGATTCAGGCCCTAGTGCAACTCAGAGCAGATACAGTAAACCATACCAAGCTGCAATGGAAAAGGGGCCAGGAATCACCAGAGCACAGCGGCACTCATCCCTGCCCTAATCTCCTGACTAAACCACCAATATGCACCATACTCTTGGGTAGAGCTGACTAGACTTACTTACCCTGCAGGAAGGGGTTGAGACACATGAGCAGGGCGCTAAGTGGGGGCTTGCACTGGCACTGCACCTGCTGTTCCTTGTCGTGTGGATAGAGCAGTTTGGTCTCTGGGGCTGTTGGCCTGACACCTTTCACAAAACACTAAACTTGCTGGCTGGTTTTTGTTTTGAAAGGTGGATTCTGCACTATATTTGGTTCGTGTGAAGATCGATTTTTGAGAGATAAAGTGCTCTAAAGGAAACTGGTTTGGTGGTTTTTAAGAGTTACTTGGGTCTTTTTTGCCTGACTAAATTATATTTCCATAATTCAAGGGACAAATCATCTTTTATTTTTATTTCTCTTACAACAGCAGTTCAGTTTGCAAGGGCAGAAGCAATCAAATCTATTCCTCCCAAATGGATGATTTACACAACAAGCCAATGTAGACTACAAAGCCTATGTTTCTGTGATGAAGGGACAGTTGGGACTGTTCAAACCATTTATTCCAACTCTGACTCCCTTGCTCTTCTTTCCCCTCCCCCACTGTAAACAAAGTCCGCAGCACTAACAGGCCAATCCCTGCCAGCAGAACCAAGATTAGAAAAACACTGCTCAACCATATGTTCAGTCCTGACCAGCATGATCGTTAGGAGCCTGACATCTGCAGATGGAGAGCACCTTTCACCATTCAGCTGTACCATGCTGCTCCTGCACTGAAGTCAGTGTTAGCAGGGCTTTGCTCAGGAGAAATTATCAGCTATAGCACATATCCTTATTTTTCCAATTAATTTTTACTATAGCCATTGATGTGAAGAACCAAATATCTAAAGAAGATCTAAGAGAAAATCCATTATGAGGCAGTGATTGAAAAAGTGAACCCATACGAACCATTTTGGTAATGTCCTTTAGAAGGGAAAATCTCGTATAGCAAATGTTTAGTCAAAAGTAACCCTAGAGCCATTCATGCTGTAGGAATCCTTGCCAGTATTAGATCTGATGAACCCTTAAGAAAACCCATGCAACGTACCAGCTTTATTTGGCCTTTAGGGCTGTATGGTAAGAGAACAGAATGAGCTAAAACAGTTTTTTTAATTATTTTGAAGACCGAGTGGACCCAGTTTTTTTTTTTTTTTTTTTTTTTTAAATAAAACCCATCTGCCTTCTTTTTAATCTGTGCAATAAGGACAGAAATCTTTCCTGCCTTACTTGTGAGTAGTCATAGTGAAAGCAAACACTTCCATAGTGAAAGCAAGGAGACTACTATACTTGCATGAGTAAGGGAAGCAGAATTGGGCACTGCTTCTATAAGCAATAAGATAAAATGTGCTTTTTCCACCACCTTTCTCCAAGTTACTCCTCCCTCCCCTCAGTCTATCTGATACTCTTCCTGTAATCCAAGCCCATGGCTTCTTTCAGAGCTTTAACAGAGTTACAGTTTGCACCTTCCACAGGGGCTATGTGCATCTTCTCGGGCATGTTCAGGCACCACTCATCTGAGGGCTGGGAATCAAAATCTGATTCTAAACCACAATTAGCAATGAAAATTCAGTAACTCCATGCTTTCAGTTCCTCTTTTAAGGCTTTGGTACGCACTGGTTCCCACATTTATCAAAGCCTAAATTGAGAGGGATACTACTGTACACACTTTCCTTTTTAATTTACCGTATTTGATTGCAATCTGATATCTAAGATGAATAGATGTCATTGATCACAAAAGCAAGGCTCTGAATGCAATTATTTCTGTTAAGAATGTTGTTTTGATGTTAAAATGAGAAAGAAAAGAAAGAAATCAGAGCACTTCCTACAAAAGTGAGCTCTATTACTAATCACACTTGTGCAAACCCTCCTGTCCTATTCTATTTATCCCCTTGTGTTTACTAATAAATGGAATGGGTCTATACCAATATATTTAAGGCACAGTCAATTAATCCAAAACAAAGATTTAGATGAAATAGCCTGCTCCTGTACAATTAAGATTAATGATTATTCTTTTATTTCTGCAACAGTTAACTTGCACATGGTAAGGATCTTCATAATTGTTATTAGCAGTGTTCTGTGCTCTAACTGAGCATGAACCAAGTTCTGTGTTCACATTTTTTTCCTGCAGCAGGGACCTTTGTTGCATTTTTTCTCTCTTTATGTAAAAAGGAAGAAAGTTTTCTATTCTTTAACTATCAGAGGGGTAGCCGTGTTAGTCTGGATCTGTAAAAAGCGACGAAGAGTCCTGTGGCACCTTATAGACTAACAGAAGTATTGGAGCATAAGCTTTCGTGGGTGAATACCCACTTCGTCAGACGCACCGTCATGCGTCTGACAAAGTGGGTACCCACGAAAGCTTATGCTCCAATACTTCTGTTAGTCTATAAGGTGCCACTGTATTCTTTAACTGCTATTGTGCATTATAAAATGAACCAATCTGAAACAAAGAGTCAGGATTAAAGGATGTTCTAAATACAACATAGTAACTTATTAGAGGTTTCACTGGAACTTGTTTACCTGTCTCCTAATAAACCACAATGAATCACATCCACAGTTGAGCCTTAGTACCACAGCATTCGGTGACTTACCCACTTTTTCATTCCTCTGTGTACACCGGCTGTATTAAGATATTGGAATACAGCACTCATATTTGTTCAATAATAAAAAATTATAATAATGTTTCCCCTTTTCCTCATTATTGTACAACATGTGTGCAGGCTGACTACTGGCTACAGCCAGCTGCCCCAGAGGTGGTTTCATTTTCTAGTTTATAGTTTGTGATATGTTGTGGGATCCCTTGAGATAAAGGTGCATTATAATCAGAGATATTAGAAGTGGAAAAAAATTATCAGGTCATCAAGTCCATCCCCTGATAATGAAAGATTTTTTCCTAGTGTGTATTATTTTGTGCTTTATCCAGTTTTGTTTTAAATAACTCACATGATGCAGCTTTCTCCTCTTCCTCTGGGAGAGTACTCCACAATCCAATAGATATAAATGCAAAATATTAGGCTGAGACTATAGCAACAGCCTACCACAAAAGCTTTGAGGACAGCTGCATTACCAGTCCTGAATGTTGTTAAGTGAGAAGCTAGAGACCACACCAACACCCTCTAGGGCACATGCAGATAATACGGCCTTTCTGCCACTCGAGATCACACCCATTGGAGGAACAGTTATCAAGGGCCTCTGTGATGCTGGAGACAGCTAATTGCAGGAACAGAGGACCAACCCCTCAGCTCCTCCAGATCTTTTCAATATCAGTCCTGATTGTAGGGGAGCTCCCTTCCTCTAGTCAGCTCCTCTAGCTGCCAAAACTCTGTCTTCTTCTTGGAGAGGTCAGGTTGTGGAGACCCTGGTCCCCACTTCTTTGAGAACAAGGGCATGATTCAAAGCCCATTAAAGACACCCATTGATTTTAATAAGCTATGGATCTGACTGCAGCCTCCTCCCATTCTCTCTAAAAACTGGCTCTGTTTCCAGAGAAGCAGGGATGTACCGTTTGTTAGCTCTGGCCCTCCACCAGATCAGGTTCAGAGGAAGAAAGAAAGGCTATTGTATGTGTGCCTACACTAGAGTAATGTGGGGGTTCGCTCACAAACTTTAGTGTTAAAGGGGCAGTTACCTTAAATGCCATCTCTTGTAAACAAACACATGTGTATAACCCCTTAGATTACTCAAAATGGAAAATTTTAAAAATCCAATTTGTGTTCTCACTATTTATGCTCTTTGTTTACGTATAAATGCTTTGGTTCAGGAACTGACTCTTATTCTGTGTTTGTGCAGTGCCTAGCACAATGGGGCCTTGATCCTGACTGGGGCTGTTGGGTGCTACAGCAGTACGAAGTCTAGGGTTGCCACCTCTGAGATACAAAAAACTGGGACACCCAGGATGATCATGAACATGAAAATGGCACAGCTAGCAGTGTGTACTGAGCACTTTCCCAGGAAAGCTACCGCAAAAGAGGGACAACCCTGCGAAAACCTGGGTAGGTTGCAACTCTAATACAAATAATAGTAAAAATAATTTTGCATTTCTCTCAGCTTAGACAGTGGTAACATATTAAGTTAGTTTCAGTTTTGTTTAGTTACTTTATCTACCACATTATTAGTGATGCTTTGTTGTGGTATTTAAAAAATAAACAAACACCCACTCACACACCCCCACACACCCCACTGTGGACATGTTTCTATATGTCTTAGGTTTTATAAAACCTTACTTTTTATAAAGTTTAATTTTGGACCAAATTTCAGCTGACAGGCTCTCTTTGATAGAAGTCGGGGCTGGTAACACAAGAGTCTGTGGAGAATGGACTGTAAGACGATCCTGCTAATACGAAGGGCTAGTAGCGTGGCTGTCCATGAACACAGCTGCTGTCAAAACAGTCGTTTTTCTGCCTTTCATAACAAACACAATACTCGCACAACCAGAAATGCTCAGCAGCACTAGCATCCTTGGATGGGGTTAGCTATGTGAATGGAGCGTGTGCAGCACCTACAGAACGTAAGGCTCTGAATGGCTAACGAAAACAGATTATTTTTCTCATGAACCATACTTCCTACCCAAATCAAATATAAGACCAGGCTGCACTGACCAGGGAAATCATGAATTTCAAGCCCTCTCTACACTGGCTGGGGAAGTGTGGTTCACTAGGAAAAATGCTAGCACATATTCACTGGTCAGTGTAGACTAGTCCTTCTTTACTTTGTTCTCCTGTGATGGATTATTGCAATATTGTAGTTTGGGCTTCAGTGCAGTGTCTTCAAAAGGAAAAGATATGGTTATTTCTCATCAAACAGAAACGACTTACAGGGCTGCCTTAAGTGGGGGAGGAGGGAAGGGGGAGTATCCTAGAGGCTTGTTTGCCAGGGAGACAGCAGGAGCAGCCGCAGCTCTGTTATTAGTGTGTGTGCATGAGAGTGTGTGTATATGTGTCTGTGTCTGTGTTCCTGTTAGTGTGTGTATCTGTGAAATCAAATTCAGTTTGATTCAATAATACTTTATTGTCATGCCAAGCTGTACAAATATTCCCAGAGCAAAAGAAATAGACCCCCTTAAGTATCTGTAAATGGCAGGTACAAACTGCCCAGGATGTGGCGTTGTTCTGTGTCTAGGGTTTTATCCCATGTATTCATTCCTGATCCTGGTTTTGTACTTTTTTAATGGTGACTTCAAGTGATCTGCTGGCAGGATACTACGCCGAACAGTTCCATCTCCAAAATCTGTCTCCCTGGGTCAGAGTTTGTTTGGGTTTTTTGTTTTTATTTAATTTGTGTTTGTTTTATTTTGTTTTCCCCTCAATGCTTTTTGATAACAAAATTTTATGATTCCTGATAATTTGGTGAAATCTCTTTCCCAAATTCGCTCATATTTTGGATGTTGAGATAGGAAGCATCACTCCATCTCTATTACACTGGTCGTTCAGATCCTCCTCTTTCAATTTGGACTGTTGCT